>NC_084505.1:2738182-3393182 GCF_024500385.1 Phyllopteryx taeniolatus | reverse complement strand
TGTAAGTAATGTGTTCACTAAAGCATCTTCATATCATGATCTTTACAGTGGAACCTTGAGTCACCAACTCAATTCATTCCGATACTTTAGTCACGAACCGCAGGATTTTTTCCAAATAGAATTTATCCATTCCAGCCCAAGCACGAAGTCGACTTTGTGCGCAGCCGGTGCTGACACCTGGTAAGAAGTGGACAGTGGGGCCCCTGGCCAAAGCGCTGCCCAGGTGCAGATGATCGTGTCACGTTGAGATACTGAGCCAGGGACCCTTCCACCAAGCCGCTGGAGGCACAGTAGGGTGGCATATGCCCAGCCCCGCCAGCAAAATCTCACCGGACACTGCTGCAACCGCAACACTTTCCATGGGTAAAATACGACAAGATTCATTTCTGTTTGTGAAATAAGCGGCTCACGAAGTGAACAACGTTCTCGCTGTGTGAAAGAGTGCAACTGGGAGGGGATTCTGTGACTTCGCGTATCGAACCATATCGTAGTAGTTTGTGAACCGAAGCAATATTTGTTGAAAAATTTTGTTCATCAACTGCCGTGTTTGTGAACCAAGGTTCCACTGTATAAATATTTCACTGTTCTTGACTGTGTTTGTGTATTATTTATAGGTTGAGGAGTACTTCTACTCAAATGAAGAGTACAGAATGATCGACAGTACCCTATAAATGTCCAGCCATCCATCCATTTTCTCCACCGCTTATCCTCACTAGGGTCGCTCGCGGGTATGCTGGAGCCTATCTCAGCTAACTGTTGGCTAGAGGCGGGGTACACCCTGAACTGGTTGCCAGCCAATTGCAGGGCACATTTAAACAAACAACCTTTGACACTCACATTCACACCTACGGGCAATTTAGTCTTCTCACCCTACAAATAGACTGATTTGCTCTTTAAGTCAGAGTAACATTAAATTATTCACTTTAGCCCCTCCGTTCATCAAATCTAGCTTCTAGCTTTAGTGGTTTGCCTTTGGTAATAATGGAAGCATGTCTTTTTTTGAGGGCCAAAACTGAAGTTGGGTCATATTTTTGTTCAGCAGAATTCCAAAATTCCATAAACTATCAGCGGCATGGTAGCCGACTGGTGATTAAATCCGCCTCACAGTTCAGTGGATGTGGGTTCGTAGCCGGGTAGTAACCTTTCTGTGTGGAGTTTGCGTGGGTTTTCTCTGGGTACTCCGGTTTCCTCCCACATTCCAAAAAACATGCATGTTAGGTTAATAGAAGACTAAATTGTCCTAAGGTGTGAATGGTTGTTTGTTTTTGTGCTCTGCGATTGGCAGGCAACCAGTCCAGGCTGTACCCCGCCTCTCGCCCGAACTCAGCTGGGATAGGCTCCAGCACAACCCACAACCCTAATTGAGGATAAGCGGTATAGAAAATGGATGGATGGATGGATGATCGATGCTGTTCAGCTGTCACTACATTTACTGTTGTGCTCAATTAACTCACATCACAATATGTTTAACAAGCACAAATGGACCCTGAACACAGCTCAAAGCAGTAGAGTGCGAGTGGATGTCCTGCACCTGGAGAAAATGAGTTTGACATTATGAAATGGTACCACTTTAGTTTTTTTTTTTTTGGGGTTAGGGTTAGTTTTGATTTGTTAATAATTTTACATATTTATTATTTATATTTAAATGTGTGTGTATATTTCAGAAATTGTGTAAATTGTGTAATATAATATTGTGTCATTTGTTGTATGTTCAGTTCAGTTTCTTTGATTTCTTGATCAATTTTCTTTTTTTTTTTTGACAGTCTCCTTTTTTTTTTTTTCAATTATGCCACAACATCACCATGTCTTTTTTTTAAACTACCCATGACTCAGTCAGAATGTCTGTTGAACATAAAACAGGCCATGCAATTTAACATGAGAATATCTATTTATTTATTCATAAATATTAGTATGAATAATAAATGAAGGGTAGTTCATAGATTTTATTTACGTCTCAAACTCAATACTGTACATTGATAGCTTTTTTAAAATACCGAATAAAATGATCTACATTAAAAATAAATCTAGTGGTGATGCATTTAGAAGTCATATTTATTTTTACATACCACACTTGTTTTGTTTGTTAAAATAGAGAAAACCGGCGGCACGGTGGGCGACTGGTTAGAGCGTCAGCCTCACAGTTCTGAGGACCCGGGTTCAATCCCCGGCCCCGCCTGTGTGGAGTTTGCATGTTCTCCCCGTGCCTGCGTGGGTTTTCTCCGGACACTCCGGTTTCCTCCCACATCCCAAAAACATGCATTCATTGGAGACTAAAATTGCCCGTAGGTGTGACTGTGAGTGCAAATGGCTGTTTGTTTGTATGTGCCCTGCGATTGGCTGGCAACCAGTTCAGGGTGTACCCCGCCTCCTGCCCGATGACAGCTGGGATAGGCTCCAGCACGCCCGCGACCCTAGTGAGGAGAAGCGGCTCAGAAAATGGATGGGTGGAAAATGGAGAAAACCGTACATAAGAATTTAACTGGTTAGAGTGGTAATGTACCCTGCAGTTGTGTGCGTGTCTCTCTCTCTCTCTCTCCCGCAATCCTGACCTGCTCGCCCACGCACCTGTTCCCAATCAGTACTCATCACCGCGTGTATTTAAGCATGCCTTATCCAGCGCCAGAGTATTCCCACTCGTTCGTGGTACACAGGCTGAGTCTCCTCCTCCTGTTTGTACAACCCCAATTCCAATGAAGTTGGGACGTTGTGTTAAACATAAATAAAAACAGAATACCATGATTTGCAAATCATGTTCAACCTATATTTAATTGAATACACTACAAAGACAAAATATTTAATGTTCAAACTGAAACTATTGTTTTTAGCAAATAATCATTAACTTAGAATTTTATGGCTGTAACACGTTCCAAAAAAGCTGTACAATACTGTATAGATCCTTTTATCCTTCTTTTTGTCCAACCTGGCATACATGTCATCATATAGCTCTTGTTTGGCCTTTGCCACATCTACCTTTGGCCTATGTCGCATCTCAATGTATTCCTTTCGCCTCTCTTCGGTCCTCTCAGTGTCCCACTTCTTCTTAGCTAACCTTTTTCCTTGTATGATTTCCCGTACTGTGAGGTTCCACCATCAGGTCTCCTTCTCTCCATTCCTGCTAGAAGATACACCAAGTACTCTCCTGCCTGCCTCTCTGATCACCTTGGCTGCGGTGGTCCAGTCTTCCGGAAGCTCCTCCTGTCCACCGAGAGCCTGTGTCACCTTTTCCCGAAAAGCTGCACAACACTCGTCCTGTCTCAGCTTCCACCACATGGTTCTCTGCTCTGCCTTTGTCTTCCTAATCTTCCTCCCCACCACCAGAGTCATCTTACACACCACCATCCTATGCTGTCTAGCCACACTCTCCCCTACCACTACCTTACAGTCGGTAACTTCCTTCAGATTACATCGTCTGCACAAGGTGTAATCCACCTGCGTGCTTCTACCTCCGCTCTTGTAGGTCACCCTATGTTCCTGCCTCTTTTGGAAAAAAGTGTTCACTACAGCCATTTGCATCCTTTTTGCAAAGTCTACCACCATCTGTCCCTCCAAGTTCCTTTCCTGGATGCCGTACTTACCCATCACTTCTTCATCACCCCTATTTCCTTCACCAACGTAGTCCATTACAATCTGCACCAATCACGACTCTCTCTGTCTGTGATGCTCAGAACTTCTTCGTCTAGCTCCTTCCAGAATTTCTCTTTCACCTCTAGGTCACGTCCTACCTGTGGGGCATAGCCGCTAATCACATCATACATAACACCCTCAATTCCAAGTTTCAGCCTCATCACTCAATCTGATACTCTTCACCTCCAAGACATTCTTAGCCAACTCTTCTTTTAAAAATAACCCTGACTCCATTTCTCTTCCCATCTACACCATGGTAAAATAATTTAAACCCTGCCCCTAAACATCTAACCTTACTGCCTTTCCACCTGGTCTCCTGGACACACAATATATCAACCTTTCTCCTAATCATCATGTCAACCAACTCCCGAGATTTTCCTATGATAGTCCCAACATTCAAAGTCCCCACATTCAGTTCTAGGCTCTGTGCTTTCCTCTTCTCTTTCTGCCGAAGAACCCGCTTTCCAATATACTCACGCTCTCTCCTCTGGATGTGTCCAAACTATCGATGTCTGCTCTCTCTAACTTTGTCTCCAAAACATCTACCATTGGCTGTCCCTCTGATGAGCTCTTTTCAAATAAACGTATTCATTTCCACCACCTCCAGCTCTGCTTCCTGTTGTCTCTTCAGTTGCACTGTCTCTAATCCGTACATCATGGCTGGCCTCATCACTGTCATAAACTTTGCCTTTCATCCTAGCAGAGACCCTTCTGTCACATAACACACCTGACACCTTCCTCCACCCGTTGCAACCTCCTTGGACCAGTTTCTTCACTTCCTTACTGCACTCACCATTGCTCTGGACTGTTGACCCCCCTCAAGTATTGAAATTCCTCCACCCTCACCATCTCTTCTCCCTGTAGCCTCACTCTTCCCCCTCCACCTCTCTCTTTCATGCACATATATTCTGTGTTACTTTGACTAATCTTAGTTCCTCTCCTTTCCAGGGCATGCCTCTACCTTTCTAACTGTTCCTCCACCTGCTCCCTGCTTTCACTGCAGATCACAATGTCATCCGCGAACATCATAGTCCATGGGGATTCCAGTCTAACCTCACCTGTCAGCCTATCCATCACCACTGCAAAGAGGAAGAAGGGGCTCAAGGCTGATCCCTGATGCAGTCCCAACTCCACCTTAAATTCCTGTGTCACACCTACAGCACACCTCACCACTGTTCTGCTACCTTCATACATGTCCTGTACTATTCTAACACTTCTCTGCCCCTCCAGACTTCCGCATGCAGTACCATAGTTCCTCACTGGATATTATGTCATAGGCTTTCTCTCAATCTACAAAGACACAATGTAGCTCCTTCTGACCTTCTCTGCATGTCTCCATCAACACCCTCAAGGCAAATGCATCTGTGGTACTTTTTCTCGGCATGAAACGTATGGGGGGCACAAGCCAGTGCAAACTGTAGGCCGGTCCCAAGCCCAGATAAAGGCAGAGGGTTGCGCCAGGAAGGGAATCCAGCTTAAAACTTTGGTAAACAAATATGAGCGTTCACCTAGCCTAAACTAAACCGGTTAAACCATCCTTAATCACTAAAAGGAGGCAGAGGGCCACTTAACAAGATTTAAAATCTAGGTCAGTGCGACTGAGTGCACAGCCAGCAGAGAAGGCCTTGCTGGCCCTGACAGTTCACAGCTGTCCAGAGGAAACCTGTAGTAGCAAGGTGATTGCTCACACATTATGATGGGTCTACTATTTCAAACCCAAATCAATAAAGTCTTCACAACATAAAAATGCAAAGGCATGGAAGATTTGTTCAACTGGTCTGGCGGCAACCCCAGGCCCACTGCTCACTATTATAAAATAGGAAACGATGTACAGGGTTTGTGGCAATCGTTTTTCTAACATTGCAGTTGGGTTTAAGACTTCATGTAGTACTTGGTTTGCAATGTAAGGATCTTGGTATCCATCCGTGTTTAACATATCTATGCTAATATTTGTTTTTATGTTTGACTATTTCTTCCCTGTAAAATATCCATTTTAGATGTATATTTAGCATATTCCGTATTTGTTCATACTGTTAGTTGAAAAACTTTTAACAGTAAGCCATTATATTAGCCACTAGATGGCAATGTTAGAACGTATCATGGTGAAGAATGGCCAAGTATTTTATCCCCCTATTTAGACTGTCAGGTACTGTTGTATGGCGAAAAGGTGTTAGATGCAAATTCACATGTATTTTACACTTCTGACTGTCTTATATACTGTAGGTTTGGGGTTGTAGATTAAATCTTGGACACACAAAATAGGCTTAAAAATTTTAGCAGAAGGCTCCGATTAATTTTTTTTCCCTGTAAATAGGGATGAGGAAACCGAGGCTTTCTGAAGCAAGGAATCACTTTGAGACAATTGGCCTAAAATGATTCACTGCCCTCCAGTTTCCTCCCACATCCCAAAAACATGCATGATAGGTTAATTGAAGATTCTAAATTCCTCAAAAAAAGACATGCTTCCATTATTGCCAAAGGCAAACCAATAAAGCTAGAAGCTAGACTTGATGAACGGAGGGGCTAAAGTGAATAAATCATTTCATCAGTCTGCGGCACGGTGGCCGACTGGTTAGAGCGTCAGCCTCACAGTTCTGAGGACCCGGGTTCAATCCCCGGCCCCGCCTGTGTGGAGTTTGCATGTTCTCCCCGTGCCTGCATGGGTTTTCTCCGGGCACTCCGGTTTCCTCCCACATCCCAAAAACATGCATTAATTGGAGACTCTAAATTGCCCGTAGGCATGACTGTGAGCGCGAATGGTTGTTTGTTTCTGTGTGCCCTGCGATTGGCTGGCAACCAGTTCAGGGTGTACCCCGCCTCCTGCCCGATGACAGCTGGGATAGGCTCCAGCACCCCCGCGACCCTAGTGAGGAGAAGCGGCTCAGAAAATGGATGGATGGATTTCATCAGTCTATTGGTAGGGTGAGAAGACTAAATTGCCCCTCGGGGTGAATGTGAGTGTCAAAGGTTGTTTGTTTAAATGTGCCCTGCAATTGGTGTACCCCGCCTCCTGCCCTTAGTTAGCTGGGATAGGCTCATGCACGCCCCTGACCCTGTATAAGCGCTACAGAAAATGGATGAAATATTGATTGATGGATAATTCACTGCTTCAAAGTAGTGATGGGCATGGCAGTTCTTTTGAGTGTACTGAATCATTCGAATCAGTTCATTAAAAAGATTTGTTCAAAAGATTAATTCACCAAATCGTTCAGTTCTTTTTCACAAAGTCATTCATGTGCTTCCTCATTCAGTTAATGATCCCCCCGAGGTTCACGGTCACTCACCACGTTCACCGAAGGACTATGCGTTGTTGTTGTTATGTATTGTAAACTAGGAAAGGTGGGGATATTATTTAAAAATAAAACTTCGGCTAAATTATCACCTACCTATCTCTCTCTCTCTCTCTCTCTCAGCAAGGTCTTGAACACCCGACTTCGGTTGTGAGTCCCCTTCCGCGTGCCCTGATGTCCAGCTAGGCTCTCGCCGGCCGGCGTGACTTTTCTGCATCCCACTGCGGTGGAACATCACTGACACCAGCCCCCGACAGCTGGGCTTTCTGCTCACTCACCATACTGTTATTGTCATCTGATTAGTGGAAAGCGTCTTGAGGAGCGCTATATAAGTTTAATGTATTATTATCCATCCATCAATTTTCTGAGCCGCTTCTCCTCACGCAGGTCGCGGGCGTGCTGGAGCCTATCCCAGCTATCATCAGGCAGGAGGCGGGGTACACCCTGAACTGGTTGCCAGCCAATCGCAGGGCACAAACAAACAAACAACCATTCGCACTCACAGTCACACCTACAGGAAATTTAGAGTCTCCAATTAATGCATGTTTTTGGGATGTGGGAGGAAACCGGAGTCCCCGGAGAAAACTCCACACAGGCGGGGCCAGGGATTGAACCCGGGTCCTCAGAACTGTGAGGCTGCCGCTCTAACCAGTCACCCGCCGTGTATTATTATTATTATTAAATAAAAAGCTTTAATAATCACATTAGAGACAGAGGGAATGATATGGATGTGTACATATATACATTTATTATTAATTTACATTTATTTTAAGTATGTGTGCTTGACTGACTCAAAAATTAGACGTTAGCTTGAAGCTGCTAGAAAAAGCTATCCCCGTGAGGATGTCAGGACTTGCGGTTAAAATCACTCATGAGTACGTTCACTGCATAGCATGTCGTTCCTTGCGCAAACGAATTACTCATCGTACAAGTACATCGCTCCTTGGCGGATCACAAACGAAGAAGTTCAATGAACAAATCACTCGTGTATAACGCATCGCGAACGATAAGTTCAACGAACGAATTACTCTTCAGTTCGTCAGTACAACAGTTCACTGAACGAATCACTGAGTTCACTTAAGTCCCTCCCCTGAACGAATCACTCTTCAGTACACCAGTTCACTGAACGAATCACTCTTCAGTTCCTCAGTACACCAGTTCACTGAATGAATCACTGTTCACTTAAGTCCCTCCCCCGCCTGCACGGCGCTGCCTGATGCTGGATGCTCATTGGTCATTCGCCAAAGTGAGTGACAACGCTGGAGAATCACAAATCACATGGCAGTACGTTTAATGAAGTCCCGTCCCCGACTGCACGCTGGCTGCTCATTGGTCATTCGCCGAAGATTCAGCAGTGAGTGACAGAACGCTTCGACAGTTCAGTTTCCAGCCGACTCGCAAGAACGAATCAGCGTTCTTCGGCAGATAAATGCTAAGGTGACATCTCATAACACAGTAGGTGCCTACAGATTGGGAGGTAAATCTGCATTTAATTTTTTTAGAGTAAATTATATCAACATCAGATTTATTTATGTAGCACTTTTATGCATATACTTTTATTTAGCACTTGTTTCCACTTTTATGCCCTCCCTGGTTTGTTTGTTGAAAATGATAGTAATGTACTGTAACAATAACGTTATAAATCTATCCCAAAAGTTCCATTTGACGAGAGATTTTTGACCCATTTACAATCGTTTGAATGAGCCGAATTGTTCGAGACGCCCACACAGCTGGAGACTGCTGTGACGTTCGAGGCCAGTGATCATGTGATTTTGGTCGGCAAGTTTGAACCAAGTTCCTGGAAAACAAAACTCGGGGAAAAAAAATTAACACGCAGCGCGGGAAATGTCTTCCGGTTAATGTTCAATTGGCTGGGGATGTCAAAGAACTGGCAGAAAAAGCGAAATTCGGGGTTGCGCACCTGATTGAACAACTATGGACGGCGTTCAGCTGCAGAAGTCTGACATTTGCAATGGGTAAGATGTGTTTCTTCTGACGAGAGGCAACAATTTATTCATAGCAAAGGGGGTCGCTCCACAGCAGCCTGTTGACAAAATAGTTATTTCTGCATAAATGAACACCACCTGTTCGCCACGTTCTTTGTTGCAGTCAAAATTAAGACGCTCGCAAAGCTTGAAAGCCCGCTCTTATCTGTGCAGCTGCATAACCAAGAAGAGGGACGACTACCTGGAATGGCCGGAGTACTTTATGGCAGTGGCCTTTTTGTCAGCTCAGAGGAGTAAAGACCCGAGTTCACAGGTGTGTATTTGGATGTTCCCAAGGAGCTTGTCGTTGAAACTCGCCAAAAGCTCGATCCAGCAGATGCTTCGGAGCGTACTATTACTTTAGCCTCAGCAATTTAAAGTTGTTCAGAGGTTTTGAAGCAGAATATTATGATGCGCTGCAATTTGGAAGTTGCTACGGGTAAAGCCCTCTGTATATGCCGCACAGGGAGTCTTTTAACGTAAAGGTTTGCAGAGTCGCTGCGTATGCTTCCGGGTTTGGTCATGTGAGTTACGCAACAATCCCGGGGAAATTAGCGTCACGCCAATTCCCAAACCCGGAAGCATACACAGGGAGGCTAAAAGCCTGTTAGAAGCAGACTGCTGTGTATGATGCGGTTTCTGACATTATATTGTGATTCTGTTTGAGTCTTATTCCACAAATTAAATGTTAATGGAAATACTTTGTTTTGATTAGTTGTGGCACATGCAACTAAAAAAAAAAAAGTGCGTTTCCTTCCCCTTTGATGAAGAGAGTTGACTTCATGGATTGAGTAACTGTTCTAATTACATTAAAATAAAATAGTCAAAGCTACAAATTGTTGGGTTAAAATTTAAATGTGTCCACAATGTATCTAGAAATATATCATGACTTGTGCGGGATCGTCCATTACAGTCACTTAATGGTATTTTGTAGGTACTGCTGGACGTAATAAGACTTTGTATGTCTGTTGGCAAGTTGTTGTGGTTGCTCGTCAGTTGTAGGGATTTGTGGATCACCCATCGGGGCTCGTCACATAATGTGTTGTTAAAATCAATTTGATGCCGAACATTATTGTTGAAAGAAAATTCAACACAAAAAAATATGGCATTTGTGAGATTATCTGTTCCTTTTCACGAACCATTATGCTTTTGGCTACATACAATTCACATTAGCGTCTGCTTGAGTTTAAAAAAAAAAAGAAAAGAAACAATAACAATCCAGTAGATAATGAATTGTATTTGTCTTTTACTGAGTGGAGGGGGCAACGACTGCATTCCTTCATCACAGTAAGTTCTGTTTTCATGATATATTTCCTCTTTGCCATCAGTGGCATCACCAAAAAAACTGAAAATGTAAAACATGCTTGGGTTTTCTTTTTAGATGGTCACTAAACTCAAGTCTCAAGGGATTTGATGAAGTTACACATGATATTCTGACATCTCGTGATGTTGCAAGTGTTTTGAACCTTTTGGAGCATATTTTTTGTTTGAATTGTTGGTTGAAGTCTGACTTGATTGGTTTTAAACTAATTAAAGGTATTTTGCTGATTGCAGGTGGGGGCCTGTATAGTGAACCAGGAGAATAAGATTGTTGGTATTGGCTACAACGGAATGCCTAATGGTTGTGGTGATGACCAATTACCTTGGGCTCGGTCAGCAGATGACCCTCTGGAGACTAAATATCTTTACGGTGAGAATGTGTTTCTTGAAGAAAAAATATCTACCGTATTTTCACGACCATAAGGCGCACTTAAAAGTCTTACGTTTTCTCCGAAATGGACGGGGTGCCTTATAATGCGGCGCGCCTTATATGTGCACTGAGTTCCAAAATCTAAAAATGTTGTGTGTGATGAGCTTGACTGACTGGGAGCATTTCCATCCGACGCTGCTTGTACAGAGGAAAAGCGGACGTGGCTGAAGACAGCATGCGGCCGTTAAACGGGGAAAGGTGCGCGTGAAGGAGGACGCTAAAGGGACGCCCCCAGTAGGTATATATGTGCATTGTGCAAAACATCGGTTTGGCTAAGGACCCCCGAAAATGGCACCTACGAAGAGACATGCTTACGAAGCACAGTTTAAACTGCAAGCTCTCAGTTACGCGGAGGAATATGGGAATCGAGCAGCCGCGAGAGAATTCAAGATAAACGAATCCATGGTGCGCAAGTGGAGGAAGCAGGAAAACGAGCTTCGCCAAGTCAAGAAGACGAAGCTGAGTTTCCGCGGAAACAAGGCGAAGTGGACCGAGTTGGAAGACCAGCTCAAGCAATGGATTAATGAGCAAAGAACAGCCTGGAGAAGCATCACTGCAGTCACCATTCGACTGAGGGAAATAACTCCGAGCTTGCCATCATTCCAGGAGGTTTGATGAAGGAACTCCAACCGCTGGACATCGGTGTACACAGGGCGTTCAAAGTGAAGTTGTGAGCGGCGTGAGAGCGATGGATGACAGATGGCGAACACAGCTTTACTAAGACTAGGAGGCAGCGCCGGGCGAGTTACGCCACAATTTGTGAATGGGTTGTGGATGCTTGGGCTAACGTGTCTGCTTGCACTGTTGTTCGAGCTTTCGTAAAAGCTGTCATAATTTCTGAGGAGCTGCACTGCAACGAGACTGACTCCGACAATGACGAGAGGGAACCTGGCGTGTTTGATGGCGAACTTGCCCAGCTGTTCATTTCGGATACAGAACATGAGGACTTTGATGGATTTGTGGATGAGGATTGATCAAAAAATAGCGTGAGTACATTGTTAAATACTTCAATAAAGTACAACCGAATTCAGTTTTGCTCCTGTTGCCTTTTTAAAAACCTTGTTTTAGCGTGCATGCATGCTACCGTATGTTTTAAGCTTGCGTATGTTTTACCATGCCTGCGCCCAATAATACGGTGCGCCTTATGTATGTGTTAAATGCAGAAATAGACTGCACCTTTTAATACGGTGCGCCTTATGGTCGTGAAAATACGGTAAGTATATATATTAAAATATGTTATTACTTTGTTGTTAAAATAACAAAGGACTCAACCTTAAAGTGTAGGACTTGACTTGGGACTTGAGGGTGAAGATATGCCATTTACTTGGCATTCCTCAGGCACAAGGACCTGAACGTCAGATTTTACATCAGGTGTTTAAAGGTCCTTGAATCGACCAGTACATTTCCAAGGACGTCCACTTTTATGCCTTAGTTGTGGCGGGCGTTCGAGCACGTGGTGACGCCGGAGGACAAAGGAAAAGGAAGGCGGGGGGGCTTCCCGCCTTTTATGCTGTTCGGGCTTCAAATCAAGCCAAACAATTCTCAGTCTCGCAGGTGTACCTGTAAAGTTGACACACTGACACAGATATATACTTGCATTTCGTTGTCGATCTTGGTCTTCTCGAAGAGAGGATTCCCACCCCCGCCCCCCCCAACCTTTTGGCTGCTGTCAGTTCAATGATGAAAAATTAAACAGAAGCACACGTGCTAGGTAGGATGATCCCAGGGAGGCTGTAATGCTGTGGCACAAGGACTGTGTCAGGAAAAGGGAGGTCAGACTTTATGGATATTAAATAACTTTTTTTTTTCTTATTGCTGCTGTTTAATGTTGCTGTGGCTTCTTCTCTCAGTTTGCATCCAACATACCGTGTTATAGAAATGTTTAAAATTAGGGCTGTACACACATTGCACGTTGCCATTGGACTTTACACCGATGTTATCGGGCTGATCGGAATCGACGGATATTTAGCATTTTATGCTGATCGGCTTTGTCTTAATTCGCTGATCCGCTCCGCAAAAGACATTTACTCCGTGTAGCCGCGTGCACAGTATATTTGAATACAAAAGCTACTTTATTTTTAGCCTTGTCGTGTGTCTTTTGACGTAGTATTGGAAATATCTGACAGCCAATAAAGTTATTTAAAAAAAATAAACAACCAAAAACATGTCGGCGGTGTGGAACAGACAACACGTCTCAGACAGACAACAGGTAATGCCATCAAACCATAAGACAAATTTGCTCTTTCACGATTGCACTGTCAGACTACTGCAATAAAATCTTGTATTCCGATACCACCGCTTCCCGTTTTTTACGATCATCAGAATCATCTTTATTTGCCAAGTATGTCCAAAACACACAAGGTATTTGTCTCCGGTAGTTGGAGCCGCTCTAGTACAACAGACAGTCAATTTACAGAACACTTTGGAGACATAAAGACATTGACAAAAAACAATTGTGCAAAAAGATGCAGAGTCCTCTAGCACTTAGAGCAGTTCGAATGACTAATATTGCAATAGTCCGGTGCAATGACCATTGTGCAAAGGGCGCTGAGACTTCAAGGATTGTATGCGGTTTAAAGTGACGAGTAGTGCGATAATCTGGGACAATGTTGGTTGTGCAAATGTTACAGATACTCCTCAGTGTGCAAATGGAGCAGATACTACTCTGACATGAGTGGCCAGTATATGCAAATAGTGCAGCATGGCGAGACAACTACAGTGAGTGCACGAGTAATACATAATTGGCCCCACAGAAATGTGACAACGAACTCAAGTCAAAAAATTGCCAGCTTGTTGTAATGGAATTATAGGTTAGGTGTTTAAGAAGTTGATCGCAAGAGGGAAGAAGCTGTTGGAATGTCTACTAGTTCTAGTTTGCGTTGATCGGTAGCGCCTACCTGAGGGAAGGAGCTGGAAGAGCTGGTGACCGGGGTGCGGAGGGTCCGAGAGGATTTTGCACGCCCTTGTCTTAGTTCTGGCAGCGTGCAAGTCCTCAATGGTGGGTAGGGGGGTACAGACAATCCTATCAGCAGTTTTGATTGTCCGTTGCAGTCGGAGTTTGTCCTTTTTTGTAGCAGCACCAAACCAGACTGTGATGGAAGATCACAGGACTGATTCGATGACCGCTGTGTAGAACTGTCTCAGCAGCTCCGGTGGCTGGCCATGCTTTCTCAGAAGCTGCAGGAAGTACATCCTCTGCTGGGCCTTTTTGAGGACGGAGTTGATGTTGGTCGCCCACTTCAGGTCCTGAGAGATTGTAAACTTGAACTTGAAGGTCTCGACGGTTGACACAATGCAGCTGGACAACGTGAGGGGCAGCTGTGGCGAAGGATGCCTCCTGAAGTCCACGATCATCTCTACAGTCTTGAGCGTGTTCAGCTCCAGGTTGTCGGCCGCACCACATCTCCAGCCGCTCCGCTTCCTGTCGATATACAGACTGGTCACCGTCCTTTATGAGGCCGATGACAGTGGTGTCATCTGCAAACTTCAGGAGTTTGACAGTCTGGTTCGCTGAGGTGCAGTCGTTCGTGTAGAGAGAGAAGAGCAGCGGAGAGAGGACACAACCTTGGGGCGCCCCAGTGCTGATGCTGCGTGTGGATGAGGTGGCCTCCCCCAGCCTGACCTGCTGTGTCCTGCCTGTCAGAAAGCTGTAAATCCACTGGCAGATGGCAGGTGAGACGCTGAGCTGGAGAAGCTTGGATGAAAGGAGTTCAGGGATGATGGTGTTGAACGCTGAGCTGAAGTCCACGAACAGGATCCTCGTGTAGGTCCCTGCACTGTCGAGGTGTTCTAGGATGAAGTGCAGTCCCATGTTGACTGCATCATTCGCAGACCTGTTCGCTTGGTAGGCAAACTGCAGGGGGTCCAGCAGGGGACCTGTGATCATTGGGGTTTATCTTGTCAACTCAAATTTGACCGGATACACTTGTTACCGTGGCGACGAAAACAAGAGTGGAGCGCGCCGACTGTATTATTAAAAACAAAACGTGTGTTGATGGTCACTGGTGCTCAGGACAGGAGAGGACGTTCGTTTAAGGCTTGCTTGAGGTATGTTCACGTACTTTTAATACGATATGGCTCGCAAGCAGGCAATAAAACGTTATGTAGCCTAGCAAGCTACTGCTAGCACTGATGGTTGTACGTAAACATGCCGCCGTTCTGTCGAATCATGCTCTAAAGTTTCGGTGTGGGTGAAGTAATTTACTTAAAAATAAAGTAATTTAATTACAGTAAGTTAGCACCCATTATTTCTGTCATGTAATGTTGGTTTGACCTGACTGATTTGAATCCACGATCTGACGAGAGCAGTGATTTCCAACCTTTATGGAGCCAAGGAATATATTTTACAATTGAAAAATCTCACGGCACACCAACAAACAAAAATGTCACAAAAAGTGGATACATTAATTACTGTATTTACATCCTGTCATCTAATAGAAGACCATTCATTTGTGTCTGTCACTATGCCTCACTGACATAAATAGATGAACAAAGATATACATTATTTAATGTAAATATTTTTTTTT
Organism: Phyllopteryx taeniolatus; assembly: GCF_024500385.1. NCBI lineage: Eukaryota > Metazoa > Chordata > Actinopteri > Syngnathiformes > Syngnathidae > Phyllopteryx > Phyllopteryx taeniolatus. The sequence continues at coordinate 3,378,007 of NC_084505.1, read as the reverse complement.
GAGCAATTAAGTACACAAGTATATACAGTAAATGAACAGGTCATTTAAATAGACAGATTCATGTGATCAGATCGTTGATCGGTTATCGTTTTTTTAAAAATTTTTTTAAACTTGCTGGTTGGTGATCGGCCCCAAAAATCCTGATCGTGTAAAGCTTAGTTGCCATTATCGCGCTTATATTGTTTTGATGTATTGTGCAACCCTATGTAAAATGATTTAATAATTTGGTTGGTAAAAAATATTCCTGGCCGGTTGATTTTATTTGTATTTTTTTTTCTTCAACTTGGCCGGTGAGTCAAAAAGTTAATTTTGGCCACTGCTTCCAGTCTCTCTGTATCTGTGTTGCAACGTGTTGATGACACTGTGACTCTCTAAGCTCAGTCGCTTCCATTTCGCTCTGAGAACATCCTGTTAAAAACGTTACAATGGAGAATTACTGTTGATCAGTTGTTAGGTGTCCACTTGGTCTCTTGATTCAAAATGTGAACACCATGATAAATACGATTGTTTAAATTCTAATTGAACCAGGAAATGTGTTGGTCGCTTCATGGATCTAATGCCTGCCTCAGCTCCTTGTGCAAGCTGTGCAAAAAGTACTTACGAAAATGTAAAAGTTGGACATGTGCATTCAAAAGTTTAGAGAAGGCCAAATTTAGTTCACCTGTAGAACTTATAGTCCATTTCGGGTTCATCCTGAAATTTCACCCGAAACCTGGATATCACTCACTTTTTTGTGAGTAGTGATTCTGATGTCTGAAACATCCATTTGACATTTTGTTGTCATTGTTTTATTAAGAGGTGATCCTTTTATTATATATTTTTAATGACCTTCAGATTCATTCAGCACACGTGCAACACTGACAAAAAACTTACAGTTAAAAATACTTCTTGACAATCAACTAGGAGTTCACATACGGTACACCCACAGGTGGAATGTATTAATCACCTGGTTCTGTCCCGCAGTGTGCCATGCAGAGCTGAACGCCATTATGAACAAGAACAGTGCTGATGTGAAGGGCTGCACCATGTATGTAGCACTGTTCCCCTGTAACGAGTGTGCTAAGCTCATCATCCAAGCAGGTTGGATTGGCGACACAATTGCACATACAGTACACACTCTCTGAATTCTATTGTAATTAGTATTGGTTGGCTGATGTACCTAGATCCTATTCATTTATGTTATAGATTGAAGTAATTACAAAGTTGAAATGCTGAAAACAAATCTGAATTTATTTTCTGGTTAAACTAACAATAATTAACATTTACTAGTTAGTGATTTTATGGAACTGCACTGAATACTATTTTTACTCTCATAGCTAAAGAAGTTAACCGCAGTATTTAGAACAGCTGTGTGTGATGTTTGTACGACAGATATATTTTCAAATTAATGTGCATCAGATCATATCAATTAGGGCTGGGCATTGTTAACCTCATGATTTGATTCAATATCGATTCTTTAGGTTGCAATTCGGTTTGCTGTTGATTTAAATGCTCTGACGGTTCTTTAAGAAGGAGTAATGCACAAATAAGAGTACATTTAAAAATATTTATCTTTGATGCTATGTAAAAATGTCACGTCACATTTCTTAGGGAATAAAACATCGGAAAATGCACATTTGCACGTAACTTATTTGTGCACATGGAGTCCCAAAGTTAAAAAAACAAAACAAAAATTATATATAAACACTGAAAAGGTTAAGTGCATGTAAACTTCAATGTTTATTTCCTCTTGGAAATTGTAATAAAAAATTGCACGATAACTTATTTGTGCACATGAGTACAAAAGTAAACACATTATGACAGCTCTGTATTGAAAAATTAAAGTGGGTACTCTAAGCAATATTTAACTTTATTATGGTTAGTGTTACTATTATTATTTGCAGGGTTTTTAAGTAATACCTACCTAATACCATGTACCGTAATTTCTTGTGTATAATGTGCACCCATGTATAATACGCACCCCCAAAGTTGACCTCATAATTCTGGAAAACCCTTCTACCTATGTAGAATGCATATTTACAATGCATGATTTTGCTTCTACCCATATGATCAAAACATGAAGTATTATCTGTATTTTATTTTTTTCAAATCATTATTCTGAAGTTAAGCACTTTATTTGAATGTGTAATACTTTCTATTTACTTGCTCTTATTTTGAAATTCACAGCCCTACTTTGATTTAGTAAATGAGAAAGCACACAATTGTTCTCGTTTGATTTACCCAGGCAGAATTTGTAAGATGTGTACAGTTCTTTAAAGAAAACATGGACCAGGCGAAACATATTTAATTTTAATGGGATTCAAATTAAACTATGAAGCATTTCACAAAAGCATTATCATTAAACAAAACATAACCATAAAGAAATTAATAATGGTTGTTGTTCAGTCATCAGTTGTATTTATAATTAAAAAAAATAATAATAATTGTTCACATTCTGCCTGCATATGTAAACTTATGAGCACAACTGTACATATATGCAGTCATATGTACCCGTCATATTGGAATGAAAGTGTAGGCTACGCCTTTTTCATAACCTCTTGGTGGCAGTGGTATATTGGAATTAAAGTGTACAGCTTTTTCATAACTTCTAGATGGTGGCATAAACTTATAAAATATGAATTTTTTTTCCATTTCCCCCTATACCTATGTATAATGCACACAAAAATGCGCATTATACATGAGAAATTACGGTAAGTGCCACTCTTTCCGCAGACTTAAACGACTGCAAAACGATTGTATTAACTCTGTGTACGGCTTCAGGACAGGGACTTCTAATGTGTTTGTTGGTATTGCGTATCGTTGATTGAGTGGTTTTTTTTGTTTTTTTTTTTGGTCCGTTACCTGTAGTCCGGGTAATGCAAAATAAGCCGAAATGTAAGATTTAAAAGTTAGTGACTTGCCTTACACTGCCACTACCATGATCACAGATATAAATGGGTAGATACGGCACACCCCTCTTGAAAGCAGACACATGGGTTTCATCATCATGGTCTCCAAATCAATCAGAGATACTGAAGAACGAGGACCCTCCTTCAGATTGTCTGTGTCGGTCTGCACGCATGCGTGTGTTTGAAATGCATTCGCTCGCGTACATGAAGCTACGTTTTCTGACGGCAAGCGGGGAGCTGCAGAACTCATGCGAGAACCTGCGAACTGCAAGTGACTCTTTGCGGACTCACTAATGGCAGATTACTGCTGGGCCGGGATTGTGGTACATACGCCGGCGAAGCCGATTCCGACGCCTCAGTTGCACACCATGCGGGTCCAGTATTTTCATCAGTCTCCTGATCGTCTCTTCAGTCACCACGTAGCCAGCCTGAATGCATTTTAAATGCATCATCTTGTATCCATGGAGCATACCATATCTGTCCAACTGATTCTGGACAAACATTGCTGTATCTAGCAGATCTGAATGGGCTTTCCTCCTGAACAAACACAAAGTCCGCAAGTGCCTGCGTAATGTCGACAAACTAATAACAATACCATCTATGTTACTCAAAGAAAGGAGTATCTCCCAGCGTCTTAAACCCATATCAAAATAAAACTTGATCAAACTAAATAAGCCGGTCATGTTGCTTAATACGGATTCCGCAGAGAGTCACTTGCAGTTCGCAGGTTCTCGCGTGAGTTTGATGCGTCCTGATAACTAAATAAAAAAATTAGTCAGAAAAACGGAAAAAAATTAGTCAGAAAAACAGGTGGGGAAAAAATTAGTCCAAAAAACTGAAAAAAAAAGTCAGAAAAACAGGTGGAAAAAACAAATTGCCAGAAAAACAGAAAAAAATTATCAGAAAAACAGAAAAAAAATTATTCAAAAAAACAAAGCCCTCAAAAAAATTACTCAGAAAAACTGTATTTTTTTTTAATCCAAGTGAATTTAATACGCCTCCGTAAAAATTATGATTATTTTAATGAATATTTGTAATATAAGAAACTTTATTAGTCCCACAATGGGTAAATTAGCATCGTTTCAGAAGCAATTGTGGATTTAGGAAACATATGTGACGATCTAATATAAACAACATGCAAGAGAAGGCATGTACAAGAAGTACATTGCACAAAATCGAAACCAAAACTATTGTCCATATCCATTTTCTGAGCCTCTTCTCCTCACTATGGTCGCGGGCGTGCTGGAGCCTATCCCAGCTGTCATCGGGCAGGAGGCGGGGTACACCCTGAACTGGTTGCCAGCCAATCGCAGAGCACATACAAACAAACAACCATTCACACTCGTAGTCACACCTACGGGCAATTTAGAGTCTCCAATTTATGCATGTTTTTGGGATGTGGGAGGAAACCGGAGTGCCCGGAGAAAACCCACGCAGGCACGGGGAGAACATGCAAACTCCACACAGTCGGGGCCGGGGATTGAACCCGGGTCCTCAGAACTGTGAGGCTGACGCTCTAACCAGTCAGCCCACTGTGCCGCCTTATCCATACATAAACTGTCCAATTCAATCTATCAGCAATGTTATTTGTTTGCAAAATAGTCCTGAGGTTTAATTTTGTTTGAGATCTGATTTAATAAACTTGCTTTTTTTGAAAATAGAAGGGGCAAAGGAAAGTTAATCCATAGACAGATATTTTTGATGAAAAATTTCATACACTGGTATTTTGATTCAGGCTGCAAATGTGTCTGCCGTTACAAGGTTTATGTTATAAAAATATTAAAATGACAAAAATTGAAGCCATAATTGTTGACGATGACTGTCACATGATAATGTTCTTGACAACATTTTGAAAATATGGAAATTCAGACAAATTGTTCTGGAAGTGAATTTTTATAGGTTGGCACCTCTGCTGTACTAAGAAGGTATGCAATTCATTAGTCTGAAATGTCTTTATTGTATTATTTCTTTATTGCGCTCGTCCTCTGTTCAGGAATTAAGGAGGTGGTCTATCTTTCTGATAAATACCATGACACACCAGAGATGACTGCCTCAAGAAGACTACTCAACATGGCAGGAATACAGTTCAAGTGAGTAACTTTTTTTGCGCGTATGACTTCATATTGCCTTTCCCAATTCGAGCTTTGGTGGTCCCAACTTTCTTCCTCTGAAGCGCTTTGTTTTTCCCCACATGTACGGTTGACCTGTTCAGCTGGTCTTTACAGTAATACATTAAATATACTCTGAAATGCGAGTGCGTTTTCTCTGCCCCACATGCCATCCAACCACGTTTATTTAGGGCACCTCTGCAAGTGGGTGTTTGTGCGGCAGTCAGCATAAGTCCAGTGAAGCAAGTTCAGGGTAAAGTAAAAAGAAGTGTTGGGAATTTTTTTTTTTAAATCTGTTTAGTTAAAGTATTTAAGCAAATGTATCTTATCAATTAAACATACTTCTGGATGTGCTGTACAAAAGCATTTTTTTATTTTTTTTTTTACTTGAACTGAGCATTATAAACTTACTTCATAAAATATAATTTATATCAATGTTGATTAAACGCCCGTCTGCTATGACAAAATATTTGACAGAATTATATTGCATGCCATACACGCATTATGATATTCTAGACCTTTGTTTTAAGACCTTTTCCAGGGATGGGCCCTTTTAGAATTATGGCATCTTCATAAAGGCTCTTCTAGGTTGGAGTCAGCACAATGGAGACAAAAAAAGAACATTCTAGCAAAATTACATTATTTTTAGTTTTCTCGTAATGAAATGCAAGGATTTTCATTTACTCGAGCTACATGCATCAGACTTAAGCTGAAAGCTGGAGGCAAGGTATTGATTACGGTTATCTATATGGCATCCTTTTGCCCGAGTAAGTATAACAAGTCTACCAACAATGCCAAGAAAATGTATTGTCCCTTCCTCGCTGCCTGCACATGGTGTGGAGCAATTGGACAATTCAAATAAAAAACAGATTTTAAAGACCTTTTCACACTGCATTTAACCGAGCGCAGTGCACCGTCGACCAACCCATGTATTGTGTATATGATGTGACACCAATACGTTGTGCTGCAGAGCACAAGGTGGCTGTCTGCTGTCGTGGCACGGCAGGTGGTGGTGGTGGAGTGATGATATGAATGATAACAGCAAGAAATTTTGGTGGTTGTACAGTAAACAACTTAGAGAAAATTGATGAAATGATAAATGTGCTGTCCCAGGCTTTAGGACACAAGACAAATGACCTACCATGACCTGGTCAACATGTGGTCAGTGGCCGGAGATGTCTACCACGTTGAATATACCAGCTTGGTTGAAAGTGGTAGAAATATGTGATTTTAGCATTATCCATCCATCCATTTTCTGAGCCGCTTCTCCTCACTAGGGTCGCGGGCGTGCTGGAGCCTATCCCAGCTGTCATCGGGCAGGAGGCGGGGTACACCCTGAACTGGTTACCAGCCAATCGCAGGGCAGATTTTAGCATTATTAGCAAAATAATTGTTAGCTTAAAATTAATGTTGCACTGAAGTCACCCAAAAAATGTCTTGTCAATTTGACATACCACAGAGAAAAGTATTGTTAACAAGCTGTAAGGGGTCCTATGCAAGTATGGAAAAGTATGTAATTTGATGCAATAAATTTCCAGGTCTGGAAAAGTATGGAATGGTTTCCAAGACTTTTACAACAGCTATTTTCTAAAACCAAAAATTATGAATATCTAAAAAAAATATATAGATCGATTCATGTTTTTTCAAGACTCTTAGGTCAGCTACAATGTTTGTGTGCGAGCACACAGTATTATACCATGGTCTTGGTGAATATTCAATTCTCATTGGCTCAGAAAATTACATCGGTGTACATTATAATGTACACCCTTTGAATCTCTCAAGTAGTTTTCTGATAAACGAGGTACTCCGAGGACAGAAATGAGCAAATTTAAAATAAACATCAGTGATATAATCATTTGCTTGATTTGGTGATTACAACCGCATCGATGACTGAGATGATGCTGAGGAATTGAGGGGGAAAATGAAGAGACGGAAGCTGCACAAATAGTTAACTCCAAGATTTCAGTCAATTTGGAGACAAGAAGGATTAAATCTACGTTTAAAAAAAAAAACAAAAACAAAAAACAACACAATTGGTGATTAAAATGCCGAGACACTTCCTGGCACAAAAACTGACAAATACGAACTGAACACTTCACCATTGATGTTTTTAATGTTACCCTGCGACAATTTTATGCCGCCGTCCAATCAATGAAGACCGAAAGAGAGTACAGTGTTACCAGCCTCAGAGCTTGCATCAACCGTTACATACAGCGGCTGAAAAGAGTATTTCACACGTCACCATTTTTCTCACTACATATATTTCCAAAGGTGCTATTGACAAAAATTTCACCAGATGTTGGGAACAACCCAAGTAATCCATACATACAAAGAAAGTAGAAAAATAAGCTCAGAAATTAAGTTGTGTGTAATAATGTGCAATGACACAGGGAAAAAGTATTGAAGACGCCAACTGGTATTTAATACTTTGTACAAAAGCCTTTGTTTGCAATGACAGCTTCAAGACGCCTCCTGTATGGAGAAACTAGTCGCATGCATTGCTCTGGTGTGATTTTGGCCCATTCCTCCACACAAGCAGTTTTCAAATCTTGAAGGTTCCGTGGCCTGCTTTTATGGACCTTGAGTTTCAGTTCCTTCCATAGATTTTTGATTAGATTCAAGTCAGGTGATTGGCTGGGCCATTCTAGCTGCTTAATTTTTTTCTATGAAACCAGTTGAGTTTCCTTGACAGTATGTTCTGGATCATTATTCTTCTCAAATGTCCACCCTCGATTCATTTTCATTATCCTCATAGATGGACTTATGTCAAGAACGTCTCTGTACATTTGCCCATTCATCCTTCCTCCCTTCAATAATGTGAAGTTTACCAGTACCATTTGCTGAAAATAACATAAATATAAGCAAACTTGCAACAGAGCGCAGTTGTCCCTGCAAAAGCCGAAAGTCTGGACACACTCTTTGAGTTCAATGCTTTGCATTGGTTAAATCACGTGGTTTACGGACGCCATGTTGTTTCTATTCCCAGCATTGCCTTGCGGTAGACTCAGACAGTTTTGAGCCTCTTTAAATGGAGTTTTAACTTTTTTTTTGGCGAAATGGTTGAGTGGCTGTTAGCTGTTCCACTCATCCCAAGTAGATGCATTGTTTCCCGAAAACCCCCAAAAGACGACGCCCGTGGGAGTTAAACCCTCTATTAATCAAATATTAAACAAAATCTAGCATCATCACATAAAAACAAGGAATAATTACTTTATTTTGTGTCAAAAATATTTTGTTTAAAACAGTGTTGGTCGCCAACGCACGCCCCTCTTATTTCTGATGGCCTTGGGAAAAATGTATGTCGTCTTAATAATGAGAGCCTACCGTAATTACTCATGTATAATGCACTCGATTATAACACGCACCTCCAAAGTTCACCCCAAAAATCAAATCAAATCTACCCATCTCCAATATGCCTCCATGATTTTCTATCCATTCATATGTTTATATGCTATAAAAGTTAGTGGTGATCCACGTTTAATTTGTATTTCTAGTCAATTCTAATCAGTTATTAATATTGAGATGTACTTGGTCTTTAATAATGCGATTAATACTGTGGCCAGCCTAGTGTTTAGTTTTGACGTTGCCGCTTTATTGCGGTATTTTCCCCTCCCACATGCACATTGTCACGTCAGCCGACTTGCAGAATGTAGTGAAAACTAGAAGGTTCATAGTAAAATAGTTTTGGATTTTCCATTATACAGTAGTTTTTATTTTGTTTTGACTTTTTCCCCCCAAATTCAGTTTACATTAGCTTTTAGAGCAGGTTTGTTTGTTTTTATTTTTTCAAAAATGCTTCGTTTTGGATTTGTTTTTGTTTCAGTATTATTTTTTTATACAATGCATTTTTATTTTGTCAAGTGTGAGATATATAAAAAAAATAAAATACCATTAAAAAAAAATAAAATAAATAAATAAATAAATAAATAAAATATTGACTTTTATACATAGATGAACAACCACTCACAACTCCAGAAAATTTGAAGTGCAATAAGTGCAGTGCATAATATTGCTTATAAGGTTAAGAGTAGATGCATCATAACATTGTTAAAACCATGCATTACACATGCTGTAGTATGTGTACTTTCAGGCTGTGTCCAAAATCGTTCCCTCACTCCCGACTCCCCATGTAGTGTTGCACTATATAGTGAGCTCATTCATAACAGCTTTCAGACACTACACGGTGCTCTGTTAATGATGTCACAGCTGTCACACATTAACAACGTAGGTTGTTGCGGTGGGTTAAAAAAAAAATTGCACATCATTAAAATGAGATTTTACTGTACATTGCTATAAAAATGCCAACAATTGAAGCTTTGTTGTAAAATTACTTTCATTTATAAGAAAAATTCACTCCCTCAAGTCCCGCCGTTCTTTTTCTGAAGACGCAATGCAGTATCTCACGACTCGATGCAATGCCATCCACTTTCCGTACCGTTTATCCTCACTAGGGTTGCAGGCGTGCTGGAGCCTATCCCAGCTAACTTCGGGGAAGAGGCAGGGTACACCCTGAAGTGGTCGCTTTCCAATCGCAGGACACACACAGTATAATAAAACCATCATTCACATTCACACCTACAGGCAATTTTAGAGTCTTCAATTAACCTACCGTGCATTTTTTTGGAATGTGGGAGGAAACGGGAGTACCCGGAGAAAACCCACACAGGCATGGGGAGAACATGCAAATTCCACACAGGCGAGGCTGGATTCCAACCCAGGTCCTCAGAACTATGAGATAGATGTGCTAACCCGTTGTCCACCGTGCTGCCTCGGTGCAATGCTTTGTGGGAAATTTTGAGTGCACTATATAGGGCACTAAATTTGATCACTAAGCATTCGGACACCACTACAAAAGGGCGTAACCACTATATCGTTGTTAGGGAGTGATTTCGGACACAGCCCTAGATTTGTGGCTGTTATTTTTTCCATTGAGAATATTCCACACATCGCCCCCTTCCACTACAAGCCTTTTGTTTGCATCTGTGACAGTCATAGTCAAAATATTACACAGATAGATTGATGAAAAATGCTTGTGGTTTATTTAGATAAAAACTTGAGCCCAGTGGTACTACGTACTATTTGTTCACATATGAACCAAAAAAGACGAGCACTTATATATTACCAAGTGTCGCATTCCGGGCTGATTTGAGTGACACATAAAGGGGAGGGAGCCATATAAAATCGGTCAACCGACCAGCGGCGAGCGCTGGACAATGTCAGCGCCATGTTTTAACGATGGCGTCATAGTCAAAACATGGCGGTTTTCTATCAGATGATGTCCTAGCATGCCCACCGTCATTGTCAATAGTCAGTTAGTCCCCTAATCCCTTAAATAGTTGTAATATGAATGTTAATAGACCTTTTAATAGACCTGTGTTTATCACCCCACTGCATCTTGTTGTTGTCGTCTTAACTTTATTTTTATGTTGCACCAGGAGTGAAAGTTGCCTCTAGACACATGACCTATCTAGTTTTCACTATGTTGTGCTACTATGTGTATTTTTGAAGATTTTTGGAAAGAATTGCACATTATAAACGAGAAATTATAGTATTTCTTTTATAGTTCACGAACTGGCCATCAGTGATGCTGGTAACGTGTTACTTTGTAAGTAGCTTTCAGACACTACTTTATAACGTGTTAAGGCCCCTCTATACTCACGCGGCCGACAATGCCTGCATTGCATCACGTGACCGACGAATTGGCCCGCGCGGCCCCGCTGCGTCGCTTGACGCGCACACGGCAAAAATTGTTGCTGCGCGTAGAATGCCGTGGAGGTCATCTCTCGCGATTGGTCCGTTTTAGTCTCATGCTGTGATGTAATCAGCGTTCCACATAGCACCTACGCCGCCGCCTTCTCGATCGATTTTGCAGCATAATGAAACGTATCACCTGGTTATCTAGGTCCATTTGTTCTAGCAGACTCTGTTCCACGGTCGCCATTGTTGTTGCTTTGTTCCTTGTTACGGAAAGGAAAGTAAAAACGGCTACCGGAAATGGCCAAAAAAATGCATAGGGAACTCCACCCAGTTGCGTCCTAGCCAATACCAGCCGTAGCGACACCCCTGACTTGGAGGAGAACTGCAGCACACTTTCAAAACAGCACGCGTGGGTTGCGCTCGAGTATAAAGGCAAACTGCGTGCGGGATAGCCGTAGCGACGTCAGCGCTGTCGCCGTCCGCGCAAGTTTAAAGAAGCCTTTACTCCAAAATGCTGCCATTTTGAGTAACGAGCAAAGTAACTCGTTACTTTTCCTGGGAAAGTCGTCAGACTTCAGTTAGTTCTTCAGAACAACAACAGTCACTTTGCGTCATCGATGTTTCTCGCCAAGGTCCAATTTATGGCTGGGTCTCGTGCAAAGAGCAGTCAATTATCATACCGATCACGCAGACCGCTCGTTACTCAGTTAATACAACAAAGCGATTGGGAGGTGATTGTTTATTATACAATGCACAGTGACTAGAGTTACCATAAAAGTGCAAAGAAATGCACGATTTCCCTGTCGCCACGCTTTTTATTTCCCTGAGTAAAAAGTGTATTTGATTTATTTTATTTACACATTAAGAATACAGTTTTACTGGCGTTTTAAGCGTGCAATGCCTTGTGGGTTAATTATTCATACCAAAGTGGTAGTGAAGGTCATAATTCGTCATACAATAAGGACTGATTCACTGAAAGACTTACAATACTTAGTTTAAATAATATTTACAATAACAAGTGAAAACTTTCTTCATTGTAGTCCGTCCGGACTGTGAGCTGGTTTAACGCGCTGCACGGCTGACGTCACGTAAGTAAGTGCTTCTTCCCCCGTCAATCACCCACAGCTTTGCTAGTTAAACAGTTGCGTAATCTCGTCACCTTTTCTCGCTTTTCGCATCAAAATGGCGATAGGAGAAATGGTGTGTGCGTGTGTGTGTGCGCGCGCGCCCAGTATACCAATATGCACAAACGCACGCACGCAGTTGTTGCCTTCATCGACCACAATTGGTATCTATCTATCTATCTATCTATCAGTTAAGAGTCTTTGGAGAAGTGTACTGAGAATGGTGTGCTTGTTTACATGTTTATGTACTGACTGTATTTGGCATGTCAAGTCTGCACTAAGTTGCTCATTTAATGTGGCTTCAACTCCACTAATATTAAATTATTGGTTCATGTTGATGACATCATTCTGTAGCTTGTGTGGCGTATATTACCAAGTAATGGGTTCAGTTAAGATCATGCTAGTTTGTACTGTGGATAAGTGATATTCCTGCTACTTGGCAGCTGCTGAAAGTACCTAAACGTTACTTTTTTCTAACCAAGTTACTTTTGAAATCAAGTAATCAATAAAGTAACAAAGTTACTTTTTCAAGGTAACTGTGGCACCACTGCTGGCCACGATGCTAATCTCAGATTAATGCCTATGTGACTGTCCAGACTTTGTTTTCTATGGCTTTGGTCCCCGCACTCTGCCTCGCGGTAGACAAGTGCAGTTGGAGAAGGCCTTAACCCAACGCTCTCAACCTTTTGTGCCAAAAGAAACTTCTTGAGATACTCACACTGTTCTTTACAATTTATTTTAGCAAACAATCTTTTCTGAGGATGGTAAACATAAAAACCAAGAAAATTAACAGACTTTCTTCCGAAAATGATGACAGTGGCACTTGACAAGGTGAATGGCAAATGCAAGTCACGTTCATGTGCAGTACATTTTCACTGAATTATGGATTTCACACCCAAAAAACATTTTGTTGGTTGTGTTCTTCGAACTGCAACTGAGGCACGGTTCATTTTGTTCACTAATAAAATATATACCAGTTTTGAATATTAAATTTTTCCAAAGAAGGGTTAGGTAAATGCAGGTATGAGTACTTCCAACAAGGTTAAGAACCACTGTATCTACTAGGCGTTTGTTTTGTGCGCATGGGTATGTATATTCTTTCATTTCCTTGTCTTCTTTTCTTAGGGAATTCAAGCCGAAAAGGACAGAGATTGTCATTGATTTTAATTCCATAAACCACCCACCCAACAGCGCTGGACAACTCGACAAAGTGACCATGTAAATTTCTGATCTTGGGCAGCCAAAAAGATGTAACATGAAAGAGAGACGGTGTGGCTTTTTTTTTTTTTTTAAATGTTTTTAATGATTATGATTATTTTTTTACATTTTGAGCCCCGCATCTTCACTGTTTTGTTTGACAAGGTATGAATTCCTTGCTATTTCACACTGGTTGGCCTGGAAGAAATAGCTGTTTTCTTCACATTTTTCCTTGAAAATGAAATTGACAGGGACCTACAAGTCCAGAGGTTTTAAGTTTAAAGATCCTTTAAATTGCACATGCTATTTTTTAAGATATTTGTCTTTCTTTTAGTTAAAAAAAAATTCCCAGGCAAAGGAAAAGTTTTGTTCCTTGACTTTTCCGTTTTTTGTCATGGAAGCTGACATCAAATTGTCTGATTTTATAGCCAGGAGCCACTCTCAATCAATTTTGAACTCTCATGCTGTCCTGTCAGTATTGTGAAGACCCTTTGTCCATAGTAAAAAAAAAAAAATTATGTCAGTATGTTTTTTTTCTTGACACTACAAGACACTCAAGGATTTGTTTTGCCAAATGAATCATTGACATTTTGATTCCACTGAAATTTTGACCCATACGGCTCCTTTACTACTGTTACAGCTTTAGGACCGGTTTCTAGAATGAGCTCTTGTATTTTCAGCTATCCCTTAGAAGCCTTTTTTCATGTTTAGTTCCTGCATTATTATTATTTACATAGATATTATTATAATGATGATGACATACTTAGATATAGTACTGAAAAACATGCTAGGCACCAAAAATAGTGAGTTGAATTACTTAGTGGCACTAAGCAGGCCCAAAAAATGGCATGTAAATTTGACACCGCACAGAGAAGAGTGACGTTAGCAAGCCTGCCAAATTTGAATGATTTTTTAAAATTAAATGTGTCCTTATATAGTGGTGGAGGGAACTTGCGCTAGAAAGTATACGTGTTTTTGCCCCGCCCACAAAATCAGGAAAATTAAAATGGTAAAAAACATGCTTAAGCTACTGTATATCTCAACAATTCAGCACCATATTATGTCTATATTTAATATATTTAGAAACCAAACATATCTCATTGGATCCCCTTTAAAGCTTGGTTTAAACTGTGCTGTCATGTTCTTAGTGTTTTCTTTTATGTGGTGCTCTGAGCGGTGGTTTTGCATGGTTAGTGCAAAATTTGTTTTATGGTGTCAAGTACAATATTTAAAAATGTTACCGGGTGATTTATTACTAGTACATTGTCTTGTACTAGTACTTGTTAAAGCTGTTTCTCCAACCTTACATGTTTTGACAATTGCCTAACAGCAGATGGTATTGTTTGAATGTCTCTCTGTGTGCATTAGTGCCTTTCTTTCTAAAGGTGTCTGCTGTTTTGTGCAGTTCAATAAAACTAAAAGTACTCGTCCCTCTTGTTGTCATTATTAAATTGAATTGGATGAATGTGCTTTGTTCAAAATGATAGGACCCCAAATTGTTGGTGTTAATATCCAACTTTATGGCCTTCAAGTGATTGTCATATATTCATGAGTCGGTGGCTTTCCCCATACTAAGGAATAATTTTGTTAATCATAAAAGTTGAACGTTTAATATTTAAGATTTAATAGGGTCGTTTCCAAATTTACTCAACACACCTCAGACCGCAGGACAATTTTAGAGATAATCTTCTAAAACGAGATAATCTGGCATGTGTCGTTTTAGATCGGGGAGGGGCAAAATAGAGACGAAAACAGCCAGATTATGTTTGTGTGTACCAGGTCGTAGTGTGGAAGACTAGATGTCATGAATAATGGATTATGCCTCCAGTTTTGGCCCCTTTTTTGGGCCAGCACCTTCACAGACTTTGAAAACAACAAAACAAATGACAAGTCTTGAGGTTTACATGAGAATGATGGGATTTCTTTGACTGTGGAAACAGCCATCAATGTGGGCAGAAGTTCAACGCACACACTTAAAAACTTTTGTCTATGCGGCAGGTAAGACATTTGATCATGCAGAAAATAACCTCGGCCCAGACAATTGTAATCAACAAATGGTAAATGGACTGCGCTTATATAGCGCTTTATCTACACCGTATGGTGCCCAAAGTGCTTTACGGAGTGTCACATTCACCCATTAATGCACACATTCATACAAGACACTGCCAGCCCCACCGGGAGCAAATTAAGGTTCATTGTCTTACCAAGGAAACTTGGACAACAGACAGTTGGAGCCAGATTCGATCAGGTGACCCTTCGGTCACTGGATGACCCCCTCTACCAAATGGCAACCAGCAGAGTGTACCCCACCTCGGGATAAGCTCCACCACACCCGGGACCTGCGTGAGGATAAACTGTACAGATAGAGAATGAATGATGAAGCTCATTCTCACTGTCAAAACACTTAAGGCACTCAGGTACACGGATGAAGACAATTGGGCTGTTTTTGTCCTGATTTTCTGATAAGCAGAGCATCGATAAACCTATCCACGACCACCATTTTGTCTTGTCATTGCGTTGATCCAGCGGTTTCAGGTCAGTACACACCGAAAGCCCTAGCCTACTACGATCCTTGGCCTACCTCTTTTTCTGACATAATGAGTAAAGAACCAGTCTTTGTGGGTTTTTATGACAAGAAAGGGAGAGATCTTTACAATGAGAGGAAAAGGTAGAAGTGATGACTTCTACCTTTTGGTGTTACTCATTACTGAAGCGCAAGTCAAGAATCACTTTCATTATACAGAAGTGAGAAAGATGGAGAAGAAAAGGAAAAAAGAAGAAATACACCCCTCTCATTCCCACAACATTCTCTCAAAATTACGTAGCTTTGTCCAGCTGCACTCAAACTTATCTTTATGGGACTGGGTGATTGAGAGGATGAGAAAGGAAGAGAAAAACGGAGTCGTCAAAACAGTCCTGAGCACATTTGCAACGACACACAGAAGTACTGTGCCAAGAGCTATAGAACAATAAAACATGCAAAGGTTATATAAAACTAAAATGTGATATACGGCTCATTCCACTGAGGCGGAACATCATTTGTGACGTAAAAAAATTTTAAGAAACTTGAATCATTTTGTTGAAAATATGTTATTAAAATTTCTTTGCAGTATACCAGTTACATTTAGGGATTCATGGGATAAAAACATACATAGTTTACTTAATATGACCATTATTTGACCAGTGGTCGCTTGTAACACTGACTCTAGATATGAACATGGAAAGCTGTTTATTGTATGAAAACCTTGGGAATTTTTCAAACAAATACTAGGGTTAGAGTAGGTTCACAAACCAATTTATGTTCAACTTGTTAATGCACCGCAAAGTATCAAGTAAAAAAATGTACT
This sequence comes from Phyllopteryx taeniolatus, assembly GCF_024500385.1. Classification (NCBI taxonomy): domain Eukaryota; kingdom Metazoa; phylum Chordata; class Actinopteri; order Syngnathiformes; family Syngnathidae; genus Phyllopteryx; species Phyllopteryx taeniolatus. Next base: position 3,361,646 of record NC_084505.1, on the reverse strand, counting down.
TTGGGCAAATATAGATGTGTGTAACATTGACTAAAAATACAACATGGAAAATGAAGGACCTGAATTCTAACGGGTATAAGTGAATGAATTCAGTGGATATCAGAACTTAGTAGGACTAGTGAATTTTTCAATATCAGTTTCCTTACTTGGTATGATACCCTTCACAGTTAGACCATCAACTTGAAGCTTGACAGGAGGCCTTTATAATCGGAACCGAATCCAAGTTTAATAATAAGGATTAACGTATGCGCGTAGTCATGGCCACATCCTCAACACTGCTGTGACTCGTCACAATTACCAGTGAGTCAGCAGTGCAGTCAGGAGAGAAAACCTAGTTAGAAAACGGTCGAAATTCACCAATCATTTCTCCTTCAACAAATCAAACAAGAAACCATCTAATTCTATACAAACTCGCTTTTCATCATTGCTAGTAACTTGACCTTTTGCGATTGAAGCTTGTAACATTTTGACATAATTTTCTTGAAAACACTTACCAGGTTCTACCGGCCCCTCCACGTTCCCATCAAGCTCAAATGCTGCCGTATACTGGTCGTATATAAGGCGAAAATGGTTCCGGGTGATCGATGTCGCAAAATAGTCGACCGTTTTTGTTATTTTGTCCAAGTCGCTCGAACGAAAATATGACCGACACTTAAAAATGTAAGTCAATATTGTCTCCTACTCCTTCTGAAGCAATTGATTGATCCTTCTATGATTTTTTGGGAGATTATTGCATCAATTCCAAATAGCTGTAGTAAAATGGTCGTTGTTTGTTCACAGTTATGAAATTGAGTGGCCGCTTGGTCGTAACACGTTTTGACCGACAAAGTTACGAGCTTCTCATAAGTGCCTCTAAGAAATCTCGCCGTGGAATGTCATTAGCTTCTGTTGAGTGGTAGGCGCACCCTTTTAGCAGACATTGGCGAAGTGGTTGCATGATTTTGTCGATATTTTCCACACTGTGCCTATTTCCGTTGATGACTGCTAAAATGTCACACTTCGGCACTGGTCAAAAACCACAAAAAATGCGTTTAACATGGTTTATTGCAAAATAATTGGAGGTGGAAAATTCTTGATACAATATTATTTTATATCTACATGTTGATACCTGATTACTGACGATACTGTTGTGTGTTAATGTCAGGTTCAAACAACCTAGAACACTTAATAAATAAGGAAGGAAGACAAGAGATGGTTTATATGCTCGCGAGGAGAACGCTAAGAGTTGTTCGCAGTTTACAAACTCCTACCGCTCTGAACACAGTCTGTCGATCCCTCTCTTTTTATTTTCTTAGGGCGGTTCCTAGTTACACAGCTGTTATAAAGTTGGGGGAGCACATAGCAGCAACATGTAAACAGACTCACAGACAACTTCAATACACATGATACAATCAGCATTATACTGCTAAATGCATGCTTTGAAATAGGATTAGAGTAAACATGAGATAATTTATATTCTGACATTTCCCTCCTGTTTATCACATATTTGCTCAAATTCTCACATCACCTTACATCAGTCACTTCAATTAGATTTTCGACTGTAGGATCACTTTTATGAAAACACATACTTTTACACTCAGAGGCAATGTTAATCTTTATTAATAGCCACCTGGATCTAGAAATAAATCAGACAGGTCATAATACACGTCATTATCTTCATTACTGTCATTATCTTCAGGATCAGGACCAAGTAAATGATACATTTGAGCCATCTGGTACTCCATGGGTGAGATTACTGTTGTTATCAATCGATTAATGAGAGAACGCAGACAAGGAATACAACATCATCCACACAAGGTCTAAATTGCTGTAAAAACAGCGATTGATACCAAAATTGAGGACACCACGGCTTTGTATTTTCCAAAGGCATTCATCCAGGAGTTCCACATGGAGGTGTCAACACCAGAGTGTTCCTTCATTTTACCATTAAGGGTTCGGAGTCCCTCTATGGCCTCGGTGAGACTGCCATCCGTAGCTGTGTTGTTGGGAATGAATGTGCAGCATTGTTCTCCTGAACATAGCACATACTCCTCCTCTCAGCCAACAACATGTCAACAGCTACCCTGTTTTGGAATGCCATAAGTGATGTGACTGATAGCTATTCATGTACAGATTCAAACCCACTCAGCGTCCAATTGCCCAATATTTTCACATTGTAATGGATGTAGTTGATTCTGTCTACATTTTTGTTGGTTGTACACCACCAACAGATCGAGGACTCAAATCCTGCAGCTATTTGATACTCGAATTTGTACTCACTTGAAACACCATGGGGAACACCAACGGCATCAATGTATGTTGGATCATTTTGGCCCTGCCAATCTGCTACTCTTTTCTCTGACGTCGCCAATGTTCTGGCATGACAGTGGATAAACTAGCTGTTAATTCTTGTACAGACATAGGATGTGCCGATACCGGTAACAACAAGGTCACTAGAGCACAGACCTGTTACATTCTTTTGCAATTTATCAAATAGTCTAGCATTTCCACACCACCAGCAGATGTCCCCTCTTGGCTACGGATTGAAGTTAATTTCTACCACTATTGATACTGTACGAACCTGAATTTTATAATCACCTATTAATCTCGAGGTTCCATGCGTGTTCGTTTTCGTGAAAGAGCTACAATTATTACGACGTGTTAAAAGTCAACCAATTTATACCTGACAGAGGAGTCTATACATTTTACAGAGCTCTGGGTCAGCAGCTACGCTTATCCTTGCCTCAGCAAAGACAGCGCAGACTGATCAAAGCTATATGTTCTTGCCCCAGACTTATACAATGTTTCAAAGAGGAAGTATAGAATCGTCGTCATCTGATTGGTCCAGGTCCCATCTGACGTCCTCATTGTCCTGTAGAATGATGACCATTTGCTGCTAGCTCCAGGCGCGGTCTTGCATCTTATGTCCACAGTGGCTCCTCGCAGCCACCTCCTCTCTGTTCTCCGTGGCCTCCACATGCACCCTGGTGGGATCTTTCCTGCAATAAACTCCTACACCCTTATCTGATTTACACTTTATACTATACTGCAATAAACACCCTTGTTTACTCCCAGACCTTTTGTGGAAAACATAGGTTTGTGCTTATCAACTCTAGTCACAGGAAACACGCTGTCCCAACTCATACATGTAATTCCAACTCAAATCTAATACATGTCCTGTAAGGTACCACCAAAACGTCTCATAACCTTTTCCAGTTATCTGTTTGGTGTTTGCAAATCCCTTTAAATTAGTAATTTGGAGCCTCAATTTAGTCGTTGTGTTTGGTGCTATAGTTACCCTAATTCAATTATTATATGCCCATGAGACTATCCAGGGAATGACAGGAATTGGTGTTCCTCACTGTCCGCTACTATGTCTAACCCCGTGTAAGAGTGGTTTAGTGGTTACTTTATGGTCCGTTTGTTTAACCTTGGGTGGTTCCCACAAATACCATACTAACATAAAAATCAAAATAACAGATAGCGTTGACATCCAACACCCAATAGCTGATTTTAAACACTTAGGGGTCATTCTGGTTAAAATATCCCCTCTACTTTAGTTTGGTGTCTTATAAAATCTTCACTGACTTTCAGGTCTTCCCAGATTCTAAACGTCTGAGACCACCCTATTATCAGACTTTTGCTCACCTCCCTTGTCAGACTTTTAAACCACAATGACCTTTTTACAATGTGTCAAATGAATCCAAGTTGACCTTTCTGCTATTTTTACAGCTGTGGGGGTTGTCAACAATACTTGAAATGGGCCTTGCCACTTAGCTGTGTACCACTGTTTCTTCTTCACACTTCTTACAAGAACCCAGTCTCCCGGCTCCACTAGTTTGGCATCCTGCTGGGAGACAAAAGGATCTTCACCACCTTGTTTTTGTGCTTGTTGTTTTTCTAACATTTTACGCATGTAGTCAGCTAAATTAGCTTCATCATTTGTTTCCCATTGGTTCTTAAATTGAGGTAGTTTATAAGGCCTTCCAAACAATGTTTCACAGTTGTCATTCTTACTCTGTATTCCTCAAAAGGCTCATCATCCTTTTGTTTTACTCTTGCTATTTCAGTGTAATTTGCTCTCTGTCTGAAATGCTGGGTTGCTCTGTTAATTAATCCTTGCACCCGTTGTCCCAATTTGCGACTATCATGGGCCAAAATCCCATTTGCATGTCTTGGATTCCATGGTCCTCTAATATTATGCCAATCTGGACCCATGGCCGTCATCCACACTTGTTGGACTTTTGCATCATTTAAGTTATATGATTGCCTTAAATTTTCCATTTCCTCAACAAACTGGTTTATGTCTGCTTTATGTGGTGTCAGTCCTTCTAATGTGGAGGCGGTGGTAATTTAGGATAAAGGGGGGCAGTTACACCTCCCCCGTTTTCACTTATTTCAACAATTCTTCATTCTTCTTTCTATGGAACATTAATTGTTCTTTTTCCTTCTCTACACATTCTCTGTCTTTCTTTTCACATTCTTTTCCTTTCTTATGTTGTCTACATTCTCTTTCCGTTCTCTCTCTCAAATTCTCATCCAGTATTCTGTTTCCTCAAAACCATTTTCCTTCATTTTTTTAAGGTTTTTCTTTTTTTCTTTTTTTTTTCTTTTTATGATTGATTCCTGCAACGCGGCTATCTTTTGTGTATTTAACTAACCATTAAAGCCGTGTTCAGTTATCCATGTGTCTAAATATTGAATTTTATCAGGATCGTTTTTTTCTTTTTTTTTTAAATGAACTTCCAATCTTTACACTGCAGTGTATCCCTGGGTTTTATTTTACTACTTTCATTCCCCATTTTAGAGAATTTGCTCCAGTTTGTCAACACCTACGATGTTCTAAAAACTGGTTTCTTATCAGTAGGACAGCAACTAAAATTTTTCTGTTGTGGTAATTCTCACTTCAACCAATTCAGGTGGCGAATTCTTGCCTTTGCATCCACCCCAGTCTGCTGTTTACAATCCCACTGTTTTATATGAGATAAATACCTAGTGTTATTTTATCTCCATTCATTCACTTCTCAGTCACACAAGCGCTTTATTATTTATTATATACTCGCGAGGAGAACGCTAAGAGTTGTTTGCAGTTTACAAACTCCTACCGCTCTGAACACACTCTGTCGATCCCTCTCTTTTTATTTTCTTAGGGCGGTTCCTAGTTACACAGCTGTTGCTGCTATAAAGTTGGGGGAGCGCATAGCAGCAACATGTAAACAGACTCACAGACAACTTCAATACACACGATACAATCAAAATTATACTCAATCAACATTATACTGCTAAATGCATGCTTTGAAATAGAATTAGAGTAAACATCCATCCATCCATTTTCTGAGCCGCTTCTCCTCACTAGGGTCGCAGGCATGCTGGAGCCTATCCCAGCTATCATCGGGCAGGAGGCGGGGTACACCCTGAACTGGTTGCCAGCCAATCGCAGGGCACATAGGAACAAACAACCATTCGCACTCACAGTCATGCCTACGGGCAATTTAGAGTCCCCAATTAATGCATGTTTTTGGGATGTGGGAGGAAACCGGAGTGCCCGGAGAAAACCCACGCAGGCACGGGGAGAACATGCAAACTCCACACAGGCGGGACCGGGGATTGAACCCCGCTCCTCAGAACTGTGAGGCTGACGCTCTAACCAGTCGGCCACCGTGCCTAGAGTAAACATGAGATAACTTATTAACTTTTATTCTGACATTTAATATGTGATGCCTTTTAATGTACAACCCCAATTCCAATGAAGTTGGGACGTTGTCCATCCATCCATCCATTTTCTGAGCCGCTTCTCCTCACTAGGGTCACGGGCGTGCTGGAGCTCATCCCAGCCATCATCGGACAGGAGGCGGGGTACACCCTGAACTGGTTGCCAGCCAATCGCAGGGCACATAGAAACAAACAACCATTCGCACTCACAGTCATGCCTGCGGGCAATTTAGAGTCTCCGATTAATGCATGTTTTTGGGATGTGGGAGGAAACCGGAGTGCCCGGAGAAAACCCACGCAGGCACGGGGAGAACATGCAAACATTTGAACTTTGCGTCCATAACAATCCGGATGGTTCTTTTCCTCTTTGGCCCGGAGGACACGACGTCCACAATTTCCAAAAACAATTTGTAATGTGGACTCGTCGGATCACAGAACACTTTCCACTTTGCATCAGTCCATCTTAGATGAGCTCCGGCCCAGAGAAGCCGGCGGTGTTTCTGGGTGTTGTTGATAAATCGCTTTTGCTTTGCATAGCAGAGTTTCAAGTTGCACTTACGGATGTAGCGCCGAACTGTATTTACTGACATTGGTTTTCTGAAGTGTTCCTGAGCCCATGTGGCATATCTTTTACACATTGATGTCGGTTTTTGACACAGTGCCGCCTGAGGGATCGAAGGTCACGGCCATTCAATGTTGGTTTTCGGCCTTGCCGCTTACATGCAGTGATTGCTCCAGATTCTCTGAAACTTATGATGATATTTGGGACCGTAGATGATGAAATCCCTAAATTCCTTGCAATTGTACGTTGAGGAACATTGTCCTTAAACTGTTCGACGATTTTCTCATGCACTTGTTCACAAAGAGGTGAACCTCGCCCCTTCTTTGCTTGTGAATGACTGAGCAACTTCCCAACTTCATTGGAATTGGGGCTGTATATCACCAGTTAAGCGTCGCTCTGTGTTTGGGGCTGCCAGGAGTCAGCCAGAGGTCGGACGAACTGGGTCCCCTACCATAAATTGCCACTATGAGTGCAAAAGCCCTTTTTTTTTTACTTCAGAAGGTCTCTGGTCCAATGTCTATCCAGTGTCCCTTCTTTCCACAATGGAACCATCTTCTACCCCTCTGCGTCCCTTCCTGTGTGCAGTATCCTCGGCCTCCTCAAATGCTTTGCTGTCATTGAGTGTCTTCCGCAAGGCCAAGGCGGTGTGGGAGGAAGGCGCCTGCTCTTGTGAGATACTGCAGCAGGCTGTGTGAGGAGGGGACCACAGAAGTGCTGTGTGTGAAGGGCCGTACTGTGGGTCACAGGAGACGGTTGTGTTATTGGTCTTCCAAATTGCATTCTCTATGGTCTTTGTCATAGGGTAGTTGATTTGATTGATTTGTGGAGGCCACTGAGGAACCCAGCTCACAACCACAACCTAACATCCTCCCCGAGGCCAACTTGGATAGATTAGACAATACTTATATATAATATAATTAGTTAATACACAGTTATCAGTAACTTGCCCAACAGGTAGTTCTTTTGAGAAAGCTTCTGTTACTATTCACATCTAAATCTAACATGTCAACCACATTTGACATTTTTCTCAATTTCTGCTAAATCCTTAACCCTTCATTTTTTTTGCTCTTACTCAAACAACCCAGGGGACGTATACATCGGTAATTCTTTTTTCCTCTTCCCACTTCCCATTTCCAGTACTTGTTAGAAGCGCTGTTTTACAATATTCAAACATCTTCGAAATTGTCGGGGACTCGAACCCCTCATTGACGGGGTCTCGAACCCCTGACCCCTGGCCTCGAACCAGGGGACTTTATAACCTGGCCTTTAATCCGGACTTTAAGGACCCGAACCTTACAGTGGAATGTGGGGAGAGTAATTACCTGTACCACTTAATACAAAGACAAGATTGTTTCAAATACAGTATGCCAATGAAATGGTCCAATTTTCAAGGAATTAAAATTTTCCTTTCTGTAATTCTTTGTTTGGAGGACAACAGGTCCGTTTGGGTCCTGAGGTGACAGCCGACATCCAGAGCCCTGCCAGCCCCCACTCCGTCTTTAATTCTTTGGGTGGAGGCAGGACTCGTGTGTTGATCCTGGATGATCAATCACTCCCAGGGTCCCCTGGAATTGCGATCAATCCTAGGATCCCACTTCTGACACCAACTGTTTTGGCAAATCTTTTTCTGAGAGAATGAGCAAGGAGGGAAACCTGTCTTTGTGGGGTTTTATTACAAGAAAGAAAGAAAAAGAAAGAATGAAAGAGAGAAAAAGGTACAAGTCATCATGAGTTGTTACCCCTTACTGAAGCACAAGCCAAGAATCACCTTCGTTATACAGATGTGAAAGAGACAGAGAAGAAAAGAAAAAAGAAAAGAAATACACCCCTCTCATTCCCACAACATTCTCACACAATTAGCTTTGTCCAGCTGCACTCAAACTTATCTTTATGGGAATGGGTGCATGGAGAGGGTGAATATATATGATCTATATCAAACGTAAACTTTCCAAATCACTACAAAGTGATGGCATTTCACACAAGCACAGGCTGCCACAGGAGCGTCTCCACCATCGCTCGAACTCTTGGACTTTGCTGTCCTGTCAAAGGTTTGTTTTACACCGCACTACAATGCGACATTAATTCTTCATCATCATCAGAATCGTTGACGTGGAAGTACAGGTAAGTTTATGTCAGACCAGACTTTGTCTGCTACTGGTAACACTGTAACCTAGTACTATCTGCCACATGGACAGGTGGGTGGTGTATAAACCGGCATTACACTGGTGAAGTGGGTGTCATGTCACCTTGCAGGACAAAACACAAGACCTGTCAAGGGCTGGCTCCTACACAGCCAATGGCCAACATGTACTCGATTGGTGGATGGAGCTCGTCAGCCTAGGTCGATCATTCATCAAGGGCAAGGACAAGTCTGATGTAACACCCATCGCTTCTTTGCAGGGGAAGAAAGCCTACGGCCTTGTGACAAGAGCACAACAACTTCATAGGAAGTGGTGGATGAAGTGACAGTCGAGAACTTCTCTTTACTGGAGAAAGAAAAAAAATACATTTCTCTGAATGTAGGTTTGTTAAAGAACCCGGTTACGTGCTTTGTCAAAGTATTACTGCCTCTGTACACTGTGTAAATTCCAATTCATGTCACAGCTTTTAAGATGAGACTGAAGACTTTCCCAGTTTTTATTAAATTGAGTGGTGTGCTGAGATACATTTAATCAATCATATTGTGTGGGTGGCATGTTGGGTGACTGGTTGGCACATCTGCCTCACAGTTCTGGGGTCACTGTGCCTGCGTGGGAGAGTTTTCACACAGGTACACATTCCAAAAAACACTCATGGATTTGAAGACCCTAAATCGGGGTTGTCAAATGTGTGGGCCAGAACCGGACTGTTTTTGGGGTCCAATCTGGCCCACGGGGATGGAGGGAACACGTTTGCTTCTGTTTTTCCAATCAAAAGGAACTGTTGTTGCTAATATTGTCCACTCGGGGGCGGCCTGACAACAACTAAATGACTGATATACTTGTGAAGGCTAAACGATGGCTTTTCAGGAGCACACCAATATAAAATGCTGTGCCACCGTTTCACTACCGTTCTGTAAAAATAAATACCTCCTGTGGGAAATATTTGAAGACATTGAATTTTGCAAAAAAAAAAATTTAAATTCACTCAAAAGCTTCACTTCAAAAGAGGTTGGTTTGATATTTATTTTGGGTATGTATTTTTATGTAGACATTTACAAAATATGGATAACTGAGGCTTACAAATTAATGATAATCTTGAAATAGCAACCGTATTTGTTAAAAATTTCAGATTGCTCATATAATTTGCAGCAAGATAATGATCAATAAATGTGAATATTTTCTGAATGTACTTGTAATTATTGAAACCAAAACAATGGCGAAAAGTTTTGCATTGTTGCAAAGCAACAAATGTACTACTCTGGCCCACTTGAGATCAAATTGGGGTGAATGTGGCCCGCAGACAAAGGAGTTTGACACCCCTGCTGAGTCTAAATTGACTGTAGCTGCGAATGTGAGTGTGAATTGCAAATGTTAAGTCAGAACTTAAACATACTTGTGTATAAATCAAAAGGATGATGATGAAGAATTACTTGGAAACATTGAGGAAAGAATGTTTACGATTTGATCAAACACATTCCAGGAAAATTTTAGTATACAATGGTTCACCGATTCAATGGTTCTCAGATGTGCTCTGTTGTGTAATGTCACGTTAACATTTTAAAATCAGCAACTATCCTGTCTTCTCCCTCCAGGCTACTACAGTCCTTGGTGCAGGCAGAACATTCGTGTGCGAGTTCAGTTTTTTCATTATCTAATGTGAATCAAATCCCAACTGAAAGAATATCCTGGTTGACGTAACCTAATTGACCAGTCAGTGTGAGGTAGCTCCGTTTAAGGCTACTGCTGCAAAAGAGAAAGAACTTAAGTTGCTTCTCTGCTAAAGGATGGGGAGAAGTTAGAATGAATTATATAATAAAGTTATCAGATAATCTATTTTATGTTGCAGGGTTCTTCAGAGTCAGTTAGCTATTAAAGCTTTTTAGAAGGTACTTGAAGGTCTTCTGATAATTTTTTCTGTCCATTGTTGTCTATTTTCATTGCAAACACAACAACATATATACTGTAGCGACAGATGACTGGATCTTGATAGGTACCCCCAAGAGTCATTTTCATTGTGAAAGATGATATGATATGATATAGCCTGGCATTTTGACTGGCCATTTTCTTTCTCACATCTGTGCAACTGTGATGCCATTTACTCATGATTCAACATTTGGAATCACAGCCAAACTACTTGCAGGCGGTCGGCAACTAATGAAAACTAGTTGAGTTGCGTTCGGTCATGTCGCTTGGTACGCGGCTGGTTTTATGTGCACACATTAATTGGATTATTGAGTTTTTTCTCTCCACTTTTTCACACTTCTCTTTCAAGTCACAGTTTCCATGCACTGCGTGCAATTCGATCTTTGGCTTAATGGCCGCCTCCACTACTTCGAAGTGGCCATGATGCTTCGTGGACGACTGGTTAGCACATCTGCCTCACAGTTCTGAGCACCGGGGTTCAAATCCTGGCCCCGCCTGTGTGGAGTTTGCATGTTTTCCCCGTGCCTGCGTGGATTTTCTTCGGGTACTCCGGTTTCCTCCCACATCCCAAAAACGTGTGGTAAGTTGATTGATGACTCTAAATTGCCTGTAGGTCTGAATGTGAGTGGAAATGGTTGTTTGTTTGTATGTGCCCTGCGATTGGCTGGCAACCAGTTCAGGGTGTACCCCGCCTCCTGCCCGATGACAGCTGGGATAGGCTCCAGCACGCCCGCGACCCTAGTGGGGAGAAGCGGCTCAGAAAATGGATGGATGGATGCTGTTCACAGTTTGACATCAGGGGACCAAGACAATACCAATTGATCAGCAGTCCCTTGCCATTGCAAGGCTTCAAACAAGATGTTCTCAAAGGGAAGTGCCCACTGAGCTTAGCGTGTCAGTGTCATCAGCAGGTTGCAAAAGAGAGTGACAGAGACCGAAGAATCACAGTAGAGCTTAGAAGTTGACGACGACCTTCGAAAGGTTGTTTGTTTGTTTGTGCCCTGCGATTGGCTGGCGACCGGTTCAGTGTGTACCCCGCCTCTCGCCCGAAGATAGCTGGGATAGGCTGCAGCACGCCCGCGACCCTACTGAGGATAAGCGGTACAGAAAATTGATGGTCAAATCATCAGTCAATAAAACTTTGTTCCAAAACGTTTGTGGCTCATCTCTATACTTCTTTGCAAAATCCAATCTGGCCTTCCGATTCTTTTTGCTGATGAGTGGTTTGTATTTTGTGGTATGGCCTGTATATTTCTTCTCTCAGTCTTCTTCAAAGAGTGGATTGTGATGCCTTCACCCCTGCCCTGTGGAGGTTGGAAGTGATGTCACTGACTGTTGTCTTTGGGTGTTTCTTCACAGCTCTCACAATGTTTCTGTCATCAACTGTTGTGTTTGATGTCTGTTGCTCAGTACACCAGTAGTTTCTTTCTTTTTCAGCACATTCCAAATTGTTGTATTGGCTTTGCCCAATGTTTGTACAAGAGCTCTGATCGATTTTCCCTCTTCTCTCAGCTTCACAATGGTTTGCTTCTCTCCCACAGAAAGCTTTCTGGTCTTCATGTTTGCTTAACAGCAAATGCAGTTTTCACAGGTGAAACCCAAAGCCAAAAACAAGCACTATCTAATGTTTAAGCAATCAATCTAAAAGGCAACACCTGAACAACTAGAAAGACTCATCAGTCACATGTTCCTATACTTTTGCTCACTTGAAAAGTGGGTGACTTCAAACAAAAGGTGCTTTGTCCTGAGTTGTTTAACTCATCTAGATGTAAATACCATGAAATAAAAGCCGGAATTCTCATCTTTTGTCTCATAGTCATCTTTTGAGCTGAAACCCAAAGGTCTTCAGTATACAACAAAAACAAAGGAATTGGCCTTGCTATTCCAATATTTTTAGAGGGGAATGTACATAGATAACAAAACAAAGTTGAATTAAACAGATATACTACAAAACTGTACTTGTGGATGGTCTTCATACTCACTTCCAATATTTATAATTGCTGAGGTGATTTATTGCATGTTTCAGCTGATTTTTTTTCTAGTCTGTCTCCATCACTTAATTTAGAATTAAAAAATTTGCCTGTGGATACGCACATTTGTAGAGTAACCATATCACAGATTAAACTGATGTTTAATAGATGTTCGACCACTGTTTATATTTTTCTTCCATCCTTTATAAATTTATTTCCTTCTATGTCCAAATGAGGCCGGCACGGTGGACGACTGGTTGGCACATCTGCCTCACAGTTCTGGGGACCGGGGTTCAAATCCCAGCCCCGCCTTTGTGGAATTTGCATGTTCTCCCCGTGCCTGGGTGGGTTTTCTCCCACATCCCAAAAACATGCGTGGTAGGTTGATTGAGGACTCTAAATTGCCCGTAGGTTTGAATGTGAGTGTGAATGGTTGTTTGTAGGCTCCAGCAGCCTGCGACCCTAGTGTGGATAAGCGGTAAAGTAAATAGATGGATGGATGTCCAAATGACCCCATGCGTCTTCGTCTTGGTTTGTAAATTACATTTTATGGGTAGCTATAGAGACTGAAGCAAATGCACAAGTCCTCCGACTCAATCAATGGAAGTTTATACCTGCAAGAGTAGCAGCGTGTCTCGTTTTTTTTTTTTTTACTATTTTCCAAACAGTCGAGAAGCTCAGGGTTCGTATATTGCCCTGTGTGGAGTTTGCATGTTCTACCTGTGCTTGCGTGGGTTTTCTCCAGGTAGTATGTGTTATGCCCACATTAAAAAAAAAAAAGGTTCACTGAAGACTATATTTTTCCATAAATTTGATTATTTTGCTATGTACCCTAGGATAGGCACTAGCTTAGCCACTACTCAATGAGGACAAGCGGTACAGAAAATAAATGGATGGCTATTGTATTTAATTCACAAAAAGGAACTGTTTTAATATGGGGGCAGGTCGAGAACCACACTCCAAAACCAACAGAATCCCACATGAGCGAGCACTTTGTTGACGTTGGTAAGAGAAAGTTCCTTCTTAGGACAAAACCTTTAGCAGAACAGAGTTTTAGAGGTAGTGGCATTAGACGGAACCACCCCATCAAATCAGATTGCTTTTAAGAGGATACAATATGCTTTAATTCTTGAAGTATTTTGAGCAAAGCTGGTCATGGACAATTTAGCAAAATACCTTTTAATTAATTAATTAACTTTTAAATTGTAAAAAAAAAAAAAAATCATACTAAAGTCAAATCTTCGTCATTGTAGTGACACTGGCAGCATTGGCAGCATGGTACTCCGGTGGATGGAAAAACCATGATGTTGGGTTGCAGCATTTTCATAAATGACAATCAGTATGACAAACAAAGACGAGCTGAAAATAAACAAAATCAACAACAAAGAAATGAGTTTCAAAGATTTTATTGTTTACTGTAGAAACACTGTACATAAATTATTTTCAGAGACTAGTATTGTTGTACAGATAAGTGGAATTTCTCAACCTTCAACAAAAAGATGAACCTGTTACACTTCAACTTGTCAATTGTTTGTGGAAAACAAAAACAATAGTGGCATATGTTCCCTGTAAATGCTCTAAGTTTATGCTCCTTAAAATGATTCAGATTCAGATCCTACCCTTAAAAACAAACACACAAGGAAAACTCCCTAAGAGAACAAAGACCGACACAGTCATGGAAAAACATACACACCAATTCTTGATTTATTACTATTAGTCAATGATGGCGATACACTCTCCTCTTAAAGAGACAAGCAAAAATGTTGAGAGAAGCAACAATAGTTCCTACTCACAGCAATACTCCCCCTGCCCCCAAAAGCCAAGACAACATATTTCTATTGCAAGCAATACTACAAACTTTGACCGATAAAAGCACAAGTTGTACGCATTATATGACTGAGTCACATTTTGCAGAATTGTAGGACTCTTGGACTTATAAGGGGATCAGTGTTGTACAGAACCACTGAACAAACTGGACTCACACATGGTCCATCCAAAGAGAACCATAAACTGCCATGGCACTATCCCATCTTCTGAAAGGATCTGTTGATTTAGAGGGGATGCGGAGGAGTTCATGTAAACTGACCAAACAGATCATAGATATCAATAACAAAGAAAAAAAAGAATTAAAAATGTCCCATTTTGTTGGGTTAAGATCATAGTCCGTTCCTGTGGTGTAAGTTGGAGTAATAGTCGTAGTGGTATCTGTAATAGTATGTAAACACTTTTCATTTTTATGTACCCCTTGTTTTCCAAAGCAAATGCAATACAATGTTTCAATATAATACAAACCAAAATATTCAGACTATCCTTTATTGTCCGTCGTACAAATCAGTCCTTTTATGTGCCATTCTCTCGGAGAAAGTCTACAACAGTTCCGTTCGATTGCTCCAGCCATGAAATAACAAAAGCTCCTTCTAGACCATGGGGGTCAAAAACCAACAGTGAAAGTTACATCTGGCTCCATGGTTAAATGATACTGGCAACATCTGCTAGGGATCCACAGACATTTATGTTTACTGCTCAGACAGTTCAGAACTGTTGAAATGCTTAGCGACTGATGTAGCCGTGATAGAAGTTGAAATGCTCAGTTGGCTATCCTAAACTAGTTTTTACTTCCCACTGTAATCACAGCTTTGACAGCATGACATAAAGCATTCAGGATAGCCCCACCCCGCCTTCCAGAGAGACCGAGTGAGAGGGTGGGCCAATGCATGCATATGCTGTTCAAAGGCAATTCAAAGAAAGAAAGAATGAATGAAAGAAAAAGGCATTGGTCAATATACTGAAGGTTTTCTTGGTTTTCTTGTTTCTTATAATTTAAATCAGATTTTTCTTTGTTTCATATCAGTTATATTGACCTGATTGTTTGATCATCTTCGTAACGCCTGAGTTGTCCTCAGAGAAAAATATATTTGCAAACATGGACCTCTTCAGATGTCAATCTTTGACTCTGAAGACAGTTCAGTCTGTGACATCCATTTTTGCTAAAATTGAATTTATTTTTCATCTTTTTGGAGTCTCCGACAGCCCTCGGTGTACAAATACACCCTGTTACCTCCTCCCTATCTCGCTCTGTCGTAAGAACTGGATGTTGTTAGCACTGTCAGCTAGCTCCGGGTACTGCTCTACGGACAATACGTAATAACCGTCGTAACCCAAAACCTTCCCACTGCTCAGTAGTTGCCTTTTCTCTCCCTCTGTCCACAGCCGAACTCCCTCCTCGCCATCTCTCACGCGCTGCTGTTCGCGGGTCCAGGCACTTGTCAACGCCCTCTGCCTCGCATGCTCCAGGACTCGTGCCTTCTCCTCATCCAGCGTTGTCCCATAACGCACGTGGAGTGCCAGAGCGCCATACTGCAGCTCCACATCAGCGAAGCGCCGTGTTCGGCCATTCATCACTGTTGTAGACTGTGACACCGTCACATTCACACCATTTTCCAATGATTTATGTCCCGAGGTGAGCCGCAGTGCACTGAGATCGTTCTCGGGCAGGCTAGTCTTGATGAAATAATGGGTGTCCCGTCCTTCCACTGTAAAATGCAGATCCTCTAGATAAAATGCATTGTTTAGGACTGCAGCCACTTTGATGCAGTCCTCATTGGCAATGTTGAGAGCACTGGTCACCACGCGGCCTTGGATAACAGCAAGCATCACTCCTTTCCCAATTAGAGACTTGACTGTCGCAAACCAGAGCCATGGTTTTGCATGGTCTGTATGTCGTCGGCTTAGCTGGATTTCTGGCATTCGCTCGAAAGACAGGAAGGCCCGAGACTGCCGAGTCACCTCCTGCTGGACACCTGAGATAGACTGTGATAGATAAAAAATAGGAAGTTAAGTTTGATTTTACTTGAAACACTTACATGCACATGAATAAAACACTGTAGCTTCATAGAATGGGTTAGGGGATGAGTTGTTGCATTGACAAAACATTAAACTGTATTGTACACTAACTTCACACACTAACACTAACAATTTAAAACTTTCGGTTGAAATTGAAGAATTAACGTGAAATGCACTATGCCCTTTCCAGGTGAACTTTATTTTGACTTTCTCTAAGCTTTCGAAAGAAAATGCCAACTGTTGAATGTTTCAGTACTTTTTGCACATCTTGCTGTTCTCAAACTAAGGGGGCAGACCTTGCAAAATTCACAGGTATTTGATTGATGAAAATTTCTAAGGCCGTCGTCGACTTCTAAGCTCTACTGTGATTATTCGCGTCTCTGTCACTCTCTTTTGCAACCTGCTGATGACACTGACACGCTAAGCTCAGTGGGCACTTCCCTTTGAGAACATCTTGTTTGAAGCCTCGCAATGGCAAGGGACTGCTGATCAATTGGTATTGTCTTGGTCCCCTGATGTCAAACTGTGAACAGCATCCATCCATCCAGCCATCCATTTTCTGAGCCGCTTCTCCTCACTAGGGTCGCGGGCGTGCTGGAGCCTATCCCAGCTATCATCGGGCAGGAGTTGGGGTACACCCTGAACTGGTAGCCAGCCAATCGCAGGGCACATACAAACAAACAACCATTCTCACTCACATTCACACTTACGGCCAATTTAGAGTTGTCAATTAACCTACCATGCATGTTTTTGGGATGTGGGAGGAAATCGGAGAGCCCGGAGAAAACCCACGCCTGTGAACAGCATGACTAACTAATTTAGTTCCTAACACGTATTAAACCAATCTATCGGGTGCCAAACACGTAATAATACGTAGTTTCTCTTTCTTCAGGGGAAGTGGTAGTGGACACTTTGAAGTACCTCGCCACAAAGTTTCAACAGCCAACTAATCGCAAAACCGCCAGCAGAGGGCAGTGATGCACTATCATTTGACACACATCCCGCTAGAGCACTGGTGTCAAAATCAAGGCCCGGGGGCCAGATCCGGCCCGGCACATCATTTTATGTGAAATGCGAAAGCAAATCATGTGTCAACTTCCATGATTCTTGCTAAAATCTGTTCCAAAGTTTTGTTTAATATTCATATGTAATAAATAGTAATGAACTATTGTAAGCATGTTTTGCCTCCAAACCCCTTTTACAGTTACTTGAACAATAGTTGAACAAACCATTATCCTTGACTTCTAATTTCTAAACTAGTTATCCATCAATTTGTTGTCTATGTGTAATAATATGATGAGGTGATTAAACATTGATATGGTTTTACAGTCATAATGGCCCGCAACAAAAATTAGTTTGACACCCCTGCTGTAGAGCCTGACATGCACTGTTGAGCGGCGTGGACAGGCTGGAAGTCAGACGAGCTGAAGCATTTTCACCCTCAGAGACAAAAGTATATGTAAAGCATTTGCAGAATATGTATTGTGGTAGTTAGCACAATTGTGTGTTTGTGTCAGAAATGTGTTATAACTGAGATGACGAGGATACCTTTCGCCATGTCAACAGCCAGGAAACAACATGAAGCGTCATGACTGACATGATATCCGGTGAGTTTGCGTCACCCACAGCGCATTATATAGTTAAATACATGATTATTTTGCAATCAAAAGCCATTCCTAAATGTTGTTTTAGCTGGATTATGCAATGAAAACACGGAGCAAAAACATATACAAGCATCGAAGTTACGGTTGCATAAATGCTGCTTTTCACAAAAAGGTAATATCTCCATAATCTGAGACGCGACCAAAAATTCGTAAAACTCACCTGTTTCACTGCACATAACTAAAGAATGGAAAATGGCAGGATCTAGCTTTATTTTATTTTTTTATTTTTTTGCTGCTGAAAGAAGAGAGTTCATCCTTTAATTTGGTATGAATATAATCATCGAACAAAATATTCTGTAAGCCTTTAAAAGTCGTTCAAAAGTCTCAAAAATCGCCGGCACCCGGGGGGTTTTATTTTTTGAAAATGGCTGGCACTAAATGAGTTAAGAGGTTGTTTTGAATACCAAATTGAATTGTACCAGGAAATGTATTGATTCATATAGATGTATGGAAATATTGTTAGTACATATAACAATATTGCTATATATTGTACAGTTAGACATATGCATTCAAAAGTTTAGAAAAAGTCAAATTAAGTTTACCTGTAAAGGTTATTGTGCATTTTAGATTGATCCTGAAATTTCATCCGAATGTCGTGAGTGTATTAAAAGTATAATTCCCTGTAGCACTGTAGAGCTGGGGGGAAAAAAAATCAACTGTAGAACATCATGGTAGTGTACCATATACTATCAGTGTTAAGCCTCAAATAACTTGAGATATGTAACATTTGTTACTCTCCAAGACAAGGTCTGTGAGAGTCTGGTAACCTTAAGAGAGTGTGTGAATTACTGTGGTCTTCAAAGCAGCACAAATGAATCCAGTGAATTTATCCTTGAAAAACCTTCCAATAAGTACACAGCTCCCTGTCATTCTTTCCTTAATAAAAATTTAATGTGTGCTGATCTTTTCTCCACCTTTGTTTTTTTTCTTCTAATTTGTAATTGATCTCGCGTTCAAAATGGAATTGAAATTGAGACCCTCTCATTAATTACTGTCGTTCAGGCTGTGTGTAAGTGAAATTTTCCATCTACAAACAGCCCCAGTGTAAGGAGGAGGACAAAACAAAAAATGTGAGGGGAAGAATGACTGGTCTTTCCGGGTGCCTCATCCCACCTCGTTTCCTCTCTCATTATGCCAACTCCACAGTCCACTTTAGCGCATTTCCCCACATTTCAATTGTCTCTTGATTTCATTGTGTATTTACATTCACTTGGTTTCAGACACTAGCTAATACCTCTGCTCTTGCCTGTTATTGTCTCTGTATTACAGTAAATATTCACCAAGCTGATATTATACATTAAGTATTGTCTTTGTCTGAATTGGATGCATTTTTTGAAATGAGAAACAATTTTTCCATCCCATCTGTTGACTGTTCAGATTGCAATTGAGTGTTCGAATTAAATTCAGCTGAATACTTGTCCATGAACAGTCATGATAATTCTAATTTTATAAAACGTCACAATTTGAATTAACAGTGAAACAATGTTCTAAACAGCTGTGAAATGTTGATTTCTGTGTATATGCTATGGGTATGATGTGTAGTTTGGATAAGACAATAATTGTTATGAAGGCATGTGAATGTGACTCACAGGCAGGTCATCCCACAGTTGACTTTTTTTCATCTCCAGCGATGGCTGTGTCAAATCAAATTTTGGAATTGGGAATCCTGGAATTGCGTTGTGTAGATGGAATCCAAACGTGACCAACCAGATGTTGACATCTCAAGAGACAGAGCAGATAAAAACACACACACACACACACACACACACACACAAGGTTAAAATCTTCCTGTATTATTTTTTACAGTACCACTGTGAAGCCCTAGCTGTACATACCAAATAGTTATCATCGTTAGTTCTGCTCCTCTTGTTATAATCTAAGACAATATTTTTTCTCACTTGTCCAACAACACTGCAATATCACAGCAATCATACAAGACACAACACAACCGCAGAATTATTTCATTCATACAGCTTGCTTTCTGTGGCTCGAATCAATTGATGGGTTTGTTAACTCTGATACGACATTTTATAATGGTTGGTTGGACGGTAAAATATAACTGCTTATTACGTCATATTCATTAGCTGCCTCAATGTTGGCATCGACATATTTTATTGTTTCACACTCTCCCACATGACAGAGTTGACTTCACTGAAGTTCAACGCGGTGTAGGCTGAAGCTCGGAGCGGGAGGGAGCGTGTCAGACTTCTATACATCGCGAAAACCTCCTTTGCACAATATAATCTTATTCCAAGTGTTGCACTGAGGCAACTGGTCATTTATTTTAACAAAGTTAAGGCACACTTGTTCGCCGTCCGTCATTGGACACATGCATGTCTTCGTAGGTTTTTGCCACCTGCTTCTTTCGGGTCAGAGGACTGGAGGCATCGCCCTGGGAACCGGAAATTTTAAATTTGAACGATTCCGGCAGAAGTCCCAATTCCAATCGGTTCTTGATTCTCGATGCCCAACCCTACCGGTTGTCATATAATAATTAAAATTAAATTAAAGGCATATTTGTTTTTTGGAAAAACATCGTTTTAATAACAGTTTTAGCATATATGACAACAGTTGTTTTTTGTTTGTCTGTTTTGTTTGTTTTTTTAACACCAAACAATCTTTCAAGGTCTGTTTACAATTTTCTGAAAAGGCTTGCTTCTACAGTATTTAAAGTTCCTGTTTAGTGCATAATCAATGGTTACAGATTAGATTATTGTTTAGTCATTTTTTAGAAGTTCATATCAAGAGTATCATTAAAGCTTTACCAACAATTTGCAAGCCATTACAAAAACGCTAAAATGAGTGTTTCGTCACTCTATATACAGTTCTGTAAATAAATATTGTCAAGAAATCGTTAGCATAAAATTCCAATATTAAAGTTCTTTCTACTAGTAGTGGGATTAGATTTTTTTTCCAAGGTTGTATGGTTGTTAAATATTTCTCAACACAAACACAAAAATGTGTCCTAAATCACTAAAACTCTAGCGTAATGCGTCTATGTAAGCCCTTGCAGCATATAACCCATTTTAAGTTACATAATCACGGTCTGGAAAACCCATGAAGCAATTATAGCAATAAACGTTTAGTGCGTTTCTGTAAAACTGACTGGCTGCAAAATGACTGAGAACATTTTTCATATCCTAGTTTCTATCCACTATATGTGCAAATCAAATTTCCATTTTAGGCTTAACTGTACTGTATATTTCAGTGTTACCTGTCACATATTCTTTGACTTGATGTATTTTGCTGATGGGGTTGTTGCCTTGGAACATGTACAGATTAAAAGGCTGAGGGTCTTTCCCAACCCTGGTCCATGTGCTGATGTCAGGGGTTGTCCACCTTCATGACAACACATCAGGGTTAGACAAATCACTGACAAAGTGGTTATGTAAAGTAGAATCACATCTCGTTCTCAGAACAAAGTGAAGAAGAGTGAACAACTTACCTCCCGGCGGGGATGTCATAGTCTCTATCTCCAAAATGTAGTAATCGTGTCAGACGATCATACAAGCCTCCATGGAAACCAATAACCAGCACAAAATCTGGGTTTGAATCAAAATAAATCTCGCCATACGCCGTGTACTGCACCTGCACATAGGCCTTGTGTCATTTTTAATATTAGCAGCGATATACTGCACACAAACATGTTTTTTAAAATTTATTCATTATGTCCCAAGCAAATACAAGCTGCTTTCACACTCAATTCTTTGCAAATTGGCGCATCAGAGGCATAAGAGGAGAGCCGGGATTTATTTGCCTGTCCCTTTCAGACAAGTCCCACCAAAGCGGCTTATTGCCAGGACGTGTGTGCTTTGGACATAGTTGACGTTTGTTGGCCCATTTACATAATTAGATGCCTTGCAAAGTCAGCGTGACACCAACAATTGCTTTCAACACAAAGGGCAGAGAGTCTCGGGTGTGAAACATCACATGGTGGTTGTGGCTGTGGTTACGCCTCTGATATTACGTTGGATGCTGACAAGTTCCTAGGTCGAATTCAACCCCCACTTATTTACTACACACAGGACAGGGAGCAGGGAAAAAGCTGGGGAAGTAGTGGCTCAGATGGCCAGTGTGTAAGAGACTGCGCATACCTGCTTAAGTAAGAGTCCATTGTTGCTGAAGACAGCCAACGGGGTCCCAGTGTTATCACATGCAATATAAAACTCTTCTCCACTGCTGATTTCCATCGCAAAAACGTGGCCCTGTGCAATAAACATTTTGTATGAACAATTTCAAATGTTTATAGCCAAGATGTGGCCTTGTGCAATAAATATTTTTATTATACGTACTGTTACAATGCATACAATTTAAAAAAAATGCTATGGTTAATCACAATTGAACGACTTAAAAGTGAAGTTTTGAGATGTAATGCCGACCTAATTGATTGTAGTTCTCCTGATGCTACAGCAATTACAGTACACTTAGACAGCATCTATTTTAACAATGTATTAATTTGATTCTCCCCCCAAAAAACATCTCCTACCTTGCTTTCTAATACATATTCTGTATGGTCATTATATCTATTTATTGTTACTGGAGGGGAGCTGGCTAAATCCAAAAACAATAAGCCAAGCAGTAAGCACTGACTAGAAAAAGTAACATTCTAATGAAACGTTATACATTTCTTTTCCGATTTTTTTCCCCTCTGAAAAGCACCCAAAACATGTTGCAATCATACGGTAACACATGAGCACATACTGTACATTTTATGGATGAAACTATGGAGTGAAAAAAAAAAGGTTCCCATTTTAAAGGAATAACTATAAAATAATAAGATTTTGTTATTTGTATGCAGTATGTGGGAGATTTTACACAATCCATCCAAGAACCTTTGTGAAGTCAGATGTCACTCTTGTTGGAGGAGAGGGCATTGGCTCACAACCTCCATTCTAGTTACAGGTCAACATGTTTGATGGGGCTGAGGAGAGTTCACACTGTAATGTTTTGGCGGACAAGTGATGCAACTGGTGATACAATAGTTTAAAATTGGTTAGCACGTCTGCCTCACAGTTCTGAGGACCGGGGTTCAAATCCCGGCCCCGCCTGTGTGGAGTTTGCATGTTCTCCCCGTGCCTGCGTGGGTTTTCTCCGGACACTCCGGTTTCCTCCCACGTCCCAATAACATGCATGGTAGGTTGATTGAAGACTCTAAATTGCACTTAGGTGTGAATGTGTGCGCGAATGGTTGTTTGTTTGTATGTGCCCTGCGATTGGCTGGTGACCAGTTCATGGTGTACCGCGCCTCTCGTCCGAAGATAGCTTGGATAGGCTCCAGCACGCCTGCGACCCTTGTGAGGATAAAGCGGTACAGAAAATGGATGGATGGATGTTTTAAGTGCTGAAAACGTGCAAAGACTGAGAGCAATTTAGTATTGAATAAACTCGATAGTACGGCGTTGGCTCGTCCAAGAAGTCGCCACCTCACTTGGTTTTGTGTTGTGTGCGCCTCCACAGAACAGTGACACATCAGGGAAAGTTAAATGTTTAATAGACACAGTGACAGTCAGCTTGTGGGAGGCTGGAGCCACACAGAGCACAGACGCATAGGTGATTGAAGGCTGAAGGTCCGCACTCTGCAGACACGCCCACACAGCCCTGCGGCTGGAGGGCGGGATTTATTTTTCATGATTTTGGAACCTTATTTTATATACTTGCAGTATATTATATTTTATATACTTTTATTCATTCAAATTTGGCATTCAAATTTGGCAGACTTGTTAAAACTTTTCTCTGTGGTGTGTCAAATTTACAATATTTTTTTTGGGTTAATTTACTGAGTCTTGAAACAAGTCTGTGTAGGTATTAAAAATTCAATGTTCCAAATAAGAGACTCCCACTGAAGCATCTATTTTGAAGGTGATACTTAAATTGTTTCTTTTTTAATATTCATGTACCTATCTGTGCAATACGGTGGCCTGGAAGTGTAAAACAATATCACAAGTTGTGAAAGACTTTCACATTTCAGAAAACAAATTAAAACCCAAAACACTTACATTTCAGAAAACAAATTAACAAAAGGCAAAACAATTTTACATATCAGAAAATACATTAACAAAAGACGAAACAAATTACAATTGAGACAACCCAGAAAGGGAACGTCCAACATTATTAGGAATCCAGCGCATTTTCCTGGAAGGACACGCCCTGCTCCAATTATACTGGCTGCAGGACATGTGCCGCTGCAATATGATTGGCTGCTGCATCCCTGTACAACAGGCGTCACCAACCTTTTTGAGGCTGAGGGCTACTTCGTGAGCACCGATAGTATGAAGGGCTACATGAGCTGTTCGCGGCAAACTTCCGACATGACATAAAACTGCACAGATCACTATTTAGTAGTAATCATAATAAAAAGAATAGGAGTAGTAGTAACACTATGTGAAGAGACTGCTCACATATCAATGGTAAATATTTTCTACAATAATGGTAAGAAAAACATGTTTAAACAAGAAACTTTTATTTATGTTTATGTTCGCAAATATTTGAAAGTCAGGGGGAACACCTGCTGTCCTTGTAGTGCAAATGATCATTTGTAACATTTTTAGGACAAAGACATCATCCATCTTCTTTTCACAAGCTATAAAGTCCATTCTGAACAGGTTTTAACATTTTGTGCAATATTTTTAATGCAATATTGATATGATGTTTTCAAAACAAATATTGTCTCTGTGATTTGTCTACTCATTTATGTTGGTGGGAGGGAGGCCTGGCACTGCATTCTGCTCACCAGTGTGTTGTAATCTGGTGTGTAATTTGACACTGCAACTCTGAGTGAGTCTTGTAAATGTGCATCAGTCAGGCGTGTTGTGTGTTTGTTCTTGATAAAGTTCATGTTGGAAAAGTCTGAAAAAAAGCAGGCAATTTTCATAGCTGCTGTGCATACAACCTGTACTTTTCTTTGTCCACAAGTCTTTGTCTTTAAATTCCTGTCCTAGTCTGTTTATGATTTGGGAGTACTTGTTTACTACTTTATCCAAAGCTGCAGGTGCAGAAGCATTGCCATCTAACACTGACCGCACAGAGGGAAAGTGCAGCATTTTTTTGCTCTGTAAATGCACCGAAAAAATGTTCATCTTTGCTTTAAATGCATTTACTGCACTTATCATGTGAGCAGGACAACTCCTCCAATAGCACACGAAACATCCTGTGCTGTTTGGGTTTGGAGCGGATGCCATTTATTATCTTCACGACAGGGGTCGTCAAATGATCAAAGCCGGTCACTTTTGCGCATATCGCCTGCTGCTGAATGATGCAGTGGTAGTGTAGAAATTTCGGGAAGTCTGGATCACCTTTGCATTGCGAAATAAAGCCGGCATGCCGGCCTGTCATGGCTGTTGTCACCGACACCAGCTTCTCTAATGGCACCTTTTTCTCCACGAAGAAGCTTTTCACCAAGCAATTCCCATTGTTGTTGTCTCCAGTGGCAGGAGTTCTTCTTTTGCAGAATAATCATCAAACACCATTCGGATAAATATCATTAGCTGAGCTGTGCTGGCGCTGTCCACCGACTCGTCACACTGAATGCTAAACCACCTGCACGTAGCGAGATCCTGGTCCAGTTGCTCTGTTAAGTTCTCCGACATAGATGACACTCGTCTAGCCATCGTACTTGCTCCAAGTTGGACATTGGTGAGAGCAGAGATGACATCGGGACCATGCTTCTCATCTTTGAACATTGTGTTAGCAACAATCATCATAGCTTCTTTGAAAACCTACCCATCCGAAAATACTTTCTTATTTTTTATCAAAAAATGTGAAGCTCTGAACGAGGCTTCGGTTGCATTCTGTGATTTTTTTTCACACCGTTGTTTGTCATAAGCTGCCTTTAACAAACGAGCCTTTTCTGTCCTTAATGCGCTGCCGGGTGGGTAGTTCGCATTGAAGTTTTCGTGACAAGTTATGAAGTGTCTCTCCACATTGTGCTGCTTTGGTATTGCAACAGTCGTCCCGCAAATAAGACACAAACATTTTTCTTTAAAAGACGTAAAGAAGAACTCTTCCTCCCAATCACTGTGAAAATTGTAAGTACTTTTTTGCTTTTCTGCCATGTTTTTTTGGGGGCTAAAGCACAAGTAAGATAACACCGCTGCACTGTATCAGGAAAGCGGTGAGGTGACCGCACGCACACATGAACTTTGACTTGAGGTCAGAGTTCGTTATATATAAAATATTTTTGTTTTAATGTTTTTATATTTGTCAACGTTATTTGAAAAATTACATTATTGTAATCAATTCTGATTCAAAATTTAAAGCACAAAAGAAAACCTAATAATTTGTGACCAGTGCTATTCTTAGAACATGTCTCGCGTGTGCCTTAAGTTGTCCTCGCGTTGGTGACCCCTGCTGTGGAACATGCTCTATTGCTTCCAGACGGTAAAAGAAGTATGTGACTTATTAAGTGTGGCGGCGTTAATATAAATGCCATTAACCCTAAAGCCTGTCGAACACCGTGCAACATGGTCGAACCAAACTGGACCGAACAATCGCATAAAAATAAGAGTTGCCGACCTACTCCCACACATTGAGCGATTGTATACGTGGACGCTCTGAACAGCGAGCCTGTATAGGCTTTTGATGCTGTTTATACAATATATTGTACTTGATCACATTTCTTAAACCATAAAAAGATTGATTCAGAGTTAAGGAAGATGTATGTTGTGAGAGAGAGGATGCTGGGAAAGTGTGGATATTCATTCATTTGAACGTACATTCTGGTCACAAACTTCGCTTTTTCATGCACAGGCACATTATACATTATGAATATAGGTTAGTATTGATTTAAAACACCATTTGATGCTTTAGATGCTATTTATATGGCTTGAGCCGAGGCAACGCAGCAGCACGGCTCGCAAACCCGCGAATGTATTTTCACCGTAGGGGAAAGCTTTTTTGCATTATGATTGAATGTAAACTGGGACGTTAAGATGCCTTGCAACGAAGATTAGAATTTTGAATTGCGTCAAAACCAGTGGCCGACCAATCGGCCACTCAAGGAAACAGTTTCCAAACCACACACACTGCGCCATAGTTCAGTCGGGTTCGGCGGCGGTGCTTGGTGTGCGCCAGCCTTAACCACCATAATCCTAACCTTAACTCATCCTAAACTGTCCTAACCCCTACCCTAGTCCTAAACCTAACCATAATAAACTTCTCTGTTTTTTTTTTTTTATTATATTTGGGATGGACATCTCTGCGTAGCCTACCCTTCCTGCGATGCAGGAGCCAATCATGTTAAAGCGAGGCAGGTCTTGCAAAATGGGACGTTCCCTCTCCGGGTTGTCTCAATTGTAATTTGTTTCGTGTTTTATAAAAGTGTTTCTAATTTTGTTTGTCATTTCTTAAATGTAAAAGTGTTACGGTTTTTATTCATTTGTTTTCTGAAATGTAAAAGTGTTTTGGCTTTTGTTAATTTGTTTTGCACTTCCAGGCCACCATAGTGCAAGCACATTTTAGAAAAAAGATTACAAAATAAATAAAATTAAAAATCAAAAGTTGTTACCTGCAAGTCATAGTAAAAGGAGGTGATTTCGGAGCTAGAGTGGTTGTAAACATGTGTAATCCTGGTGGGGTAGTTCAGGTCAGCAAAGAAGAACTGCAGATGTTGTCCTTGACTGTTCCTGGCTGCCACTCGTCTACCCAGACCGTCGTAACGGTACTGGATGGTCCAACTGGCAGCTTTACTGTAGACCCGAATGAGAAGACCTAGCGTAGTCACAGGCAAAATAAAATCATGAGGTCAAAAGTGAAAGATGCCATGTGTAAATTGAGCAGCATCACATTATGGCAGGCGGTCTAAAATGTAATATTCACTCACTGTGAACATCATGGTAAAATTGGATGATTGGTAGTTGGACTTCAAGTTATTTTTATGATGTAAAATAACTACACAATATGGATCATAGATTTAAAAAACAACAATATTTTTTTGCTAAAGTCTTAATGTTTCATTTCTTTAAAAACAAAGTTAAAAAAAAAAATTAAAAAAAAATTAACATTTTAATCCAAACAAGCATCTCAGTATTTATCTGAGAAATGCCTTTGTAGTCTAAACCTGCAGCACACTGAGTGACGCAGCCGAATGCGACTGAAACGGACAAATGCAAAAAAAGTCGAAGACACAGCTGCACACCAGGCCATTGACCCTCGCACATCCTGTATAACCAACTCCCTGCAATGGAAAACCTGTGACCCCTGGTGTTCTTATCGGAAAAGAACGGTTTGAGCCTCCACATATACTACTCTATATTATTTTTTTATTGAACCAAAAACAACATGGCCTAACTGTCTGTCAAGGATGAAGTGAATTACCCTGGCTGCTGTAACTATATTATGATAAAAAATGCGCGAGAAATACAGGACATAGTGTGGATATTTCAGGTTGTTGGCAACGATCGCCCCATTCATTCATTTTTTAGCCACAGGTACACTGTTACAAATTAGAATTTTAGTAAAATATTATTGTAATATATATATATATATGCACACACACACATAGGTGTGAAAAAGGATTCGCCCCTTCTCAAATTCTTATATATTTCCCCACTTTAATGTCTGAGGTCATTAAACAAATGTAAATAGACAAATATAACCCAAGTGAAGTTAAAATGCTGTTTTAAAATATTGTTTTCATTTATTAAAGGGGAAAAAATGCAGTTACCTGTCTCTGTGTGAAAAAGTAATTACCCCCCTTGTTAAATCATGAATTGTGGCTAATCACAATTTTTAGTTAATTTCACTGATCACAGCCAAGCTTTATTAACTCCAGACCTCTTAAATAAAGAATCTGTCCCCCTCAGTGACGGTGTGAATGTGAGTCTGAATAGTTGTCTGTCTCTGTATGTGCCCTGCGGCTAGCTGGCGACCAGTTCAAGGTGTAGTCTGCCTTTCACACAAAGTAAGCTGGGCTAGGCTCCAGCGCCCTGCGACCCTGAATAGGATAAGCGGTGTAGAGAATGGATGGATGGACAATATGCAAAGAGTTACAAAAGCCATTTCTAAAGCTTTAGGATTCAAGCGAACTATAGGGAGAGCCATTATCCTCAAATGGAGAAAACATGGAGTCTCAGTGCCCTTTGCACAATGGTCATTGCACCGGACTATTGCGATATTAGCCATTCGAACTGCTCTAAGTGCTAGAGGACTCTCCATCTTTTTGCACAATTGTTTTTTGTCAATGTCTTTATGTCTCCAAAGTGTTCTGTAAATTGACTGTCTGTTGTACTAGAGCGGCTCCAACTACCGGAGACAAATTCCTTGTGTGTTTTGGACATACTTGGCAAATAAAGATGATTCTGATTCTGATTCTGATTCTGAACCTTCCCAGGGGTGGCTGGCTGACAAAGATTACCCCAAGGGAACAGCAATGACTCATCCAGGAGACCACAAAGCAACTCAGGACAACTTCTAAAGAACTGCAGACCTCCCTTGGCTCAGTTAAGGTCAGTGTTCATGACACAACAATAAGGAAGAGACTGGGGAAAATTGGCATCCGAGCCAAAAAGCCCTGCTGACCAAAAATAACAAAGCCTCATCTTACTTTTCCAAAAAACAAAAACAACAAATGATTCCGAAGACATTTGGGATAATATTATGTGGACCTGGACAACTTGATGGAACACCCTGAACTGGTTGCCAGCCAATCGCAGGGCACATAGAAACAAACAACCATTCACACTCACATTCACACCTACGGGCAATTTAGAGTCTTCAATTAATGCATGTTTTTGGCATGTGGGAGGAAACCCACGCAGGCACGGGGGAGAACATGCAAACTCCACACAGGCGGATTGAACCCCAGACCTCATGTTAAATATATTCTAGAAGTTATCATTTATTTGCTTAGCTTGCATTAGTATTATGGACGATTTTAGATGTCTCGCCTTCGAAAAGATGACTCAGCATCATCCGATGGAAGGGCGCCTGGACCAAGGACGTGATCGGATGTGGTCGGGGACGTGACAGGTGTTGGTCCAATGTTTTGTGTTGTGTCTTATTGTTTAGAACATTATGTCTGGGAAAAACCCTCCTATTTTCAAATAAATGCAGGAGCGACGGGAGGGATTGTTTAGAGCGTGTTGAGAGGCTGTGATCTGAACAATCTCCCATACGCCCTCCTCATGAGAAAAAGAAACCAGCGTCTTCATTCCTTTTGTGTCTATTTTTTATAATGTTGGGTAAGATAAATCCAACATTAAATTGGTCCTTCGAGCCGGATGTCAACACACCCGAGGATTCCAGTTGTGGAGCCGACTTCCAGTTAAGAGACCGTGGCCACGGCAAGTAAGACCCTTTACGGGACTGGTCTTCGTTCTCCTCAACTGGGATCTGAAGGTTGACGACAATCCACAGGATTGAAGACGACTGGTGAGTTAAATTTAAATTTTTTTTTTAGGAAAAAGGACGCCGGAGTCCAGAAATTCCGCGAGGACGGCGGAGTCCTGTACGTACTTAAATTCCGTGTTTAATAAACCCTGTGATACTAGTCAATGGCGGGTAGAATAAAGAAACTAGGAAAGTTCGTGGCGTCGTAGTTAAATTCCGTATAGGATGGCGGAGTCCTCTAATGAGCTGTTGACAGACGTAGTTAAATTCCGTATGGGACGGCGGAGTCCTCTGACGAGCCAGTGTGAATGAAAACTGTTTGAATGAGAGTGTAAATGGGAAATGGGAAACCACTAGGTTTTTCATTCCATACCAAAACAGTGGGAAAGTAAACGGTGGACTTTTGTGGATGCAAAGGCAAGAATTCTCCACTCGAAAGAGTTGAAGTGAGAATTACCACAGAAAGTAAATTTGAATCACCGTCCTACTGAAAAGAAACAGTGTTCTAGACTACCCTAGGTAGTATTACACTGAACCAAATTCTTTCAAATGGGGAAAGGAAGTAGTAAAATAAAAAACAGGAATACACTGCAGTGTAACGGTTGGAGGTTCATTAAATTAAATTTAAAAGAAAAAAAGAAACAGGATCCTGATAAAATTTTATATTTAGAGACAGGGATAACCGAACACGGCTTTAATGGTTGGTTAAATACACAAAAAATAGCCGCGTTGCAGGAATCAAATTATATAAAAAATAAAAGACAAGCCACCGTTAAACGTGGGAAAGGCTGTTGTCTGCAGCCTTGGAGCTTATCACAAAAATAGAAGATAAAAAAGAATGTGATGAGCTGCAGTAATACAGAGCATGCGTACCAAACCCACGCACATTGTTAAATTCATTAAGACCAGACGCTACTGTGTTTACAGTAGTGGACATTAATGCATTAATGCATTAATGCATTCTTTTCAGTACCAATAGAAAATAACAGTCAATTTTGGTTTGCATTCACATTTGAGAAAAAAAAAATATATATATATACATTTACTAGATTACCGCAAGGTTACTGTGAAAGTCTAACTAATTATTCACAAGTTATGACAACACGCATGTCTTCTGGCATCTACAGATGAAGACACATGCAATAGCTTATTTTTCAACTAGAGAGCAGTTCACCCTAAAGGTCCCACATACAGTGTCTGCTCTCCTATTGCAAATCACCTGCAAGACATTTATCTTGCATTGCCATCTTGCTATCAGAACCACATTTGACTGTTGAGCGATGCACAACCTTAAATCCAGCCACACTAATACCCTTACTTGATGAAGGCACGCAGCATGATTGACAGGAATTGGCTGAACAAGCTGCTGAATTAGTAGCATTAATCGAGGCATGCAAACTAATGATAAATAAAGATGGTACAATCTATACTGATAGCCAATATGAGTATTCCACAACAAGAACGCAATTATTGGGAAAAACAAAGTGCAAAACTACAAAATGAAATTTACATTAGCACAGGAAAAAAAAAAAAAAAACCTATTCAAATGGGCTGCTATATTGAGACATGCTGTGTCACGTCTCAACCGGAGGGATGGTGGCACAGATAGATTGACACTTTACAGCCCTAAAAAATAGCAGAAAGAAACACGTGGGTTCATTTAACACACTGTAAGAGTCATTTCAGCTGAGTACTCAAATTGGGAAGGTGAGCAAAAGTCTGATAACAGAGCGGGAGCAGATGTGTAGATTCTGAAAACGCTTGCTGGTCAGTGAAGAAAAAAGACACCAACCCTTTTAGTGAGAACTCAGCAGAAAGGCACACCCACGTTGGTTATGAGATTCGATAAGTTGTTACGTAGCAACTTTGGCTACTATGATGTTGGTTTTGTTTTTGTGGTACATGGGACGTCCCACCCTCAATGATAAAACCCATTTTTTAGATAGAAAATCACCTACCAACTGGACCAATATGACAAACCCAATAATAATAATAAAAACAATTTTTTTGAATCATTAACTCGTATCAAAAGGAGTACAGCTGATGATCAAAATTGTGGGCATGGCCTCCAAATGCGGCAAAACGGTTTAATATTTTGTGCCCCCAAAATCAAGCTGCTTTAATCATAATTCCATATGCGGCTCTCACCAATGATGCTCAAGAGAATGGGCAGAATTGGGGATTTAGATATGACTGGTATGCAACTATAGGTTTTGAATGGAAACACCTTATTGGTGAAACAGGTTATGATTGGTCCAGTTGGTCAAAAAGAACAGCAAAAGAACAAAGAAAGAAGTTTAACATAAGCAAAACGGCCCATAGTTTAATATTGAAATACAAGTCACCCAATGTGTTTGATAGTGAGCTTGTGGGCCTATTCTGGTGGAAAAGATCCCCACTTCCAAGTAGTATTGTGTTATAGGAACCGTGTTAAACCAAAAATGCCATTGAAAACTTCAAAGAAAGGTAGACAAATTTTAATGGTTAACAACATAACTACTGATGATTGGTTCCTTGTTGTCACAGGAGTTTCAGGACAAAATAACAATTGGTTACTATTGATGGAACAAGCAGCAAATGTAGCGAGAAAAGATTGTGTTGTTTGCATGGGTCCCAGGCCTTTGTTGCGCATAGTTCCGGCATAATTATCACAAGATTGTATTATTCCATTTGCACACTGACTGAGGAGCATCTGCAACATTTGCACAACCATTGTCCCAGATTATCGCACTACTCGTCACTTTAAACCGCATCCACTCCTTGAAGTCTCAGCGCCCTTTGCACAATGATCTTTGCACCGGACTATTGCGATATTAGTCATTCAAACTGCTGCTAGAGGACTGCATCTTTTTGCACAATTATTTTTGTCAATGTCTTTATGTCTCCAAAGTGTTCTGTAAATTGACTGTCTGTTGTACTAGAGCGGCTCCAACTACCGGAGACAAATTCCTTGTGTGTTTTGGACATACTTGACAAAAAAGAGATTTATCCTGGCAGAGGCAAAATTATCCAACATAAAACATACATGGTGTTCCTCGTGGGGTTCCTAATCAATACAAATTAGCTGACCAAGTTGCAGGAGGATTTGAATACTTCATATGCTGTTGGTGTACGATTAATAAAAATGTTGATGGGATAAACTATATCCACTTCAATGTACAGAGATTAGGAAATTGGACTCAGAGTGGGTTGGAAGCTGTGCACGAGCAGCTCAAGGACGTTCCAAAGACCGCATAGCTGTCGACATGCTCCTCGCAAGAGAGGGAGGTGTTTGCGGTATGTTTGGAGAACAAACAATACTGCTTCAGATGGCAGCTTGACCAGAGCCATCGATGGTCTACGGACCCTCAATCAACACTCCTTGTGAAACAGCTGAATGGACGTTTTTGGTAAATATAAAACCCTAATTTCACCAATATTGATATCAATTGCTGTTTTTGCAGCCATTCTGACATTGTGTGGATGTTGTTGTATCCCATGCATTCGGGCATTAATCAGTAAATTAATCACCACAGCCATAACCCACATGGAACCGTATGGAGCAGATTTATCCTTTATTGGAGGTTGATAATAATGACGATGATGATGATGATGTTGTTTTACCTGATTTGTTTCCTGATCCAGGTGATTACGATGTTTAAACTACAACATTCATGTATGACAAGTTTACTCTGAGTGAAAATGTATTTGTTTCATAAAAATGATTCTACAATTAAAAATCGAAATGAAGTGACTGTAAGATGATATGAGAATTTGTGCAAATACATGATAAACAGGAGGGAAATGTTAAATATATTCTAGAAGTTATCATTTATTTGCTTAGCTTGCATTAGTATTATGGACGATTTTAGATGTCTCGCCTTCGAAAAGATGACTCAGCATCATCCGATGGAAGGGCGCCTGGACCAAGGACGTGATCGGATGTGGTCGGGGACGTGACAGGTGTTGGTCCAATGTTTTGTGTTGTGTCTTATTGTTTAGAACATTATGTCTGGGAAAAACCCTCCTATTTTCAAATAAATGCAGGAGCGACGGGAGGGATTGTTTAGAGCGTGTTGAGAGGCTGTGATCTGAACAATCTCCCATACGCCCTCCTCATGAGAAAAAGAAACCAGCGTCTTCATTCCTTTTGTGTCTATTTTTTATAATGTTGGGTAAGATAAATCCAACACCTCAGAACTGTGAGGCAGTCGCTCTAACTAGTCGGCCACCGTGCCTACACTTCTGGGTTATCGTAATTTTAAATTACAGCGTTAAAATCAAGATCTTTGATAGATATGGGGGGCACCACGTCATATTTTTACAAGTTTAACTTGAGGCGAAATGACGACAAACCTTTATAATCAGTCTCTTAACGGAAGGTGGCTACATTTCAGGAATTTTGAGTTCTAGACTTTCTAGAGGTTTAGTTCCGAACCCAACAACACATATAATCAATGCAAGTGGTGGATTTTATAGAAAATGTAATAATAAAAAGGGCTTTTGTACAGGATAAAACACAGACAAACACAAAACAAACAACATATCTACGCATATTGGCAAAGGAAGGGATTTGTGACGTGAGATGAGCAGAATGGGCGTGTAGTGAATGCATATAGTTGAGGACTCCTGGTCTCGTTAATATAAACCCAAATATGCACTAATCCGTACTTTTAGTAGACCGCAATGTTGGACTTACGTGTCTGGAACACGTTTGAAGAAGGCGAGTCAGGCTCCCAAGTGTTCGGCTGGCCCGGTCTGCACCGGTAACAGGTGGATTTGACGGGAGGGAGGAATGGAAAAACAGGAGCAGCAGGAGGCCAACGGGTTCTCAGGCAGGACGTCTCGGGTGACGTTCGTAGCGGGCGCGCTGCGTCCGCTCCGAACGTCTCAGATTGAGTTCGAGCCCCCAAGCAGGGTGGCTCGAAGCGCTTGCAGGAAGCGGCAGCCGGGGATCGTCCGATGTGTGCTTCCACCTCGGCTGAGGTGGGCGTCCTGCCTGGCGCGGTCGTCGGCGAGTTGTCGGAGTGACCAAAAAGACCTCTGCACTAAGACTCAAAAAAAGTTCTCTACTTCTCCCAGCTCCGGCCCCTTTTATGGCCAGAGTGGGTCCCCCCTCCTTTTCTACCACCTTTGCGAACACAGAGGGGCTGGACTGCCTTTTGGCGTTATTTTTCCATTCTAGGATAATTTTGTGGTTTCAAACCAGTGGAATAAAATATTAATTATTGGGTTTAAGATAACGAGACCATTTTCCTCACCTTGCATTGGTCCACGCTTATCCTCTTTCATACCTGTAATGAATGTTTCAAATGTTATGTGGTGTGGAGAACATCACTATTTTCATGTGACATTTGTGGCGTGGGGTGAGACATTTCATCTGGTTCAGTTAACAACAGATTTGACATTAGACATTCAAGTTTGCAGCAATACAGTCACTAGTGGCGTTCATGTAAAGTTCTTAAAATATTGACTCCTAGTCGAGTCACTGACTTTCTTATGAACCCTGTCTGTAGTGTCGTTCCCTCGCCCGTGGGGGTCGCTGTTGCCTGTTCCAACTCCCAAGTGGCAGCTCTCAGCAGGGTGGAGGCGTCGCTGCGGGTCCAATCCTTCGACTGGCGGGGAGTTAATTAATTTAGCGTTCGGGGGCGAACCCAGCATCCGTGGGTCTCCCCTTTGAAGTCTCAGGCAGACGTGATTCACTTAGCATCGGCATGGCAAAGCAAATGTCTGTGTCTTGTTGAAGTTTATTGTGTTAATCCATTTAGAGTCTGCGTGTGACTCTGGAGTTACAGTCTACCTTGGCGGGGAGCGGCGGTAGAGCGAGCCTGGGGTGCCGGGTGGCATCTTTTGCTTGGCATGTCCGCTACATACATACAAGTATTCGCTACTTACATTTTTTACTTTTTGTTATATTGCAGCCATTTGCTAAAATCATTTAAGTAAATTTGTTCCCTCAATGTACACACAGCACCCCATATTGACAGAAAAAAACAGTTGTTTAAATTTTTGCAGATTTATTAAAAAAGAAAAACTGAAATATCACACAGCCGTAAGTATTCAAACCCTTTGCTGTGACACTCATATTTAACTGCTGCTGCTGTGCTGTCCATATCTTCTGATCATCCTTGAGATGGTTCTACACCTTCATTGGAGTCCAGCTGTATTTGATTATACTGATTGGACTTGATGAGGAAAGCCACACACCTGTTTATATAAGACCTTACAGCTCACAGTGCATGTCAGAGCAAATGAGAATCACTTGGTCAAAGGAACTGCCTGAAGAGCTCAGAGACAGAATTGTGGCAAGGCACAGATCTGGCCAAGGTTACAAAAAAAAAAAATCTGCTGCACTTAAGGTTCCTAAGAGCATAGTGGCCTCCATAATCCTTAAATGGAAGATGTTTGGAACGACCAGAACCCTTCCTAGAGCTGGCCGTCCGGCCAAACTGAGCAATCGGGGGAGAAGAGCCTTGGTAAGCGAGATAAAGAAGAACCCAAACATCACTGTGGCTGAGCTCCAGAGATGCAGTTGGGAGATGGGAGAAAGTTCAAGAAAGTCAACTGTCACTGCAGCCCTCCACCAGTCGGGGCTTTATGGCAGAGTGGCCCGACGGAAGCCTCTCCTCAGTGCAAAACATGAAAGCCTGCATGGAGTTTGCTAAAAAAAAACATCTGAAGGACTCCCAAGATGGTGTGAAATCAGATTCTCTGGTCTGATGAGACCAAGATTGTTGTTGTTGTTGGCAGTTGTTGGCCTTAATTCTTAGTGGCATGTGTGGAGAAAACCAGGCACTGCTCATCACCTGTCCAATACAGTCCCAACAGTGAAGCATGGTGGTGGCAGCATCCTGCTGTGGGGGTGTTTTTCAGCTGCAGGGACAGGACGACTGGTTGCAATCGCAGGAAAGATGAATGCGGCCAAGTACAGGGATATTCTGGACGAAAACCTTTCTTCAGAGTGCTCAGGACCTCAGACTGGGCCAAAGGTTCACCTTCCAACATGACAATGACCCTAAGCACACACTAAAATAATGAAGGAGTGGCCTCAGAACAACTCTGTGACTGTTCTTGAATGGCACAGCCAGAGCCCTGACTTAAACCCAATGGAGCATCTCTAGAGAGACCTGAAAATGGCTGTCCACCAACGTTCATCATCCAACCTGACAGAAATGGAGAGGATCTGCAAGGAGGAATGGCAGAGGATCCCCAAATCCAAGTGTGAAAAACTTGTTCCATCATTCCCAAAAAGACTCATGGCTGTATTAGCTCAAAAGGGTGCTTCTACTAAATACTGAGCAAAGGGTCTGAATACTTATGGCTGTGTGATATTTAAGTTTTTCTTTTTTAACAAATCTGCAAAAATTTCAACAATTCCGTTTTTTTCTGTCAATATGGGGTGCTGTGTGTACATTAATGAGGAAAAAAAATAACTTAAATTATTTTAGCAAATGGCTCCAATATAACAAAGTGAAAAATTTAAGGGGGTCTGAATACTTTCCGTACCCACTGTGTGTGTGTGCGTGTGCATTTGTGCGCAGCTTGACGGCAGCCAGCTGGATCTCACGTCATGCCTGTTTTATTTTTTTGGTGAAAG
The DNA here is from genome assembly GCF_024500385.1 of Phyllopteryx taeniolatus. NCBI lineage: Eukaryota > Metazoa > Chordata > Actinopteri > Syngnathiformes > Syngnathidae > Phyllopteryx > Phyllopteryx taeniolatus. The sequence goes on along the minus strand of NC_084505.1, from coordinate 3,323,952 downwards.
CTCATTTGATACGGCACATTTTTGAATGGTTGGTATATCTGTGACATTGCAACACCGTTCACCTGTGATTCAAATTTCGATTTGTACCAAAATTGGTGGCCGTCAATCTGACAGCCATGAAAACTAATGGCAGAACCCCGCACACTGCCAGACAATTATGTGGCGTTAGGCCTCGCCGCTCGGTGTGCGGCAGGCCTAAGGCTGCTGGTAGAGCAACTAGTTCGTTGCACAAAACAGAATAATGAAGAAAGTGGATTACCTCAGAAGTAATCCATACCACTGAAACATCAGAACGCCGGTTGAAACTTGAAAGAATGGCTAACGGTAAGATTTTTAATCATCTTTTATTAGTCTGAACCTTCAAATCTAAGGTAAAGTAGTCAAACTCAACCCCACAAAAAGAATTTCAAAGAAACTGTCAAAGCCAATGTTGACGTGATAGTCATCTCCCCATGATGAATGTTTGTAAATCTCTGTACTGCATCATCAACAAAATCAGCATTACATAAGGGGTAAATGGCGCCAATTACATATATTTTTAAAATAAGCCATTATTCAAAAGTGTTTTTTCCTACCTTTGGAGTTGTATTCAAATATCTCAGCCCCTCTCTGTCTTAGAAAACCATCTTCATCCAATTTGTACTGAACATCTCCAAGACGAGTGATTCGGTCTCTGAGGTCGTAACGAAGTGGTGTCAATCGACCACTGTTTCCCGGATTCAGCAAATGTAAGTTTCCATTCAGGTCATAATTATATCTGCAAATCCAGTTTATGATACTATTAACACCAGTAATCATCAAAATAATATTTTTTTTAAAAATCCTTAAATGTTGACCTTACCTCCACATCATTTTTTCATTGAGGGAGACTGTCTGCAACTGTCCATCAACATCATATTCATAGCCATATTTCGTCGTGTTGGCAAATGGTCCTATCTTGATCTCACGCTTGGTGACTCTGCCCATGTTGTCATACTGAATGGTGATCCAGTACATCAGAGACCTGAAGATCTCATACTGGATCTCCTTGATGCGACCATGCTGGTCGAAATGCTTGGTGTAGGTCATAACTGCTGTGGAGATTATCTGCATGTGTGTAGACAAGTGAAGTGAATCAGTTGTTTGAAATCCTGATAGTGCTCATAAGACAATATTTCAACCTCTCTCTGCAGACACACATCATGTGCATAGCCTTAAAATACCAGATAATCTAACTTTTTTACTTTTTCTTAAAAGGTCTGATGCCATTAATTCTTTTTATTTTTTATAATCTATGATGTCCTTTTATCAGGTTTGTAAAATAACTTGGGTTGGAAATACCCAGGAGGCTCTTTTTCAAGCTATTCTAGTTGGTCTTCATCACCTGGAAGAAAAAAAACAATTGGATTTCTCAATATTCAATATGTAAATCTTTCCTCGATTGGATCACTGTTCTCTTTAATTTAAATATGGAAAACAGCTTTGCTCTGATTGGTCCCTAGCGATATCTCAGCGACCATCTTATGGTGGCAAAGCGTTCATAGCGACTTTACGTTTGGAACCTTCGATGTTGGGTTTTTCTATCATTTCTTAAGCAGAATTCATCAAGCGTTGGATTGCTCGCCCACTAATAGGGAACATGAATTGAAATGACAGTTGAGCGATTTGATTTTGGGCGACCTGAACGGCGATCCTGAATGTACAGTATAGGCTTTTAGTCTGCACATACAGTATATTGTTATCACGTTGATTAAACCATAGAGAAGAAATCAAGGAAGATGCCAGTTGCTATAGCGAGAGGACGTGGGTGAGAATAAAAAGTGTTGGGATATTTTGAGACGCTCAGTTCGCCCTCATTCACTTGAATGTACCCTTTGTATTGTATTGTTGTGCAACAATACAGTATATATGTATAATTTATATACTGTACTGGTATGGATTGGTGCCGACCAGCTGTGTCTTGCTCACTTAAAATCGGGAAATGTATTTGTAATGTGTGAAAGCTTAAAAAAACGTTAAAGTCATCCTGGGTGAAATGTGCCAGAACACTGCACAATTTTAGTACCCAAATGCTTAGGACAGTTTATTCCTCAACTCCTCTGAGGTTGACAGGAGATGTAAAGTTTAACCTTTGCACAAGACGCAGTTGAATTGTCCCTCAGCCATTTTTCCTGAGATGAGTGGGCGTGTACCAACGACGAAGTGGGCAGGTACTTGAATAATGAGTGGCGTATCAATGTCACAATGATGCCAAAATCTGATCCGGTAGTTTTAGAAACCTTATGCCTTTTATCAACTATTTCAGTCATTCATTCATTTGACAAACCGCATAGATATGAAAATTAAACCAGGTCACAGACTCATTTTGACCTATCTTATGCATAAAACAGTGGTAAAAAATTGGATTTTGATGGCATGTGATCCTTTAAATTAACTGGTGCTGTCTTACCTGGTTAATGTCATAATAGATGACTCCAAACTTCCCAAATTGCTCAACCTTTCCTGATATGTCATCAAATTGATAGAGATCGATTGGCAGTGGAGTCTCATTGATCACGGCCTGCATGCTGGTGACTCTGAAGCTGTTGTCATAGGTGTAGTCAAAACGTGCGTTCACCATCCCATCCTCACTGAAGCGAAATATCTGCCGGTCAACCAGTGGGCCAATTTGGCGGTACCGTATGGAACAGATAAATCCTTCAGTCTGCAAGTTGACAGTCTTCAGCACACCGGCCGTCTCATCATATGTGAAACTGACCCGAGTTGAATCATACAGAATCTCTGCCAGCTTGTTCTGAGGAGAAAGATAAAGTTCTGTATTGGTTTACCACACCAGATACTGTTCATGTTCTATCAGCTTCAGTGTAGTTCATACAAGCTGTCAAACATCCCCGTTCATTCACTACTGCAGTATCTACGAAGGAATATCAGACCTCCATCAGCCTGGGGACACCTGATATTGTTAGTGTGCTTCCTGATTTGATCTCAGTCTGCTGTCAAGAACCAAACAAAACATAACCTTGACACAAACATCCATCTTTGAATCCTCCATTCTCTATCCCATTGAGAATGTACTCAATCAGCACTCTAATACTGTATGTAAACACTCCTTTAAAATATGAAATGAAATGCACATACCTGTCTGCGATATTTGTACAATATATGGCGTCCAGTTCCAAGATGGGCAACTCTAAGGAGCTGAAAGGAGAGAGAAAAAGTAATTTTAAGATATTATAATATCTTAATGGACATGGACAATGTCCATCACTTAAAAGCACACACATATTTATTCACAATTTTTAAAAAAGTTCCTAGGTGTCTAAATAAAATTAAACAGTTGACTAATTTCTTAGTGACAGTTTCTCAATTTGCATATATCTGTAGTGCCATAATTATTTCTTCATTCATTCATTTATTTATTTATCAAAGGTGTCCATCAAGGGTCAAATTCAGCTCCCACACCGATGAATACTTTGTGTTGCACACCACACATAGGGCCAGATCACAGACATTCAAGCATGCAAGGAGCGGTTCAATGTAAAAGAGGTACGCAAAGAGTGCTGCACCACTTGAGCAGGCGTGGTGGGGACAATGCCTTGCTCACAGAGTGAGCCCCATTATTATTGCAATCATTATTATATAACATCATTGTTGCTCCATCACTCTGCATTTGCACATTTGTTGTTGATCAGTATTAGCACACTAATGGACACTTTATATTGCCTAAAAACTCTCTGTACTTTGTACATTTGTGTTTATGTCCTAATTGTATATTTGTGGCATTCTTGCTCTAGTTCTACAGTGGCTCCAACAACCCAAGAAAAATTCCTTGTGTAGTTTAACATACTTCTGACGGTAGCAGTTGCTAGCACAGCCATCACAATCATAAAACCCCATATGAACTTCCACAGATCTGCACAGTAATTGAGTGTGTGTCATTATGGTATGATGGATTTAAAATATTGACTGCTTAAAACAGAGATGATGAGCATAATGTAAATTCTTGACCCTTCGGATATTTTGACCAAATCATTTAACATACATTTATTAAGAATAGTGAAGCACCGAAATTAAAATTCTTGACCAAAACCGAAACTGAAGCCCAAGGCCGAAATACCGATCAACCAAACTTTATTTTTAAGTGCTTTTCATTCCCCCAAAAATGCAACACAAGACGCTTTACATTAATTAAAATATAAAAATAAATAAGTCAATTATTAATGATAAAACTATGCCAATTATTAGTAAAATTGCATTTATGGCTATGACTACACAGCTGCCAAACTATAAAAATTCACTTTCAGAACTATTTGTCTGAATTGCCATATTTTTTAAATTATGTCAAGAACCTTACCGCAGGACAGTTATTGCAGTATATTTCATTTCATTTTATTGGCTCTCCATTAGCTTTGGCTAATGCCATTGCTATTCCTTCCTGGAGCTTCCTTATTGCATCAACTTTATAATGCCAAAAGTATTTGGGGACAAATGTCTATCCTGAATCCAGTATTGCTGCTGAAATGATGCAAATTTCCCCAATGTGGGACTAATAAAGATTATACTGTGGAACCTCGATAAAACGCTGTGGGACAATGCATTCAATTCCAAAAGACGTGCCTTCCGTGCCTACGTGGCGGCCATGTTGAATGTTCCACATTGATGTGGGAGCCATGTCATGATGTTTTTTTTCTATTATCTATTGTACGTAGAGCACTGGCAGAGAGAGAGCGCTATGGCAGCAGTGTTAACTCTAAGGAATACAAAACAAGTCTCTGGAGTCTGGAACATGCTATTTTTAGGATAGCAGATTTTTTTGCTGTCAAGTCGTTTGCCTTTGGCAACGGATTTGGAACTAGGAACCACACTAATTCCTCGCGGCTCATGAAAGCGACACGTGACATGTTATGGATGTGACGTTATTTCGTTAGTTTTATTTTGGTGAAAAAGGTATTTTGGTCCAAAACCGAAAATTTACTTTTGGGGTATTTTTGGCCGAAATATTTTGACAGCCGAACTGTTGGTGTATCACTAATTAAGACATTGTTTTACTTTCAAGCACAATATTCTCTGGTGAGTAGCTGCTTTCAGGAGAAAAGGGAAAATCTTTTGTACTACTGTACAGTATCCAATCTAAAATTATAATAGCAAATTATGTAAAACTAATACACACCTGTCCATCTTCAGAATAGTCCACAGTAACTGAGGCGTTGCTCTCAGGTGGTATGTAGATATTTCTGTAGTAGCCGACGGATCTGATGGTCTGCATGGTGTGTCGAGCGACGCTTGGCATGGTAACAGCTGACAGCCGGTCCCCTGAGTCATAATCGAAAATGTACTGGTGCTGGCTGTGCAGCAGTAAGACCATGGACTGTTAAGAGAGGGGAAGAGACAGGAACAGAATGTAACACATATATATACACACACACACACATATATATATATATATATATATATATATATATATATATACACACATACATACATACATACATATACATACATACATACATACCGACATAATTCATTCTTAAAAATCATTTAAGTTCATGTAATTGTTGAAATTTTTGCTGATTTATTAAAAAAGAAAAACTGAAATACCACAGCCATTAGTATTCAGACCCTTTATTGTGACACTCATATATTTAACTCGGGTGCTGTCCATTTCTTCTGATCATCCTTAAGATGGTTCAACACCTTCATTGGAGTCCAGCTGTGTTTGATTATACTAATTGGACTTGATGAGGAAAGCCACACCCCTGTCTATATAAGACCTTACAGCTCACAGTGCATGTCAGCGCAAATGAGAATCATGAGGTCAAAGGAACTGCCAAGAGCTCAGAGAAAGAATTGTGGCAAGGCACAGATCTGGCCAAGGTTACAAAAAAAATTCTGCTGCACTTAAGGTTCCTAAGAGCACAGTGGCCTCCATAATCCTGAAATTGAAGACGTTTGGCACGATCAAAACCCTTCCAAAAGATGGCCGTCCAGCCAAACTGAGCAATTGTGGGAGAAGAGCCTTGGTGAGAGAGGTAAAGAAGAACCCAAAGATCACTGTGGCTGAGCTCCAGAGATGCAGTCTGGAGATGGGCGAAAGTTCTAGAAAGTCAACCATCACTGCAGCCGTCCATCAGCCGGGGCTTTATGACAGAGTAGCTCGATGGAAGCCTCTTCCAGACCATGAAATAAATTTTTGGCCTTAATTCTAAGTGGCATGTGTGGAGAAAACCAGGCACTGCTCATCGCCTGTCCAATACAGTCCCAACAGTGAAGCATAGTGGTGGCAGCATCATGCAGTGGATGTGTATTTCAGCTGCAAGGACAGGGAGACTGGTTCCAATTGAAGAAAAGATGAATGGGGCCAGGTACAGGGATATCCTGGACAAAAACCTTCTCCAGAGTGCTCAGAACCTCAGACTGGGCCAAAGGTTCACCTTCAAAAAAGACAATGACCCTAAACACACAGCTAAAATACCGAAGGAGTAGCTTCAGAACAACTCCGTGACTGTTTTTGAATGGCCCAGACAGAGCCCCGACTTATACCCAATTGAGCATCTCTGGAAAGACCTGAAAATGGCTGCCCACCAACGTTCCCCATCCAACGTGACAGAACTGGGGAGGAATGGAAGAGGATCCCCAAATCCAGGTGTGAAAAACTTGTTGCATCATTCCCAAAAAGGCTCATGGCTGTATTAGCTCAAAAGGGTGCTTGTACTAAATACTGAGCAAAGGGTCTGAATACTCATGGCTGTGATATTTCAGTTTTTCTTTTTTAATAAATCTGCAAAAATTTCAACAATTCTGTTTTTTTTCTGTCAATATGGGGTGCTGTGTCTACATTGAGGAAAAAATGAACTTAAATGATTTTAACAAATGGCTGCAATATAACAAAGAGTGAAAATTTAAGGGGGTCTGAAAACTTTCCGTACCCACTGTGTGTGTGCGTATGTATGTATATATATATATATATATATATATATATATATATATATATATATATACATACATCCACACATATACTGTATATATACACACACACATACACACAAATATATACACACACACACACACACACTATTATATAGTACTGCGCAGACTTTCATTAGATTAGTTTTTGCAATGCAACAGTTCTAGAAATCTACAATGCCACTATGTACTGTAGATCACACACCTCCACCAGGTCTGAACTGTTTAGAAAAGTTAAAAGAATAAATAAAATAAAATAAAAAAAATAAAAATAAAAATCATATTGCTCTGAGGTTTGCTTGTCCATCTCTTCTTTGGTTGCAGGCTACTTCCTGGTTCATTAAGGACGACAAACAAACAAGGTGCCATTATGAGTCTGAGGATTGGTCAATACTATTGATAGCCAAGTGACTCAATTGTGAAAAAATATACATTCTTGTATCCGCATCATTATCCAGAGTCTCACCAAACTTTCTTCATGGTACTGTCATGCACGACCCGTTTACAGTGCTTCTACAAGGTTTTGTGGAAATTGGTTTTGTCGTATTTGCTTCACCATGCAAAATGTACAGTATTTGTCCTATTACGTACTAGTTTACAATGACAAAATGTGAAAAAGATTATATAAAAAAAAAAAAAAAACAGTGGCGACTTGAGACTTTTGCACACTACTTTTTCCTATATCCATTACACACACACACAATATATATTCGCTATAAATGCTATGTACACACTATATACTGTATTTTAATATGTGTGTGTGTATATATTGTAAATGTGTGTGTTAGCTATATAGTAGTTTCTAATTAAAAGGATAAAAAATTAAACATCAATAATGGTGAACTTCAAGAACCCTATACCATCTGTAATTACATGTGGAATGTTAATATTACATTAGTCAACCAGCAGGTCTTCTATATCTTGCTATTTGTTGCCCTGTTGGAGCTGCCCCCCCTCACCATGCAAAAAACCTTGCTGCATTGTCTGTGCTTGCATCACTGTTGATTGTAACTCTTTGGGACATTACTAGGCAGCTGACATTAGTTATTTAGCTCAGGCAAATGCATGTTTGTACTTAATATCCATCAACTTGACAAATGTGCTATCCTTTGTTCATTTTACTGGTTGTTTTAAAATGGGAAAACTGGTGTAATGGACATTTAAGTAGATATTTTTACTAGTCAGTTTCCACGCAGATCTCGTTATGCGGAACATACAATAGTATAGTTCAAGCAGAGCACTGGCAGTATTTCATGCATCTTACCAACATTAGATTATATCTTGACCCATCTGTCTCAGATACTTTCAAAATTTGCTGAGGAATTGCCAGTCAAAGAGCCAAGCTTTTTATATTATAGCTTTTACATATTTGTTTCACACACATTTAATTTAATGAAAAATACATATGCGTAAAATTGCTTAAAAGAGCTATGGGGTCTTCATGGTCCATATTTCACCGACAAGTTACATATTTTTTTTGCTGCAGAAAATGAAACTGTCAGTCATTTCAAAGAATATCAAGCATTTTTAGACCAATTGTTTAATAACAAATTACATTTTGAACACCCCTTTTTCATCTCCAAAATCACAAGATGAATATACAATCTAGAAGAAGAGACAATTGCTACAGAGCGCCACAAAGTTCAACAAGACTAAAAAATACAAATGTCTGAATGGCTCATTACACAGGGACTCCTCACCCACACTTTAACAAGACTACAGTAATTCTACTACATTTAGTTATAACCACAAATGGTCTGGATTTGGGTCAGTAAGAAAAGACAGGACAGCATGATGGTGCATTTGGTTAGCATGTCTGCCTCACAGTCAACGGTTATGGGCTCACATTGTCTCCATTTGTCCTATGATTGACTGCCGACCAGTCAAGAATGTACCTGGCCTCTTGCCCAAAGTAAGCTGGGATAGGCTCCAACTTACCCATGGAATACCCCGTGGCACACCATGTCGGCACAATGACAATGGAGGCCCGGAGCAAGCATGTCCATTGCTAAGCGATGGAACAGGCAAGTAGCCTGGTGCCTTTAACCGCTCGTTTGGACGTAAAGTAGTTACAATGGAAAGCCCAGGCTTATCTTATAATGAGGAGGAGATGTGATATGAGCGAAGCATGTGTGGATATACTATATTTTATTTTAAAGACACTATAAAGCGAATTCAGACATTAAAAAAAATAAATACAACATACAAGTATGAAGATATTAATTGCTAAATATGTGCAGACCCCTATTTCCCTATAAAAGGACATCTAACTATATCAGCTAATGTGGAGGGTTAGCCCAACCCCCCCCCCCACACTAGAGATGGCTGATCCACAACTTTATTAACTTTCTTTATCTTTATCCTATATGGAAAACATTGGTATCATCAGAAAGCTTGCTAAACACAGAAATGGACAACATATTAGTCAACTGTTAATCATTTGTAATTGATTCGCAAGTTAAATTAGAGAATGTGGCACAAAACAACCTATACAAAAAAGATTTTAGAGCCGAGAATGAGCAAACACTGCATACATTAATATACAGCGCATAGTAAGGAATCAATATAGCAGAGCGAAGAGGCATTTGTAGTTAATAAATTCATAAAATTAGCAGAATCAAAAAGAAAAGATACGAGCTATATGCTGACCGTAGTCAATCACAATTCAACCACGCCAGCAGCAGTGCGTGCATACTGTAAATTAATCAATTCCCATCACATTTTAACATGCAGACTCACAGAAAAATATAAAAATCAGGTTATCATAGGGATTAGAAAGAATACTGAAACCTTGAAAAAACTAGGACATGCGAGCGGTTTGATTGAACTTCCTCGTTAAGTGTCAACGTTGGCCACGCACGCAGACGTCGGGCGAGCCGGACACATAAAATGCACATATCCTACTGTAAAAGGCAGCGCTTGAACGGTATGAGGGTAAAAGTGATGAAAAGTCTCTTTTTCACTGTTATTTAGGACCATCAACCCTTTAGCAAATTTCTGGTTTGAGTTACAGCCAAAGTTATTGTTTTTATGAATAACTGTTGTACCAATACGTTTGTGCATCTTGGATAAAAGGAAAAGCTGTGTGAAACTATGCAGAAATATAAGAATTTGAGGAAGGGGCCAATACTTTTTTGCTGCACTGTATATGAGATTTTGACATTCCATCAAAAATATCTAATGGATTAATTCACCTTTGCCAATTCTGTTTTCAACCCTGGTAACAAAGCAAAAGAAAACAAAAACCAAGTTTATTAAAGCAGATTTAATCAGATCTCAAATGTCAAAATTTAAACTCAGCATTGATTTTGCAAACAAACAAAACAGATTGATAGTTTTAGTTTCTATTTTGTGCAATGTACTTGTATTAAGTCTTATCCATCCATCCATTTTCTTTACCGCTTATCCTCACTAGGGTTGCGGGCTGCTGGAGCCTATCCCAGCTATCTTCGGGCGGGAGGCGGGGTATACCCTGAACTGGTCGCCAGCCAATCGCAGGGCACGTAGAAACAAACAACCATTCGCACTCACATTCACACCTACGGGCAATTTAGAGTCTTCAATCAAGCTACCACACGTTTTGGGGATGTGGGAAGAAACCAGAGTGCCCGGAGAAAACCCACCCAAGCACAGGAAGAACATGCAAACTCCACACGGGCGGGGCTGGGATTAGAACCCCGGTCCACAGAACTGTGAGGCAGATGTTCCTGTGTGTCGTCTTCTGTCATCTTATCTTGCCATTTATATTACATATTTATATTTCCTTTATCCACAATTGCTCATGAAACGGTGCGAATGTCCCCATTGAGGGACTCATAAAGATGATCTCTTATCTTACAAATATTTATTAATAATACCGTAATAATATACTTTCAACCTGCCCGCGTTCTGAAGTGACGTACAAATTCATTTACGGTTCTCTAAACATTAATTGGCTTTTTATTTTGTTGTTGAAAGTTGGTTACTCTCCGCGAAAACGCGGTTCCAGAAAGACCTACAGTATGTAAGTGTTTGTTTAATCAAATCACTTATTTTGATGTTTCACGACTGCTTGTAAAGATAGCTTAGCAATTAGCATGGCTTAGACATCAACTCCAGGCTAGAATTTACACACATAAAACAGTAGACAGAGACGCCTCAAACATTCTTAGACATGATTTTATTGACTGATGAGACAAAAATTAAGCAATACCAAAGTGATGAAAAGACTTTGGCCTGTGATCCAAAGAAATACTGCGCTAGCTCATCTCAGTGGAGGTCATGTGTTCCTTAGGCTTGCATGGAGTCTTCTGGGATGGTTTTATTAATCATTAAGGTAACACGGAGGCAGAAGCAAAATGAATGCTCAAAAATGTCTTCCAAGCTCAAATACTGTCATTCTGTAGAAGTCTAAAATCATTCCAACCCTTCGGTCTTGTTTCTGCTGAAGTGGCTGTCTTAGCAGTTTCCGTTAAATTCTACTTATCATTCTTTCTCAATACCCCTTGTCATTCTATTCTTTTGCCCACCACAGATAAGACCTATCCATGTTTTGTGTCAGGCTCTGCGAGCATGCCACTGTCTCCTTTTGATTTACATACACACTCACACACAAAACATCTGTTTCAGTCTCTCCTCGTCATTCTACAATTTTTTTCAGGAAAGGTCTTGAAGGACAGGGAATATCCTTTTTTGCACACCTCTCTTCCTTTCACCTCTTTCCATCAATGTTCTCTCTTCTTTGAATGAGACAAAAGGCTGTTGTTTTTATGAGTGCACTTTTATTATATGACTTCAGCAACTGAAGGCAGGGACCTTGGCAGTCCAATCTGTGACTAAAGATCTATCTCTAGGGACAAGGAATATCACCGCTCTCGCAGGGCGGAAGCCTGAGCCGGTGTGCGAGGTCGAGAGGTTCTTACTAGATATAGTTGGGCTCGCCTAAAAACAGTTTGGGCTCCAGTACCAGTTCTCTTGAAAGTGGTTCAACTTTTTTCCACTTTGGAGTTTCCCTCAGTGAGAGCGCCAAGTAGGTGTGGGCACACCTATTACCCGCCGGCTTGGTGCCTATATGTTGGGGTTCACCCTGGTTCATGAGGGTAGCCTCCCCCTGCCTTCAGGCGGGGGCACAGGTCCTGTTTTTTTGTGCCTCTGCAGTAAACAACAGCTCAGTGTACCCACCCATTTTGGAGTACTTAGTCATGTGGGCAATGACAGTAAGGCCTGGAAGGGCATGATTGGGAGGAATTCGTCCCTTTTAAAGGTTACATTATCAATCATAAGAGGATGTCTGTGGTGACGATTTCCTGAACAGTGAAGCAACGCAACACCCCACCCCCCCAAGAGCGGAATCTCGGGACTGACAAACCGTCGATGCAAAATTAAGCTCATGTTTTGGTGTGTTTTTCTTATATTGCAGATGATCAAATGTGATTTTATTATCGATGTCTGTTAAGTTGTGCTACTTGTACCCTGGTATTGCTTCTCTCATGAACAATATACAGAAGAATAGTAATAGGATGGCGATGAATATGACAAGTTTGAAATTACACAGCAAGTCATGTTTAGATTCAAATGAACGATAATTCACAAAGTTATAGTCCATACTTCAAGACTAGGTAAAAATGAGCCACACGTGAGCTACGAGAGAGTTTAGTCACCCCAAATTATTTTTCATGTAAATCAGCACAAAAAGAAACTTTCACACCCATCATAAACTCGGGTGGGTTCACACCTCCCCTTCTTGTTTGTCTCCTGGGAAGTTTAAAAGGAGAAGCTCTCGGCCAGCTTCTGGAGTAGAGAAAGAAAGAAGCTTTTGGTTCTGCTCTGGTTGCTAAACTCTCGGGGTGCTAGATTTTGACCTTGCCAGCTCCTCCTGGAGCTGGCGCAGCCTCAGGTTTTCTTTCCATTTTAGAAAAGAGATTTTTGGCAAAGCTGAACTTTCTTCTTTTAAATTGGCGCTCATGGCAAACTTCCTCCTCATGGCACGCAGCATCCTTGGCCGCCGCTTCAAACCGTGAGTCAAAGTTTGCTATTTACCGAATTAAGTACAAATTGGTGCATCACATATTGGGATTAAGATTACGAGTGGGGAAAGCCTCAAGAATCTCACCTTTGGCCCATGAAAGTACGGTTCAAGTTAAAAGGCAGGTACATTCACCCTGTGTAATATCTTGCTATCCGCCTCACCTTTTTTGAAGTAGAATACAGATTTTCCTCCCTTTTCTCTTTGATTGCATTTTACTCTGTACTTGTAGAATTAGCAATTAAACCTTACAAAATACGTGGACATCTTGAATCAAAGATTAGAACCTCCAATGTTGGAGAACTACCCAAATTACATTAGTGGAGAAACCCTTCAGAAGTAACTGATTTATCAAAGTTATCATTGCTAGGACCTTTTCATAAACAAAGCAACGCGATCCCCATTTTAACGATAAATATTGTATGCTAGGTAATGCCAACACTTAGTTTCACTTTATCTGACTTGTGGGCGTGGGAGGTACTGCTGGCAGTCCCTTTCCTGCTCTTACAACAAATTTAGTCCAGTTATTAAATAACCGATGCATGCTACAGGATCCTGGGCCTTTGGAGGCATACTACTACTACTAGATTGTTATACATTTAGATCAGCAAGATGTAAGTCGTTGGTTCACTGGCGAAGTGGAATGCTGCTTTAGGACTTTGTTATATGACTAACATTGGTCCTACATATGGTGCCATGTGGTGTAGCTGTGTTTCAAAAAATTAGTGGGACAAAACTAAAGGAACTGGTTCTCTCGCCATAGAACTGTTTCACGGTTAGATTTTACAAAAATGACAATCGGGTACAGTATTTCTGTTTGATGCCTCATGGTTCCAGAGTGACATTTGTAATGATCTATTTTGTGTTAAAGAGAACACTATGGTAGTACTGCTTTCTGTGAGAGTTCAAAGATTTTTCTTTCCTTGTATAGTACTACTCTTATTAGTTTCAAGTTAACTATGACACTGTTAGTAGTGAGAAGAGACTTTCACACAGTTTGTTTCCCTTGCTAACTTTGAGAAAGAACACTTTCCACATGGGGACAAGCTTCAGTTAATGTTGCTTCCTTTGTTTGGTCGCAAATTTACAGTGATAACCTTGCTTTGTGTATGGAATGAACAGAGGATAAACCTTTAGGTTAGTATGCTTTTTAGTGTGTATATGCCTTCGACTTATCTTTTTATCATGTCTATGGAGACACTTCTATCTCTGTTCATCAGTAAGAAAGATGAATATCGGCTTCTGTTTCCCTTTGAGAATGGAAGGCTTGATGTGCATGGATGGATATGCAGTCAGAGATCATTTTAATATAATACAATGGTGTCCATGCGGCATAGTGTCCGACTGGTTATCACATCTGCCTCACAGTTCTGAGGACCCGGATTCATATCCGGCCCTGCCAATGTGGCGTTTGCATGTTCTCCCGTTGCCTGCATAGGTTTTCTCCGGGTACTCCGGTTTCCTCCCCCATTTCCCAAAAATGCATGGTTGGTTAATTGAAAATTGTGTGCAAGTGCGAATGGTTGTTTGTTTATATGTGCCCTGCGATTGGCTGGTAACCAGTTCAGGGTGTACCCCGCTTCTTGTCCACAGTCTGCTGGGATAGGCTCCAGCTCATCTGTGACTCTAGTGAGGATAAGCGGAATGGAAAAATGGATGGACAATGCTGTCTAAGCAATCAGTCAAAGACAGGGATAAATGTGACAATCCTTTCGATAGTAACTATATACAATCTGTAGTATTCCTTTACCTTATCTAAATAAGTGTAGCTCCATGTCTTTCCATCAGCAAATACTCTGGAAATGATTCTTCCTTGACTGTCATACTCCCACTTCTCTGTGGTTGGACCCCTTTGCAGTCCAATTACCTGTCCTGTACTGGATGCACACAGAAAAACACACCAGTTAAATTATTATGAATGTTTGAAAATTGCACTTCAAAAACTCAACTCAAATGGACATTAGGTACTACATTTAGTCAGTGTTTCCCAACCTGTATTTTTTTATTAGAACAATTTCACTGTATACCACCAAACAAAATTTCACAGAAAATGTTACGTTTCAGGTCTAACGGAAGCCCAGTACATAACCTGATCTGATTCTTCCTGTCCTCACACTCCCAAGTAAGGCCAGGGCCACTAAGTCACACAGTTTACAATGTTTATTAAATCTTCAGAGGGCGGAAATACACCAACATAACAAACAAAACAGAACTAAACAACCCTCTGTCTGTTCTCAAAACAAAGATGAAAACTAAAAGACACTCTTACCTTACTCCTAACCCAAAACAGTTGAAAAAAGAATGAACAAAACAGGCTTCTCCCTCCTACCAATAGACAATGAAACCGACAGTTACAAAACCAATGGCTGGCCAAGTTGGAAGGGGAAGATCAGGAACACCGTACTGCAACCATCTGCTGGTTCAAAAACACTTCTGGTCCCTCCTCTGGCCAATCCCCTGGTGTCAATCAAGTCAACGCAGCCAATCAGCAGGTCCCACCTGTTCACAATCAGGACACACAACCCTGCCCCCACATTCACTCCACCAAATGGGAACAATCTCCCAAAAAAGAACAGTCATGAGCAATACAACATAAAACAACCAAACATGGTCATAACAACTCCCCACCTAAAAATCAAAACATATATCCCCCAATACATGTTTGATTCAATGAGAGAGGCATAGTGCATCAGCCATGACATTGTCTAATCCTTTTCAGTCAAGAACACATGCGGGTTGTGGTCAGAAAAAAACGGAACTAGAACAGGTGTACTTCGAAATGTTGCAACGCTACTACGAGATTTTTTATTTTATTTTATTTTTTATACAGAATGCTCTGTAATAACCAGCCATCCCTAAGAATCGAAGCAATGCACATCTTAAAGGGATCCTCAAAACTTGGGGCAGATAGCACAGGAGCGCTGCAGAAGAGCGCTTTGGCAGCTTCGAATGCCACTTGGCATACCTCGGACCACACAAACTGAATTTTAGGGTTTGCCATTCTTGTGAGTGGAGCAACCACATAAAAAAAAAAATAACTAAAAAAAATAAAAATAAGAGAATGCTCTGTAATATCCAGCCATCCCGAAGAATCAAAGCAATTCACGGATGGGTTGGGGAGCAGGGAAATCAATAATGGCTTGTGCTATTGCCATCACAGGACGAACTTGACCTTCCCCCACCTGTTTGCCCCGATAGGTAACCATAGCCTTCCCAAACACATATTTTGCAAGATTGAGGGTAAATGAGGCAGCACACAAACAGTCAAAAATTTCACAAATGGTTTTCAAATGTTCAGCCCAATTTAACGAATGAGCCACAATGTCATCTAAATAGACTTCACAATTGCCTATCCCATTCAAAGTCGTACTCAACAACTGCTAGAAAGTAGCCGGTGCGTTTCTTAGCCCGAATGGCATCACTGTATACTGTAATAAATAGGCTGGTGTGACAAAGGCATTGATTTCAGATGCCCGCTCTGTTAGCGGAACCTGCCAATACCCTTTAAGGTCTAATTTAATGACATTTGGCAGCCCCCATGCGATCAATCAAGTCCTCCATATGCGGGAATGGGAACAAGTCTGGTTTGGTCAAGGCAATCTTAAAATAATCATTACAAAAGCACGGGGTCTGACCAGACTTGGGAATGAGAAGTGATGAGAGCTCCAGGAACTACAAAACCATGGTTGAGAAGGTATCTTGCCGCATGCTGCATTTACAGCACGTTTTGACGGATGGACCCGATATGCACGTTGTTTTAACGGTTTGTGATTTCCCACATCAAAGTCATGTTTAAGCACAGGATCTTGGGTGGGAATATCACCAGAGTGAAAAATAGTCAATAATGCCACAAATGTCAGATCTAGCAGGAGAGAGAGATGTTCCAAATATACATTAAAATGTCAAAATCAGGATACAGAATTATCCCCGTCATTCAGCTCATCACCAACATGATTGTAAGGCTGGTATAACAGACAGACGCTACAGGTGCAACTACAGGAGAAATTTTTACATCATCATCCAGACTAACATTTTTTTAACATGTTGATGTGGCACACCCAAGTTTTCCTTTTTCTATCTGGAGTTTGGATTAAAATGCGTTTCACAGAATTTGCAAACAACTAGATATGGACCCGAAAACATCGCCGTAGAGCTGAACCAAGACGGGTAATAAATCCAGCACCTGGTCACCGGTTTGGAAAAACCGTGCAAAATATTTTTATTTATTTATTGAAATCAAATCTCATTTTCATTTCAATTTGGGCGACTGCGAGTGAGTAATGTGCCAAACTACACACATATTTCAGTCGCTCTCGGAATGCACTTACATTGTCCAGCAGGTTACTCACAGGACCGGACTCATTTGAAACCCATTTTTCACAAAGCAAACAATGGACCACGCACTGTATGACCAAAGACAAGATCTGCGGGACTGAACCTGAGTGACTCCTGCGTTGTTTCCCTCACTGTAAACAATAACGATAGTCCTTTGTCCCACTCCCAATTTGACTCAGTGCAGAATTTACAAAGCAAACTTTTCAAGGTTTGGTGAAATCTCTCAAGGGCACCTTGGCTCTCTGGGTGATAGGCACTTGAAGGTTAGCTCAGACATGACCTGGGCAAAGGTATTCGACATAAAATTGGAACCCTGGTCAGTTTAGACTCATTTCGAGTCTGAAAGTAGAATAATTTAATCAGTGCATTGACAATACCACGAGCCTTCAAGGAGCGCAAGGGAACTGCTTCCAGGTAACGTGTAGCAGCACACATCCTGTGTGCATGTATTTATTACCAGACTTTGTTTTTGGAAGTGGTCCCACACAGTCTATAATGATATTTTCAAATGGTTCTCCAATAACAGGGATTGGTCTCAATGGAGCTGCAGGAATCACCTGATTCGGTTTACCGGAGATCTAACCAATGTGGCATGAACGACAGAATTTCACTACATCTCATCTAAAGCCTGGCCAAAAGAAATGGGGAACACTATGTTTTTTTAATTCCTAGGTGGCCGTACATATGATGATCATGAGCTAAACTCAGGACCTGGGAACGAAAGGCCTGTGGCACCACTATTTGGTCCACAGACTCTGGTGTGACGCTACCACCAGGAGACCAGTGGCACATTAAAATAAGTTCAACAAGATACAATACAGACTTTCCCTTGGTAGTTTTGTCAACCAGAGAAAAGCAAGGAGAGAGTACCATTATTTTGTTGAGCTTCACTTAGCTGTTCTTTATCCACATACAACATACCCATCTCCCCATCAGGCTGGAGCCCTACCCCAATAGGCATAATTTCCGAACAGTCTGGGGGTGAACTTGTTGGAGGTACTGAGATCCACCAAATCTCCATTTCTACTTGCCTGTGCGCAAGTCAAAGCACACACAGGAAACGGTTCTGGCCCAGCCGTATCAGCATTACACGCACTCATGGTCGGGCGTACAATTACTTCGGTGCGGGAAACACTTTTCCACCTGCCAAATCATTTCCGAGAATAAGGTCAACCCCATCTATACTAGGTAACTGTGAACGCATGGCAATTAGAATTTTTCCTGACACCAATTTCGAAGCCAATTGAATGAAATGCAATGGGGTTATTACACTCAATTTAACGCCTCATGCAAACACATCTGAACCACAATATGATGGACCAGAGAAGGAGTACAACACCACGAATCAGAGATTTCCTAGCACCAGTATCTCGTAGGATAATTACGGGGACACACTGCTTGCCACTAACGAGAGACAGAACCCTGTGTTATATATGGCCTAGAGTCTTAGTCAATTTGTGTTTTGTCTTGTTCCATCACAGTCTCCTCAATCGAGGGTGTGCTAATTTGAATTAGGGTAATTGGCGATGGCTTGGCTTGCTCCTTAACCTGTAGTGTGGGGTGTAGCGTATATTGGCGTTTGGATAAAAAGTAATTAAAGAAATAAATTCGTCGAAGCAGCGACGCCTGTGTTGCTTCCGGTTTAGCGTGATTTGACGGTTAACGTTATAAATCAAGCTATTTTGTCTCGTAAAGGGCACCATGTCACTTTTTATATGTATAAGCGATGACAAACCTGTTATCAGTCTCATAATCTAAAGGTTGCTACATTTTATGAAATAAGAGGTCTCATTAAACTCAAAACACAAAGTGGAATTTTATAGAATATTTAATGACATCTACAAGGGATCTGTAGGGAAATACACAAAGTCTAACTACAGGAAGAAAATACCTAATACTGGTGAAAAAAAATAAAGATAGGCACAGAAAAAGGTAAAGAGAACACAGTGTTGCTGGAATAAAGTTGAAAACGTGAGGGTTTAATGCGTTCAGTCCGGACGAGAGAGAGAGAGAGAGGGCAAAGTTGGGATTTTGTGTGAAGCTAGTAATTTCCCCGAAATTATCAGGCACTAATATTGTACATTCTAGCAACGCTTGTCGTGTGGTACTCACGACCATAGATCAGCTGGTCAGTGGGGGTGGTCCGGACATCTCAGGGGGAGAACAGAGCAGGTTTGTTTGAAAAAGGAAAAAGATGCAGAAAAAACAAACAAAAGAGGCGGAAGAAGAAAAATTTTGCGTCACCTCGTTGGGAGAATATGACTGTCTCTCTCCCCGCCTCCTTGCAAGTTCAGATAACTCATGTTCGGCTGGGAGCGTATCTGGTAGCTCAGCAGCAACTGTTCTGGAGGTTTAGCAGGGATGATCCACAGAGGCTAGGGAGCCGGATCTCCATCCCCAAGCCGCGTGTTTGAACAAAAGAAAGGGGAGGGGTGCCGAAAGCCGTGCCGAAGTAAAAACAAGAGGACCAAACACGAAAGCGGTGAAGAGGCGGGAGTCAGGTTAAATACTCAGGAGGCGTGTCCCAGAGGACGGAGGACCGGACGAGACCACGGCTATCGACTCAAATTTAGTCTGTGAGGTTTGCCATAAAAGTGGTGTAAAAATCATATCTTAATATAAAATACTCCCAACTTTGTACTCTTTACTCAGAGCAAGCATATAGACTGATTGTTTAAACTTTAGTCTTGGCAAATCAACTGCTTATGGTTCAATCACATCTCATGCTGCTTGGATTAAAATCAAGACAAACAGCTCTCGAAAGCTCGCAGCTGCACCTGCAAAGTTGACACACTGACACAGACAAGGCATACATTTGGAATATTTCTGCAGAGATCGTGAAATATGAAAATGGACATTTTATCTTCAGTTAAAACCCTGAATGGAAGCCCACGGGTTGCAGTACTCTCAAACGCCAGTGGGTGGCACCTTGCATGCATGTTTGAATATTAAGCAAATGGCTAATTGCTGTATTTGCATTCCATTGTCGATCTGTCCCAGCTTGGTCTCCCTGGAGAGAGGGTCCTACCTTTTGGCTCCTGTCAGTTCAAACGAAGAAAATGATTCTTTGATGACTGTAAACCAAGATTTTGAGGGGACCTGCCAAATAATTTAGGGTCCACTTGACATATGCCAGGCGTCCTCCCAGTGACCCTCTCACAGCAGGGCCGCAGGGAAGAATGCAGCTTATCAAGTTGTGGGGGAGGTTTTGGAAACTGGATCAGTCATTACAGGGACATGCACTGATAAGATGTCCCTGCTCATGACAATAAAAACACTTGCGTGTTTCAGTAGTGGTCATGTCACCAGCAATATTTTGACTGGTAAATCTGTGGGACCTATTGGGGGATCTAACTATTGTCTGCAGGGACCACTTCACGACTACCCGGGTAATAGAAAACAACCTTGTGCGTCAAAGCAAACTCATCTGCTAGGACCACACCTTGAGACAGGGTTGTAAGCATCTGTTCATTCAAATAATGGACAATCTTCTCAGGAAGCTGTTTTTTTTTAATATTCTTATAGAAGAATGTCTTCCAAGAACAAAGCCATGAACACCTCCTGGTCTTTGCCCACCAGTTTACAGTGCAACAGTAGAGGCCACACATATTTAGGACATTTTAGGGTAACAGCAACGTGTTCAAATGCATTCCACTTCAGTCTCTCCAAACAGAGGAACCAGTGCAATGTGCCTGCTAACATCAAAGCTGTCCTGGGTTGCCTGGAAAAGGGAAGGTGAAGTTGAGGGGCTCTATTTTTACAACACAATTTTTCAGTCGACAGATTATCAATGAAGTCCTCCAAATTAAATTTCATGGTTTTTTTCATAGTTGTTCCCCCAAATAATGTTGTATTACCCCACCAAAGGGAAAACTGCCACACAAACAAAAGTAGAGTCCCAACAAACAGCTAACCAACAACCCCACACCAATTAAAGAAAGGACTGGATGAGCCCCCAAATCATGTTTTGTTCCGGGTCTAGGTGAAACCCAGAACATAACCTAATCTGATTCGTCCAATCTTCCCACTCCCAAGTATGGCCAGGGCCACCAAATCACATAGTTTACAATGTTTATTAAATCTACAGAGGGAGGAAAATACACCAACACAAACAAAACAGAACTAAACAACCCTATCTGTCTGTTCTCAAAATAAAGAAGAAAAATGAAAGGCACACTCTTACCTCACTCCTAACCCAAAACAGGAGAAAAGGAAATTAACAAAAACAGCTTCTTCCTCCTATCTATGAACATTGGAACCGACAGTTACAAAACCAGTGGCTAGCCAAGTTGGAAGGGGAAGATCTGCAACATTGTACTGCAACCCTCTGCTGGTTCAAAAAAACTTCTGGTCACTACTCTGGCAAATCCCCTGGTGGCAATCAAATCAATGCAGCCAATCACCAGGTCCCACCTGTTCACAATCAGGACACACATATCCCTGTACCCACCACCAAAGGCTAACAATCTCCCAAAAAAGAACAGTCATGAGCAACATAACAACATAAAACAACCAAACATAGTCATAACTATATTTTGGAATATTGTAAAATTATACAATAATTTCCCACGGTACACCTGATAATATCTCATGGCACACTAATGTGCTGTGACACAGTGGATGGGAAGCATTGTTTCAGGACTATCAAATTAAAGTTAGTAATTGTCAAATTCCATAATGTACTACAGAACTTTGTCAACTCTGCTCGTTTCCACTGAGCAGTAAGGTCTGGTCAAGTTTGGTAGTGTATGCATATTTTAACAAAAATAAATACCACTGATTCAAAATAAAACACCTCAATGGGGATCTGTTGGATCTCTTCAAAGTTTAATAACTGGGGTCCCTAATGTACTCCATATGTAAAGTGTCTAATGATATGTGATTTGACACTGAACAAATTGAATTAAATAACAATCCTGACCAAATTAGTGTGATAAATTCCTCAGTACACAGATGCTTACCTGGAGTATGTCAGGTTAACAGCGAGTAGCTTGCTGCTTGGAACCCACAGCGTCGGATGCCCCTGAGTGTCATAGATGATCTTCAGGAGGAACTTCCGATGATCATCATAAATCTTCTCTGTTCGTAGGGTGCGATCGTAATCTACAGACAACAAGTTCCTTCCATTCACCTTAGAGTGAAAATAACAGAGAAAGAAATTCAGTTCACAGCTGAAAAGGGGGGGAAAAAAAACAGGAAGTTACCCAGTGGTGGTGTTTGAAATTTGTCAGGGAATGTTACCTATCTCTTCTTATTTAGTCATAGTCCAATAACTTTTACACATACAGTATAGACATGAGACTGATTAATCTTAACCAAAAAGCAGCTCATCTTCAGGGGCCAAATCACAGGCCAAATTCTAAAATAAATGTCTTGTGAAATCAAATGGACCTAATCTCACTCTTTTGAAACAATTACAATAAAGCAATCTGCTCATTTGTATCAGAGAAAAATGGTGAATAAATAAAGAAAGAGGAATTCATTATGAAAAAAGAAGTACACTGTTAAAAGTCAGAAGCTACATTTACATGAGAAACTAGTAAAAACAAAAAAATGACATGCATAATATTGTCAAAACAATCCCCTTTCACACAGACCTGCAAAAATGTCTAAACACAGTTTGTGTGCCAAGCCATAACGTGATGCCACTTAAAACAATATGACGCATATGCGCAACAACTACATGTGAGGAATGTGACACTGTTGGACACCATTGTGATGCAGTAAACGTATCCTTTGCATGGAGAAGCGTAAGCAGAAATACTACTGTCGCTCAGCCTTCTAACATTACTTACTGTTGCGAACATCACAACATCTGGAACAACAGTAATTTTCCCTTTTTTTTTACTGCATTTTAAGGCAGCGCAAAAGAAAAAAATTGGTGACACCTATTAAAATTCCAGTAACACACGTTACAATGCATTTTAACCTTGTGGCGACTGTAGTTTTTTTTTTTTCTCTCTGGATGTCTACTTTTTGGTCCTCTAACAATTGCCCTGTTGGTTAAAAAATATACATTAGTTTATATAATATTACATATATTTTAATATGTGGGTATTAAAAACAAACCCTTACTTTTAGACCTGTTTAAGTTTGCATTTTTAGCCTTGTCTTGTCTATAAAGCAACGACACGTTTGTAAACAAATTTCTGCCTATGTTGATGGCCCATAAAATTAAACAACTCACATTTCTTAGCTCTGCTCCCTTTCAGATGTCATTTGTTCAAAAAATAAAAAGACTACATCTGGGCCTGGTCCCAAAACTCACATTAGGATTCAAAAATCAAGGGGAAGTAATTAAATTCGATGTTTTCCAGACCAGTTGGATTGGAGAGACTTGCTAAAAAGACTTCTTTTCATAACCCTCTTTTAAGCCAGTCGTTCATTTATAAATTACAAACAGTTAAACACAGTGAGGTAAGTATAGGGGGCCATGGAAGAGGATATTGGAGCTGCAGCCAGCAGCAAGATGGATGAAAAACAAGCCCAATGGGAATCCAGCCAAAAGTCATGCGTGTCTGTCCCACCACCCAAATATCACAGGGAAACTAAACTGTTCCAGATTGGCAGGACATTTATGTATGTCCCCCCCCTCAATTTCTTTTTATAATGGCCCTCAACCCAAAGTTGAAAGAACATACAATCAGTACATTCTGACTTATCCTGTTCTTGTCGTTTTACAACAGTTCACAAAAGCCTTATTTTTATGTTGAGGTTCACTTGAAGAGGCGGCACGGTGACCGACTGGTTAACACATCTGCCTCACAGTTCTGAGGACCTGGGTTCAAATCCGGCCTCGCGTGTGTGGAGTTTGCAAGTTCTCCCTGTGCCTGCATGGGTTTTCTCCGGGTACTCCGGTTTCCTCCCACATCCCAAAAACACGCATGGATGTTTTCATTGTTTTGCCCAACAAGCTGATGAAAAGTGCAGTTGGCTGTTAACTGGCATCTTTCTCTGTATGACTACTACAGCACATACAGATTGAATACTGAATATTTGCATTTAGTGCATATAAAAGTCAGTCAGCCCAACCTATTATGTTGATAGGGCAATAATAATCTCAATATAAAATACAATTTGTCATTCAGTACGTGCTCCCTAAGTCATTACTAGGATCAAACTCATCATTTTTAATGATTTAAATTGACATCTTGTTGCTGTTGCAAAACAACTGGAATGTAAATTTACTGATAAAGGCACATTTTCATATATTTTATTAATACAGTAGCTGACATTAACTGTTTTGAGTATGCACAGCAAGTGACACAACACATCTGTCTGTGAAGCATTTGTCCAGTTTTTATTGCAGCTCATCCCATTACCAGCATTGGATCATTCATTAAGGTTTATTATACCTCGCTGAGAGTTGCGCTGTTGCGTGAATCAAACCCTGCAGAGGTCAGTTTTCTTCTTATTAAACTGTGCTAGTGGACTATGTAATATTCAAACACAAGAAAAATATGTAGTTATTCCTGCCTCATCCCATTGTTAGTAGAGCTGACATGATACCATAATTGATCTGTATCTGAAAACAATTTGCTCACAGACAAAAACAAATAGAAACTGATTCATGGTTTTGTGAGAACTGCTGCCTGTTGAGGTTGGCAAGCCTAAAGCAAATGGTCAGCGAAAACTTGTGTGACTGCTCATTCAGCATCTCAAACCAAACCATGGATAACATCCATCCATCCATCCATTTTCTGAGCCGCTTCTCCTCACTAGGGTCGCGGGCGTGCTGGAGCCTATCCCAGCTGTCATCGGGCAGGGGGCGGGGTACACCCTGAACTGGTTGCCAGCCAATCACAGGACACATAGAAACAAACAACCATTCGCACTCACAGTCATGCCTATGGGCAATTTAGAGTCTCCAATTAATGCATGTTTTTGGGATGTGGGAGGAAACCGGAGTGCCCGGAGAAAACCCACACAGGCACAGGGAGAACATGCAAACTCCACACAGGCGGGGACGGGGATTGAACCCCGCACCTCAGAACTGTGAGGCTGACGCTCTAAACATGGATAACAGTAATAAATATTTAAATATTATAAATATAGTTCATTTGAGTTAAGTGTGTTTGAGTTGAACAGAGTTGGGGGACTTGAGTCACGTGACCCGTCACTCATTTTAGGACTTGGGACTTACTTTGCTAAAACTTAAAAAAGACTCAGCTTGACTTTGACTTGGTATTCTTGAGACTCGACTTTACTTGACTTAGTCTAGTTGAAACACACTGCGATTGGCTTGCGGCCAGTGCAGTATGTACCCTGCCTCTTCCCTGAAGTCAGCTGGGATAGATCCCGAATAAGGATAACCAGTATTGAAAATGGATGGATAGATAGATAGTCTTGCCAGTTGAAAATCTGCATTTTCAAAATAGTGTGCCATTTGTTTTGCTTTTGAAAGAAAGCTAAACCTACACTTGGCCCACACCTGTCAGTCACATATTCCAACACACACAAAATGGGTGGCTATTGAAAGTTGTGTCACTGATTGTGTAGTGGTTAACTTGACATCGGTGTAGGATGCGTGGGTTCAGTTCTCACTGAGTGATGGTGTGAATCTGAATCTGAATGGTTGTTTTTCTCTATGTGCCCCATTATTGACTGGCGACCAGTCCAGGGTGTAATCTGCCTTTTCCCCAAAGTCAGATGGGATAGACCCCAGCTAGCTGTGACCCTTAACAGGATACGCTGGTTAGAAAATGGATGACTGGACAAACCAAAAGGTGCTATCTTCTGAGTTTTGTATCAGATCCAGAGATAAATTACTCTAAATAAAAGGTGCAATGTTTATCTCTTTTCTCACGTAAACTCAAAGGTTTCAGTCTACAGCAAAAATAGAGGAAGTGTTTTCCCAGTCCTAATAGTTTTGGAGGTTCAATAAGATATTGCTAATTACTGGGTTAGGGTTACCTAACCCAGTAATTAGCAATATCTTAGCAGGGAAAACACAGTGTTCCTAACAATTTCTCTTTTGCGGCTAGCGTTATTTTGAATTCTACTCACTCTGAGCTTTCTTCCAAAGACAATGATTTTTCCACGTGTCTGTTCCTTCCTGAACCTCCACTCCACCAGATTTTGGCCATTCTCTCCTGGAAGCGTCATGTTCCGCCGCGCTACAGTTGGGTTGGCGGCACCTGGATTTTGACAGAAAAAGACAGGCATGCCCAACAGTGTTAGATTATGAATTAATATGCAGTATAAATGCATTAGGTACACCTGCACAATCTTTTTAAATTCGATATAAGTGCTGTATCAAAAATCCTTTATAAATATAATAGCGCTCAGTTTTGAAAGACTTTTGAAAGACTGTTGGAGAGGTATCAATTTAACAATATGTTCATTGTTGTGGTTGCAGTTTTGCAATGGTGTAAAGTGGTTTGTGTCATACAGAGAGGTGCCACCGTGCATGTGTGAGTAAATATTGACATAGATCTCAAAATTTTATGTTTTCCACATTTCGGGTTTAAAAAACAATCAACAAATATAATGTAATGTGGGGCAGAATTGTGAAGATTTTAATCATTAATAAAACAGCCAGAGCCAAGAATGTTTACCACTGGTCGGAAAACAAACATTAAAATTCTAAATGTACACTGGTTTGTATTGTTTCTTTAAAATGTCTCACTATTCGAAGTACACTTATTCTGACAGGGAAACAAAGTGTGAAATGAACATTGAAGACGCTGTATTATGACTGCTAGAACAATAACTCCCTGAGGGATACAGTTTCCGCGGAAACTCAGCTTCGTCTTCTTGACTTGGCGAAGCTCGTTTTCCTGCTTCCTCCACTTGCGAACCATGGATTCGTTGATCTTGAATTCTCTCGCGGCTGTTCGATTCCCATATTCCTCCACGTAACTGATAGCTTGCAGTTTAAACTGTGCTTCGTAAGCGTGTCTCTTCGTAGGTGCCATTTTCGACTGCGGTCAAGCCAGCCTCCACTCGTAAAGTAGCAGTCAAGCCAGCCGCCCCTAATTTTGTTTATACTAGGCATTACGGTAATAAGTCGCCAGCTTGCGGCGAAAGCCACCTTCAAAATAAAAGCTTCCCAATAATACGGAGGTCAGTGCTCTTCGGTTAAGGAATGCAACCAGCAAAGTTAATTTGATACATTAAAAAATGTAGTTTATTTGATATCTTCGGAAAAATAAATGGTAAAGGGACTGCACATATATGGTGCTTTATCTACATCATCACAGTGCCCAAAGCGCTTTACAAAGCCTCACATTCACACACAGATTCATAAACCAATGGGCGACTGCTGCCATGTGAGGCGCTGCCAGGCCCACTGGGAGCAAATTAGGGTTCAATGTCTTGCCCAAGGACACTTCGACACGCGGACAGTCGTAGCAGGGATTTGAACCTGTTCTACCTACTGAGCCAAAGCCACCCCAACATAATCCCATTGGTATCGCAAGACAAGTCCAGATCTGTGTGACAGACCACCAAGGACTCCACTAAAAGAGGTTTGATGAAGATCTGATATTGTATTTCAAAATAAAAGTCTCTGAAAACTGCATATTTTGCTGTGATTACCACTGACTGAAAAAATATGTTCAAAAAAATCTATGAGATACGTCCCTATTATTGGGAGGCTTTTATTTTGAAGGTGGCTTTCGCCGCGAGTTGGCGACTTATTACCGTAATGCCTAGTATGAACAAAATTAGGGGCGGCTGGCTTGACTGCTACTTTACGAGTGGAGGCTGGATTGACCGCAGTCATTTTCGGGGGTCCTTAGCCAAACCGATGCACATACCGGAACTATGTACCTAGTGGGGGCGTGTCTTTAGCGTCCTCTGTCATGCGCACCCTTCGTGCTTTACGTCCGCATGCTGTCCTAAGTCACGTCCACCTTCCTCTATATAAGCAGCGTGTCGGCAGGAAATGCTCCCAGTCAGTCAAGCGGAGCGCTCATCACACACCAACATTTATAGATTTTGGAACTCGGTGCACACATAAGGCACGCCGCATTATAAGGCGCTCCGTCCATTTTGGAGAAATTTTAAGTGCGCCTTATGGTCATGAAAATACGGTATATAAAAACTAAAAGCATTGTGTGCAGTGTTTGTTTATTTCCTTAGGTTGCATCCATTAATACCTTAGTGCTTAAGAGGTAGGGATAGAGAAAGTCACTCCTTCAGAAACTTAATCCATCCATCCATCCACTTTCCGTACCGCTTATCCTCACTAGGGTTGCGGGTGTGCTGGAGCCTGTCCAACTGTCCCATCTATCTTTGGGTGAGAAGCGGGGTACACTGGTCGCCAGCCAATTGCATTGCCATTCGCACTCACATTCACACCTATGGGCAATTTAGAGTCTTCAGTTGACTTTCCATGCATGTTTTTGGGATGTGGGAGGTAACCAGAGTACCTGGAGAAAATCCACACAGGCAAGGGGAGAACATGCAAACTCCACACAGGCGAGGCCGGATTTTGGCCTCCAGCACGCCCGTGACCCTAGTGAGCATAAGCGCTACGGGAAATGAATGAATTAATGAATATATATATATATATATATATATATATATATATATAAGTTCAGAGTTTCAGCTTTTATTTCATGGTATTTACATCTAGACGCGTTAAACAACTCAGGACAGGCTCACTTTCCACCTGAGCTTAAGTTTGAGTGCCACAGCAAAGGGTGTGAATACTTATGTACCTATTATGTTTGAATGTTTAAATTTTCTATAAATTTCCACAAATTTTATTTTTTTTTACTTTATCATTATGGGATATTTTATGTCGATTTTTTAAAGAAAACTATACTCAAATCAGATTTAGAATAAGTCTGTAACATAGCAAATTGAGGAAAACGTGAAGGGGTGTGAATACTTTCTGGTGACAATGTGTGTGTGTGTGTGTGTGTGTGTGTGTGTGTGTGTGTGTATATACATATATTATTTGTAGTAGTAGTAGCGACCCTAGTGAGGATAAGCGGTATGGAAAATGGATGGATAGGTATATGACAGGCTGGTATAGGATGTTGTAGGATCAGATAGCTTTTATAAGTCTGAGTATGCGTACATACATACAGTATTGGTATTAGCATGTCCCCAAAGAAAACTCCCAATACGTACTGGGCAGAAAACAATTTCAAAACTGGGATGAGGTTTACCAAGCAAATTTCATCAAAAAAGCATTCACTGTGTATTGCCTGTGCCCCACACTTGAACACATTTAATGTAAATTATGATGCAGTCATTGAACGGTAATAGCAGGACTTCTCATTTACAGTTTGTGGTGAAATGTGCACATACCTGCAAGAATATGAGGCTCTGTCTGATAATGTGTATCCATCCCATTGGCATAGATGACCCTGAGCGAATGGTCATTACCCACTTGGTAGCTGTTTCGAAGCTGGTCTATGAAGGCAACGGTAGAGGGACATGTGATTACCACAAAGAGGACATATATATCTTTAAAAAAACCATTTGATTGTTAAGGTGGTGGGAAAAAAGGGGACAGAAGAATTATAGGCAGATGAACAACGAGGAGAGAAAACAGTTCAATTAATTTCCACAGCCTTATTTGAACCTGCTAATAGAGCACAGAGCAGGTATTAACATCCCGCTGCCTCTTTTAATTAGGTT
This sequence comes from Phyllopteryx taeniolatus, assembly GCF_024500385.1. Taxonomy (NCBI): domain Eukaryota; kingdom Metazoa; phylum Chordata; class Actinopteri; order Syngnathiformes; family Syngnathidae; genus Phyllopteryx; species Phyllopteryx taeniolatus. The sequence continues at coordinate 3,294,074 of NC_084505.1, read as the reverse complement.
TCCCTTGACCTCACACCACTAATGACCACGTGTGTGTGTGTGTGTGTGTGTGTGTGCGCGCGTTTAAATGAGCAGAACCTTTGAATAAACAAGAGGCTATATTCCATCAACCTACAAACAATTTCTCGCTAACAACAACAACGACAACAAAAATCGAATGATGGCAGATTAAAGCAACATTTAAACTCTTACATTCAGAGAGCGTGGTGTGAGAAGCAAACCTCAATGGGAAGGGAATAGAGGTGATGGGCAGGTTTGGTAATAAGAAAGGGGATTTAGAAGGACAGATGGTGGGCTTTGCAAAGAGGAAGCAAATGGCTAAGGTGAACACTCATTTCCAAAAGAGAGAGGAACACGGGGTGACATACAAGAGGGCAGGCAGGTGCACACAGCTACACTGTTTTCTATGGAGACTATGAAACCTGAGAGATTGGAGACTGTTTGGTGGTGAAAAGAGAGACCATAGCCAGACAGCATCGGATGGTAGTGTTCAAGATGACTATGTTGGTGGGAAAAAGGAAGAGAGTGAATTAAGGAAGACCGGAGAATCAAATGGCGGAAGTTAACAAAGGAGAAATGTTGTGAGGACGGACTTAAAGGAGTTAAGAAAAGCACTGAGCTGCCTTGATGAACTAGCATTTGATTTGTCTGACACAGCAACACTGATTAGGGAGACTGGTAGGAAGGTGCTTGATGTATCTCTGGGCAGACAAAAGAAGATGAAGACACCGGACAAGGAAATTCAGGAAAGTGGGCAGAAGGAGATTGGTGAAGACAGGAGAGGCTACTAAGAGAACTGGAGTGCAGAAATGAGTACAAGAAGAGGACACGGAAGGTGAAGAGACAGGTGGCAAAGGCCCAACAGAAAATTATATGAGTTGTGTGAGAGCTTTGTGTCCACAAAAGAAGGAGAAAAGGAAGGAGTTGTACAGATTGGCGAGGCAGAGGGATCAAGCTGGGAAGGATTTGTACTGTCCAAGAAGTGAAGATTTGTCACCAACAGTCTTCTTCTTTTCCTTTCGGCTTGTCCCGTTAGGGGTTGCCACAGCGTGTCATCTATCTATTTTTTATCTAAGCCTATCTCCTGCATTTTCCTCTCTAACACCAACTGCCCTCATGTCTTCCCTCACGACATCAATCAACCTTCTCTTTGGTCTTCCTCTAGCTCTCTTGCCAGGCAGCTCCATCCTCATCACCCTTCTATCAATATACTCACTATCCTCTGGATGTGCCCAAACCATCAAAATCTGCTCTTTCTAACTTTGTCTCCAAAACATCTAACCTTGGCTGTCCCTCTGATGAGCTATTTTCTAATTTTATCCAACCTGGTCACTCCTCGAGCGAACCTCAACATCTTCATTTCCGCCACCTCCAGCTCTGCTTCCTGTCATCTCTTCAGTGCCACTGTTTCTAATCCGTACATCATGGCTGGCCTCACCACTTTTTTTAAAACTTTGCCCTTCATCCTAGCAGAGACTATTCTGTCACATAAAACAACTGACACCTTCCTCCACCCGTTCCAATCTGCTTGGCCCCGTTTCTTCACTCCCTTACCACATTCACCATTGCTCTGGACTGTTGACCCCAAGTATTTGAAGTCCTCCACCCTTGCTATCTCTTCTCCCTGTAGCCTCACTCTTCCCCCTCCACCCCTCTCATTCATGCACATATATTCTGTCTTACTTTGGCTAATATTCATTCCTCTCCTTTCCAGTGCATGCCTTCATCTTTCTAATTGTTCCGCCACCTGCTCCCTGCTTTCACTGCAGATCACAATGTCATATGCAAACATCATGGTCCACGGGGATTCCAGTCTAACCTCATTTGTCAGCCTATCCATCACCACTGCAAACAGGAAAGGGCTCAGGGCTGATCCCTGATGCAGTCCCACCTCCACCTTAAACTCCTCTGTCACACCTACAGCACACCTCACCACTGTTCTGCTGCCCTCATACATGTCCTGTATTACTCTAACATACTTCTCTGTCACTCCAGACTTACGCATGTAGTACCACAGTTCCTCTCTGGGTACTCTGTCATACGCTTTCTCTAGATCCACAAAGACACAATGAAGCTCCTTCTGACCTTCTCTGTACTTTTCCATCAACATCCTCAAGGCAAATAATGCATCTGTGGTACTCTTTCTGAAACCATACTGTTGCTCGCAAATACTCACTTCGGTCCTGAGTCTAGCCTCCATTACTCTTTCCCATAACTTCATCGTGTGGCTCATCAACTTTATTCCTCTATTGTTGCCACAGCTTTGCACATCAGCCTTGTTCTTAAAAATGGGCACCAGCAGACTTTTCGTCCATTCCTCAGGCATCTTCTCACCTGCTAGAATTCTGTTGAACAAGCTGGTCAAAAACTCCACAGCCACCTCTCCTAGATGCATCCATACCTCCACAGGAATGCCATCAGGACCAACTCTCTTTCCATTTTTCATCCTTCTACTCTTCCTTCTCTCTCATTATCCTCATTCATCAACTCCTCAAAGTATTCTTTCCATCTATCCAGCACACTACTGGCACCAGTCAACACATTTCCATCTCTATACTTAATCACCCTAACCTGCTGCACATTCTTCCCATCTCTAGGCCTCTGTCTGGACAACCTGTATAGATCATTTTCTCCTTCTTTAGTGTCCAACCTGTCATATATGTCATCACATGCCTCTTGTTTGGCCTTTGCCACCTCTATCTTTGCACTACGTCGCATCTCAATGTATACCTTTATCCTGTCCTCGGTCCTCTCAGTGTCCCACTTCTTAGCTAACCTCTTTCCTTGTATGATTTCCTGTACTTTGAGGTTCCACCACCAAGTCTCCTTCTCTCCTTTCCTGCCAGAAGATATACCAAGTACTCTCCTGTCTGTCTCTCTGATCAGCTTGGCTGTAGTGGTCCAGTCTTTTGGAAGCTCCTCCTGTCCAACAAGAGCCTGTATAAAGCTCTTCCCGAAAAGCCGCACAACACTCTTCCTTTCTCAGCTTCCACCACATGGTTCTCTGCTCTTCCTTGGTCACTTTAGATGAACGCTCATATTAATTTGGCAATGTTTTAAGCCGGATGCTCTTCCAGACACAACCCTCTACATTTATCCGGGCTTGGGACCGACCAACAGTTTGCACTGGCTTGTGCCCCCCATAGGGCTGCATTATTTGTGACCAACAGTCAGGTTGTTTAAATGATTTCAGGTCCACAAAGAGTACTATATGGGACAATGGAATATGGGTAGAAGGATGCTGGAAGGAGGCAGAAGGAAGACCTATGAGATTTAAAGCAAAGCAAAGAAAAGATTTATGTATGTGGTGAGGGAAGACATAGAGCTGAAAATGCAGAGGACAAGGAGAGATAGAAGAGGATGATTCCCTGTGGCGGAAAGGAAATATGAAACTCCTACATTCACTGCAATTTTTTTGTACCAAAAGATATTCTGATTTTTACAGATTATAAATGATAGTAAACACACACTGTTAATAAAATATTTTTTCCTAAAATCCTATTTTCACTTGATAATATTTTTCTAAAGCTCCTCTTTGTATTATAGTCCACGATTAATTAAACTCTATTGTCTTAAAGCCAAGGCAATCTAATCGGTTATTGTTTACAAAACTCATAGGACAGCTCATGAGACTTTGTAGATTAGCTGCATCATGACCCCGTGTGAGATGAAGTCATAAATAATGTATCTGTATCGATGCAGAAGAACGCTTCACTCGTCGATGGCGTTGAATAACTTATTACATTCCAATCAATACTGCTCTGCTGTGTTTGCCTCACACTCTGGACACGTAACTTGAACTAAAACAAATCACTTCTGGCCATTCATGACCTTGGTTCAACTGGCTCATTAGTTCATATTGAACTGGGGTATGCAACATGTATGATTTGCCTGCTTGTTCAAGCTCACATAACACTGTGTAATGATGTCAGATAAACTTTCCATCTTTTTTTAAGAGCTAAGAAGAATGTTTTCAAAGGAGAACTAACCTACTGTATAAGAGAATTTGGGGTTTTGTTGATGAAACCAAATCGTGTTTCAATCTTCATTACAATATACTGTATGTTGAAATTATATTTTAGTGCATCTTTTTTGGGGTATAGTACATATTGGTTTGGTGTATGTGCGTGCCATCGGAGTAAACAAATGTTCAGTGACTGAACAATCAGGGTAATGCGGAGCAAACTTCTGTATTCTGGTCTAGGCACTTCCTTCCTCCTCGGGTAAACGGTAGCCCAATAGCAGGAATTTTAAATGTCTACATATCTCCAATGTCTTTTGTTTTATACAAGATGTCTTCAAGAGCTACCAAAGACGATAATATGCAATGTTAAGGCTTTGTTTGTGTTTACATCCTGTGGATAATATCATTTGTATAACTACATGATGTACATGTATTTAACTTTTGTCTGAAGACACTAGTCCTAAAGAAAACCTAATTTTAGCAAGTTCAGCTTCAAACCATCATGTCATCAACCCATAGCTATGCTAGTGATCACAGCATACATACGAAGTCCGCAAACCTGTTTTCCAGCTTTAGTCATGTGACATTCCGCATATAGTGGATTACAATGAAAAATGCACTTTTGGTGGTCATCATACATCAATATATCATTGTGTGAATCCTTATGAATTTTGGAATTTGAGTTTTTGATACAAAACCATGGAGGCAAAATGGATTTCAATACATGACAGGTGCATGTTTACAGCAATTTTTTTTATTTTCAGAAGGTAGGAATGTTGTATGTGAAGCTCATATTTTTTAACAAGAATCAGTAATTAGTAAGTCAAATCAGGTGATGTGCTGTTGCTGTTTAGTTTTGCATTTTGCTTTTTCACCTTTTTTTTCAATGAATGTTAGAATATAATTTTAGAATAAAGTTCAATTGTGATTTTACCATTGTAAAAAAATAATAAATGAAAGAAAAATAACATGAAAATTGAGTACCGCTTTTTTTTAACGTAGATGTCTTGAGCAGCTAACCTCTTTTAAAAATGTTGCTCAAAATCACTGTCTTTCAAGGATGTAATATCTTTATGATTACACTTCAGTATTTAGTTTTGTAGTCGCCTGTATTTTGGAGTCTGTTAGAGTATGGTAGGCTTTTTGTAAATTTGGTCAAACCTCTAAGATCTTCCTTAAGTAACTTTTCCCATCATTTCCAGATGATTGTGAATAATGTATTATCTGTCATTGTCATCTGTAAATCCAAATATAAATAGTGCTCAATACAGAAGATGAAAGCAATGCTGACGAATCCTCGTATTGTGCCATTGACAAGAATGTCTCAACACTTGCTAAGTTCCCTCATTTGAATTCATCCAATTACCTGAGTTAAAGACATACAGTATTCATTTTAAAAATTAATGGAATAATAGAAACATGTTTTAAACCATAACTACTGAACCAAGTCCTCACATTTAAGATCCTTACCCTGCACCAGATTGTAGAACGAGTCTATTGATGAAAGGTTGGTCGTTATGGAAACATCCTCGTCCCTCCCTGACGTCTCTATATCCACAGCAACAGCCCCTGATGACATGTCGCCGTGGAGATTGGTAACCACGCCAGTAGGGAAGGTAACATTAGTCAAACGACCCTCGCTGTCATAGCTGTAGGTAAAGTGAAGAAGACCAAATGAGTTTCCATAATCTACAATACAAATATGCATAGCCACAACCATCTGTCTTAGGCAATCGTTAGTGTATCCAGCAGCATGCAGTCATTGAAAACAAAGTATTTAATGGGAATTTATGTATTTTTTCCATATGTTCACCATATGTGGTAAGTAATACATTTCAAGTAACATTTTGTCAAAATGATTCTACTCACTCATAGAAAGTAGTCCAGCCAATTTGGATGCTTTTGGTTGCTAGTAAGCCACTGTTGCCATGGTAACTAAACAAGACCAGCTCTTGACCCTGAGCTGTGAGAGACTTCAGACCCCCATTTGTTCCGATGGTCAGCCAGATGACCTACACATAGAAGCATGGGCAAATATGTTTTTTTTTTATAATCTGTTAGTAAAGCTAAATAGCCGAATACAGTATCCTACTGATATGTCTAAACACAGGTGAGTAGTTTATCTTTGCATTAGGTCTTAACTCACTTGATTGTCTGGGGCGACCACACGTACAGGCATCCTGTTTGTATCTCTACGTATACGTAGAGTGTTGCCGCTTCTGTCAGTCACTGCTGTTAAATCCTCCTCGTTGCTGTAAAAAAAAGTCAAATGTGGCAAATTGTGTGGCTGGCAGGGGGAAGGATGGGGAGTAAAAGCTTACAAATCTCATTATCCACACCAACCTGTAGCTAAAATTATATTTATAGTCTCCAGTGACCAGGGATATTGTGAATTGGTGAGTTCCATTTAAGTCAAACACATAGAGCTCCTGGGAGGCTGGAGAGGCTACTTCATAGGAGCTGGGACCAGATGCCAAAGATCCTGAGGACAAACGCAAATGCATTTTTTTTTAACACTTGACCTTAATTAAGGTTGAGACACAACACTATTTGGATCAAACTAATCCCTGTGTTCCACACTCAAGATATCAACACTAATGGCACCCACTGTGGTTCTAAAATGGATTATTAATGGCTAGTCAACAATTTAAACTCAAATTACATACCAGTAAGTGGTTGGTTGCGCCGAATTGCTCGAATGCGAATATTTCCTAGATCAGCCACATACAGTGTCCCATCCGGTGACACCACCAAAGAGGCAGGACAATTAAGTCTTGCATCTTTAGCATAACCGTCCCCTGTTTGGTAACAGTCACAGTTGGCATCATTCTGCAGGAGGACAGGACGTGAGACAGATTCATTAAACATACACACGACTACAACTAAGGCAGTTTGGAGGTTACATGTACAGTAGCCTATATATCAAACAAGAAATTGAGTGGCACTAGCAAGTGGATAGGCAAACACTATTATTTTTTAAGAAATGCAGACTTTAAAATAGTCAAAAAGATGGACAACCTTGCAGTTTAGTTTATCTCTATATGTGAACCAGAAACCAGTATATGAAGTAAATGTGTTTCAGTACCTTGCAGTCACAATCAGATGGCGCTCCGGCAAGGTAGGTAATTTCTCCATCAGTTGACACCTACGAACGAGCAGTTCAAATAGTTGGGGGGGGGGGGGGGGGGAATTGCGGTCTAAGTCAGGTAGAAAATAATATCAAGAAAATTTCAATATTAACTTTAAAATTTTCTATGATGTATCAATCAATCTATCAATCTAAGACCGACCGACTGACCGACAAACCGACCGACCTACTGATGGTCATCCGATCCCGCTCTCTCTCACTCTCTGGGAAAGTTTCCCACAAGGTTTAGGAGTGTGTTTACGGGAATTTCTGACCATTTTTCCAGAAACGCAATTGTGAGGTTACACAATGATATTGGATGAACAGGCCTGGTTCTCAATCTCCACTCTAATTCATCCAAAAGTGTTCTATAGGGTTGACGTCAGGATTGTGCAGGCCATTCAAGTTCATTCACATCAAACTCTCTTATCCATGTATTTATGAACCTTGATTGGTGCACTGATGCACAGTCTTGTTGGAACAGAGAGGGGCCGTCTCCAAACTTTTCCCACAAAGGTGGAAATGTCCAGAATATTAGCCTCTGATCACCAGTGAAAGGAAATCTGAATGCTTCAGCATACCAAGAGATTGCAGACAGTCATACAGTTTGGGGCTTACCCCTTCCTGTTCCAATGTCTGTGCACCAGTGCACAAAACAACATCCAGAAATGGATGAGAGAATTTGGTATGGATGAATGCTACCTTTGGGTTGATTTCGAGTGGACAGTGAGCGAGGGCTTCTCGTCCAACATCAGTGTGTGACCTCACTAATATGCTCCTGGAAGAATGCAAAGCAAAGCAAATATATTTATATAGCACATTTCATACACAAGGTAACTCAATGTGCTTTACATGATTAAAAGCATTTAAAAACAAAGAAACAAACAGGTTATAAACATTTAAAACAAAGAGAAGAAAAATAAAAAAATAAAAGTACAATTAAAACAGCATACAGTGCAAGAAATATCATTTAAAAGTGGAAATGCTCTAAAAAGCATGAGAAAAAAGAAGAGTTTTTAATCTGGATTTAAAAACATTCACACTTGGGGCTGATGTCACTTCTGTTGGCAACTTATTCAATTTGTGTGCAGCATAATAGCAAAGCTGCCTGACCGTGTTTGCTTTGGACTCTGTGCTCCTCATTTGACCTCGATCTCACAGCCCTACTCTGTTTATATTCCATTAGCATTTCTTTCCACAGGCAGCCGTTGCCCAATGGTTAGGATCATCAACTGCCACTGTGGGGGATGTAGGATCAAGACCCTGACCGGACCAACATCCCCCGGACTCACGGCTGTGGTGTCCTTGAGCAAGACACTGATACCCCGAACTGCTCCCCGGGCACTTCAGCTACCCCCAGCTCCAGCGTGTTCCACTAACAAGTGTGTGTGTTCACTGTGACAGGTAAAGTCCTGTCAGAAGGCCATTACAACAGTCTACTTGAGATAAAAGGATGGATGATCTTCTCCTGGTCTGCTTGACACATGCAAGCCTTCACTCTGGATATGTTCTTCAGATGGTAGAAGGCAGTTTTAGTAATTGATTTGATATGACTGTTGAAAGCTCAGGTCGGAATCTATTAGAACACCAAGATTTCGGACTTGGTCTCTGGTTTTTAAAGAAAGTGACTCCAGGTATTTACTAACAGCAATCCTCTTTTCTTTATTGCCAAAAACAATTATCTCAGTTTTGTTGTGGTTTCATTGAAGAAAATCTTGGCTCATCCACTGTTTTAGACAGTGACACAACACCTCAATTGAACTACAGTCATCTGAAGACACTGCTAGATATAACTGTGTGTCATCTGCATAGCTATGATTGTCAAAATTAAAGTTCTGAAGAATTTGACCCACGGGTAGCATGTACAGGCTGAAGAGGAGGGGTCGAAGGACTGAACCTTGAGGGACCCCATAGGTCATTGCCATTCAATGAGATTGAACACTTCCAATGGTTACAAAATAACTCCTTTCGTCCAGGTAGGACCTGAACCATTTAAGGACTGTTCCATTTAGTCCTACCCACCTTTCCAACATGTTCACCAGTATGTTATGATCTACCGTAGCAAAAGCAGCACTGAGGTCCAACAAGACCAGAATTTTCACCTTTCCCGAGTCAGTATTCAGCCTTATATCATTTATATCATATATTTAGCGCTTTGATAAACTTGTCAACCACAGCAAACAGAGTGTGAGTATTGCTGAAGTTCTTACTGATGATTTCAGAAAAGTTAAAGTTAAAATGACAAAGACTTTGTCTGTAGAGGTCATAGTCAATTTGGAGTTTATTTTTTTCTCCACTTACCTTCTGCTTTCCTACACTTTGATTTAGAGGTCTTTACCATCATAGTGCTCCTGCATGGTGTTCTAGGTCGCCTCAAGATTGTTTTAATATTAATAGGACCGACAGCATTCATGACATTTGAGCTTTTCCAGGTGAAATTATCCAAAAGTTCATCAACTATCTCAGCATTCAGTTTGTGGCACAGCTAATGTCTCCATAAACTTAGTGGTGGTACTCTCATTTATGCACCTTTTCTTAATAGACATAGAGGTTGTCTGAACGTTTGGAAGAATCTGTAATTCAAAGAATACACAAAAATGGTCAGAAATAGCCATATAATTGATGTCAACTGAAAGAATTTCAACATCCTTAGAGATGACCATGTGTAAGATGTGACCTTGACTGTGGGTTGGACTCTTAATATGTTGAGAGAGGTCAAATGTGTCCAGTATAGCAGATAGTTATTTTTCCATTTTTTATTGTCAAAATGAATGTTAAAGATTCCCATTATGACACAGTAGTTGTAGTCAGTACAAATAACTGACGGCAGTTCTGAAAAATCCTCCACACATTTTCTATTGTATCTTGGAGGTCTATAAATTATTACAACAATAACCTTTGGGTCACCTTCAACTAAAAAACAGCGATATTCAAAAGAGCTAAAATCACCCAGTATAATTTCTTTACACTGAAATAATGACTTAAAAATAACAACAATACCACCACCTTTTTTCCCTATTCGACACTTGTTCATAAAATTGAAGTTTGCTGGTGTTGGCTCATTTAAAATGGTATTCAGCTACTTTCTGTTAACCACGTTTCATTTAATAACAAAAAGTCCAGATCATAGGTTGTAATGATGTCATTAATCAACATTGATTTATTACCCATCCATCCATCCATCCATTATCTGAGCCGCTTATCGTCACAAGCGTCGCGGGAGCGCTGGAGCCTATCCCAGCTATCATCGGGCAGGAGGCGGTGTACACCCTGAACTGGTTGCCAGCCAATCGCAGGACACTTATAAACAAACAACCATTCACACTCACATTCACACCTACGGGCAATTTAGAGTCTTCAATTAACCTACCATGCATGTTTTTGGGATGTGGAAGGAAACCGGAGTGCCCGGAGAAAACCCACGCAGGCACGGGGAGAACATGCAAACTCCACACAGGCGGGGCCGGGGATTGAACCCCAGTCTTCAGAACTGTGAAGCAGACGCTCTAACCAGACGTGCACCGTGCCGCTTTTATTACCCAGTGACCTGATATTAAAACGAGCTAGTCTCGCAGAGATAGCTGGAGACAATGGTTTGACAGATTCACATTTTATCCTTACTAAGTTCGACTTTTTTGTGACATATTTCTTTCTTTCTTTTATTCTGGGAAACACCCCGCAGATATCAGTCAGATTTGCAGATAAGATTCTTCATGGGTGGAGGAGGGGCCCTGCGCATCTTAGTGGATGGTGGTTTCAGGCGAAGGGGGATGAGAGGAAGATTTTGGCGTGGTATGGGCTTGACTCCAATATTGACAATAGCCTTCACCCTGTCCGTCAGATCGTCTCTAGTAGAGAGTGAGTTTTGCTTGGGCTTTGCTCCAATGGGGCAGGGAGGGGTGTGGGAGATTGAAAGTGCTGCCTCATATCATTTCGTTCCTCCGATTGGTTCGACTGATTGATTCCTCTATAATCTGCTGGTGTGGTGCCCTCCCTTTTAGGTTTTGTCCCATATCTTTGGGCTTTGCTCCAAGTAAATTCCAGGGAGAACTGCTGGATGACCCATGACCGTTTCCACAACCGTCCTCTTTGTTGAGCTAAGTGGCTGTCTCTTAGCTCACCATATTGAGACATTGGTAGAGTGGTTTCATTCCCCGACTGTCCATTTACATCCACATACACTTCAAGACGGTGGATTTTCGTTTCCAGGATTGACAGCCTCTGCAGCAGTCCATGATCGTCCTCAGTGGAAAAGGGACCCATCTTGATTCCTGGTCTTGTTGCTAATAGCAGGGTTGTGCTAATTAGCAGCCCACACTCACGTAATGGTGAGAAGGTATCAGAAAATATTGGACTATGGCAACAACTGACTGTATCTACAAAGAAAGTACAGTCCCATAGGTTTAAAAATACCCAGGAGTTGCTGCTTCTAATTTATTAGGAAGAAAAACAAGCTTATCAGCAAGAACAAATGTAAACAGAGGCGAAGCAAGCAGAGCGAGCAAAAAAGCGTCTGCACTGTATGAGAGCGAGAGAGAAAACCAATGGGCAACAATTCCCATAAACTCACTCCTAAACTTTGTTGAAAGCCTTCCCACAAGAGTTGAAGCTGTTATAGCTGCAAAGGGTAACCCACCATCATATTAAACCATATGGATTTAGAATGGGATATTATTTAAAATCATACGTGAGTCAAGGCAGGTGAGTACATATTTTTGGCAATATAGTGTATATACAGTATATATTATGTAAGTGGATCCCCGCATACTCACAGTTGATTTTATTTTATTTTTGTGATTACCTGTCGAATGCGATGGATTTTCTTCTCATCTGTCTCTGTGATGTAGAGAATGCCATTGTAGGACAATGTAATGGCTGTTGCTCCCTCTAGCATGGTCTGAACCGCTCTCTTTCCCATTGTGTATTCAACACCAGGTACTTGGCAGTGCATGGGACGGCCTGCCACAATGCGAACCTGAACACACAAAAACAGTATTCCTCAAATGAATATATATATATATATATTTTTTAGCCAAGTAGCAAAAAAAGAAGACAGCACACAGTATGTCACAAAGTATTATGACTGACAATAAAGACAATACCTGTCTATTTTCAGTGATCTGCAGCACAACATTGTTGTCCAAAACATAGATGGAGTTGTCCATGGGACTGATTGCTAGATCAGTTGGCCATTCCAAACGAACCTGGATATATAGGTGTCAAGGTGGAGAATTTTATCTCAGACAAACTCCAATGCTTTTTAGACATGTTCTTTCTAGACACTGTATATGTATAGAGTAATTGTTCAGGCAGCACAGTGGAGGAGTGTTTACTAAGTCTCACCTCACAGCTTAAAGTTTGTGAGTACAAGAGAAGAGTTAGCAAGTTTTGCTGTGCTTGCATGGGTTCTCTCTTAGGTGCACTGAATGCTTTTCAAAGAGTAATGACCATAAAAAACATGATAGTAAAGCAAATTAAACACCACAGATGTGGACAGTTGTCCATGTATCAGCCATGCGATTGACAAAGAGTCCATCAACAACAAAAGGTTATGCCAAGAACCGTTTCTTTTTTTTACAGAAATGAAGAGCGAATGTCAACTGGACACTTAAATGTAACAAATGTCAAGATCAATGCACGGTCCATATCAGCACCTTTGACTTTATATCAGCTCTGGCCAAACAACACAGACTGTGGACAAAAAATAGTAAGTGACTGAATGTGACAAGCAATTGTGCATGTATTATACCACAAAAAATGCAAACAATTCACTGACATTCAAGAATAAGAGCGATAGGCAGTATTACAGTGTCATGGCCATTTTCTTTTTGGATGCAAGCCACCTTAGCAACAAGGAAAAGTCCGATGGATCTCACCTGCAACTAGTGCCAATTTTCACAACTTTTTCGGGCCACAGCAGAATTTAAACTTCAGAGTTTCCTGTAGCAAAGAACTATGTGTGGTAGTAAGGAAACTTCATGTCACCTGTCTTATGTGCATGCTGGTATCACAAGTCAGAGGTCGTGCAGATGTCAAGTCATTGCTTCCCAACACTGTGGAGATGATCCCATTGCGGTCCACTTTTCTGATCATTGTCCCATCCACAAAGTAGATCAAACCATTTTTGTCAACTGCAATCCCTATATAGGGTAGACAAAAAACTCATTACCAAAGCACTGCATATCATTTAACATTTCCACTGGCATCCCTCCATTTGTTGTCTTCATCTCAGAAATGTTCTTCTATGTGAACCAATTCACAATTTTCTCTTCTTATTTTATTCCCAAAATAGTAGTAATAATTTTTATTTGGATATTAATTCAAAACTACCTTCAGATGTGTAAAAACAAACACATGAAATCATAGTGTACTGTTGTTGGTCGTGAAACGTATGTAAATGTATGTATTGCTTTTACACTTTTATTTTCAACCAGCTACCCTGGATCACCCTTGAATTTCTGCCCCTACACATTAAGAGCCAACAGACAGTACAAATAGTGAATGTGGATAGGAAACAATGAAGACATAGGGTATGTGGTGCAAATACAATTTCTCCAAATTAAATGGAATGAACAGCAAAATAGCGGCAACTGATCTAATATTCATCGATTTAAGTTTTCATTTTTTTAAATAAGTATGTGTGTGTACCTTTAGGTCCCAGTAACTGGGCTTCTGTAGCTTTTCTTCCATCTCCACACCGTGCTTCATCAAATGGCGGACATTGTTCCCCAGTACCAGCCACAACCTCCCCATTACCTTAACACACCCACATTAAACATTGTAATGTCATCCGACTTTCCTGAATACCTCAAATCTTTTATGTCATTATGTTTCTTATTACCAAATTATAGAGACTTACTGATGAGGTCCCGGGCACCACTGAGGTTCTTTGGGCGGTAGATCCGTCGTGAGTTGGTGTCTGACACATAAAGCTGTCCTGTCACTGGATCGGTAGCCAGATAATACCGATGGGTAGGGTTGTTGCTAAAATGAAAGGTAGGGTGATTGGAAAGAAGATAAAAACAACAATGATTTGACGTAGGAATGCTGTTGCATAGGGTCAGCAGACTCATTCCCTCACCTTTTATAATAACATTTTAAGGGGAGAAAGTTCTGAACTGAGATATGAGATATGAACTGTAAAGTGAATTCATATATTAGTTTCTAAATACATTATACATGTTTGAAGATACACGAGGGGCTATATTTCCTTCCGTAAACACACACAATGCCTCGTGTCTGCGTTTAGGTGCAACCTGATGTTTTTTTTTTCTGTGCATGCGTGTCACTTAATGGACACATTGCGTTCACATTAGAAGTCACATTTGTTTTTGTAATCTGAACGACTTCATAAAAATATCAGTTACCAAAAAACCTGAATTTGGCATCATGCCCTGCAGTGTGAACCTTGCCTAAGTAACAGATGTTGAATGATTAGATGAAGTAAAACAGCAGCAGTGGATGACAGAGACATTGTGAGAGCTGTGAATTGTAAAATGTATTATTTATTGATTAAGATGTCAGATGATAGTTATTTACTTGAATTCCTGGGGAAAAAAAAAGTTTTCAATGGTTGAATGTTATAGTTGATTGATTTCCAACTTCCAAGGGAAACCCAGTGAGTCCGCATTAAAGCATTTCATGATGCTTGATGATCTTGAAGACAAATACTGTAGGTGGAGGTGGTCTGATAAATTTGTTAGCACTGTACATTTGATGAGGGATATACTGTATATATATATATACTTGCCGCTGGCCATACGGCTAAGTGGTTAGCAATGTTCTGCATATGCAGATTAAAGGCAACTAAAATTAGACTGATTTAAGAGAAAGAACTGTGTATTTATCTCCACCTGTGAAAGCCCAAATGTACTTCTGTTTTTTTCTTCAGCAATTGTTGGACTGGATTTGAACACTGGGTCAAAGGCAACATGGCACATGATGACACCTTAAAAGGTGATTGGTTTTCTGGATGCTCAGTTGTTGTGTTTCTGTTTATTTAAATCACGTCCAACACTTGCAGTACAGTGTTAGGAGCTTGCCTTTTTTTCATTTCTAATGAGAAGTGATAAAATGCTATCATACACAGTGTTTAAAATTGTAATGAGGTTGAGAGGCAGTTTGATGGCAAATAGTTGTAGACAAGCCTCAATGTGTGTGTGTTTGGTTGGACGCAGAAACATGCAGCCTGAGGATGTGTGTGGCATGTGGATGCCACTTGATCATCTCAATATGCCAAGATAGATAAAAAATAAAACAAAATGACCGAATCGAAAATAGAAACAAGGATAGTGGGACAGACAAAAAGACAAAGAATTACACAAGTAATGCAGAATGATGTGAGATGAAAGTAGAGAGTCATGAATGCATAGGATAAATAAAAGATTGGAATACATGAAAATGGAAACCTGGAATAAAAGTAGGTCTTTTAAAGAGAGCAAAACATGAAGGAAGAATTCCATAATGAATGGAGGGGAGATATCTGAGGTTAATTGTATTTTATACATCAATTTTAATTTAATTGAATAGTAATTAAAACTATATTCAGATGTACACTGAAAAACAAATAACTCTGTATTGCTATTGGTAGATAGATTGGTAGATAAATGCACCGGTATCAAATAACTCAACCATTGAAATTCCGACCACAAAGATCTTTGCCCTGGCACCACTTTTCTGTGAACAGACTCGTCTGATCCACCATGACCTTTGTCCATGCATTAAAAATATCATAAAGTCCAAAGCTGTATATACAGTGAATGTGGATAGGACAAAATCAAGACATACTGCATATGGCACAAATGCAATTTCCAAAAATGAAATGACTTTCACAGCAACTGATCTTTTCTTCTTTCATTCTTGTTATTACATAAAATTGTAAAAGATTATTTTAAAAATGACAAAATGTGGAAAGCAGATTTTTAAATTGTTTGTTTATGAATACGTTCTTGTCCAGAAGGGTTCATTAAGTTTTTTTTAAATACTTCAATTGGACCACAAAAAAGGATGTCTGATTTTAATTTGTTAATTTTTAGTACTTTTGTATGAATTTTTGCTTCACTCAATTATCATTGTGTGCATTAGTGTGCTTGTTATCACTGTGTGCTTTTCTGTTCATTTAAATGACAATACTCTGGGGCGCTAAAACAAACTTTCAAAAGTGTGTTTTAAAAATAGGAGGTTTTAAAAACATCAGCATTATCATTCCCATGTGACATTTATTCATGACTCGCAGAACACAGGGCAGTTGTGTGTGCTGCTCAAAATAATGAATTTGGTAATGCTTCTCCAGCAAAGTGCACAATTATTGTGACTGGCAAAAAAAAACATTACTCACATAATTAAAATCCGCTGAGCAACAAGAATGTTTTTTTCCTTTCCATATCAAATAGGTTTGGGTGAATCCATCCTTAAAGGTGTATTTCCAAGTCTGGCATAAAGAGTGCCACCTCAACTTTTGCAGTTACATCCATCCATCCATTTTCTCCACCGCTTATCCTTACTAGGGTCGCGGGTATGCTGGAGCCTATCCCAGCTAACTGCGGACGGGAGGCGAGGAACACCCTGAACTGGTTGGCCGCCAATCGGAGGGCACATACAGTATAAACAAACAACCATTCGCAATCACATTCATACCTACGGACAATTTAGAGTCTTCAATTAACCTATCGTGCATGTTTTTAGGATGGGGGAGGAAACCGGAGTACCCGGAGAAAACCCATGCCAGGATGGGGAGAACATGCAAATTCCACACAGGTGAGGCAGATGTGCTAACCAGTCATCCACCGTGCTGCTAACTTTTACAGTTAAACATGGAAAATGTTTACTACTTCCTGTACAAAATCATTAGGATTGCCTTGTTACAAGTGTGTATTCAGCATATCAAAATTATTTTGAAGATATCATAGCCAGATAAAATTTCCAAAGAAAATTGCTTTGAATTATGTTGGGATTTATTATTATTATTTTTTAAGGGCAGGCTGTCCAAGAATGCTTGTGCATGTTGTTTTGTTTAACTGTACAGGTATTAATTAATACAGAAGGAATAAAGCTGTTAGTGGACAATGAGATAAACAACAGAAAAGAAAGACCATTAACCACACCCAGCACTATCTATAGCCTGCTCCCTCTGCTTCCTTCATTCTGTCTCTTCTTAGCTCTCCTTGCTTTAGGCTGCTGTTAAAGTGATGACTGTGCCATTCATCTGAGCTTATAACACAAAAATAGGCTCTTTATCTACAACACTTGTCAAGATTAGAAATGGACAGAAAGACTGAAGAGGAAAATACCATTCCCGCTCACTGTCCATAAAACAGCAACATGCAGTGTTGTCATTTTCAGTTTACCCAAATTCAGATTACATGGGATTATCAAAATACACGTTCCCAAAATGTAGCATGATTCAATGGTAAAGAATCTGATGGATTGAAAATTACTGTATTTCTTATTATAGGGAGTCATATACAGTAGATGGGGGAGGCATCTGTAAGGGCACAAGGGCCTGTTTATTTGTATTTCGTATACTTCTATATGTATTTTATATTATTCAGTATGTTGATTTTATTATGTAGAGATTTTTTACCAGTAAAACTGAGAAACAGACACAACAGAGGCAGACAGAGCATAACTCCGTATTGACTAGAAGCAACATCATTGGGCAGCGCCTTTGTAAAGGCTGTCATCATTTGATGAGCACATCTGCTGACAGATGCACACATTTAATATAGGTCCTCTTTTTCTTTGTCATTCAACTCACCCCATCATGCTCGGTAATGTGGTCTCATTTATTTGGTTCATGAATGAACAAGTACTGTAGGTGCTGTATAACTGGGCTTCATAAGTTGCAGCTTGTATAAGGGACACACATTTTGTGGAATCTTCTGAATGTGGTTTTCTGCCTCTGGTCTTTTTCACTCCACAATACAAACCCAAAACATTGCACTCAGTAGGTTCTAGGATAGTTCATATGAGCTCAGCAGTTCACTTTTTAGTGTCCGTGTGTAAACCATAGCATCAATGGGATACGAGAATTATAGTTAATACCCTTTTTCCATGGAGAATCTATTTGGAGAGAGGAGTTTATTTGTTCAAATTGAGGACACACCCAGGGACCAATTGAAATATAGCGTCTATAAAAGAAGGGGCCACTAGTTGAGGAAGCACTGCATTGTGTTGAAGGCTTGCAGGGATGAGAACATGATTGTTTCCTTGATGGAAAAAAAATAGAAGGAGCCTGCTTTGTTAGTGGAATGAAAAGTGATTAACCATTCTTACCTATGTCTGAAATCTTTGTTTCTTTATATAGCGCAAGCAAAGGAAGAAAAGAGAGGAAACGGGAGTTAGAGAACAACTGGTCATTGCTATGTATCACTAAGTGAAAAGATAGGTATCAAAATTTTAATGACGAGCACAATGTCTCAAGAGTGAAGACTGAAATGTGTTATCCTGTGGTGGGACAATGGACAGAAGATTCATGAATTTGTACCTCGCTACATTGGAATACAAAATGTTAATAGTTTTACTCTAATCAAAGTCACAATCACAACAAAGAAGAAAAGCACAGATGAAATGATCTGAAATCATAACGAGGAATGGTAAGAATTAGTGATTATAATTAGTGAATATTAATTTGAAAATTTTAACTAATAACATACTAAAAAGATGATTTTTTTTTTTTTTTTTTTACTTTTTAACCCAGTTACAGTGAATATAAAAAGTATACACAGTACCCCTGTTCAAATGCCAGGTTTTTGTGATTGTAAAAAAAAAAAAAGAACTTGTATAAGTTCAAAACTTTTTCATCACTAATGGGACCCATAACTTGTATATCTCAATTGGTAAAAAAAAAAAAAAAAAAAAAAAAGATCCATATTTTTGAGAGGGGAAGTAAAAGTGAACAATTGTGATAATGTGGTTGCACAAGTGTGCATACTCTCTTTTATAACTGGGGATGCCGGTGTGTTCAGAATGAACCATTCCCATCCATCCATCCATTTTCTGAGCCGCTTCTCCTCACTAGGGTCGCGGGCGTGTTGGAGCCTATCCCAGCTGTCATCGGGCAGGAGGCGGGGCACACCCTGAACTGGTTGCCAGCCAATCGCAGGGCACATAGGGACAAACAACCAATCGCACTCACAGTCATGCCTACGGGCAATTTAGAGTCTCCAATTCATGCATGTTTTTGGGATGTGGGAGGAAACCAGAGTGCCCGGAGAAAACCCACGCAGGCACGGGGAGAACATGCAAACTCCACACAGGCGGGGCCAGGGATTGAACCCGGGTCATCAGAACTGTGAGGCTGACGCTCTAACCAGTCGGCCACCGTGCCGCCTGAACCATTCCCATTCAAACTCAAGTTAAATGGGAGTCAGCACACAATTGCCACAATTTAAAGTGCCTTTAATTAACCCCAAATAAATTCAGCTGTTCAAGTTGGCTTTTCCTGACATTATTTATTGATTTTCTTTGCTTTCTAGCAAAAGCCTGAGGGTTTTATGCTAACATTGCCTGGTATTTGGAACTGTTCATAATTCTCTTCACCTTGACTAAGGCCCCAGTTCCAGCTGACGAAAAACAGCTGCATGCAGTATGATGCTGCCACAACCATGCCTCACTGGTGTTCTTTGGTGATAAAGAGCATCGTGTTTGTTAAAAACATATTTTTTGAAATTATTGTCAGATGTTCAATCTTGGTTTCGCCGGACCATAACATCCTTTCATCCATCCATCCATTTTGTGTACCGCTTATCCTCACTAAGGTTGCGGGCGTGCTGGAGCCTATCCCAGCTATCTTCGGGCGAGAGGCGGGATACATTCTGAACTGGGGTGGCTGTGGCTCAGTAGGTAGAGCAGGTCGTCCAGTGACCAAAGGGTAACTGGTTCGAATCCCGGCTACGACTGTCTGCATATCGAAGTGTCCTTGGGCAAGACACTGCACCCTAATTTGCTCCCAGTGGCCCTGGCAGTGCCTTGCATGGCAGAAGTCACCCATTGATGTATGAATGTGTGTGTGAGTGGGTGAATATGAGGCTTTGTAAATCGCTTTGGGCACTGTGATGGTGTAGATAAAGTGCTATTTAAGTGCAGTCCATTTACCATTTACCATTTGAACTGGTCGCCAGCCAATCACAAGGCACATATAAACAAACAACCATTCATATTCACACCTATGGGCAATTTAGAGTCTTCAATGTCTGCCACGCATGTTTTTGGAATGTGGGAGGAAACTGGAGTAACGAGAGAAAACCCACGCAGGCACGGGGAGGACATGCAAACGGCACACAGGCGGGGCCGGGATTTCTACCCCGGTCCTCAGAACTGTGAGGCAGAAGTGCAAACCAGTCATAATTTCACAATTGCGTTTGGGAGGTTTCAGGTGTTTATATTTTTCTTTGCGGGATGAGGCTTACATCTTGCCTCCTGCCCCATAGCCCAGACATACTGTATTCAGTATCTGCGGACGATAAATTGTGCTGTACTATGTGACTAAAAACATCTCAGGAAAAGCCTTCTTCAAGGGGGCTTTTGATTTGAAGTTGATTCGGGGTTAGTCAGAGCACATTCTGCTGCTCCACAAGTGTTTGATTATATTAGTTTATAACTAATCAATTTCTTATACCAAAACATGCGATCTCATTGCCAGAAAATGACAGTGCTGGCTCACTCTCTCTCACACATACACACGTTCAAAATTACACATTAAAACAGGTTTTCCACAACAGACATTTTAAAGTAATTTAAACCCATCACTTAGCTTTAGAGGAGTTTTTAATGTTGAGTGTTGGCACTTTTCTATATGTAATGGTGCCTCTTCACACGGTTGTGCATTTCCGGGTCTCTGAAACGCCAGCTGAACCAAGTGGGCCTTTTGTTTTATGGATCATTATGTGCCTGTTGTCTTAAAACGTGTTTTTTAGAGTGGACAATAAATTCTCTCACATTGCCGTGGAAGCACCAAATTCTAGGTCAAGAATGAAAGCAGTCACCTTACTTGGCATCGCCATCGGTTGCTTGTCCCTGTGCTACTTTGACAAGATGCGATGTGACCAAATGCAAATAAGCAAAACTGAATTTTTTTATTCTTATTCTTTTTTATGTTTATTGTACTGTTAGTGACTTAAAAATACAAAGCTTGGGATGGAAAGTTAGACTGCAAGGATTAGGAGCACAGAAACTCATTTGGGAGGACTTTGTCCGCAAATGTCCCCATTGACATTTGAACAAGGGTGTGTAGACTTTTTATATCCGTTGTAAGTAGTTACCCTTGGATCAGATATCCTTTGTACCTAATATTCTTGCAACTAAAGATAACATATACAGATTTGATCTCTAATCTTAGGTAAAATCATCTCAGCTGTGACTTGTGAGCACTGACATGGAAATGGTTTGATTGACAGTTTTTTTTTTTTTTTTTTACCCCAACTCCATCACACTGGTAACATTCCAAGAGGGGAAGATCCTTCTGATGTAGTTGAAGTCTCCAACATACACACTGCCATCGGCTCCACATGCCAGGGCAAGAGGTGCCAACAGCTTATTACCCTCAGCTTGCCCATTGCAGCTGGGGCAAGAGATGCTACGACGACGTCCATTTCCTGCAAGAAGATGTTGGAATCTATTTTTACAGATTGCTAAATGAAATGTCAAAGAGGAATGAATGTTACAAGAACAGCAACACGGGCAACTGCACGGTCAACAAATGACCAATATCTAGAATCCAGTAATGTACAGTACATTCATCCATCCATCCATCCATCCATCCATCCATCCATCCATCCATTTTCTACCGCTTATCCGAGGTCGGGTCGTGGGTGCAGCAGCTTTAGCAAGGACGCCTAGACTTCCCTCTCCCCAGCCACTTCAACCAGTTCTTCCGGGGGGATCCCGAGGCGTTCCCAGTCCAGCCGAAAGACGTAGTCTCTCCAGCGTGTCCTGGGTCGTCCCCGGGGTCTCCTCCTGGTGGGACGTGCCCAGAACACCTCACCAGGGAGGCGTCCGGGAGGCATCCAAATCATATGCCCCAGCCACCTCATCTGGCTTCTCTCGATGTGGAGGAGCAGCGGCTCTACTCTGAGATCCTCCCGGATGAACGAGCTTCTCCCCCTACAGCTCGTGACCATAGGTGAGGGTAGGAACGTAGATCGACCGGTAAATCGAGAACTTCGCCTTTTGTCTTAGCTCCATCTTTACCACAACGGACCGATACAAAGTCTGCATCACTGCAGACGCTGCACCGATCCGCCTGTCGATCTCTCGTTCCATTCTTCCCTCACTCGTGAACAAGACCCCAAGATACTTGAACTCATCCACTTGGGGCAGGATCACATCTCCGACCTAGAGAGGGCACGCCACCCTTTTCCGACTGAGGACCATGGTCTCAGATTTGGAGGTGCTGATTCTCATCCCAGCCTCTTCACACTCGGCTGCGAACTGCTCCAGTGAGTGTTTCAGATCACGGCTTGATAAAGCCAACAGAACCACATCATCTGCAAAACGCAGAGATGCAATACTGAGGCCACCAAACCAGACCCCCTCTACGTCTCGGCTGTGCATTGAAATTCTGTCCATAAAAGTTATGAACAGAATCGGTGACAAAGGGCAGCCTTGGCGGAGTCCAACCCTCACTGGGAACGAGTCCGACTTACTGCCGGATATGCGGACCAAACTCTGACTCTGGTCGGACAGGGACCGAACAGCCCGTGGAAAATATTCAGACCCCTTAAATGTTTCACTCTTTTTTTTTATATTGCAGCCATTTGCTAAAATCATTTAAGTTCATTTTTTCCTCATTAATGTACACACAGCATCCCGTATTGACAGAAAAAATTTAAGTGTTGAAATTTTTGCAGATTTATTAAAAAAAGAAATACTGAACTATCACACAGCCATAGGTATTCATACCCTTTGCTCAGTATTTAGTAGAAGCACCCATTTGAGCTAATACAGCCATGAGTCTTTTTGGGAATGATGCAACAAGTTTTTCACACCTGGATTTGGGGATCCACTGCCATTCCTCCTTGCAGATCCTCTCCAGTTCTGTCAAGTTGGATGGCGAACATTGGTGGACAGCCATTTTCAGGTCTTTTCAGAGATGCTCAATTGGGTTAAAGTCCAAGCTCTGGCTGGGCCATTCAAAAACAGTCACGGAGTTGTTCTGAAGCCACTCCTTTAGTATTTTAGCTGTGCGCTTAGAGTCATTGTCTTTTTTTAAGGTGAACCTTCGGCCAAATCTGAGTTTCTGAGCCCTCTGGAGAAGGTTTTCGTCCAGGATATCCCTATACTTGGCCGCATTCATCTTTTCTTCGATTGCAACCAGTCTCCCTGTCACTGCAGCTGAAAAACACCCCCACAGCATGATGCTGCCACCACCATGCTTCACTGTTGGGACTGTATTGGACAGGTGATGAGCAGTTACTGGTTTTCTCCACACATGCTGCTTAGAATTAAGGCCAAAAAGTTCTATCTTGGTCTCATCTGACCAAATAATCTTATTTCCCACCATCTTGGAGTCCTTCAGGTGTTTTTTAGCAAACTCCAATGCGGGCTTTCATGTGTCTTGCACTGAGGATAGGCTTCCGTCGGGCCACTCTGCCATAAAGCCCCGACTGGTGGAGGGCTGCAGTGATGGTTGACTTTCTAGAACTTTCTCCCATCTCCCAACTGCATCTCTAGAGGTCTTTGGGTTCTTCTTTACCTCTCTCACCAAGGCTCTTCTCCCCCAAGTCCTCAGTTTGGCCGGACGGCCAGCTCTAGGGAGGGTTCTGATCGTGACCTCATGATTCTCATTTGCTCTGACATGCACTGTGAACTTGTAAAGTCTTATATAGACAGGTCTGTGGCTTTCCCAATCAAGTTGAATCAGTATAATCAAACACAGCTGAACTCCAATGAAGGTATAGAACCATTTTAAGGACGATCAGAAGAAATGGACAGCACCCGAGTTAAATATATGAGTGTCACAGCGAAGGGTCTGAATACTTATGGCTGTGTGATAGTTCAGTATTTCTTTTTTAATAAATGAGCAGAAATTTCAACAATTATTTTTTTCTCTCTCAATATGGGGTGCTGTGTGTACATTAATGAGGAAAAAATGAACTTAAATGATTTTAACAAATGGCTGCAATATAACAAAGGGTGAAAAATTTAAGGGGGTCTGAAAACTTTCCGTAACCACTGTAACTATTGGCTCGATATCATCAACTGCAAACTGACAAGATGTGTAAATAAGAAGTTTTGTAAGTGCCAAGGAAGGACTCAAAAGTGAGTTCAGAAACCTAAATAAGAGGGTTTGGTAAAGAACATTCATAAGCTGATCTGTACTAAAATATTTAGAATAAATAAATCAGAGTAAGAGGGGGAAACTGCATTTTCACTGATCAATCTTCTGTCTTCAGATTATCTTACCTGAATTCGATTGAAATAGTTAATAGTCTATTCAATTCTGCCAAGAAAAGGAAGTCTTGTTATTTTTTCTTTTACCTTCAGGCTCATGGTAAACTGGAAGGTGCAAAACTTCAAAGGCACACACAGGGCTCGAGACTGTGACCAAAATGGTGTGCGCTCGAGTTAATATTTCATGTGGTCGCACTTTCGCGAGTATATGTTTTAATGCTCCCTGAACACAGTCTTACTACATAAGAAAGTCGCCATCTTTTTCACTGCTTTAGCCAAGTGCACACTCTCCTTTCTGAAGATAGACCGCTGTCTCGTTATAATGAACGGCCACGGGTGTTGGGATTTATATAATATCCATCCATCCATTTTCTGTACCGCTTATCCTCACTAAGGTCGCAGGCATGCTGGAGCCTATCCCAGCTAGCGAGAGGCAGGGTACACCCTGAACTGGTCGTCAGCCAATTGCAGGGTACATAGAAACAAACAAACCATTCACACTCACATTAACACCTACGGGCAATTTAGAGTCTTCAATTATCCTAGGATGCATGTTTTGGGGATGTTGGAGGAAACCGGAGGACCCGGAGAAAATCCACGCAGGCATGGGGAGAACATGCAAACTCCACACAGGCGGGGCCGGGATTTGAACCCCGGTCCTCAGAACTGTGAGGCAGATGTGCTAACCAGTCGTTCACCGTGCCGGCTTTTATATAATATAATATATCATATTTAAATACATGCATGCATGATCATGCTGTTCCTCCAAAAAAGGGTGCACCAAAATCATGTGCTGGTGCGACCAGTGCAAAAGTTAATGAGAGGCCTGCACACACATGAACATGCACACACACACAAACAATCACAATTTGATCAAATTGATTGTATTTCATCCATCCGCCCACTATATATTGCCAAATTTTGGTAAAAAGCAATTGGAACTTTTTTTTTTTTTTTTTTTTTAAAACAAGAGACTCCAGAGTTTGTCATCGTAGTACAAGTAAACTCACAAGCACTTTCTTACCCATAATGCTGCTGATGACAGGAGGTTGCTGGGAAACAAATATGTTTTCACCGTTGCCTTTGTAGAGGATACCTACAGTTGACAAGATATTAAAAAATACACAGGGCATGAGAGGAGTTAAACATACTGAATACAGTTTGACAGTGCCAGGATTAAGATGTGATCTGTACAATCTAAATCAACAATTTTCAAAATGTGAGGTGACTGCTAAGGACTGTAATCGAA
Organism: Phyllopteryx taeniolatus; assembly: GCF_024500385.1. NCBI lineage: Eukaryota > Metazoa > Chordata > Actinopteri > Syngnathiformes > Syngnathidae > Phyllopteryx > Phyllopteryx taeniolatus. Next base: position 3,268,343 of record NC_084505.1, on the reverse strand, counting down.
TAAGAAAAAAGCAACAGTTAAGCAAAAGGTAGAAAAATGTGAGTGAAAAATGTGTTGCCAAAGTTTGGGAAAGTAAAATTAAATAAATGAAACATGAATTCATATTTCAATATTTAAATTTAATTTAGTCGTGTGTTCCACAAAAAAGCACACTGCACATGTAATGTCTGTATTTAAGTTTAAAAAGATTGCATATATGTGGAAATACAGTTTGATTAAAACGAAATCAAAGCAAGCAAGCAAATTGGCTCTGGGACCTGTCCCTTCACCCCTGATGTCCAAAGTCCCCTTTTGTAAATTTTTTGGTTTTTGCATGTGGTTTTGTGTGAAAGTCTCTTTGTGTCCTTTCAACACTAAAATGTTATTTTGCGCTGCCCAAAAAATTGGTTAACCTTATTTAACATGTCGTTAACGCATTTCTGAGCTGCTCTTGAACGCATCACCAATAGCGCACACGCACACACACAAGCAGGTGCTTCGATGTACTGTACACAATGACGCTGGTCGTGGTGGCTGAACCGCAGAGCTGATCTAATCAACAAGTCGTGTAAATTGAGCCGAACTGTTACATGTTGATAAGGTAGAAAATGTATCCATCCATTTTCTGAGCCGCTTATCCTCACTAGGGTCGCAGGAGTGCTGGAGCCTATCCCAGCTATCATCGGGCAGGAGGCGGGGTACACCTTGAACTGGTTGCCAGCCAATCGCAGGGCACATATAAACAAAAAACCATTCGCACTCACATTCACACCCACGGGCAATTTAGATTCTTCAATTAACCTAACATGCATGTTTTTGGGATGTGGGAAGAAACCAGAGTGCCCGGAGAAAACCCACGCAGGCACGGGGAGAACATGCAAACTCCACACAGGAGGGGCCGGGGATTGAATCCTGGTCCTCAGAACTGTGAGGCAGACGCTCTAACCATGCCGCCATAGACAATTTATGACAAATTAATTGGTAACCTAAACATTAAGGGCTCATGTGGATTGTGGAGTGAGTCGATCATTTGGGTAAATAGTCCAACTGGGGAGGCGTCCGTGGTCCAGCCCTTTCAGACCAAAGGTTTACAGCATTTGATACGTCATGTGTCATAAAGACAAAAAAGCCCTAAGCTGATGCTGAAATCTTTACCTAGCCTACAAACCCGACTTGATATAGTTTTTTTAATTAAGACGGGAAAAAATTAAAAAAATGTTCCTTAATTTGTGCTTACTGGTTTGCACAATAATGGAAAAAACATAGAAAACAGTTGTTTCTTATGCATCTTGTTCATTTTAAATATCTGGTACAACTCAAGGTACAATTATTTGGACAAATAATATGATGGCAACAAAAGTAGCTCATAAGAGTTTAATTTAAGAGCTTACAGCTGGCCTTGTTCCTTGGTTTCTTGATAATAAGTATGGAATACCAATAAGCTTCAGCATGTCATGCATGTATTGTGGAATCACCTATATTTTGTCATGTTCATTGTATTCTTCATGTAATATCGCTAAAATGGTACCAGACATTAAAAATGGACAAGAAATTGAGGAAACAACGGTGGTCACATATTTTCTTTCATGACTGTATTTCTGGAAAATGGTTATGAAAACTGTACAGTATTTGGGAATTACTGATCCTGGTCTCATGTGCTGATCAGTGTTGTGATTTAAGGTTTTGGTTGGCCTTAGAGTATTTCAAATTGGGCCCTAGATCTCTCAAATTTGGGAATTACTGCATGCTTAGTGTTTGATCTGAAACATGTCAGACTAGACAAAAATGTTGATCATTTTTCTGTAAGCTCTCCATGAATGTCTTGTTTTGCTTAAAAACACAAAGATAAATTGTTTGCTTTTACGGAGGATAAAGTAAATAAGAAAGTATTTACTTAACTACTTAAATGTTAGGTGTCTCACTTTACTCTGCAAAAAAAAAAAAAAAGATCAAGTAATTAAGGGCAGAGAATCAATGTGTGGATGTAAAAAGTGAGGTGGACTACCTCCTCACGTCAGGACTATGTGTTTTTTTGGAAAGAAAAGGAAAAAAAGCTCCAGAGAATAGATCCACTAACATCCAGACTTTTTTTTTACAGCCAAAATAGATATAATGTGTGCACAAAATACTAATTTTTGGGTTAAATTTTCATGAACAACTTTGACGTCGGGATAAGCAAATGATGTGTACCTTTACTGGAAACCTCAACTTAAAAGGCAAGTGTCATTTTGTCTGATTTTGTCAATAGCTTGCAATGCAAGGGTTTTCAGAATGTCATTGTAGTTTATTCCCAGCCTAAAAGAAATTTCAATCTTATGACTGTGTCCCTTCAGCCTGGCTTCTACGTTTACCTCAGGCCTACCGTTTCCGACTGTCCAGTGCTACAAATTTGTATTGCGCGGCCACAAATTAGTACACACATTATACAACAACAAAAATATGTTCCATGGGCCCCCCTTTTTACTTTGAGCCCCTCCAAAACTCTCTGCATGCCCCTGCTTGGCAAGTAGCCCAAATTATATTTCTGATTTCCGTCTTTCCTTCCTCATTCTGCTTGTTCCTTTATTTGTTTTTTATCTGAATTTATTCTTCTTTCATTTGCTATTTTTTACCCCTGCTCCCCATTTCCCTTTCTTCCTCAACGCTTAGTTTTTTCCCCCTGCTTCCTTCTGGTTTCCATTGCATCCTTTATTTATTTGCTCTCTCTCTTGCTCTCTAATCTACTCCCCTATCTTTATCTTATAACTTTCTTTCCTGTCTGCTTAACTTTTTTATTGAGTGACTTTGTGTTATGTTCTTGAGCATCTAACATTAGCCCTAAACCCATGGGGCTACCTCTGTATACTTCACTCTCCTCTCCTCTGCTTTCATCTCTCCTTCCATTAGTAAGTGTTGATTGATCACAGCTGACAAGGTTGGAACCATGCTGTGGTGTGGTCCACAATGACATCAACTACTTGACTTACTACCGTGTGTGCGTGTGTGTGTGTGTAAATGTGTTTGCGCACGCACAAGCATGTGTTTATGTGGGTGAGATAAACAGATGAAGAAGTACCGCAGTGGTCAAAGAGAAGAACTCTCCAGCTGTGTTAAGAGAGGGCAGTACAGTTTTTTACTGCACTCTGAGTAAATGTGTTTATAAATGATAAATATCTAAAACCCTGAATTCAGATACACTCACCCAGGGAACTGGGTGACAGGGTGTTGAAAGTCCCTGAGCACAAGTGGTGAGAGAGGGATGAATAGTAACATGATGGATGAAGTGACAAAAAGATAGGGCATAGATCAGGGGTACTGAAATAAGAATCCTAAAGGGCCTATCTCACTGGCCGAGATGTCGCTGAGATTGCAGAAGTTCATAAGTCGTGGCGACACCTGGACCCATCCAAGCATCCATTCTAGAGAGTGCTTATCCTGTTCAGGGTCACTGGGTGCTGGAGCCTATCCCAGTTGACTTTGGGCGAAAGGCGGACTACACCCTGAACTGGTCGCCAGTCAGTCGCCAGGGCCCATATAGACATGGAAACCACTCGCGCTCAAATTCACACCGTCACCGAACTGAACCGAGGTTGGCCTGCACCGAAGTCAAGCAAATGCACATCTCCGACTGCTGGACCCGAGACACGAAATATTGCTTGCGCTCTCACCAGGAAGTCTCCAGACAAGGTAAAAACCAATACACCCGGAAGTCACTGATATAGGCATATGGACAGTCGACAGTATACATTCTTTAACTAAATAGATAAGGTATATAATGTGTATGTGTGTAAATGTGTTCGTGTGTTTTAAAATACGGAGAAGAAAAGTTAATATTGATTGATTGCGAGACATTTCCATGTGTAATTTATTAATGCAGACGTATAGGCTTAAGAACAGCTCGCATTTCAGACAAAATCATTTACAATTTTAACGTAAGGGCTGGGAAATTAATAAAATTTTAATTGTGATTGGCTTCTCACAATTATAAAAATATAATGGTAGAAAAACAAGTAATGTATAGCAGTCGCAGTGCTTGTTGCGTACAGGTGCAGCTGCTGCCCGTGCCCATTTGAGAGTTTGATGGCAAAATAAATGGACACTTAGGTCGCTAATAGTGACTTATGTAGAAGGTCACTCAGTGACCTAAGTATTCTTTTATTTTGTCATCAAACTCTCAAATGGGCGACATGTCTCAAAGTTTTGTCAGCAGCCCTCCGCACTCAGCCGAGACGGTCTTTATGGTCCATAAAATCCAAAATATTAGGCCGATCATTTTTAAATTTTTATGAGGCTATAGTGGGCATAAGTAGACATCTCCACATACATTCTGGTGATAATTGGGCGCAGTTTGCTAACATTAAGCAACGTTAAGATTTTTTTGTATAGTGAGCGTCTATATGGAGAGGAAAACATTCATGAAATCCAAAATATTGGGGCAATAGTGCTGATATTTTCAGAGGTTGAAGTGGGCATGAGTAGAGATAGCCACATGAATCTGCCACATGACGATTTATTGCAGTTTTGTGGCATTAAGCTACTGTACGTTAAGCTTTTTCTCTATCATGTGCGTATAGAGGAGTCTCCAAAAGTTGTCCAATGAAATTGAAGTCTGGAGAACCAGGTAGTTTCTTCCTGGCCAACCAGGTAGTCTCAAGGGGACTCCAGGAGTCACGGTGATGTCTCCACAACCAGCTAAGACTCAAGTCATCATCGGGTCGCCAACTACTCTCCAGGCCAGTGAGATAGGGGCTACATTTATCAAGGTTGGTGAGATTACACACGATAACACTAAAGTATTCGAATTCAAAACAACAAAAATACAAACTGAAATAAAATGTCATTTGTATTAATATATGAATGTAAGTAATGAGTTGAATAAAACAAACCATGATCCCATCACAAATCTGAAACATACAGCAGGAGGGGGTTAAGAACATTGTTCTTGTTTGTAAATATAAACACAAAGAACCAGAAGAAAGAATAATGGGGGTTAACAGTGTGTACATGTGTGTGTGTTTCTAAGAGAGAAATTGAGATATTATCTCATATGAATTAATTAATTTTTATGCATGAGCTGCAAGTGGCACTTTCGTTTCAAACATGCTTCGTGGCGGTTTGTGAGTTTGTCTGCAAGTGCAGCACAAATGGAGTCGTGTTGATGGCACGATGGTGTGTTAGATTTAGGAGAGTCGCTTTCATGACCCACGAGGAATTAGTGTGCTTCCTAGTTCCAAATCTGTTGCCAAAGGTGGATGCCTTTGCAAAAAAAACCCACTGTACCAAAAATAGCATGTTCCAGACTCCAAAGACTTTTGTTTTGTACTCCTCAGAGTTAACGTCGCAGCCATGCCGCTCTGTCTCTCTGCTCTATGTATAATAGACAATAGATATAACCATCCACACATGGCTGCCACGTCAATGCCCCACATTCAACACGACCGCCACGTAGGCACAGGAGAATCTAGTATTATTGTATATCTATGACCCTGAAATATGTCAATCCTATTCTGTGCCTGCATTGCGCCACAGCGCCAGTAATCAACAGTGGCCAATTCTGGAACTAACAGACTTTTAAATGACAAATGGAAACTATTTTTGGACACATTGTTCAGTCCCGACAGTCCGTTTTATCTAATATCCGTTATATTGGGATCTGTTTTATCAAGTTTTCACTGTATAGCCTTTAATCACAAAATAGTCTCAAAGGGGTTAACGGGTCCACAATTCACAATGATCAAGAAACAAGGAGAAACTCAAAGGAGCATTGTAACGCCACGGTGCGTCACTTTGTTTAGTTCTGGTTCTGGAAACATTCAATAAGCCTGCACCCGACGCCCAGAGGGATCTGCAAGTCTCATAGGCAACTCAAAGGTCTTGATTATATATAGGTCCAAGACCATTCAGACCTTTATAGACCAACATAAGATTTGAAAATTGAATTTTTGACTCAGACGAAGCCAGAGTGGAGATTTTAGGACCAGTGCGATACAGTTTCTGGTACCAGTAAGAATTCAAGCAGCAGAATCCTGGTCAGTTGCAGGTATCTGATTTGTTTGTGTGTTTGTTTTATTTATTAAGTCCTGCAAAAAACTATCTTAGATAGTCTACTGAAAACAAATGTATGAACCACCTGTGCTATATCTTGTTCGGACTGAATCTCTTTGATTTGTTAACATGTTCTGGGTAATGGGCTGAGTCAGTAAGAGCTTTTAGGTGGCTTTCAAAATCCATGTCCAGTCAATAAAAACTCACTTAATTCTCACTTGATTTGTGGCTGTCAGTGAAATGGAGTCTAGTTGAGCACTGATCTTTGACCTTTCAGTTTTTTCAAAAACAATGAGCTGGACGAAGTTTTGTCTCATCTACTCACTGAAGTGATGGATACACTCAGTCAGAGAGAGTAAAGGACAGAGTTACACTGAGATATACAGTAGCTCTTCTTCCATCCATCCATTGTCCATACCGCTTATCCTCACAAGGGTCGTGGGCATGCTGGAGCCTATCCCAGCTGACTCTGGGCGAGAGGCGGGGTACACCCTGAACTCATCGCCAGCCAATCGCAGGGCTCATATAAACAACCATTCACAATCACATTCACACTTACGGGCAATTTATAGTCTTCAATTAACCTAGCATGCATGTTTTTGGGATGTGGGAGCAAACCGGAGTACCCGGAGAAAACACACGCAGGGACGGGGAGAAAATGCAAACTCCACACAGGGGATGCCGGATTTGAACCTGGGTCCTCAGAACCGTGAGACAGATGTGCTAACCAGTCTGTAACGTACCGGTAGCTTTTCATGATGTCTGGAAAAGTGTTATAAGACGTGGTCAGATGTTCTATAATCTGAGCTAGAGGGAGCATGTTGATGTTGAATAGAAGCATCCCAAGAATCGAATCTGTGTAGCTCACAGAGTGATTAACACCAACTGCAATAAATAACTCCTAGTCTTGTAAATAATATTTTAATGAGTGTTCCCCAGTGCTTGTGAGTCCCACCCAATTCTCCAGTCTGTCATTCATAATGTTGTGATCAACTGCGGTTAAATGTAGCACTAAGATCCAGTAGAACCAACACACTGGTTCTGGAGTGCAGTGTTAGTGCTGTGGTCAAAATCCATGATGATATTCATTATGAAGATCATTCTCCAGCAGATAGTATGCACTATGTCTCAATGGTCTTTCCCAGAAATGGAAGGTTAGATATAAGCCTGTATGTAATTAATGCTAAAGGATGCAGATTAGACTTTTTAAGAACAGGTTTAATTACTACCGTTTTTTTGAGTCTGTGGAAAATCCCCAGACTGAAGAGAATTGTCTACTATCCCCTAAACATCAGGACAAATGCAGTTAAAGAAGTTTGTGGGAAAATTATCCAGACAAAATGTAGGATTTTAGTCGTGAACTTTTGTTTAAGTATTTTTCAGTTTAACTTGCATACAGTTTGTCTTATTAGCATTTTCTCTGTGAAAATTTATTTAAAGTCATTGCATACTTTTTTAGACAGCAGTTAAGGTGGAATCGATGCTACAGTTTATTAGTCTGTTGCCCAGTTTTAAAAACGTGCAAGCGTTTTTACTATTTCTACTGTTGCGCTCTGAAAAATAGCATTGTCGAGCAATTGTCAGTTCTCGTTTGTAAATGTGGAGGCTGTTTGTAGAAAGATGCCTTGGTAAATCTGGAGGATAGTTCACCACCTGCATTCAGCCTGTCTGCACAATCTCTTTTCAGCTTTAACCTTTAGTACAGTAGTTCTCTAGGGTGACTTCTTCCTTCTCCTTCCTGATAATACTTTGGTCTAAACTGGAGTGATGGAATCAATGAGTCAAAACTTTTCAACTGAAACTGTCCACCTGGTCATCCACAGAATCTGAGGGCATGCTTGGTGTTGGTGGAAAAGCCTCATTAAAAATAAGTAATACGCATGTGTTTTTATTTGAATTCGCCTTTGAAGGCTCTCAAGCGCACTAGATGAATAAGCAATAAAACAGAATTTTACAATGAAGTAAAAGAAATACACAAAATACATGGCACTGCAATTAAAGTGAGTAGGCGATCTTGAACAGGTGTGTTTTAAGTTTGGATTTGGAAAATGGTGAGTCTGAATTGCGGAGGTCAGGTGACAGAGAGGTATAGAACTGGGGAACAGAGTGACTGAAAGCTCTGCTTTCAATGATGATGAGGCAGACATAGGGTACTGTAAGGTGGGTGGAGGAGGAGGATCTTAGGGTGCAGGCTGGAGTGGCAATGTGCAGGAGTTAAGAGAGATATGGAGATGTGAGGTTGTGGATGGCCTTGAAGGTATACAGGAGGGGTTTGAAATTGATTCTTAGTTTGACCGGGAGCAAGTGGAGCTGCTACCCCTATTATGGAGGAGACAAAAAAACTGGAATGGAAGCACTGGGTTAGGGGGTCTATATCTGTTTGCGATTAGCTAGTGACTAGTCCAGGGTACTTTGCCTTTAGTCCAAAAGTCAGATGCAGTCAAGCTCACCCTAATTAGTATGTAGTAAGCGGTATAGAAAATTGACAGATGGGTATTCAGATGGGCAAAAAAAATTGACAGATGGGTATTCAGATGGGCAACAAATTATATCCCGCCTATTATTTGACACAAATAAAAATAATTAATGTACACTGCACAATGTGACAAGCATAGTGTATTCCCACATGTTCACATGGTTTGCAGGCTGTGTGAAAGCAGCGTAAAGGTATAAACAGTATACGGTATGTAAGAAAAGTCTAAGAAATTAAGATGACCGATGTTAGAAAAATAATAAGAATAAAAACAAGCAAGCAAAGGAAGAAGACTAGAGGAAACAAGAAAGAAGGGCAGATAAAGGTCTGAAACATATGCGAAATACCACATCACAGAGGGAACTAATCCAAGATGGAACAAAGGACTCTCTCTCTCGCACTCTCTCTCTGTCTCTCTCTCTTTCTCGCATGCGTGCACACCGTGCACACACACTCATGCACGCAGATGCACGCACACACACATACACACACAGACACACACACACACACACTACGCACTCTTTATAATACCTTTCCTACGCTCTGTTGATTAAAGCCTGTGCGAAAACAATCAGTTTGACAACTGGTAGGAATCAAATTATTTTAAACTGCAATTCAATTCATCCTCTTATTCGTGCATGCTCGATTAAGCAGTTAATGATATTGAGTTTTTTATTTATTTTATTGTTTTTTTATTTTTTTTTTTACTGGTAAGTAATTTAAATGATTTTCACGGCAACTTGTTGCCACTGAAATACAAACTATCCATCCATTTTCCATACCACTTTTCCTCACTAGGGTTGCGCCTCCCTGGTGAGGTGTTCTGGGCATGTCCCACCGGGAGGAGACCCCGGGGATGACCCAGGACACGCTGGAGAGACTACGTCCTTCGGCTGGCCTGGGAAGAGCTGGAAGAAGTGGCTGGGGAGAGGGAAGTCTGGGCGTCCCTCCTAAAGCTACTGCCCCCGTGACCCGACCCGGATAAGCGTTAGAAAATGGATGGACGGATGGATGGGTTGCGGGCATGCTGGAGCCTATCTCAGCAGACTGGGCGAAAGGCGGGGTACACCCTGAACTCGTCGCCAGCCAATCACAGGGCACATAGAAACAAATAACCATTTGAGTCTTTAATCAACCTACCATGCATGCTTTTGGGATGTGGGAGGAAACCGGAGTACACGAATAAAACCCCGCAGTCACGGGGAGACCATGCAAACTCCACACAAGGGAGGCCAGATTTGAACCCAGGTGCTCTTTTTATATTTTATTTATTTTATTTTTTAAATAATCACACTGCTTGCTGAGTGCTGACTGACTTTTAAGAACTAAGTCGTGACTAGCTTAGCTAAAGTGGCAATTGTTGTGTTAGCTTTGAGACATACAGTACCGGGCTGTGTGTCCTGTCAATGGATGCCTTGGTTGTTCACAGGAGTTTCTTTTTGGGGTCACATAGTACCAACACTGGAACGTATACAGTTAGTGGACTGTGAGGACCCCAGTGTTGACGGCGGGCTTGAGAAAAGGTACGTAACGTGACATTGCATTTAATGTTTACCACTGCCGAGGGAACTGTAGCATCTGTGAACACTACACTACTTTGCTATCGCTGTGACCATGAAAGTAGCTTAACCACTATAAAGCTATTTGAAGTTGAAATAGTGTTGGTACTGTGAAATTTAGTTAAACTAGTACTGTCGCTACGCTCTCATTCTTGTTTTAAGAAATCAAAACATTAAAGAGGCTCTAAGCAGATGTTTCTAAATACATTAAATATGTTTGAAGACGACAGTGGACGACTGGTTAGCACATCTGCCTCACAGTTCTGAGGACCCGGGTTCAAATCCGGCCTCACCTGTGTGGTGTTTGTATATTCTCCCCGTGCCTGTGTGGGTTTTCTCAGGGTACTCCGGTTACCTCCCAGATCCCAAAAACATGCATGGTAGTTTGATTGAAGACTCTAAATTGCCCGTAGGTGTGTATGTGAGTGCGAATGGTTGTTTGTTTATAGAGAAAGAGCTGGCACATTTTGTGGCTCCCGGCATAAGGTCTTGGCTCCTTGCGGCATGAAACACATCACTATTGGCTCACGCTGGCTAACCGCTGGCTCACAGTTGGCTCACAGCCTGCTCATCTCGGCATATCGAGGCATATTCGACTTGCTGCTCATTCCAAGACATCGTATGTGCTTAGAAACATCTTGCTATTTTTTATAATGGTCAATAAACAATATATGTATAACTACAGTCATACAAAATACCTGCTATTGGCCCATATGATGATACTATTTTTTTACTCTATATGCTTGAATGTTAGAATTGATGTTTTTATTTTTACCTTGGAGTATTGATTGGGTATAAAGTCTCTTTGGCCATGAAGAGTTTAAGATCAATTTCATTTTAAAATACATTTTCTATGTGGCAATGTGATCATTTTCTCAACATAGCCTTTGAGATTATTGTTCATTTAGTGTGCAGAGGAATTCTTACTGATTAAGACGACATTATGTAAGAATTTGTTCATGAGACACGGTGTATTCCTTATTATGCCGATGGCTCGGAGCAGCTTGGGCATCCGATGTCTAATGGCTGTTTTTTTAAGTTGTTGTCAATGTATAGTGCTGTATATTAATATGTGTAAGTGCAATCATCGACATCTTAATAAATGATTCAGTCAAATAAGACATATTTTCTCATTTTCATGCCCCTTTAATTGCCGCCTCATCGTGGCAGAAAATACGGCATTTCTTCAGCTGTGGCTCACTTGCTGGCTCACATCGCCGGCTCACCCTGGCTCACCGCCGGCTCACCACCGGCTCACGGCCGGCTCACACTGGCTCATGGCCGGCTCACATCGCTGGCTCACACTGGCTCACCACCAGCTCATTTGCTCATATTGAGGCATATGCTGGGGAATTTCTTCTTGAACTCAAAAGACGTTGCGTCTCCATTCGACCTGTTGCTCAATCCAAGACATCGAATGTGATTAGAAACAGCTTGTTGTTTTTGATAGTTGTCTATCTACAGTATATGTACAACCCCAATTCCAATGAAGTTGGGACGTTGTGTTAAACATAAATAAAAACAGAAAACAATGATTTGCAAATCGTGTTCAACCTATATTTAATTGAATACACTACAAAGACAAGATATCTATTGTTCAAACTGATAAACTTTATTGTTTTTAGCAAATAATCATTAACTTAGAATTTTATGGCTGCAACACGTTCCATAAAAGCTGGGACAGGTGGCAAAAAAGACTGAGAAAGTTGAGCAATGCTCATCAAACACCTGTTTGGAACATCCCACAGGTGAACAGGCTAATTGGGAACAGGTGGGTGCCATGATTGGGTAGAAAAGGAGCTTCTCTGAATTGCTCAGTCATTCACAAGCAAAACGGGGCGAGGTTCACCTCTTTGTGAACAAGTGCGTGAGAAAATAGTTTAACAGTTTAAGGACAATGTTCCTCAATGAACAATTGCAAGGAATTTATGGATTTCATCATCTACGGTCCATAATATTATCAAAAGGTTCAGAGAATCTGGAGAAATCACTGCATATAAGCGGCAAGGCCGAAAACCAACATTGAATGCCCGTGACCTTCGATCCCTCAGGCGGCTCTGCATCAAAAACCGACATCAGTGTGTAAAGGATTTCACCATATGGGCTCAGGAACACTTCGGAAAACCAATGTCAGTAAATACAGTTCGGCGCTACATTGGTGAGTGCAACTTGAAACTCTACTATGCAAAGTAAAAGCCATTTATCAACAACACCCAGAAACGCCGCCGGCTTCTCTGGGCCCGAGCTCATCTAAGATGGACTGATGCAAAGTGGAAAAGTGCTCTGTGGTCCGACGAGTCCACATTTCTAATTGTTTTTGGAAATTGTGGACGTCGTGTCCTCCGGGCCAAAGAGGAAAAGAACCATCTGGACTGTTATGGACGCAAAGTTCAAAAGCCAGCATCTGTGATGGTATGGGGCTGTGTTAGTGCCAATGGCATGGGTAACTTACACATCTGTGAAGGCACCATTAATGCTGAAAGGTACATACAGGTTTTGGAGAAATATATGCTGCCATCCAAGCAACGTCTTTTTCATGGACGCCCCTGCTTATTTCAGCAAGAAAATGCCAAACCACATTCTTCACGTGTTACAACAGCGTGGCGTCGTAGTAAAAGAGTGCTGGTATTAGACTGGCCTGTCTGCAGTCCAGACCGTCTCCCATTGAAAATGTGTGGCGCATTATGAAGCATAAAATATGACAACGGAGACCCGGGACTGTTGAACAGCTGAAGCTGTACATCAAGCAAGAATGGGAAAGAATTCCACCTACAAAGCTTCAACAATTAGCGTCCTCAGTTCCCAAACGTTTATTGAATGTTGTTAAAAGAAAAGGTGATGTAACACAGTGGTAAACATTAGCCTTTACACGATCAGGATTTTTGGGTCCGATCACCGAGTTAAAAAAAAAGATAACCGATCACCAATCCCATCACAAGATGGAGGAATGTGTCTGTTTAAATGACCTGTTCATTTACTGTATATACCTGTGTACTGAATTGCTCCAAAAATTATATTTACAATAAATAATGTATCTTTGTTCCTCTCTTTATTCCAGTGTGGCATAGTGACAGACAGAACAAATTAATGGTCTTCTATTAGATGGCAGGAAGTACCATACATACAGTAATTAATATATCCACTTTGTGTGACATTTTTGTTTGTTGGTGTGCCGTGAGATTTTTCAATGGTAAAATATGTTCCTTGCCTCCATAAAGGTTGGAAATCACTGCTCTCGTCAGATCGAGTATTCTAATCAGTCAAGTCAAACCAACATTACAACATAAATAAAGGTGCTAACTTACTGTAATTAAATTACTTTAATTTTAATGAAATTACTTCACCAACTCCGAAACTTTAGAGCATGATTCGACAGAATGGCGGCATGTTTACCTCCAACTGCTCGTGCTACCGCGAGCTTGCTAGGCTACATAAGATTTTATTGCCTGCTTGTGAGCCGTATCGTATTAAAAGTATGTGACCATACCTCAAGCAAGCCTTAAACGAACGTCCTCTCCTGTCCTGAGCACCGGTGACCACCAACACACGTTTTTCCCCATTTTGTCCTTATAATACCGTCGGCTCGCTCCACTCTTGTTGTCGTCGCCACGGTAATGAGTGTATCCGGTCGCATTTGAGTTGACAAGATAAATGAGCGTAAAAAACGGGATGTGGAATACATGATTTTATTGCAGTAGTCTGACAGTGCAATCGTGAAAGAGCCAATTTGTCTTGTTGTCTGATCCGGGCATTACGTGTTGCCTGTCTCCGACCTGTTGTCTGTCCCACACCTCCGAGGTTATTTATTTATATATTTATTTATTTTTAAATAACTTCTTTGGCCATCAGATATTTCCAGTACTACGTCAAAAGACAGGCGACAAGGCTAAAAATAAACTAGCTTTTGGATTCAAATATACTGTGAATGTGGCGACGCGGAGTAAATGTCTTTTGCAGAGCCGATCAATGACGTCATAGATCGGAACGGCAAATTACGACATTAAAGCCGATCAGCCGATCAGCATAAAATGCTAAATATCGGCCGATACCGATCAGCCTGATCAAATTGGTGTGAAGTCTAGTAAATACGACCCTGTCCCAGCTTTTTTGGAACATGTTGCAGCCATAGAATTCTAAGTTAATGATTATTTGCTAAAAACAATAAAGTTTATCAGTTTGAACATTAAATATCTTGTCTTTGTAGTGTATTCAATTAAACATAGGTTGAACATGATTTGCAAATCATTGCATTCTGTTTTTATTTGTTTAACAAACGTCCCAACTTCATTGGAATTGGGGTTGTATAAGAGCAATCATCCAAAATACCTGCTGAAATCAAATAATTAAATCTTCTACTTCTTGAGTACAGTTAATGTGAAGGGCTACTAGTTTGATACAGACTTCTGAAATGTCCTCAAATTACCTAATTAATGAGCTCACAATAATTTGGAAACATAAGTATCAAATGCAACACTTTATTTGTCTAAAGCAGTGATTTCCAACCTTTATGGTGCCAAGGCACATATTTTATAATCGAAAAATCTCACGGCACACCAACAAACAAAAATGTCACAAAAAGTGGATACATTAATTACTGTATGTACGGTACCTCCTGCCATCTAACAGAAGAGCATTTATTTGTTGTTCTGTCTGTCACTATGCCTGAAAGTATAAATAGATGAACAAAGATACATTATTTCTTGTAAATCAAAAATGTTTTGAGCAATTACGTCAAATTTTATAATTTCCCACGGCACACACGAAGAGCGCTCATGCCACACTAATGTGCCCCGGCACACTGGTTGAAAATCACTGGTCTAAAGCTTTGCCAGTTGTTTCATTTTCAAATCATCAACATAACACAACATCGCTACCAATAACCGAAACAAAATACTCCAGAGTGAGGCGGTGAGCCGGCGAGTGAGTCACGGCTGAAGAAGTGGCATATTTTGTGCTGCGATGAGGCGGCAATTAAAGGAGCATGAAAATGAGAAAAAAATTCTTATTTGACTGAAGCATTTATTGAGATGTGGATGATTGCACTTATACATATTAATATACAGCACTGTATATTGACAACTACTTAAAAAAAAGCCATTATTGCCCAAGCTGCTCTGAGCCATTGATGGCTCTCGGCATAATAAGGAATACACCATGGCTAATAAACAAATACTTACATAATGTCGTCTTAATCAATAACAATTCCTCTGTACACTAAATGAACAATAATCTCAAAGGCTATGAAATTGATCTTAAACTCTTCATGCCCAAAGAGACTTTATACACAATCAATACTCGAAGGTAAAAATAAAAACATAAATTCTAACGTTCAAACATATAGAGTAAAAAATAGTATCATCATATGGGCCAACAGCAGGTATTTTGGATGATTGTAGTTATACATATACTGTTTATTGACCATTATCAAAAACAACGAGCCGTTTCTAAGCACATACGAAGTCGTGGAATGAGCAGCAACTCGAATATGCCTCGATATGCCGAGATGAGCCGGCGGTAAACCACAAGTGACGTCATTATGCCGCGAAGAGCCAAGATTTCACAATGTTTTATTTGACTGACGCATGTATTACGATGTGGATGGCACTTACACGTATTAATGTACAATACTGTATATTCACCATTATCAAAAACAACAAGCTGTTTCTAAGCACATATGATGTCGTGGAATTAGCAACAAGTCGAATATGCCTTGATATGCCGAGACGAGCAGGCTGTGAGCCAACTGTGAGCCAGCGGTGAACCAGCGTGAGCCAGAAGTGACGTGTTTCATGACGCGAGGAGCCAAGACCTTATGCCGGAGCCACAAAATGCGCTAGCCCATGCTGTGTTTATATGTGCCCTGCGATTGGCTGGCGACCAGTTCAAGGTGTACCTCGCCTCTCGCCCGAAGATAGCTGGGATGGGCTCCAGCACGCCCGCGACCCTAGTGAGAATAAGCGGTACAGAAAATGGATTGATGGGTTGTTTGTTTATATGTGCCCTGCGACTGGCTGGCAACCAGTTCAGGATGTACCCCGCCTCTCGCCCGAAGATAGCCAAGATAGGCTCCAGCACACCCGCGACCCTAGTGAGATAAGCGGTATGGAAAATGGATGGATGGATGTTTGAAGATACAGTAAGTGCTGAAAACATATGCAAAGACATAATAATATACTGCTGAATTGTTGAGATATAGCTTAAGCATCAATTTCACCCTTTGAATTTTTCTGATTTTGTGGGCGGCGCTGGGGCGTATACTTTCCAGCGCGACTTCCCTCCCCCACTACATAAGTACAAAGTGACGTCATGTTGTTTGGCTGGGTTCAGTTGTGAGTTAGCTGTGCTTAGCTTCCATAATAAGGCCCATTTACC
The DNA here is from genome assembly GCF_024500385.1 of Phyllopteryx taeniolatus. Taxonomy (NCBI): domain Eukaryota; kingdom Metazoa; phylum Chordata; class Actinopteri; order Syngnathiformes; family Syngnathidae; genus Phyllopteryx; species Phyllopteryx taeniolatus. The sequence goes on along the minus strand of NC_084505.1, from coordinate 3,251,936 downwards.
ACTCCAGCTTGCAGTTAGCAAGCTAACGATGGCTACACCCTGAAAATACGTCTTCACTGAATGCCTTAATTTACAGAACAGCTTGGTGACGTTTTTTTTAAGCTCCCAAAAAATGAGGAAATAAAAAAGCAATCGTTGGACTTTTTAAAGACACGCAGATGGCAAGCTGAACATCAAACACCACCAGCCAACTCTGCAGTGCGCATTTTAAGACGGATAGTTTTCTAAACTTTCACCAGAGACAATATGGCTTCGTGGGTAACTTGATACTACTGATTGGGGGCAGTGCCGACTGTCTAACTACCTGGTCGTCAGGTGCCGTGTTCGGCTGTGACATTATGTCACCAACAACTTAGGGTAAGTTGACTTGTGTGCTTATTTTTATGATTATAGTCCACAATAACCATTCGATTTTGAAGTTGAGCCTCTTAACGTGATTTTACATGGTATAAGCTATCACCCACTCAGTATGTTTGATTCCTTTTGGCACATCCATTTGACATGCCCATAGCGTCTGAGAACTGAGAAGTGGCCCTTATTATTCAAGTTTTGAAACCTAATTTTATATACTTAGGGATTTTTTTCATTTATTCAAACATGGCAGGCTTGTTAACATTACTCTTTGTGGTGTGTCAAATTTACATGACATTTCTTGGACCTGCTTAGTGCTATTTTAAAGCCTCAGGCAACCAAGCGTTGAGACAGCATTTCTACCATTTTATAATGATTTACCAGTTCAATTCAAAAGGCTTAAGTTTTCAATATCAATCTGTTTTGCAATGAGTATCAACAAGTCACAAGGTCAGTGTCTGAATCCTGGATTGAATTTGCGTTCGCCATGTTTTTCTCATGGTCAGTTGTATGTTGGTTGCTCAAGGGTTGGCAGATCTAATGATTTGTGTATACTGGCAGATAATAAGATGACAAAAAATATTGTGTATCATGAAGCGTTCCAATAAAACCTTGAACTCTTTGATGTTTACAATATTATTGCATGTGAACTATTCATGAGGTTTGGAGTATTGGGCTTTCTGCAGGAACTTAACCCGTTAGTTTCCAAATATATTTTCATCCACAGCAGGATTTGTAACCCTGGCCCTCCAATCCAAAATCAAGTCCCAACAGTTTTAACCACTGCTGCCCTAAATGAATGTACAGTAAATGTATTTATGTACTGTATACAAATGTTTGTATGTGACAATTTATATCCTTTGTTGATTCCCCTCAAGTCACCTACCATTTTGTACATCCAGAATGTGATGTTTATCGAGAGTCCATCCTCCAATGTTGGAAGCATCCATCTCGTAGCCTTGTAAAACGGCTGTTCTCTTCTCCCACAGGATCAGGTCCAAGCAGGACTCATATTCAAACCCCACCGACACTAAGGGACAAATCGTGGTCAGGCTCAGTTATTCAGCTGTTTCATGGCCTGTGGTCTCACCAAATAAATATTTGAGTTTGATTTCAGTGAGTCAGAGCAAAGCAAACACCACTGGTTTAAAAACATGGAGAAGACCAGTGTTATCCTCCATCTGTCTGCTTTTATAGCATGTATTGACTCCTGCTGTTGGTTTTCCATGGGAGTTCGTGGTATGCACACCCGCTTCACACACACACACACACACACACACACAGTAGTAGTAGTCAAAATGTATTTAATTTTGGATTTTTTTACTCATTTATTCATAATAGTAATTGAAATGCATTTGGTATTCTAAAAAGGAAAAAAACAAAAGCAATTAGCCTCTGTTTTTGTGAATTGCATGTAAATGCAACTAGTCAGTAAATATAGTCAGAAAAACGCCCCATCAACAGAAAGGGAACTTAATGTATGAGAAATGCACTACAAACACTTGCTTAAACTGGCAGTGTAATCTTCATGCGTTAATAGATAACTAAACAGACAGACAGAGAGACAGACAGAGTGACAGATGGATGGGCAGATAGATATACCGTACTTATTAATCACTGGTGGGACAGTACTGTATGATTGATAAGTAAAGTATTAGCAGTAAGTAGATTTCCTATTGTAATGTGTTTTTAACCTGTGAGCATTAATTTGAGTAGCATTACAAAACAGTCATAAATATTGTTTATGTCAAATCCAATAACCCAGGCAATTGAATGCAATAACTCACTGGACGGGATGTCAGCAGAATATTTTTTCCTAGACTCATAAAGGTGTCAGAAGGTTAAAAGCCCCATAATGTGAGAGCCATTTCCCTGTTCGTGTCTTGACTTGGCTGTGTGCAGGGGTATGTTCCACTACATTATTGTCACTATATATCCTCATCTTTGTGTGTAGAAGAAAACAAAACAAAACAAAAACAAAAACTGTACAAGTGGAAACAATTATCGACCATAATGTTTGCCGTTATGGTAAAGGTGATGGTTGCACAGGTAGTCGACAATTTCTATTGCAATGATATAGGTGCATATTGTCCTCCATATTTTAAGCCATTTTACCATCAAATTGATTTTTAAGTTCCTTACTGTGAAATTAAAGAAAATAATTTAAAGTTCTGGATGTGTTGACTACACCACCACTCAATGCTTAGTTGGATTTCAGAGAATTAAACAGTGTTGCTCACATGGAGATCTTTAAATTGCATAGTCCTTCATAAGTTAACAATGTACATTGGTTCTCATTTTGGAGAGTTTCCCAGGATGCAGCTATAAATCCTTAAGAGCCTAGAATCAACAATAACGCTATCTGCATGAACAATTACACAATGTGGTGAAACACAAAATGAAAGCAAAACAGTACAACCGTTTCAAGCAGCAGCCCTGTTTTAATACATTTAAAAAAATTAATTAATGGTGGCACTAAGAGATGCAATATAATTGGACTTTGAGTAACCCGAGCGTCTAAACATCAAAACAGCATGCTGCTTATTATTGTCCAAATGCCAGCAATGTAATAGGGTAGGAATAGAAAAATCCGCCTACTCTCAGGATGAAGCAAGAAACTGAAACTATAAGCAAGAAACTCACCAACTGCCTCTGATAGTCCATAAACGCGTTGGCCATAAGCGTCTGTCTTGTCCCAAATGAAAGTGTAAGAAAGATTTGGCTGAGCCGGGAACCATTTTTGGAAGAGACGTCCCACCACGGCCACCATCAGATGAACCTGGAGAAGAGAATGGATGGTTTGTGTTTGCGTTAACATATCTTCACAAATATATTCCATTATCTCACCTTCATCAGGTTAAAAGGTATTGATGACTGTGTCATGGTGACTTTGAGGACTGGTTTGTATCCTGCAGCTCTTGAACTCAGGTAGTTCAGGTTGAGATAACTGCCAGGTATTGCGGTTTCTTCTTGTAAAACCTGTAGATTCAAATTAAATAATAGTAATATTCACACTATGAATTCATACGAGGGGTAATTATCTTTCTAATAAGATTTTTATTGACATCCTCTGCTGGTAGTTAATTTAATTGTACAGTTCAACTATAACCTTTTTATGAGGGAAATTTTGACAGCTTTGTGTAAGAAGTTAAAAAATAAACCTTCACTGATCATTATGCACCCTGGCAACCAGCCCAGGGTCTACCCAACCTCTAGCCCAAAGTGAGCTCAAAGCTCACCTGTAACCCGAATGAGGATAAGGGTCATTTTCATATAATTTGATCAATAACGGAAAAGACACGGCTCACTGAATTTCCTTTTGAAAATAAAAATTTTACTGGTATGATCATTTTAATTATTGGCAGTTGTTATCCATCAAAAGGTCAGAATCTTTTCTCAGAAAAAAAGACCTTTTAATGCAAAAAATGTGTTTACCGTTAGGTGTCCAATATTAAGTTTCATGATTTGCAACATGGCGGCACGGTGGTCGACTGGCTAGAGCGTCAGCCTTACAGTTCTGAGGACCGGGGTTCAATCCCGCCTGTGTGGAGTTTGCATGTTCTCCCCGTGCCTGCGTGTGTTTTCTCCGGCTACTCCGGTTTCCTCCCACATCCCAAAAACATGCATGAATTGGAGACTCTAAATTGCCCGTAGGTGTGAATGTGAGTGTGAATGGTTGTTTGATTGTATGTGCCCTGCAATTGGCTGGCAACCAGTTCAGGGTGTACTCCTGCCTGATGATAGCTGGGATAGGCTCCAGCATGCCCGCGACCCTAGTGAGGAGAAGTGGCTCAGAAAATGGATTGATGAATGGATGGATGGATTTGCAACATGTTTTCTGAAGATGCTAATTCCATTTTTAGATACATAGGGTTTTTCTCCTATTGCTTAATATGCCTTTTCCATGAAAACTAGCACAAATGCTCCTTAGCAGCAATGGCCCAATGGTTAAGATCATTGCCTGCCACCGTGGGGGACCTAGGTTCAAGACCCCAACTGGACCATCCACCAACATACCCCGGACTCATGGCTGTGGTGTCCTTGAGCAAGACACTGATACCCTGAAATGCTCCTCGGGCGCTTCAGCTGCCCCCTGCTCCAGTGTGTTCCACTAACATGTGTATGTGTTCTCTGTGATGGGTTAAATGCAGAGAACAAATTTCATGTGCATGCATGCATGTTCATGACAATAAAACATGATTCTTCTTCTTAGTGTCTTCAGAGTTCCTTTTTCTGTTTTTTTGACACATTTTCCATCTTTGTCACTTAAGCTGTCTTTACCGTTAATGTCACTGGAGGGAGTCTCATTCTGTTGTTGCAATACACCAAAGGCATCTGTGAGTTTAAGTGCCAGGATGAGGCAGCCATTTTGCATTTATACAAAAGCAGACAGCAGATATTCAGAGAGATGAATGAATGAACAAGAATGTCTTTTCCGTTATTACAAGTGTATGAAGACAAGAGTGTAATGGGTTTAATGACTAGTTTATGCATGGATCATTTATGCACTTGTATTCACAGAAATTGAGGGGCAACAAATGTAAATTGTGCGACTCAGACAATTTTTATGAAGCTGTTTATGTCTTTACCGTTATTTAAAAAGCAAATTTCAATGGACCACCACCATTTTCTCTGTCAATAAAGAATTGGCTTTAATATGAATGCCTAAAACCTTATATCATCAATAACGTTTTGAAAATAGGACTTAAAGTGTGGATATTTCAGCATGATAGACATTTATACTTATAAAACCAAGGTGGCAGAAAAAGAACTCCTGAATTAAGATTTTTTTAAACAAGTGTATTTACCGTTATTATTCAAATTATATGAAAATGACCCATAAATGGTATAGAAAATAGATGGATGGATGATCATAATGTAAAGCAGGAAGTCAGTGCACATGACTCAAAATTGGAAGAATATTTTTTTATTATCTGCCATGCATTTAAATGAATAAAATTATATAAACAGTCAGAGGTAGCCATGTTTTGTTAATTTTTAGTTGAAAACATGGTCAAGTCTGTTGGTAATGAAATCTAGCTGCACTTGAAACATCCTTTCACGTAATGTCTCCTACAGCAGGGGAGAGTCCTCGCATCTGCTACATCTTTGAAGGCATGTTCAAGTACATATTTTATCAGGTGAACCTGCAGGTGAAGGACAAGCAGAAGGGCTGCTTTGATTTAGATGACACACACAGCATACCAGTTTCTCCTTGATCTGTTGATGTTGTAGCGTATATTGGTTTGGATAAAAATTTTATTAATTTAGGAGAAAAGAATAAGCCGGAAGCGATGCCTGTGTTACTTCCGGTATAGCGTGATTTTAAGTTTCAGCGTTAAAATCAAATTATTTTATCTCGAAAAGGGGTACCACGTCTCTTTTTAGATGTATAAAACGTCAGGACAGAGTGACGAAAACCTCTATGTCTCCTAATATGAAGGTTGCTACAGGAATTAGATAAGAGTTCTCAATAACCAGAGGTCTTTTGTTAAATCCAAACACACAAAAGATGATACAGGTAGTGGATTTTTATAGAAAATGTAATGAAATCGAACAGGGGAATCTACAGGGGAACAATGCTGGGAAAAGCAAAGCAAAGGACAGACAAACATTGGTAGAAGGAGGCTGAAGGCGGAATGAGCATGCAATGACATTGCATGCAGCTGGGGGTTTGATGATTAGATTATTCAGAATGCCTGGTGATGAATTTAGCGTCCATGTGAGAAGCTAAGTCTCCCGTGCATCTCCTTTGATAAGTGGAACAGGCTTCTTGTGTACGCAGACGGGCTCAGCGGGGCAGCCGAGGCAGGTATGCGGAAAAGCACGAGATTGGGGGTTAATGGTGTGTCCGTTACAATGTTCACCATGAATTTCGTATCAATTAGTTATAAATGTGCGACATTTTCATTTTCACTTCTATCATTTTAACTCGATGCGCTTAAAGACAGTGGGAATGGTAAATGTGTTAACCTGAATGGGGTGAGCAGTTGCCAGTCTTATAAAACAGAGTAAAAACAACATATTGTGATATCAATAGCGCCGAGCTGTTGGAATGTGAGGGCAAGCATCTAACAAAGCCACTGAGAAAGTGAGGCACAGTAAAAAAAATGCATGCATTTAGCAGCAGTAATTCAACCAAAAGGAATTTGGAATGGAGGGTCACTGTTTGAATCTCGCTGTACATATAAACAAAAACAAAAAATTGCAGTTCTAAACTGCATCCTGACCCCTAACAACTGTTGAGTTGCCCTTGAGCAAGGGGAGACAAGGAAATTAGTCTGATGTCACAAATAGCCTACTGTACCCAACATTAATACATTAAAAAACATTCGCCAGAATGAGATATGCTAACAGCAATGCAGTAGGATTTGGGTGTTTTTCATAATTTGAACTCTATGGTAAAATGTATACTGTATTCTTGCTATTTAAAAGTTGAAGGGACATAGTATCACAATTGCCCCCCAAAAATGCAACCTTGCAGATTTTGACAAGTCACTCACTGCAGCAGTGAGCAAACAGCAACACTACGCAGATAAAATATTACTATAAAAATTGAAACTATTAGAAGACAACACAAGAACACATTTTATTTTCTCAAGAATTTTTTTTTTCTTTGACAGAAGAACATGCTGCTTTATGATAAAATACAAAAACTACGACTACAACTACTACCACAACTAATAATAATCTTAATCTTCTCAGGAATGATAAAATAAGGCTCTATCAGGAATAATCCATTGCATGGGTGAACGTGACCTGAACTTAATTCATTTCTGCCTGATGAACGTTATTGAGAACGCGCTCATTCTGGCAACAAAGAACAGTTTTCGAATGAAAGTTCATTTTCATTCAAGTGTGCCAGGTTTCGCTAGGGACTTCCAGGACAAAACCTGTCTGGACACACTATATACGAGCCTTCATATGTCACGGATAAACGCCGTATTTGGCAAACACCATTCATGTTTACATACAGCAGGCACGTCGCAGCAGCCTGGGTGAGCGAGGTGCATTCAGGGACACTGCGTAAATGTTTTTGGGTTGTTTTGTAATGCAGTTCATCATTGAAAAAAAATTATTACTCGGAAAATTATTATTTCGTATGAGAATGCTTTAGTTAAAACACTGTGCGATCACACTGTCATAATATGGAATTTATATTGTTTTGTAATATAAGAATTGATGAGATAAAATATAAGGTCAATACAGTCAGCCAGACCTGCAAGGAATGCAAAGTTATCAATGTTTATATATAAAAAAAAATTAAAAAAATAACCTTTGTTCCTGTCATACTGTTGTGTGTTGTGTGTTTTTGCTTGAACATTAAGGACACAAGTCCTATTTTTTTGTTTTAATTCCTGATTTTAAAAAAGATTATTCAAGCAGCAAGTTTTTTCTGAGGTTTTTTCGATTGTAGGGTGAAAGCTGCAACAGCGTGGACTGAATTGGTGGCGACAATGAGGAAATGAAATGCACGTGCACGTCTGTATGGAAATGTGTGTGTGTGTGTATGCGTGTTTGTGGGGGTATTATTAGAAATTTGTCACCGTCACATCGGAAAGGTGGTTGACTGGTTAGCACATTCGCCTCGCAGTTCTGAGGACCGGAGTTCAAATCCAGTCTCACCTATGTGGAGTTTGCATGTTCTCCCCGTGCCTGCGTGGGTTTTCTCCGGGGACTCCAGTTTCCTCCCGCATCCCAAAAACATGCATGGTAGGTTAATTGAAGTCTAAATTGCCCATAGGTGTGAATGTGAGTGTAAATGGTTGTTTGTTTATGTGTGCCCTGCGATTGGCTGGTTCAGGTTTGTAACGGACACGCCATGAAAAGATGACACCAAGCACCACTGCCATACACTGCCACCAGTCTCCGGCGACCGCCACTCTCCCCGCCGAGGTAGACGACCACGGAGTGGCGAGATTCAACTTTGCATACAGACGCTAAGTGAATCACAAGCCAGGATCATCAAAAGCAAGAAACAGACATTTGCTTTTGCACGCCGACGCTAAGTGAATTACCAGAACCCGGAGCATCAAAGCGGAGACAAAAGATACTTAGTTTTGCACCAGAATGCTAAATTAATGAACTTCCACCACCAGCCAGCCCACAGACTCTCACCAACGAAGGCGTCTCCTGCCTGCTGCGCCGGTGCGAGACTTGGCAAGTCCAGCCGGGACAATGGAGGGGTTGCTCGCAACACCCACAGGCGATGGAACGCCACTGCAGATGCGGCTTCATTAACCACAGTCTTTACCGGACTTGACTGGGATTTACTATTTTAAGAACTTTACATGAACGCCACTAGTGTCTGTTTTTCTGCAAACTTGAATGTCTGATGTCGAATCTCTTGTCAACTGAACCAGATGAAATGTTTCACTCCACACCAAACAAATGCCACATTGCAAATATTAGTGTTCTCAACAATCACATAACATTTGAAACATTCATGACAGGTATTAAAGAGGATGGGCGTGTCACAATAGAACTCTGAATAATGGTCTCGTTATTTTAAATCCAATAATTCATATTTTATTCCACTGGTTTTAAACCATGAAATAATCTTAAAATGGAAAAGTAACACTCAGAGGCAGTCCAGCTTCCCTTTTGGTCCCGAAGGTGGTGGGAAAGGAAAGAAAGTGTGTGTGGGGGGGGGGGGGGACCACCCCCTTTTGTCTCGCTCCGGCCATAAAAAGGCCGGAGCTATGCTCTCTCAGAGTCTGCTCTTGTCTCATCTGACCAGCTTGCCGAAGACTGGCCCAGGCAGGACGTCCACCTCACCACTAGGTGGCAAGGACACATCGGACCATCCCCGACGGCAGAGCATCCTGCAAGCGCTCCGAGCTACCCTTTTTTGGGGCCTGAGCCCGCCCCCGGGGGGACGGAAGCGAGCACAACGCGGCCGCTCCGGCCATCCTCCCTGGGAACTTTTTGGGCTCCTTTTTTTTTTTTTCTTCTTCCTTTCCGCCAGCTCCAGCTGTTCCCCGTGCGGACCGGGCCAGCCGAACAACTGGAAGCTTGACCTGCATGCCTCAGTCGTGTTCAAGACACATAAATCCGACATTGCGGCCTACTAAAAGTACAGATTAGTGCATATTTGGGTTGAAATTAACGAGAACAGGAATCCCGAGCTATATGCATTCACGACACGCTCATTCTACCAGTCTCACATCACAAGTCAGTTTCCTTTGCCAATGTTCGTCTACTTTGTTTGTTTTGTGTTTTTCTGTATTGTATCCCTGTAGTTCCACATGTTAGATCATTACATTTTCTATAAAATTCACTACCTGCATTGTTGTGTGTTTGGGTTCAAGGAAAGAAACCTCTGGCCGTCTAGAACTCTTACCAAAATTTCATAAAGTGTAGCAACCTTCAGATTACGAGACTGATAAAAGGTTTCTCGTCACTTTTCCTAAATTTTATCCACATAAAAAGTGACGTGGTGCCCCTTCATAGAAAAAATAGCTTGACTTGTAACTCTGTTATTAAAATTACACTCAACCAGAAGTAACGCAGGCGTCGCTTCCACATAAACATACAACGATTTGCACTCACATTCACACCTATGGGCAATTTAGATTCTTCAATTAACCTACCATGCATGTTTTGGGGATGTGGGAGGAAACCGGAGTGCCCGGAGAAAACCCACGCAGGCACGGGGAGAACATGCAAACTCCACACAGGCGGGACCTGTGAACCCAAGTCTTCTGAACTGTGAGGCAGACGCTCTAACCAGTCGCCCACCGTGCTGCCACTCCGGACCCAAGCTTTTTAAATTTAGCAGCTCAATTAAGGAAAGTTTTTCCACCAATTTAAACTCGACAGGAAAACCATAACTCCCTTCCTGTTGAATGCAGTATTGTTAAGATACAAGAATGTATATTTATGTCTTCATATAATTGATAGGAATTATGTAGCTTTCATCTAGCCAAATATTAAGGCCACAAAAAAGAAAAAAAGAAAAAAACATCTTATTATTATTTCAATATGTTTATTTGTATATGTTAATTACTGATCATTTTTCGGAAATAAAATTTTTCAATCTGTTTTGAATAGTTTTTCGTGAATGTGTGTGAAAAACAGCATAGCTCCCGTAAAGAGAATGAAATCAGTTAAAATTTGCAACCTCTACTGCGCTTACAAAACAGCAACACAGACAGATGTCTGCAGTGAGTCTTTTTCAGAATAAGAATATAAACATGAGCTGCTCTGAACCTGATTTTTCTTTTTGAATATTCATTGAAAAGTCAACACGATATGCTGAAAAAGATAAATGTCATCATGTTTATGCAAGTTGGGCATGCAAGCTTGATAGATGCAGTTATTTTGTTGCTCTTCATTAACATTTAAATTTGATCACGTTAAAATGTCAGATCTGTTCACAGAGGGAAACCAAGACCAAATCCTTGCCACATATGTTCATCTAGCCTCCTATTCAATTATTCTGACCTGTGTTTCTGGTATGATGGGGCCATCCTCAGGTGAACTTCTGTAGAATATAGACAGGGGGGGTGCGACAATGACAGGACTGGGCCTGACAAAACCACCCAGGTCACAACTGGGAATGTCATTCTCTTCCTGAAACAGACATTTGGGAGTCAGATTTTTCCTTTACTTCACTGATTATGCAACGCTTTTCTATTAGGCATATACTGTCTTTGTTCATTTTCGTAGGTAGTCAATGCAATTTACAGATATAATAATAATAATAATAAATAATAATCTGGATTTTATTGAACAAAGCAACACAATGACAAAACGTTTTTCTATTTTTTTTCCAGTTACACAAAAGGCAGTGTTCCAAATTCCATGTATTCTGCATAACAGTTTAAAAAAACAAACAAATAGGTTTTAACTCATTTTTTTAAAAATCAGTTGGATTTGTTGGATTACATAGCTCATTCAAAAAACTGTGTAAATAGAAAGAATTGTTATAAAGCTCATTTTGTACTTTGTAAGCCCGAGGCCATAATAAACATTGACAAAGCTAACCTTCTTCATGGCCAGAGTGTCCATCATATAAAATACATTCCAAGGCACCCACACAGTTCGGTATTGGGTCAGGAACGGAGCACGTTCAAAACTTAATGTCAGGGATGCTCCACCATTGGCCAGTAAATCAAACCTGTAGAACATTGAATTGGAATACACAGTAATTCAAATGAAAAACATTTGGTAATTAGACCAATTTCAGCTGAGCTGTTTTAAATATTAAAACTTGGAGCATTCAAGTGACGAAATATGAAGAATAGCTGAGTGATACTTCAGCCAAACCTATATTAGGCCACGAAAGGTCCGAAGGAGGTGTCTGAATTTACCGCAATTCCAAAGAATTTACCCCAATTCCAATGAAGTTGGGACGTTGTGTTAAACATAAATAAAAACAGAATACAATGATTTGCAAATCGTGTTCAACCTATATTTAATTGAATACACTACAAAGACAAGATATCTAATGTTCAAACTGATAAACATGATTGTTTTTAGCAAATAATAATTAACTTAGAATTTTATGGCTGCAACACGTTCCAAAAAAGCTGGGACAGGTGGGAAAAAAGACTGTTGAAGAATGCTCATCAAACATCTGTTTGGAACATACCAAAGATGGGGGAAGGTTCACCTCTTTGTGAACAAGTGCGTGAGTAAATAGTCGAACAGTTTAAGGACCATGTTCCTCAACGTACAATTACAAGGTATTTAGGGATTTCATCATCTACGGTCCATAATATCATCAAAAGGTTCAGAGAATCTGGAGCAATCGCTGCATGTAAGCGGAAAGGCCGAAAACCAACATTGAATGCCTGTGACCTTCAATCCCTCAGGTGGCACTGCATCAAAAACCGACATCAATGTGTAAAGGATATCACCACATGGGTTCAGGAACACTTCAGAAAACCAATCTCAGTAAATATAGTTCAACGCTACATCTATAAGTGCAACTTAAAACTCTACTATGCAAAGAAAAAGCCATTTATCAACAACAACCAGAAACGCCGCCGACTTCTCTGGGCTCATCTAAAATGGACTGATCCAAAGTGGAAAAGTGTTCTATGGTCCGACGAGTCCACATTTCAAATATTTGGGGGAAATTGTCGAGGTTGTGTCCTCCGGGCCAAAGAGGAAAAGAACCATTCGGACTGTTATGGACGCAAAGTTCAAAAGCCAGCATCTGTGATGGGATGGGGCTGTGTTAATGCCAATGGCATGAGTAACTTACACATCTGTGAAGGTACCATTAATGCTGAAAGGTACATACAGGTTTTGGAGAAACATATGCTGCCATCCCAGTAACGTCTTTTTCATGGACACCCCTGCTTATTTCAGCAAGACAATGCCAAACCACATTCTGCACGTGTTACAATAGCGTGGCTTCGTAGTAAAAGAGTACGGGTACTAGACTGGCCTGTCTGCAGTCCAGACCTGTCTCCCATTGAAAATGTGTGGCGCATTATGAAGCGTAAAATACGACAACGGAGACCCGGGACTGTTGAACAGCTGAAGCTGTACATCAAGCAAGAATGGAAAAGAATTCCACCTACAAAGCTTCAACAAGTAGTGTCCTCAGTTCTCAAACGTTTATTGAATGTTATTAAAAGAAAAGGTGATGTAACACAGTGGTAAACATGACCCTGTCCCAGCTTTTTTGGAATGTGTTGCAGCCATGAAATTCTAAGTTAATGATAATTTGCAAAAAACAATAAAGTTTATACGTTTGAACATTAAATATCTTCGTAGTGTATTCAATTAAGTATAGGTTGAACATGATTTGCAAATCATTGTATTCTGTTTTGATTTATGTTTAACACTACGTCCCAACTTCATTGGAATTGGGGTTGTATTTTACCCTAAGTGTTTACAGTTTGCATGGATTTCATTATGAAGCCATATATTTTTTTGTGCATGTGAGTATGTATTGTGCAATGATTGATTATATCATTGTGAATCTAATGCATTTCAAAAAAGTTACGCAAATCACTAATAACCTTTTGAAAATAGGACTTTAAATGTGGCTGTTTCAGCATGGGAGACATTTACTTATATAAAAACAAGGCAGCCCCCCAGAAATTTAAAAATTAGAATTTTTTAATTTTTTTTTTATTAAAAAAAAAAAGACTCATATGCTTATATATACGCACATGCCGTCTTTCCGTGTAACAGTGTATCCATGTTCAGGGTAGTGGACAAATGACACATTGACTCCAATCAGGGGTGTCCCATCTGCTGTCAAAACCTGACCACGGATTATTGACACCAAGCTGGAAAAAAAGATATCACGAGTGTTATTTGCTAAACCTGAATTTGGAATCCTTTTAACAACTTCACTTAGTTGAATCATGTGCAATCACAACTGCATACAGTATATTACATGACAGCAATGACTGTGATGCCTTTGTCATAATCTCTAACACAGATTGAAAAATTCATCTGGCACTGGTGAGACTACAGACCCTTTCCAAAAAATTGGAATATCATGGCAACGTTTTTTTATTTCCATAATTGCATTCAAAAAGTTAAACTTTCATAGATTATAGATTCAGGGCCCACAATTTAAACAATTACAAGTATTTATTTGTTTATTTTTAGATTATTGGTGTTTCCAGCTCATAAAACCCACAAAATCAGAAATTCATAACATTAGAATACTGTGAAGAAATCAGCCCAAATTTTGCAGGCCATCAATGTTTTAAACTGAGTATCACACACTAATCATCTATTCAATTGTTCAATTGTCTCAGTTGGGTTCAATATGGGGAAGACTGCAGACTTGACAACTGGCCAGAAGACCATCATTGATAGCCTCCATAGGATGGGTAAGCCACAAAAGTTCATAGCTAAGTAGGCTGGCTGTTCACAGAGTGGAGTGTCCAAACATATCAATGGTAAGTCTAGTGGAAGGACAAAGTATGGCAGGAGAAGATGCACCAGCAAAAGAGATGACCGTGGGCTTCAGCGGATTATCAAACAGAGAAGATTCAAGAATCTAGCAGAGATCCAGAAAGAATGGAATGAGGCGGGAGTCACAGCTTCAAAAACCACCACATTCAGATGCATCCGGGAGATGGGCTACAACTGTCGGGTTCTTTGCATCAAACCACTTCTGAGCCTGAGCCAACGTAGAAAGGGTCTCAACTGGGCCAAGGAGAAGAAAGACTGGACTGTTGCCCAGTGATCCAAGGTCCTATTTTCTGATGAAAGTAATCAAGAATTCAGGAATCAAGATCCAAGGTTTTGGAGGAAGAAGGGTGAAGAACAGAAGCCAAGCTGCTTGAGGTCCAGTGTGAACTATCCATAGTCATGATTTGGGGTGCAATGTCCAGTGCAGGTGTGGTAAACTCTGCTTTGTTTCATCCAATGTCACCGCAACAGTCTACCACAATGTTTTAGAGGGATTCAATGATTTCTTCTGCTGAGGACCTGTATGGAGATGCAGATATCATCTTCCAGCAGGACCTGGCCCCTGCCCATACTGCCAGAAGCACCAGCACCTGCTTTGATGCCCATGCCATCACAGTGCTTGACTGGCCAACCAACTCGCCGAATCTAAACCCCATTGAGAATCTATGGGGTATTATCAAGAGGAAAATGAGGGCCAACAGACCCTCAAACAAAGAAGAAGTGACAGCGAGCAACAAGGAACTCTGGGCTTCCATAACTGCCAGGCAATGCCACAGGCTGATTGCCTCAATGCCACAGTGCATCGAGGCAGTGATTAAAGCAAAGGGATTCCCAACCAAGTATTGAAGATCAACATATCGTTTTGAAAGTACCATATTTTGATTGATTTAATGTGACCCTAATTTCTTGTTTTTCCCTACAAAAACTGAGAAGTAAATGGTGATTTCTTCACAGTACTCTAATCTTTTGAATTCCTGATTTTGTGTGTTTTATGAGCTGGAAGCCCAAATTATGTAAAATTAAACAAATAAATACTTGAAATTATAATCTATGAAAGTTAAACCTTTCTAATGGAATTAAGGAAATTAAATACATTTTATATATTTTTTTTTTGGAAAGGGTCTGTACATTTATGAATTACATTTATGCTACTGCTACTATACTATGCATCTTCAAATATTCTATAAATGAACCATCTCAATGTATCTTTCATGGACTAGACACAGCTAAAATGCAGTTTTATTGCTACAGTGTAACCATTCAAAGAAAACAAGACAATGTAAAATGTGTCCCTGATTTTTCCAACAGTGTCACAGTGCCATGTGCTCAATGGAATCGAGCTGCATTTCTGAATGAATACAATTTACTGAGATAATGATTTGCTTTCAAGGCTTACAGTGTACCGTGAGACAGATTCTTACCTTTTATTGAATGGACTGTCACCAGATATGACATGAGTGGATTCGGGACCTAGGAGGAAGTGGATGCGCTGGTAGAAAGACCTGGCAGCCTAACCACAGGAAGAAAATCAATCAAAATCCACGACCAATAATCAACAAATTCTGCTTCCTGTCTTTAATGTGAATAGAACGTCCAATTATCTTAGATTAGAAATAAACCTTCTGGGTGGCTGTCCAAACCTGCTGAGGAGCCAGTGAAGAGGGGGACTGGCTCAGTAATTCCACTGGGTCAGGTGATCCTTTGCAATACAACTGGTTCTGACAGGAGGGCTGCAGACAACAGTCTGGATCCATACAATCAGTCAAGCCATCTGAAACACAAAAACAAGTTATTTTCTGAACCCTGAGGAGAGTTTTGGACTTGGGAGTTTTCATATGAAGTATGGGCAAATGTCAGAAGTGATAGAAAGAGTTACGTCAGGTAATTAAATCTGGACCGTTATTTTGTCCCTGTGAGTTTATAAAAGTCAAGCGTATATCTGGTCAGCAGGCACCTGAGCCTACGAGTAAGCTTACATACACGCACTCACAAAAAATAACCAACCTCTCTTTAGCTCATATTTCTTTTCACTCTTCTGTTAACTTCATCTTGTCTGTCCAGATCTTAATATATCCCTCACATTCCCATCCGATGTAGTCATGGCTTTTGGTTTTAATGCTGTGATTTAGTGCAGCACATGCTGATGTTTATTTTCGTTTAGTTCAGTAGAAATACCTGACTACTCTTAATTTATGACAAAAAGAGTTTCTTGAGATAACTTTGTGTTTTCACAGGTCCGTATGCCTTGCAAGGTTACTACAGGCACAAAACAATACTGTTTCACAGGCTAGTCCCATCAAGAACAAGTGATCTTCTGAACATGACGTTTCATCACCTTAGGGGTTTGTCAGTAGAACATTTTGGATTTGTGCTATATGCTAAAATGTGCCCAGTTTAAAGTTCCATTTTCAAGTTCAGCTGTTATTTATCACTTTACTATTGGGAGCAACCAAGTTCAAATATATTGTTGACCTGTGTTTTGCCTTGTGTAACATGGCTCCAATTCAGTTTGTCCATATATTTGTGCAGTACACAATTATTATTTACCCATTTAACTCTGTATGTGAACATACCTCCTTCATTGTCCTTGCCATCAGTACAGAGGGTTTCCATGGCTACATGACATCCTGCTCCTCTCCATCCTGACTGGCAGATACAGTGCCAGCCACTGGCCTCTAGGGTGCATCTTCCATTGTTGTTGCAGAGACCTGGGCAACCCTCTGGACAGGGCAAAAAAAATAAATTTCCAGAGTTAGACCAGTGTGAGTGGGATAGGATTACCAGTGGTCACTTGGGTGTGAAACAGGCTTCAACCAATATACATTTTGGAAAGTTGGTGGAAATAGTAAACCAGCTGTGAAAGATGAGTGTTTCCCTCACCTCAGTAAAGCCCGAGAAAGTGCACTAAGGCCATCATCAGAAAGAGCCCAAGGTTGAATTGGCAGCTACTTAACGTATGATGTGGGCGCACTGAAGATTTTACACACACTGTTGGGTCAAATCCTCCTACAACACGCTAAGGGCACCTCCAGGGTCTGGCTGATGTAACAGAGCCAATTTTTTATGATCTAAAAATACACCATGAAGTTATCTATACTCGCCACAGTAATGGTTTGTAAAGAGATAAAGAAAATGGTTTGGGCTTTCAAATTAATCAAAAGATATATGTATAGCAATGTGTAGAACATGACAAATGTTTAAGTTTATTCGTTCTCTTAAGATATAATTATGTAACAATTATCAAATGCAGGAATGTACAACGCCTTGTGTAAACAGATTAGTCAAATAAATATGGTAAAGGAAAGTATAAATATAAACAAACAATGTGTATAACATTAAAATCACAGTTCAACCTCCCAAGTCGACCACAATTCAATCCATGATGTAGGTTGATTTGAGTTGTTTTAATTTCAAATCTGTTTTGATTTAAACAGGATATAGGGAGGCTTGAATTAATCTGTTCCAGGCACACACTCTCGTCACCATAACCCTTATTATATTTTTACATATCATATAACTATTCAGAAAATGTCATACTTCATACAGTTTAGTTGTGAAATAGAAACAATACAAGTTTTACGCGATGAAAAATGTGTAATTTTTCTGAGCTTTTATTGTGACCTATAAGTCTGACAGGGTCTGTTGACATCTCGTTTGATGGCACACCGAATGATGTTTCAACCGCCAAGATTTCATTTCACTCTTGGGGCATATTTTAACAGACAATTTTGGTTTAGCTCCAAATTGTGCCACTTTTGGGTGTACAAATTGACTTGGTTCGCTGGAGGTTTAATTGTAAATGTTTGTCAAAGCTTAACTAAGAATTGCCACTGTAGGCTCTATGGAATCTATTGTGATAGCGCCAATTCCTTCCAGTTACTTTGATAATGTGATTATTGATTGTTATAAGTGTTATGAATTAGTAATTACAGAATAATACAGTTGAAAACATCCATCCATCAATTTTCTGAGCCGCTCATCCTCACAAGGGTCGCGGGAGTGCTCGAGCCTATCCCAGCTATCATCGGGCAGGAGGCGGGGTACACCCTGAACTGCTTGCCAGCCAATCGCAGCAGTTGAAAACATGTATTTTGTATTATGATTTAAGTTCAGCTGAAAAATAAAATAGTAGGAAAACATCTAACGCCTTGATATGACTTGTCTTTGTGCAAAAAAGGGCCCTATACTGTGATTTGGCAACAGTGTCATGTATTTAAAAAACACCTGTCTTCAAAAACCCATATTGGTTCAAGCCCAATGTGTGAAAATATGTGTTCCTTTGTAAACAAATGAACTGTGAGTCTAATAGACAATTTAACGACAAAGAAGACAAATCAATAGATTAAACCATATCAGAAAACAACTGAAATGTTGTAGTTTCACATGAACTACTTGGATAGCCTGCAGCCAAACATAACATGCTATAAAATCAATCTCAATGTCCCGTGAAAATTTATTGGCCCCCTTCTCGAGTTCTTATATTTCTGCATAGTTTCCCGACTTTGTTTAAGCTCATCAGACAAATGTACAGTAAATATCAGACAAATATAACCCAAGTGAACTTAAAATGCTGTTTTTAAATGAAAAAAAAGAACAATTGAAAGTTACCTGTGTGAAAAAGTAATTACCCCCACCTTATTAAATCATTAGTTAATTGTGGCTCATCACAATTTCTGCTTAATTTTCGCTGATCACACCGAAGTCTGATTACCTCCTGACCTGTTGAATCAAAAAATCACTTCTGTCCCAACAAAATCAAGACAGACAAAAGACCTAAAAAAGCTGCAATAAAATGACACGATCCAAAGAAAATCCAGAACAGTCGAGAAATAAAGTAACTGACATCTATCAGTCTGGAAAGGGTTACAAAAGCCATTTCTAAAGCTTTAAGTTTCCAGCAAACCATAGGGAGAGCCATTATCCTTACATGGAGAAAACAAGGAACAGTGGTGAACCTTTCCAGGAGTGGCCGGCCTACAGAGATTACCCCAAGAGAACAGCGATGACTCATCCAGGAGGCCACAAAGGAAGTCAGGACAACTTCTAAAGAACTACTGGCCTCCATTGCCTCATTTAAGGTCAGTGACACAATAATGAAGAGACTGGGCAAAAAAGGTACCCATGGTAGAGTTCCAGGGTGAAAACCACTGCTGACCAAAAAGAACATAAAGGCTCCTCTTACTTTTGAAAAAAAATAATAATAATAATAATAAATAAATAAATAAAAACATCTGAATGATTGCCAACACTTTTGGGAGAATATTATATGGACTGGCAAGATGAAAGTTGAGCTTTTTGGAAGGTGCGTGCCTCGTTACATCTGGTGTAAACGTAGCACAGCATTTCAGAAAAAGAACATCATACCAACAGTCTTAACGTGGTGGTAGTGTGATGGTGTTGGGCTGCTTTTACTCCTTCAGGAATCTGGACAACTTGCTGTGATTGATGGAACCATGAATTTTGCTCTTTACCAGAAAATCCTGAGCGAGAATTCTCAGCCATCAGTTTGTGACCTCTAGCTGAAGTGCACTTGGGTTCTGCAGCAGTATAACAATCCAAAACACACCAGCAAGTCAAATTCTGAATGGCTTAAAAACAATCTAAGGTTTTGGATTGACATGCAATGGTAATGACCTTTAAAGGGCCTTTCATGCTTGAAAACCCTCCATTTTTGCTGAATTCGAACAATTATGCAAGGAAGAGTGGGCCAAAATATCTCCACAGAAATGTGAAAGACTCATGGTCAGTTATAGAAAATGCTTGATTTCAGTTGTTGCTGCTGAGGATGGCCCAAACTGTCAATAGGTTTAGGGGGCCATTACTTTTTCAGACAGGTCCAGGTAACTTTGAAAAGTTGTTTTTCCTTAATGAAATAAATCACCATTTAAAGACAGCATTTTAAGTTCACTTGAGTTATATTTCTCTGATATTTAAATTTTTTTGATGATCTCAAACATTAATGTGGGGAAACTACACAAAAATATAAGAATTTGAGAAGGGGCTCGATACTTTTTCACGGCACTCTCCATCCATCCATCCATCCATTTTCTACCGCTTATCCGAGGTCGGGTCGCGGAGGCAGTAGCTTTAGCAGGGACGCCCAGACTTCCCTCTCCCCAGCCACTTCATCCAGCTCTTCCAGGGGGATCCCGAGGCGTTCACAGGCCAGCTGAGAGACATAGTCTCTCCAGCGTGTTTGGGTCACCCCCGGGGTCTCCTCCCGGTGGGACGTGCCCGGTACACCTCACCAGGAAGGTGTCCGGGAGGCAACCGAATCAGAAGCCCCAGCCACCTCATATGGCTCCTCTCAATGTGGAGGAGCAGCGGCTCTACTCTGAGATCCTCCCGGATCACCCTATCTCTAAGGGAGAGCCACAGCACGTGACCTTAGGTGAGGGTAGGAACGTAGATCGACCGGTAAATTGAGAGCTTCGCCTTTCGGCTTAGCTCCTTCTTTACCACAACGGACCGATACAAAGTCCACATCACTGCAGACGCTGCACCGAACCGCCTGTCGATCTCTCGTTCCATTCTTCCCTCACTCGTGAACAAGACCCCAAGATACCCGAACTCCTCCACTTGGGGCAGGATTGGTGGGCACGCCACCCTTTTCCGACTGAGGACCATGGTCTCAGATTTGGTGATTCTCATCCCAGCCACTTCACACTGCAAAAAGCAGAGATGCAATACCGAGGCCACCATACCGGACCACCTCTACGCCTCGGCTGTGCCGAGAAATTCTGTCCATAAAAGTTATGAACAGAATCGGTGACAAAGGGCAGCCTTGGCGTAGTCCAACCCTCCCTGGAAACGAGTCCGACGCACTGCCGGCAATGCGGACCAAACTCTGACACCGGTCGTACAGGGACCGAACAGCCCGTATCAGGGGGTTCGGTACCCCATACTCCCGAAGCACCCCCCACAGGACTCCACGAGGGACACGGTCGAACGCCTTCTCCAAGTCCACAAAACATATGTTGGGCAAAATCCCATGCACCCTCGAGGACACTGCTGAGGCTGTAGAGCTGGTCCACTGTTCCACGGCCAGGACGAAAACCACACTGCTCCTCCTGAATATGAGATTCGACTTCCCGATGTACCCTCCTCTCCAGCACCCCTGAATAAACCTTACCAGGGAGGCTGAGGAGTGTGATCCCCCTGTAGTTGGAACACACCCACGGTCCCCTTCTTAAAAAGGGGGATCACCACCCCAGACTGCCAATCCAGAGGCACTGTCTCCGATGTTGCAGAGGAGTGTCAACCAGGACAGCCCCACAACATCCAGAGCCTTTAGGAACTTCGGGCGAATCTCCTCCACCCCCGGGGCCTTGCCACCGAGGATCTTTTTAACTACCACGGTGACCTCAACCCCAGAGATGGGAGAACCCGCCCCGGAGACCCCAGACTCTGCTTCCTTATGGGAAGGTGTCTCAGTGGAATTGAAGACCTCTTCGAAGTATTCTCCCCACTGACTCTCAACGTCCCGAGTCAAGGTCAGCAGCACCCCATCCCCACTATACACAGTGTTGATGGTGCACTGCTTTCACCTCCTGGGATGCCGGATGGTGGACCAGAATTTCCTCAAAGCCGTCCGTAAGTCTTTTTCCATGGCCTCATCGAACTCCTCCCATGATTTTGCTTAAGCAACCACCAAAGCTGCATTCCGCTTGACCAGCCGGTACCCATCAGCTGCCTCAGGAGTCCCACAGGCCAAAAAAGCCCCATAGGACTCCTTCAGTTTGACAGCATCCGACCGTTGCCGCCACGACAGGTGCCGATCACCTTACGGCCACAGCTCCGGTCGGCCGCCTCAGCAATGGAGGCGCGGAACCTGGTCCGCTCGGATTCGATGTCCCCCGTCTCCCCCGGAATGTGAGCAAAGATCTGTCAGAGGTGGGAGTTGAAACTCCTTCTGACAGGGGATTCCACCAGACGTTCCCAGCAGACCCTCACAATACGTTTGGGCCTGCCAGGTCGAACCGGCATCTTCCCCCAATATTGGAGCCAACTCACCACCAAGTGGTGATCAGTTGACAGCTCCGCCCCTCTCTTCCCCCGAGTGTCGAAGACATGCGGCCGCAAGTCCGATGACACGACCACAAAGTCGATCATCGAACTGCGACCTCAGGTGTCCTGGTGCCAAGTGCACGTGTGGACACCGTTATGCTTGAACAAGGTGTTCGTTATGGACAATCCGTGGTGAGCACAGAATTCAAATAACAGAACACCACTCGGGTTCTGATCGTGGGGGCCGTTCCTCCCAATCACGCCCTTCCAGGTCTCACTGTCATTGCTCACGTGAGCATTGAAGTCCCCCAGCAGAACGCGCTCTCCAGCAGCCCCTCGAAGGACTCCAAAAAGGGTGGGCACAAACAACAGTCAGGACCCGTCCCCCGACCCGAAGGCAGAGGGAGGCTACCCTCTCGTCCACCGGGGTGAAACCCAATGTACAGGCACCAAGCCTTGGCGCCTCTCACCGTGGGCAACTCCAGAGTGGAAGAGAGTCCAACTCCTCTCAAGAGGACTGGTACCAGAGACCAAGGTGTGTGTGGAGGCGAGCCCGACTAGATCTAGTCGGAACTTCTTGACCTCGCACACCAGCTCGGGCTCCTTCCCTGCCAGAAAGGTGACATTCCACGTCCCTAAAGCCAGCTTCTGTAGCCGGAGATCGGATCGCCAAGGTCCCTGCCTTCGACCACCGCCCAGCTCACACTGCACCTGACCTCTATGGCCACTCCCATAGGTGGTGAGCCCATTGGAAGAGGGACTCACGTTACCCTTGCGGGCTGTGCCCGGCCAGGCCCCGCTCGCCTTCGAGCCCCACCTGCAGGCCTGGCTCCAGAGGGCGGCCCCAGTGACCCGCGTCCAGGCAAGGGAAAACTTCCTGAACTTTTCATCTTCATAAAAGTTTTTGGAGTTGTACTTTGTCTGGTCCCTCACCTAGGACCTGTTTGCCATGGATGACCCTGCCAGGGGCGTAAAGCCCCAGACAACTTAGCTCCGAGGTTCATTGGGACACACAAACCCCTCCACCAAGATAAGGTAACAGCTCAAGGAGGAGTTCACGGCACTGTACAATATTTATATGCATAGAACCATTTTTTAAACCAAAGATATTTAATTGAATATGGCGATAGAGAATGAGGTACTGAGAAATACACAAATTTACAAAAAAAAAAAATTAAGGATGTTATAGAGCAAAACAAATTTCCCAAATCAAAACAAAATTATATACCTAGCAACCAGATGAGCAATTAACCTTTCTTCAAATGGAAGTTCATTTTTTTCATCAGCACTGTTTCCTAGACCTACAATTTTAGCCAGTGGGGGTACAAATCACAGGCTCGAATCCATGTGAAAACACAAATGGCAGAGATAGCCACATAAAATCTAAGGATGGTCAGGTGGTTGGGACTGCATGCCTATAAAGACTCTATTTGATGCCCTTGTGACGCATTCCATTACCACAGACAAGAAAGAAAGACTCATTTTGAAAACAACAACTTTAAAAACCAAGCAAAGCCTTGCTGAAGACACAAAATGAGGGGTGGAGGCACAGGACAGGTCAGCGTGAAGATAATCAGAAGACAGAGGGACAGCAAGTGGCTAAATCAACAAAAACAATTATACATCAGGTTCCTGAATGCAAGACAACAACGGGTCACATTTTCGACTGTGTTGTGTGTGTGAATATCGACAATAGAAAGCCCTATTCTGAACCATGAAAATAACCATAAGCATTCGACAACTAAAATTTTAAGAAAATAACAAAAATAAAGAAATGCATATAACATGTAGAATACTAATCACAGTGAAAATTTTTTTGAAACAAATACAATTACATGGAAGAGAAAAATTAGACAGAGACATACAAACAAAACATAATGTTTGAAATGTTTGTGTTTTGGGACAGTGAAGCTTTGTAAATAAACCTTTGACATTAATAGATTACCTTTATATCCTGAGAAAAGGAGAGGGCACGAGGAAGAGAGGGAGGAAAATTAGGGAAAAACATAAATTGAACAAAAGCAGTGAAATACACTCTGCAATAAACAGATAAATAGTCAAAACAAGACAGAAGGGAAGAGCTCGGACCATGGGAGTGCAATGAAAGAAAAACTCACAGAGAAAGAAGAAAACTTCCCACTGTGCCTGATAAAGGCATTCATACACCCCAAAAATATAACAGCATAACACTTTTGTTTTTGCTCCCATTTTCATGAGCTCAACTCAAAGACAAAATTGTTTCTACAGTATTGACATAAAAGGCCTATGGGCACCGCTACTTTGTGAAAATAATCCATCCACTTCACAGGTGTAGATGCTGATTTGACAGCGTGATTGTTGCACAAGTGTGCCATAGACTGCCCACAATTAAAGGGCACTCTAAAATGTGCAGTTTTACTGCATTGGGGCTGCAGGGGGCAGAAAACTAGTCGGTATGTGGTGTGACAACCATTTTCCTTACGCAGGGCAGGACTTCTCCTTTGTCAATCAAGGGTGTTGATTGGGAGAATGTTGCTTCACTCCTCTTTAATGGCTGTGCCAAATTGTTGGCATTATCCATAACTAGAACACGCTATTGTATACGGTGATCCAAAGCCTCCCATACATGCTCAATGGGTGCCGTGTCCGATGAGTATCCTGGCCATGCAAGAACTGGGATGTGTTCAACTTCCAGGAATTGTGTACAGATTCTTCTAATGTGGGGCCACGCATTATCATGCTGCAACACAAGGTGATGGTCTTGCATAAATGACACAAGCAGCCTCAGGATGTCATCAAATGGCATCAATAAAATTCACCTGTGTTCGTTGTCCATAACATACCTGCCCATACCATAACCCCACTGCCACGAACGGCAACATTAGCTAATGTCCACAATGTTGACATTAGCAAAGCGCTAACCCACATGATGCAATACATGTCATCTGCCATCTGCCCTACACAGTGAACACCAGGATTTAATTGTGAAGCGAACACCTCTCCAGAGTGCGAGACACCATAATATGTGGGCATTTGCCCACTCAAATCAGTTACAACCCCGAACTGCAAGCAGGCCAAAACTAGCGCTGCACAATATGTCGTTTGAGCTTCAAAATCGCAATGTATGTGTGCACAATAGTCACATCACAGGGTCCTGCTCAATTTTGGTGTATTGAAATGCAGTCAATCAATTGTAATAGTAATAAGTGACCAACAGAGTCAAGAGAGCTAACCAGAGAATTTAGTTGCTGAGAAAACTCAACTCCTTTGGCATAGACAAAAATATTTTATGTACCTTTTATCAAAGTTGTATTGAGAGTCTCTTAACCTATTCTTTTATCTGCTGGTTTGGCTGTCTTTCTATGAAAGACAAAGAAATGTCTGAATGGCATCATTAAAATGTGCTCCAAAATTATTGGACTCCATCTTAAGGACCTCTGCTCCCTTTGGACAACACAGGTGGTCCAGAAAGCAAAGACAATTCTAACCCAACCCAATCATGTGCTTGGCGGTGATTATTATTATTATTGTTATTTTCCATAATGCCCCCAGGTCGGCAGTATTATGTGCCGTTGCGGAACACAAACCGCTACGCTAAGGCTTTTATCCATTCTGCAATAAGGTTGCTAAACGCACAAAATAGGAAATAAATTGATAGCAGTCATTCAGTCTGCATGTCGTTCGGCTGTACGGTCACTGGTTGTGGTTGTTGTAATGCCATGAGGTAATACTGTGTTTGTGTGTATGTATATGTACGTATAGGGATGTATACAGACCAGGGATGTATACATACCAGTATGAGTATGTTTATGTACATATATCTCTTTCCTGTTGTTGTTACTGTTGTACAATGGACATGTTGATTGTTAAACTGAATTGCCCTTCTTGGGACTAACAAAGTAATCTGAATCAGAGGTACCTGGTTGGACATGGCAATAAGCACTGATGTTACGGTAAAATATAACTCATCAAACAACACACATGGAGCAGCCCAGGGTGTTTTATACTTATTCTTTTGTATGATAACTATTATTGAGGACACTGAAAAGAATAACAAACCTGCATTTACTGTATCTCTCTTCAAAATGTGACACAACACATTACACTTGGGTGAGGGGGAAGAGCCACGGCATTATTGAAGGGACAAACGCCAGGTGTACACATGTTTTGCTTAAACTAATGCACTCAAATATAGAAATACTAATACATATGTTAAAACATAGGTGTAAAATCATACATTCATTAAAAACAAATGAATAGCGTTAGGAATGTGCTAATGACTACAATATAACGGCATGAAAATATTTTTTTTTAACTTCATGCCTGGCTGGACTATTGCTCAATACGACATTACATTTAAATACAGATAGACTTCATACGTTTGTGCTTTACTGAGCATAGTTGTTCTAGAGAAGGAAAAAGATACATATGTGCTGGTTTTCACATATTACGTGTATGTTATCCTGTATTTTTTTTTTAACATCGCATTATATATCGCAGGGTGAAAGAAAATCGCAATGTAATTTTATTTAATATCGTGCAGACCTAGTGAAGACCTCGAAGAGGACAAGGAGCATCCAGATGAGCTTCCCTGAGACGGTTTCTGACAGTTTACGCAGGAATTATTTGGTTAAGCAAGCCAAATTTTGCTGTCTGGGTGGCTAGTCTCAGATGATCTTGAAGGTAAATATGCTGGAGGTCCTGGGCTGGTTTGAACATATGTGGTCTGCGGTTGTAAGGCTGGTTGAATGTAATGCCAATTTCTCTGAAACTTCTTTCGAGACGGCAAATGCTAGAGAACAGAACATTCAGTTCACGGGTAACAACCCTGGTGGACATTCCTAACAGTCAGCATGCCAATTGTCCGCTTAAAACCTGCTACATCTGTGGCTGTGTGATAAAATTGCACATTTTAGGCTTGCTGCACATGGTGCGACCTGACCAAACCTGACTGGAATGGATCATCGGAAAAAAATGACAGTTGTCGAGGCTCCAAATATTGTACATACTATACTGTATGACTTTTATTAAACCATAAAATCATAGCGTGACGGTTAAGGAAGAAGCGGGTTGCTACAAAGAGGGGACCTCCAATAAAGATAAAATATGGATATTTTGAGAGGCTGCTTCGCCCCCATTCACTAATTGTACACATTGCACTATTTACATGGCTCGCATGCAATTTCGTGACAGATTGCACGCTTCAGTATTTCATTCATGGGTAGTTATGAAATTATAAATATAGTTAAGTATTATTGTAAAACACAATGTATGTTTATAGTGGATAGGGACTGGGCCGGACCGCAAAAAGCGAACATCTGCAGATAATTGACGCCCATAATTGTTGCATTGAAAAAAATTAAAATTAAAAAAATATATATCTATATTTTTAAACCACAAAAGATTATTGAATAGGTAAGGATACACTTCCATTAAGTGTTTTCAGGGTTGGCGCCCCCATAAAAAAACTGAAAATAAAAAGGAAAACAAACAAACAAAAAGTTTTAGATTGAAAAAAAAAATGGGGAAAAAGATTCTGGGAATTGGTGAATTTGCGGGTATCGAACAGCGAGTATCCAGGGGTTCACTGTACTGTATACACCAGGTGTCAAACTCAGTTTACTTCGTGGGCCACATTCACCTCAATTTGATCTCAAGTGGGCCGGACCAGTACATCTGTAGCTTATTATCTCGTTGCACATTTTGTTTGAAATCATATGACCAAACTCAAAAGTCATAAAAATGTGTGCAGTTTCAACAATATTATGAATGAATAATTTACAATTTATAAATCGTATTAGATTTATAAACTGTATGTACCTTATATAAAACAACTAATTTAGAAATAATTTTAAATATATATATATATATATATATATATATATATATATATAAACATAGATTTCCGCATTCATCTGCAAACCCTGAAAGGCTCAAATGACTCATCACACCATACAAACTAAAGTGGAAACTTTTCATAATGAAAATGCAGTTATCCCCCTGCCTTGTAAATGTATTCAGGTAGATTGATGGAGTGAAACTAAAAAAATTAAGACAAAATAAATGTATTAGCCA
Source organism: Phyllopteryx taeniolatus (assembly GCF_024500385.1). Taxonomy (NCBI): domain Eukaryota; kingdom Metazoa; phylum Chordata; class Actinopteri; order Syngnathiformes; family Syngnathidae; genus Phyllopteryx; species Phyllopteryx taeniolatus. The sequence continues at coordinate 3,223,631 of NC_084505.1, read as the reverse complement.
CATCTATTAAGGACATAGATATCCACAGTAAGTGCAAAATAGAAACTTAAATCAGCTGCTTATTTAATAGTCACCCAGTAGCTTGCCATAAAAAGCTGAAAACACAAGCAATGAATCTATATGAGATTAGCATTAGTCTGCACAAACAATTCGTAACATCTCTAAAAATTACTCATCTCACTCAAGAAGTGACTTTCATCTTTTCCCTGTCAGGGGTCGCCGCCACAGCAAGTCATTCGCATGATTTCTTTGTCTGACGTAACCCAGACATTTTTATCCGGGCTTTAACAAACTCATGCCCCAATAAACTTTGCAAACTAATTTTGAACTGCACACATAAAATTACTGAACAAACAATACATGATATGATACATATACAAGCTTTGCTTCACACAAAGTCTCACTCTCTTACTGCATATGGATTGGTGGCTTCGTGAATGTCACGTCATGCGACTCACAGCACTTCTGGTTCTATAGTGATTGTGTCAAAACAAAAGCATAAGTTTCAAAATAATAGTCTGTATGTATACAGTAAATGAACTAAAATGTGCAAATATAATATGACTAAAACTTCCCTGATGGACCCCCTGATGGGCCCCTGGTATATACTGTATTTGTATGGTTTGGCACAGCAGAAATGTATTTTTTGCGTGTGTGAACGCTTATGTGCATTTTGATTGGCTATTGTATCTGCAATGTTGCAACATCCATCCATTTTCCGTACCGCTTATCCTCACTAGGGTCATGGGCGTGCTGGAGCCTATCCCTATCTTTGGGCGAGAAGCAGGAACACCCTGAACCGGTCGCCAGGCAATCGCAGGGCACATATAAACAAACAACCATTCACACTCACATTCACAACTACGGCCAATTCAGAGTCTTCATTTAATCTACCATGCATGTTTTTGGGATGTGGGAGAAAACCGGAGTACCCGGAGAAAACCACACAGGCACGGGGAGAACATGCAAACTCCACACAGGCAAGGCCGGATTTGAACCCTGGTCCTCAGACCTGTGAGGCAGATGTGCTAACCAGTCGTCCACCGTGCCCAATTTGGCAAATTCCTGATTCAAAATTTGAATCACCGCAACACCAGTCGGCCAATCATGAAAACTAGTTTGCTCACATTGTGCATCACTCGATGTGTGGCGGGCTTTAGAGTGGCCTTTTATTGTGGGCAGTCTAAGGCAAACCTGCACAATAACAGTCTTATCAGCATCTTGATAGGCCACACCTGTGAGGTGGATGGATTATCACGGTAAAGGAGAAGTTGTCACAAACAGATTTAGACAGATTTGTAAACAATATTTGAGGAAAATAGGCCTCGTGTGTACATGAAAAATCAAAAACAAACGTGTTGTTCAGTATAGTTTGCACAAACAATGATTGATGAAAACATTTTAAAGAAAATACTAAGAAGTAACTTAAAAACTATTAATCGACACGTCAAATTAAAAGTTTATAAAGTGAAATAACCTAATTAAGATTCGGATATCAAGACAAGTAGCTGAGACAAAGAGCAGGTTGCTGGATAATAATCAAACAGGTAGGACCCCTATCAAGTCCTAAAAACTGTTACTAGTACTAATGTAAAGAACAATGTATTCCGAAAAACATATTTTTCCCCTTAATTTTATGATCAGCTACCTAAAGCTACTTAAGTCAAATTCATGTTTATAGACTTAAAATCAGCTAACATGATTGAATACTGCCACAGCATGGTGAGCCAAAAGTCATAAAAAGAGAACATCCCAAAATACAACAACACAGTCCGACAAATGCTTTGTTAAAAACATGTGACTGACAGCTTGAGCAGCAAATCCAACTGTTAGTGCGATTACGGTAGTTTAAACTCATTCACACAGGCGTAGGCGAAGAGCAGAACATAACGGCATAAGAGGGACAGAAGGGTAAAGCTTAGAGCAAAAACGAACACAACAGCAGGGCCAGGATTTCATCAACTAGATCAGAAAGTTAACAGTTGTTTGTGCAATAGCGAGCTTATCTGAGGAAGGAAAACATTTACCATGACTACCCCAGGCTACTGAGAATAAATATTAGAATGTCCAATTGATTACATCTAGAAATTCTTCCTTTTCAGTTGTGGGATTTCAAGTTGAACAAGAACAAGAACACATACATAGTCGCTAACAAGGTGCTAGTGTTTGGACAGAGAAACAAATTAAAAGCCAATTGTACAAAACACTATTTTATACAGCATGGGTTGCATTGAATTTGGAAAATGTGTGCCTAGCACAAAAAATGAAATGCAAATGCACTACAGGTATACATTTGATATTAAGACCATAATAAAATCCTGAAATGCTGTAGGTAAAAAAACAAGCATCGTTCTTTAGCCTACTCCTATTTTCGGTCAATGATTTTTGTCGAGTTCTGGTTTGGATATGTTGTATGATGCATTTTTTTTCTCTCCCTTTTTCTGAATGTTCAAACAACTGTGATTTATTGCAAGAACCATCTATTCATTCAAATGCATTTATGGGGTTGTGGGAACGGAAAGCTGTCCCCCTCTACTGCAAAGCATCGTCTTTACAGCACTTCAGAAGAAACAGTTTAATAAAACCAATACATTGTGGCACATGCGCAGCCCTGCTAGCGAGAGCTCACCAGACGCCACCGAAACTTGCTACACTTTCCACGGCTTCCTAATACCTCAGTCACTTCCACTTTTCACTTTCTTGGAAGAGACAATATACTAAGAGCTACATTGGAGAAAAAAAATACATAAATAGATTAATTAATTAATTAATTTGAAGAAAAAAAAGAACACGTATCTGTATGTGTTTAATAATGTAATAGTATGAGATGCACGAGCGAATGGCACCTTGTAAGAGAAAGCGCAAACTGAAGCGGAGTTTGTGAACTGAAGCAATGTTTGTCTGAAAATGTTGTTTATAAAACCTTTTGTTCGTGAACGGGGCATTTGTGAACCGAGATGCCGACTGTATCTCTGTACCACTGAGTCATAATTTAATAAAACAGCTATTGGGAAAGTAGTAATTGGTATTTCAACCAGTTGCAAACCGACAAAATACACATCAGAATCCTTGCACTGCCGGTCCATTTTCTTCAAAATCTAAATAATCTGTAAGGCATTTATATTTTTAAGGGTAATGTTGTAAATTGAGTTTGAAATTATATTCGTGTTAGGATCACAGTTTGGTATACAATTTTATACAGTGCTGCTTGAAAGTTTGTGAACCCTCCTTACATGGCCACTCTTTTTGTAAAAAAACAAAACATTAAACTAACCTTGTTAAACATAGATCCAAATCCCTATTTGTAAACCATGCCTTCCAAATAGTAGACACACACACACACAAATAGTTATAGTTTCATTATTTAATCCAACAAACGTTTTTTTTTTCCTACAAAAACTGATAATTGTATGTGCAAAAGTATGTGATCGTTTCTATTAGTAGCTTGTGTCACCTCCTTTTGTAACCATTACTTCAACGAGAAGAACTCTCACATATGTTTATGGGGATTTCTACCCACTAGTTCTTGCAAAGCTCAGCCAGCTGAAGTTGGTGTGACATCTGGTATGTACCAATTTATTCAGGTCTCGCCACAACATTTCAATTGGATTATGGTCCAGACTATGACTGTGCCAATTTACAATAGGAATCCTCTTTCTCTCATGCAATTCCTTTGTACTTTTGGTGGAATGCTTTGGTTCATTTTCTTGTTGTTTAATCCATTTCCATCCCAGCTTAAACTCCCTGAATGACGGCAGGAAATTCTGGGCAAGAATTTCTTCATACACCTGGAAATTCATGGCTCTTGAGATATAATGGAGTCATCCAGGTCCAGAGGTGGGAGGAGGTTCTTTACTTCTTATGCAGTGCTGGCTTTTCTCCAAACATGGTGGTTTTGATTGTGATCAAATAATTATTGATCTATTTTTGACCCGTCTGTCCCGAGAAAGAATAGTAGACGCATACACATTCATTCGAGATGCTACCAGAGAGATCTGCAACTCCCTAGAAGTGATGTCTGGGTCAGCCTTTTAACAATTTTTTCCGCCCTTGGTGTTTCTGGGTGATAGTTTTGATGGCAATCCAATTTTGGCAGAGTGTCTGTCATGTTGAAGACTGTCCATTTGTAAAATTATTTGTCATACAATGGATGGATGGAGCTGGAATCTTTCGAGAATGGTCTGACAACCCTCCCCAGATGGATGGGCTGTCAATACTCTCTTTCTTCATGTCCTCGGCTATCTCCTCTGATCTTGGTTTTGCTGATTTACTGTATATGGGACCACAGTTGATTTGCTTGCTTTCATCTCTCTATTCATTAGTGCAGTCCAAACCCTTTCTCCGATGTCTTATTTCACCGGTCTGCTTAAATGATTTAATAAGCACCCAAATGTGTAGACTGTGTCTTTTACCTGCTGGATTTAATCAATGCAGCTGGGGGTTCACGTATACTTTTGCACATGTAGAATGATCAGTTTTTGTGAAAAAAAACAAAAACATGTTTTTTGGATTAAATATTCTCTTTTTGTGTGTGTGTCTGTAAAGGTATGCTTTACAAATTGGGATTTCAATGGATGTTTAATAAGGTTAGTTTAAAAGGTCCCGTATTTTGGCTATTTAGACCTCCATAGAGTGATTCTCTAACATAAACTTAGTATAAAAGTGTCAATTTCATTTAAAAAACACCTTGGTTTTTGTCATATGAGTGTCCAGAAAAGGCCCCTCTGACAGCTACTGTACTTCTGTTTGACCCAGTTCAGGGTTTCCCACATATTCATTTATTTGCGGTGGGCCGCCACAAGAGAGGTTCAAGATGAAACGGGCTGCCAGCTGCCAGCGCGACTCATGAGGGACACGAACAAACAAAGGTAAGAATTAAGGTTAACAAGTAACACTATCACACATAAGAAACTCAAAGTAAGTCCAGAAGTTTGAATAGGTCGGATTAACGTTATATTACGCTGTCTCTCTGTTAACGTAGCTAGAAGCTAAACACGTGCATAGACAGTAGTAACTCTCACTATGTTCGTATTGCACAGAGCGATTCTGCTCGTTAGTTGACATGAATGACATCTCATTCACACAGATGACTATTAAAAAATATTTCAAGCAAATCACGAAAAAGCCTCATCCTGCCAACATGCAGTCTGCTAGTTCAGAAGCCACAGGTGAGACACGAAACAAAAGGCTGGTCCTAATTCATTTTCTCCTTTGTCTTTATGACTGCATTAGTGAACAATTAACTACAACCTCTGAATTTGACACAGAGTGGTTCAAAATGCAGGAAGTCATTGCTGTATGTGACGCAGCACAGTAAATTTAGTAGCTGCATAATATCTTCAGTTATTGTGTGAATGCTGAAAGCACACAAAATTCTTTATTATTATTATTATTTTTTTATTGTGTGAGTGCTGAAAGCACACATTCTTCTTATTATTATTATTCCGCCGTTTTTTGTCCGTTAACCACATTATTTATCCGATTCACGCCATTCGAACTTACAACATATTGCAAAAATTCACACGATGGGTGCTTGTATTTTTCTCACTCAAATATTAGTCACATTTCCACATTTTACACCCCAAAATTTCCCATTCATTCCCATTGAGACATTCAACAAAATGGTTCCAGAGGATTGCAGGAATCAAGATATGCAGTTTATAGAAAAGGCTACTTGGAACGGCCCAAATATCACCACAGAGCACCACAACAACCAAGCATCTCTCACACTCACTTTTCAAAAATGAATAAGGAAAGAGCAACAGTTTAATGAGCAAAACAATATTTCAAACCTGCTTTTATGTGTGCAGTTTTGTTAATTATCTTTTCAATTAATCCTTAGGTGGAAACAGACCTGCACAATCGCTTACAAGGCGACCTGCTTCAACATATTTGTTAATGGACACCATCCTGTGGACTTACATTTTGAAAAGGCTTTGCAATATCTTTTCAGAAAGCCATGTAAAATTCAATGCTCTAGTGAAGAGTGCAATCTCTGCAAGAAAATGTAACACTTGTTACTGCTTTAGATTTTTTACCTAGCATATTTCTTGTTTAAGTAAGCCATTATATTTTTAGCGAAATTATTTGGTAAGTGTTTGACATTACAGTTTACATTAATTGCTTTGTAGTTACGTTCCATCCATCCATTTTCCATACCACTTATCCTCACTAGGGTTGCTAGAGTCGCAGGCATGCTGGAGCCTATCGCAGCTATCTTTGGGCGAGAGGTGGGGTACACCCTGAACTGGTTGAACTGGTCGCCAGCCAATCGCAGGGCACGTAAAAACGATTTTGCAGTCACAGTCACACCGACGGGCAGTCTTCAGTTAACCTAACATGCATGTTTTTGGGATGTGGGAGTACCTGGAGAAAACCCACACAGGCAAGAGGAGAACATGCAAACTCTACACGGGGAAGCCAGATTTGAACCCGGGCCCTTAGAACCGGATGTGCTAACCAGTCGTCCACCGTGCCACCCTCTAGTTAGTTTAACGATTGTAATATTTTTTTATAATTGAATTTCTTATGTTATTCGGTGTTTGTTAAAACTCAACATGAATTAATTCATTCATTTATTCATCTTCCATACCGCTTATCCTCACTCGGGTCGCGGGCGTGTTGAAGCCTATCCCAGCTACAGTATCTCCGGGCGAGAGGCGAGGTACACCCTGAACTGGTCGCCAGCCAATCGGAGGGCACATGTGAACAAACAACCATTCGCACTCACATTCACACCTACGGGCAATTTAGAGTTTTCAATTAACCTACCATGCATGTTTTTGGGATGTGGGAGGAAACCGGAGTACCTGGAGAAAACCTACGCAGGCACGGGGAGAACATACAAACTCCACACAGGCGAGTCCAGATTTGAACCCGGTTCCTCAGAACTGTGGGGCAGACGTGCTAACCAGTCGTTCACCGTGCCGCCTCAACATGAATTATTGTTGTTAAATGTATTTTATCATGAGCAGCATTAAAAGAAAATTACAGTATTCTATTAAAATCCAAATCAATCTCCTTTTTTGGGTCGTAAACATTAACGGCCAAAAAGAGATCCACCTGACCCCCTTAACCGGGCCAGCCGGTGAGTGCCCACCACCACAAATAGATTCTAGTCCTGTGGGAAACACTGCAGTTTTTGTATCCGCTTTGTCCATATTTGGCTAAGACTGCTCCCCTTTCTTCTGATTGGTTACCTCCGTGTAGAAGATCCACTTGTAAGAGCACATGTGTTTGTTATGTTGGTGATGATCTTCGCTAGTGACATAGATAAGCTCGAGAAATTCGAATGACAAGATTTCAGGCCTCCCGGGAGAAAAACGTCTGGAACTCAGGAATGCGTGGACGAGTTAATTCATATTTCACGTTTACTGAGGCACCATAGAGACAATATTACATCACAGATACTATAAGAAGTTGGTTTGGGTAAATATGTCCCTTTAATGTTTTTTACAAAAAGAGTGACAGTGTCAGGGGGATTCACAAACTTTCAAGCAGCACTGTATTTAGGGTTTAATATAGGGAATCAATAAATATTTGGGGGGCGAGGCATCAATTACGTATGGGTTTTCGCTATTCAATTCGGGGCTTGGTCACTGTATTCCTCAACCAGAAACTATCCCCTTCAAAAAAAAAAAAAACAGCAAAAAAAACAGTCGAACACATTTAAAAAAAAAAAAGGAAATGGCAGTGCAATGATAAGGTGATGGTTGCATTATATTATACTGTATTCATTTAGCTAATTAGGAAATTAAAAGATGCATGTTGAAAAAAAGAAGATCATTTAGAGCAGTATGGTGGGAAAAGCAAAAAATGAGGACGAAACCAGCGAATGACAGGTGGGAGAAGGAAAAAGAGTACAGTACCTTTTACTCTAATATCCGGATTGTGAGCTTTTAAAGGGAAAGAAAGAAAGAAAGAAAGAAAGAAAGAAAGAAAGAAAGAAAGAAAGAAAGAAAGAAAGAAAGAAAGAAAGAAAGAAAGAAAGAAAGAAAGAAAGAAAGAAAGAAAGAAAGAAAGAAAGAAAGAAAGAAAATCTTTAGTGCAGCATATTAGCTGGTTGGGGGAAATAAAATCGTATATGATAATTTAGTTACTCAGCACATGACAGAAGCAGAAAATATCAAATTAGACAAAGAAGTTTTGAGAATACAAATAAAGGTATGCTATTGAGAGAACATTTATACTATCATACAATACATCCCATTCCAACACATCCTGAGTTTCGAACTAAGACAGTTAATTCTGGTTAAAATAAAGCATACAATATATGTGCAGTATTTGCAGCATAAGTACTATATCCTGTCATTTTTAATACATGAGCAAATTGATTTTAGGAAAATAGATTGGCCATGATGCTGGCCGTGTCAGAAAATATAAGGTCCAAGAACTGAATGAAGAAACACTTCCACAGTAAGGTCACAAATTTCTGAAGTTTTGTGTGATGTGAGTGTGATTTTTAGAGGTGGAAGGATTGATGAAGAACAACTCGTCAGTTTTTGTGAAGCTGCTTGTCAGCTTCAGTGTACAATCCCTTTCAACAAACAGGGGGCTTGTTGGTTAAGCACTAAATGGATTTCTCCTCATCTTGCTGTTGTGCTCTCGCAGCATCCTCCACCCTGTAATTCAGTTTGAATGTGTGTGTCGAAGTGTTAATAACTGAAGCCAATTTGCAGCTATTTGACAGCGAAACTGTTGCTGTCAGTTTGTTTGACAACAGATAGCATTTTAAGTGATTGGTAGCTTGTTAACTGGTGTAACAGCAATTATTTTTTTTTTTATATTTTTTTGTCCAACCCTTGATTGTTGCTGTATGTATTTCTTTTATTTATTTATTTATTTTATTTTTTTCTTAGTGGTACCATGTCACTCTTTAGTGCCCTTCTGCTGCAGTAACAACTGTAGTGTGGTATTTAAAAGTTGAAGTTTACACTGCAGTCCATTGTATGGTTGACAGAAATGGGAAGCACATTCAATGTGCTTTTTCTCAAACAAAGGTAGCTTCTTACCACAAAAACAAAAAACAAAAACTGCTTCATGGCTACAATCTGGCATATGTACATCCAAATGTTCATTAATATGCACTGTCCCTTTTTAAAGACATACAATAAATAAGCAAATAATATCACGCAGTGTTGCCATTTACAAGGACAGATTCCTCTTTGCTAAAATCAACAGTGGGATACGCTGTGCTGGACTAGTATGTACTGTATGTCGTATGTCATGCCTGACCATGGTAAGAGGCGAGATCTGTGCTTACTGTTATCTCTGCAAACCATCAGATTTCATCTGAAATAAGGCTGTTCATAAAGATCTGCTGTCTGTACCTGTGCCTCAGGCCCCCAACAATTACAAAAGAGATCATGTGGAACTTACAGTATTGTATGTGTTAAATGTATGTTTAAATCTGTTTCTCTGTGCAGAATGCAACACACAATACACAGCAGAGTGCAAGATAAATTTCCCTTGAGGTATTACAATATAATGAGTATAATAAATTAAGAATTAAATTAAATTAAATAAATAATAATGCACTGGACTTTTTGTTTTTCTTCTGTACTCTGTTTGTCTTCATGCAAGTACTGAATGTGTGTGTGCATACTAAATCCACTTACCGATATTGCAATGCTCCCCAGTCCAGCCCTGGTTACACTCACACTTCCCCTCCTTACATACACCGTTCTTGCTACACAATGGGTGGCAGGCTTTCTGATCACACACCGTTCCAGTCCATCCCTCCTCGCAGCGACACAAACCACCATAACAAATGCCGTGACTTCCACATTCCACTTCACACACCTCTGTTGGGAGAATGAAAATATAGGTATATTGCATGAATTATAAATTACAGTATATATGCATTAAAATACAACACAACATCATCTGTATCTTTGACAGGGATGTGCTGCAGTAAGGTCTAATTTAGGAATGAGTTAAAGATGGCCACTATTACTGTTTAAAAATGTGTGCATACAGTGGGTACAGAAAGTATTCATACTGTCATATGCTGCCTGTCTTTGAGCTCTTCAGGCAGTTCCTTTGACAATCAAACACAGCTGGACTCCAGTGAAGGTGTAGAACTAACTCAAGGATGATCAGAAAAAATGGACAGCACCCGAGTTAAATATGAGTGTCACAGTAAAGGGTCTGAACACTTATGGCTGTGTGACATTTCAGTTTTTCTTTTTTAATAAATCTGCAAAGATTTCAACAATTCTTTTTTTTTCTGTCAATATGGGGTGCTGTGTGTACATTGATGAGGAAAAAAAATGAACTTAAATGATTTTAGCAAATGGCTGCAATATAACAAAAAGTGAAAAAATTTAAGGGGGTCTGAATACTTTCCGTACCCACTGTGTGTGTAATATATATATATATTTCATTCATTTTCCGTACCGCTTATCCTCATTCGGGTCGCGGGATATATATACACTGTACAGGAGAAAACCTGTGCTGTATAGGTTACATAAATGCTGAAAAAGTCATTAAATGATTAATATTGGTTTAATTTTTTATTATGCGTAGGTGCATGCATGCGCACACACATACATGACACACACACACAGACTTGGCGAAAATATATAGTAGATATAAAAGATCTTCACACCCCTGTTGAAATGCCATTTTTTGTTATATAAAAAAATTAGACTAATATTAATCATTTCATAACTTTTTTGAAGCATTTATGTCACGCGTGTGTATGCAATATTTACTAGAAAAAAAATATATAGGTCTTTTATGTCTGGAGAAACGTCATTTGTGGAGAAACGCCCACAAATGAGTTAAAAAATTTTTTTTTTTAAATCCATTAGATTTTAGGTTGGGTATGTGATTGTGCCCTAAACTATAATATTTTACTAACCTTATAAGTCAGGTTTAAATGCATGGCTAATGTTGTCACATCATAGCATACCTGAATGTGAGAATACGTGCTAAACTAGCATAAAATTATAAATTTAGCATATGCATTTTCTCGTTTTTATTCACCCATACAAATATAATTTTTCCTTATTTTTGTGTACTTTTATGTATACTGTGTTCTTTTATGTATACATTGTATTGTTATGACATGAATTTTGCTCAGCCTTCTCGGCCAGGTCACCCTTGAAAAAAAGACCTTGGTCTCAATGGATTTATATTTTATGGTTTTAACCAGAATATAAAGTACTTAAATAAAGTATTTGACTGATTATTTTCATCTTTGGGTAAACATTTTCTGACAAGCGATCTGCTGTGTAATTGCTATTTGGTTTTCTGATATTACTCATATGTGCAAATGAATTCTGAGAAATATGTTACCATGTTTGTAACCATATAAGCCACTTTGTCACATAATTAAACTTATAGTTATTGTATGACATGAGACACACCTAAGGAGCAATCTGATCCAGTCCAATTCTGGTCACAGGTACAGGTACTGGTTTCTGTGTTATGTGTGCCATGACCTGAACACTGGTCCGGACACATAGCCTTGGCAATTTCACAGCTGGCTCCACCCCAGCCAGGCTGACAGTGACACTCGCCATGAATACACACCCCATGGGCTGAACAACTGGGATCTAAACAATCCACTGGAGGCACAGAGATAAATAGACACAGTTAAAAAGAAGCTTACGCTTGATGCTAACTGTTCCGTAACGCTGTCATAGTATTAGGAAAGGTACATTATACACACTATACATAACATACAAAAGATGAGCTAAAATATCATTTGCATATTCCTGCTAAATATTAAATGTTAGCAAGCAATCAGTCTCTCAATAAATCAATCTTCAATTTCCACAGATGTGGAAATCCTATACAGTACAGTATGTATCTCTCCTCAGTAATGTTCATAGATATCCATGTTTTTTTATGTAATTTGTCAGTTTTTTTCATGGAAATCCATCCATCCATCCATTCATTTTCTTTACCACTTATCCTCACGAGGGTCGCGGGCTGCTGGAGCCTATAGCCCAGCTATCTCCGGCGGGAGGAGGGGTGCACCCTGAACCGGTCGCCAGCCAATCGCAGGGCACATAGAAGCAAACAACCATTCACACTCACATTCACACCTATGGGCAATTTAGAGTCTTCAATCAACCTACCACGCATGTTTTTGGGATGTGGGAGGAAACCGGAGTGCCCGGAGAAAACCCACCCAGGCACGGGGAGAACATGCAAACACCACACAGGCGGGGCCGGGGATTGAACCCCAGTCCTCAGAACTGTGAGGCAGACGCTCTAACCGTTCCGCCCTACATGCCATATTTAACATCATTTGCAGACACTGCAGCAGTATACACACATCCACACAAAGTCACAATTTCAGTTTTTCCGGAGCGATTCACATCTCTCACTTCTGTCTCATCAACTCACAGTCACAAAGGATTAGCAAAACAGAGGATTTAACTCATCTGAAACTAATCTAGTTAATGTCTCTGGTGACTGTATAGGAACATTGTGAACAGTGAACATGTGTGCATTCACAAAACAAATAGTACCCAACTCTTAGTTGACCACTGTACAAAAACTACCTCTGATTAGATGAAGGTTATTATTGTTAACGAAAACAAACAAAATGATGAAAACTAAAATAAAATAAAAACCAGTGTTTTCGTTAACAAAATAAAATAAAAACCAGTGTTTAAAAAAAAAAGATAACTGGAACAACATTTTGTTTACAAAACTAATTGAAATGAACTATAATTGTAGAGCAATTTACGTCATTTACGTCTTTAAATTAATTTCATACATGAGATGTTTTTAGTTAATTTTAAATGTATTTACTTCAGCTTGGCCACCAAGAAGCGACATCATCAGTAACCCTGCAGCCTGCCAGTTGATAAGACGCATTTGATAATGCTCCTATTTTCGTTTGCCAGTTGTTACTCAACTCACTCACCCCATAAGCTTGGTAACGTATTTTTGGTTCCTGTATGAACAAATAGGTGCTTTGCAACCAGGCTTAATAAATTATAGCGAAAATAAATGTCAAGCATTTTTTTTTTTTAATCCCACAACTTGTGTGGATGTGGGAGAAAGCGAAAGAGGATAAAGTATTTATCGCTCTATCGATCTGACTATAACTCACAGATAAGAGCAAATGCCTTACGGCCTTTTCACACTGCACATGCCGCCCTCGACTTTCCCATTTATTGTGTATGTGCTGAAGGGGCGGGAGCACGTTTTGCCGTGTCGCGGCAATGCAGAGGGCGGCTGACGGTCCACCGCACACCCTTGAATAGAAAAATGTTCTATTCTGGGGCCGCGTCACAGCGTTGTGGCGACAGCAGAAAGCTCCTCCCATCGGGGAGGGGCTGGCAGATTGATTTCTGAGTGCTATTTTGGCGGACTTGTACTGTAAACGGCAAGGGGGAAATGGAGGAAGCCGTAATAATTGCGGTGTCCCACGAGCTCGACCTTTGGGACAATAGAAAAATTATATACTGAGATGTCTCTGCAGGAAGCGTTCAAAGCTCCTGACTCAGCCTGAAATACAGCGGGTACGGAAAGTATTCAGACCCCCTAAAAATGTTCACTCTTTGTTATAGTGCAGCCATTTACTAAAATCATTTAAGTTCATTTTTTTCCTCATTAATGGACACACAGCACCCCATATTGACAGAAAAAATGGAATTGTTGACATTTTTGAAGAAACTGAAATATCACACAGCCATAAGTATTCAGACCCTTTGCTGTGACACTCATATATTTAACTCAGGTGCTGTCCATTTCTTCTGATCAGCCTTGAGATGGTTCTACACCTTCATTGGAGTCCAGCTCTGTTTGATTATACTGATAGGACTTGATTGGAAAAGCCACACACCTGTCTATATAAGACCTTCCAGCTCACAGTGCATGCAAGAGAAAATGAGCATCATGAGGTCAAAGGAACTACCTGAAGAGCTCAGAGACAGAATTTTGGCATGGCACAGATCTGCCCAAGGTTACAAAAACATTTCTCCTGCACTTAATGTTCCTAAGAGCACAGTAATAATAAATCCTTAAATGGAAGTTTTGGGATGTCCAGAACCCTTCCTAAAGCTGGCCATCCAGGCAAACTGAGCAATCGGGGGACAAAAGCCTTGATGAGAGAGGTAACACTGTGGCTAAGCTCCAGAAATGCAGTCGGGAGATGGGAGAAAATTCTAGAAAGTCAACCATCACTGCAGCCTTCCACCAGTCAGTGTTTTATGGCAGAGTGGCCCGACGGAAGCCTCTCCTCAGTGCAAGACACATAAAAGCCCGCATTGAGTTTGCTAAAAGAACAAGATGGTGAGAAATACGATTCTGTGGTCCGATGAGACCAAAATAGAACTTTTTGGCCTTAATTCTAAGCGGTATATATGGAGGAAACCAGGCACTGCTCATCCCAATAGTGAAGCATGGTGGTGGCAGCATCATGCTGTGGGGGTGTTTTTCAGCTGCAGGGACAGGAGGACTGGTTCCTTCCATCCATCCATCCAGTTTCTGAGCCGCTTATCCTCACAAGGGTCGCGGGAGTGCTGGCGCCAGCTATCATCGGGCAGGAGGCGGGGTACACCCTGAACTGGTTGCCAGCCAATCGCAGGGCACACAGAAACAAACACAAACACAACTCACATTCACCCCTAGGGGCAATTTAGAGACTTTAATTAACCTGCCATGCATGTTTTTGGGATGTGGGAGGAAACCGGAGTGCCCAGAGAAAACCCACGCAGGGACGGGGAGAACATGCATACTCCACACAGGCGGGGCTGGGGATTGAACCCCGGTCCTCAGAACTGTGAGGCAGACGCTCTAACCAGTCGGCCTCCGTGCCGCCGGACTGGTTCCAATTGAAGGAAAGATGAATGCGGCTGAGTACAGGGATATCCTGGACAAAAACCTTCTCCAGAGCGCTTAGGACCTCAGACTGGGCAAAAGGGTTACCTTCCAACAATACAATAACCCGAAGCACACAGCTAAAATAATGAAGGAGTGGCTTCAGAACACCTTCGCGACTGTTTTTGAATGGCCCAGCCAGAGCCCTGACTTAAACCCAATTGAGCATCTCTGGGAGGCCTGAAAATGGCTGCCCACTAACATTCACCATCCAACCTGACAGAACTGGAGAGGATCTGCAAGGAGGAATGGCAGATGATCCCCAAATACAGGTGCGAAAAACTTGTTGCATCATTCCCAAAAAGAATCATGGCTGTATTAGCTCAAAAGGGTGCTTCTAGTAAATACTGAGCAAGGGGTCTGAATACTTATGGCTGTGATATTTCAGTTTTTCTTTTTTAATAAATCTGCAAAAATTCCAACAATTCCGTTGTCACTATGGGGTGCTGTGTGTATATTAATGAGGAAAAAATGAACTTTAATGATTTTGGCTAATAGCTGCAATATAAAAACGAGTGAAACTTTTAAGGGGGTCTGAATACTTTCCGTACCCACTGTACACCTTGAAGCGCTCTTCATGGAACAATATCGCTCACGAACGAGCTTAAACTCCGAAATCCTGCAGTGAATTTAGAATGGGATATACCCATTCCCTTTTTTTACTGCTGTCTCACAAATGGTTTTATTATACATTGTGATGCATCTAACCTGAGAAGCACTATTATGCACTGCACTTATTGCAGTCCAAACTCTGTGGACTGTTATATAGTATCTGTATTTGATTTGTGGATGGATTTGTTAGTTGTTAGTATGTGAATACATTTTTAAAGTTTTTTATCTTTTGTTGAGTTTTTATTTCGCAATACTTATTGTGACCACCTGACAAATATCCCATATTAAAAAATTATAAAAACTAACAAACCTGCTCTAAAAACTAATTCAAACTAACAGGATTTGAAAAACAAAAGTTAAAAAGAAATAAAATCTTATCATAATAAAACAAATCCAATTCTACGGAATCCCTGGAGTAGATTAATTTATTATTATTTTATTTTGATACATAATTGCTTTTTAGATTACATGTTACACACATGTAAATGTGCGATAACGTTGTATAGAAATTTGGACAACATTTTGGCAAAAGAAAATGCCTTTAAATTCATCATCGATGATGTCAGCATATCAACAAGATCTCAGCATAGATCACCAGAGGTCTGTTGAGCACATCAGTCGGTTAACTCTGTGTGTGCTTTGCTTTTTATTTGTCTTTCTGTAGCTTTTGAGCGGCACTTTTTCCAAAAGAAGGACCAGCCTTTGGGAACAAACAATAAAAGAAAAACCAAAGGAGTAAGACCCTGTTGTCCACATAAATGCAATTCTTTTTTGTCAAAATTAAAGCAAGTAACATTTACTCATTGAGAGTGGTTAATATATTTTTATACTAGTGAAACAATTAAGAGTGGATAATGATCAAGTTGGAATCATTGTATTTAAGAGTTGCCTGTACAGATACTACAGGTTTTATGACATGGACAGTTAGATCTTGGAATAGATCATTTTTATTTCCATTATTTATGGGAACATTGATCTAAAGTCAGTCTTTGGATTGCTGTATGTTATATTTACCTTCTTCACAGTTGTCTCCCTGATAACCAGTATTGCAGATGCAAGCACCCATAATGCAGATGCCATGTCCTCCACAATGGATGTCAATACACTGGTTGACGGGCACATCACACTCTGTGCCTTTCCAACCGCTGTAGCACTGGCAGCGTCCACGGGAATACTGGCCATTCCCACTGCACAGCACAGGACAGGAAGCTGTACAGGACAGAAACATTAAATTACTTTGACCGACTCTACTTTTCTCAATATTGTGGTGAACAGAAGTTATTCAATTGCTGGTCATGTTCCTACTTCAGCAGTAGGTCCCACCCCAATGTAGCCATCCTTACTGTTCTGTTTGTTAAAAATGAGTAAAACACCATGACAAAGATTCATTCATTCATCTTCCGTTCTGCTTATCCTCACTAGGGTCCCAGGCGTGCTGGAGCCTATCCAAGCTATCTTCGGCGGAAGGCGAAAGGCGGAACTGAACTGGTCACCAGCCAATCGGAGGGCACATAGAAACAAACAACCATCCGCACTCACATTCAAACCTACGGGAAATTTTGACTCTTCAATTAATGCATATTTTTGGGATGTGGGAGGAAACCGGAGTGCCCGGAGAAAACCCACGCAGGCACGGGGAGAACATGCAAACTCCACACAGGCAGGGCCGGGAATTGAACCCTGGTCCTCAGAACTGTGAGGCAGATGTGCTAACCGTGCCGCCGCCATAACAAACAGAAACTGAAAATAATCTCCATTTGATTTGTATGCAAAAAAACATCCCTACACTGGCCACAAACATATGAGCCACCTACCATGAACACAATCTAATAAAATGCAGCAGCAGCTGTTTCAATTTTCCATTGCAATAATAATTCTCAGTTTGTTTTAAACTCTCCAAGAGGTAATATTTGAACAATATGACTGTTATTGTACTGAGAAGTGTTTGCAGTATATGAGCAGTTCAGTGATCCACAGTTCTTTAATCTTATACAAATTAAAACTGTAATCGTAATATTGTTAAGTTAAGGAAGCTACTAAACTGGATCTCTTTGAAGTGTAGTTATGTAAAGGGCCTATCTCGCTGGCTGAGACGTCGCCGCAACTGCCGAGACTGATCAGTCTTGGCACAGCGGGATACAAAGAGAGGTGTACCAAGTTCCCACATTGAATATATTAGGTACAGGAAGTGTAGCCACCTCACGCTAGAAGTTAGTAAAAATAAAGAAAATGTTTTGTTTAAAAATAGCCACTGACAACATAACAAAGCAAATTTATTTCTATAGCACATTTCATACACATGGTACCTCAAAGTGCTTTACATGATTAAAAGCATTTAAAAATAAAGAGAAAAACAGATTTTCAAAAGCTTTTTCTTCTGTAATTATGTAACAAAAATGGGTCGACATTGTCGCCGTGACGTAGCGGATAGGTCTCTCTGATGTCTCCTCAGTCTTGTTGGTTTCCAACAGGTCTTGGAGATGTCCCAGAGACCTTGCGGCGACATCTCCCCTGTCGCAGATAGAATTAGTTTCCGCAATGTCTCCGAAATGTGTCAGAGATCTTTTGGAGACTTGAAAAAGTCACCAAAAGGTCTCCAATGAAATTTAACATATTTGATTTCAGCACCACTCCTTGGCGACACGGCTAGTCTCCAGGAAATGTCACAGAGACAACCGGCGGAGACTCGAGTCACTTTTAGGTCGCCAATTAGTCTCTAAGCCAGTGAGATAGTGGTCTCACAGAGAGGCCTGTGAGTGTATATATTTTATTATAAAACATATTAGGCTGCAGTAAATAAATATGTGTGTGTGTGTGTGTGTGTGTGTGTGTGTGTGTGTGTGTGTGTGTGTATATATATATATATATATATATATATATATATATATATATATATATATATATATATATATATATATATATATATATATATATATATATATATATATATATATATATATATATATATATATATATATATATATATATATATATATGGCGGCACGGTGGCCGACTGGTTAGAGCGCCAGCCTCACAGTTCTGAGGACCCGGGTTCAATCCCCGGCCCCGCCTGTGTGGAGTTTGCATGTTCTCCCCGTGCCTGCGTGGGTTTTCTCCGGGTACTCCGGTTTCCTCCCACATACCAAAAACATGCATGAATTGGAGACTCTAAATTGCCCGTAGGCATGACTGTGAGTGCGAATGGTTATTTGTTCCTATGTGCCCTGCGATTGGCTGGCAACCAGTTCAGGGTGTACCCCGCCTCCTGCCCGATGACAGCTGGGATAGGCTCCAGCACGCCCGCGACCCTAGTGAGGAGAAGCGGCTCAGAAAATGGATGGATGGATATATATATATACACATACATCCATCCATCCATTATCTACACCGCTTATCCTCACTAGGGTCACGGGTACGCTGAAGCCTATCCCAGCTAACTGCGGGCAGGAGGCGGCGTACACCCTGAACTGGTTGCCAGCCAATCGCAGGGCACATAGAAACAAACGAGCATTCACACTCACATTCATACCTACAGACAATTTAGGGTCTTCAATTAACCTACCGTGCATGTTTTTGGGATGTGAGAGGAAACCGGAGTACCCGGAGAAATCCCCCGCAGACACGGGGGAGAACATGCAAACTCCACACAGGCGGGGCCGGGATATGAAAAAGCAAAAAATAAGGGTGCATACAGGAGCCCCGTCATTTGAGGAAGAAAAAGAACACCCGAAAGCAGACACCCGACAGTTTCATCATCATGGTCTCTAAACCAATCAGAGATAGTGAAAAGCGGGGACCCTACGTCTGATTGGGCGTTTAATGTCTGTGTGCGTGTGTGCGGGCGCGTGTGTGTGCGTGCGTTTGAAATGTGGGCGCTCGCGTACACAAAGCTAAGTTTTCTGACGGAGAGCCGGTAGCTGCAGTCACAGAAAATTGAGCGGCACAAATGGAATTAGTTCCAAAGCCTAACGGCAACCGCGACGATGTGGGAACATTTTGATGAACGTGGCCATCCCGCTAACACCAACGACCTGGTATGTCGAATTTGTATGAAGTCGCAACAAAGACAACACAACTTAAAACCTCATGGCGACTAAATCCATTTTAAACACAACCATCCCACCCAATTTCTTCAGCTGGGAACAAAAGACACGGTAGGACATTTTCCGTTTCCCATCCACTTGCAATTATGGAACCCTTTGCCCAACAATGCAACTATAAATGTGAATATGGCGCACGTATGCTCACATTATATACAGTATAGCGTTACTATTGTAAGAGGGTTAGGGACAGGGTTGAACATGTTGACAAAGCAGCGTTTAAAGAAAGGCTGCAGACTTTGAACAGTACTACAAATCTTGAATCAAAACCAGTTGCTTTGATCTACTTGTTCTGATGTTATTAATGTTGCTACTAGGCACTTTTTCTTAACCAACTGGAAACTTGATTGGCAGTATATTGCCTGTTAAGGCATTAATGACTGTTTATACCGCTGTGCCAAATTTTAATATTTGTTGAAGTGCAATTTTTGTGAACAGAGCCTGAGTCTGTTTTATTTATATTAGTTTTCCAAGATATTTATTGTTCCACATTACAAGCCATCCATCCATTTTCTGAGCCGCTTCTCCTCACTAGGGTCGCGGGCGTGCTGGAGCCTATCCCAGCTGTCATCAGGCAGGAGGCGGGGTACACCCTGAACTGGTTGCCAGCCAATCGCAGGGCACATAGAAACAAACAACCATTCGCACTCACAGTCATGCCTACGGGCAATTTAGAGTCTCCAATTAATGCATGTTTTTTTTTGGTATGTGGGAGTAAACCGGAGTGCCCGGAGAAAACCCACGCAGGCACGGGGAGAACATGCAAACTCCACACAGGCGGGGCCGGGGATTGAACCCGGGTCCTCAGAACTGTGAGGCTGACGCTCTAACCAGTCGGTCACCGTGCCGCCTCCACATTACAATGTCAATGTTAATTATTCTTAGAATTAGAATTAAAAGTGAATTGGTTTTAAAAATGATGTACTTGATTTATTATGCTCTACTATCATTATATCAGTGGCATAAAAAACATCAACGAAACTGTCGTTTGTCCTGATTGTTTTTGGGGAAATTTATCGTTCTAAAAATATTACTATCATAACAGGCCTAACACAAACATATTTTAAAAACTGTATAAAAAAAAATTGAGTAACAACTGTAATAAAAAACTGGAATATAGCAGGACTGCAAAGCAAGAACCATGAGAAAGCGTAGGATTAGTGTATCTGTATTCCATGATGATAAATGGCAGGCACTCATTGTTCCCGAGTTGGGACTCATTGTTTCCATGACATGTGCATCCCGGGACTCACATAATCTCAAGTGTACAATGATATATGCATTTGTGGATATATATTATTTTTTTTGTCCTATTGCTTAATATGCCTTTTCCATGAAAACTAATACAAATGCATCTTAGTGTCTTCAGAGTTCCTTGTTTGGTTCTTTTACGAGGTACAAACGGTCCTTCTTTGTCACTCAAGCTGTCTTTACTGTTAATGCCACTGCAGAGCGCCTCATTATGTTGTAGCAATACACCAGAGGGCTTGTGAACTGAAATCCCAGGCATGCATTTTGCATTCACACAATAGCAGACAGCAAAATAAATGATGTTATTTCTGAGATAGGAATACATATGTATGAATTTGTGTCTGAACTATCAGATGTCTTTAACATTATTATGACTCTATATGTAATGGTTTAATGAGTAGTTAGGATCCTTCATGCACTTGTATCTACAGAGTTTGAAGAGCAACATGGAAATTGTGCAACTCACAAGATTTTCATCAAGCTGTTTATGTCTTTCCCGTTATAAAAAGAAGTGCATTTCACCACCATTTGGTCTGTCAATAAGGATTGCCTTTAATTTTGAATGCCTAAAAATTTAAATTATCAATAACGTTTTGAAAAAAGGCCTTTGTGTGGCTGTTTCAGCATGGGAGACATTTTCCCATATAAAACCAAGGGCGCGTAAAAAAATTTGCTAAATTACATGTTTTTTTTGTTTTGTTTTTTACAAGTGTCTTTACCATTATTGATCAAATTATATGAAAATGACCCATATACGGCATGGATATGAAGACAACACTGTGGTGTTGAGTTGGTAGAGAGTTGGTAGGGTGTGGGGGGTGTTGAGGTAGTGGCACGACAGTGTTGTGGCAGTGGCCCAGCAGACATTAAAACGTGTCAAGAAATATGGCTTTGAATCCTCCTTCCACGGTAATCAATCACGCTCACTACTCAGATAACACCCTCACAGCAATTACCTTCCCTAAGGGAGGCAGACTGTGTGTGCGTACCTCGAGAGCAGTCAGGCCCCAGAAATCCAGGAAAACAATGGCATATTCCTGAGAGACAATCTCCGTTTCCATGACAGTTCTGCGGACACTCCATAATCGAATCTGATGGAGACAGAAGCAAATAGGTGGTGCAAGTTAATTGCGTGGGCAGGATATAGAACTATATATTGTGTGAACTAAAACACATTGAAAGACTTGTCTGCTATGGTTGCTATAGTTACACCCAGTCAGGCCAATCAACAGATTCTAACATCCAATTATGCTGCTTCCTTGCTCATTCTCGCCATGACACACCAATTTTGTCTCTCTGCTGAGCGTCATACTAAGAGTATAACGCTGTAGGGTGTGTGTGTGAATGTATATATATATCTAATTGTTTCATACACAATGCATACTGACCTCGGTAGTTGCCTTGGCATGCACTTGACAGCAAAAGTATTTTCATGTGGACATATCTTTTTAAAATAACCTTTACCCTGACTTACTGTTTTCTAAATACCCTTTATGTGTAGCTCTAACATGAAATTACCTCCAGCAAAGACTTACCGATGCTGAAAGTATTGTAAGACACTTGTTCTGTATTGCGGCCATCGTTGTAAAATGCCAGGTGCCAAATGCCTGTGTCCAGGTAATGGATGAAACCAGCGTCGTTTATGTTCACTGATCGTCTGTGACGGACCTCTCCGCCGGGGTCCTTTTCAAAACCACCAAGTGAGTGTACATTTGTCATGTCCGTGTCACTCAGGGATCGCTTGTCTTTGGAAATTAGTCGACTTCCATCAAGTAGCTCCACAAAGTCATACTGGAAGTTAAGCGTGCATCATCAATGTCAAATATCAATAAAAAAAAAAAAATCATTACACACTTCTCACAAGAGTCACCATTACTAACATTTATCTCACTTTTTACAACAAAACATTAGGAACTGATGATTAGGATGGGTTGGTTTAGTTTTTGCAGTTGTTTCCTAACAGCAGGGGCCTAATGACACAAATGTATTGCATATAGCAGATGGTCAGTCAAGTTTTTTTTATTTGCTATTAGCCAAATGTCTAATGAATTTTATTGCATTTGACATGTACATCCAAACAACTAATTGCACACACTGTGCTGTGAACTGTCACGGGCCACATCTACCACATGACATTTACATCGATCATGCGGATTTGTGTGGCCTTTCACCTTTGAAGTGATAAAGCATTTATTTCTGAAGATTAGAGTGGGTGTAATAAGCAGTCCTTAGTTGGGCCGGACAACTTTACAAATTTGACCAGAGCTGTGTTGAAACATATCTCAATGACATTATTGATCCATTTATTTGTTACTGATGCTTTATGCCCTACATCAATGACATTTGAATCTTACACAAAGTTATTAACATAGCTTTAGCATTATAGACAGTAGATATTGGGTTGTACAGTACATATACACAAATTTATTTTTTCCTCACTAAGGGTAGGTAAAAAATCATATTAAAATAATAGCTTGATTATGGTTATGACAAGGACAGTCATCTGTGTCTATTATCTTAAGAGCTAACATTGAGCTGTGACAGGGATAGCATTGCAAGAATGTGTCTTTTACAGATAAGTGGATTAGTCTCTTTATAGAAGATTTGATTTGCCACAGAGAGATGTAAGTGTAGTGATTAACTAAATGTCTTATGTTTGTAAGAGGCTTATCTCCTTATTAAGAACAAAGAATCCATAAAGCACTTGACCAAGATCAGCTCCCAAAATTACCAAAGGGCATCTGGGTTCGGTAAATGGGAATCCGAAATTAGTCAAGACGTTTTGTTTGCTAAAAAGGATCAAATTCTCAGATAAGAGTCATAACCTTTTTTTTTTTGCTTTGATTTTATGAAGAGAAAATCTTGAACTGTGTACCTGTGTGTGTGAGGGTGGTAAGCCTTTGCGTCCATATACTCCAACAAGAGCATTTTTCTGCACTGAGATGTTAAATTTCAGGAACTGTGGTTGGTCAATGTAAAGCTGCGACCTCCAAAACACACCTACAAAGACAGCAAAAGAATAAAGCACCTAAGTCAGTATCAGTGGCTTACAGTAGTGTGGTTACATGACATTGACTGGCTGTGTGAGGGTATACGAGTGAGTAATTAACCTGGTGGGACATCTTGACTTGCTCGTCTACCTACATCCACTTCTCCTGTGTCTATAGTGTTGTTTTCTAGGAGAATTTTACCTGCAGAGAAGCAAACAAACACTATTATCCCTGCAACACAATCAATTTGGACTGACACTAACCACAAGATAAGATTCAGATTGAGCAGTATATTGTATCATTAATATCTTGATCTTGATATCCTATCTCTCAATAAGAACTCATGAGAAATGAAATCACACATTAGTGGGTGATTCCTGCACTTAGTTGTGGTGACCGTGTGACTTTGAAAAGATTCCACTCAACAAATAAGACATACGGTATCTTGATGCAATGGCTTTGGTAAAGAAAGTCCATTTGGTTACAGTTGACTCAACGGGGAACCAAACAGTTCCTACAGTTATTCAATCATGTACTGTAGATAATGGTAATCTTGGGTCTTATGTACAATGTCCAATGGGCATAGGACAATAATAAACAAGAAGCATTCATGTCAGTTTTAAGGGTACCACTTAGCAATTAACTTTAACAGTTACGACATCTAGGTAGAAAACCAACAATGAGTGAAATATTTGCAGAATCTTAGCTGTTACATTAATTTCACCTGTAACATGTCTTATTACTCTGTTCCATTACTTGGTTTAAATACGGTAATGAATGGTCTTCTCAGAAAAAATCCTGAAACAACAAACCAACAGGCATTTTAAATACACCAATAAATATGGCAGCCAGGGTTGCTTTCGCTTTTACAACATCCAATAAATATCTTGTTTCTTCCATATTTATAGTCTCAGCATTGCCGAGCACTATGTATCAGGTATTTAGGTAGTATTTTCTTTAAACTAACTACATGTGAGTATATAGTCAAAAGGACTTATTGTTGTGACAATTACAAAAACTACAGTATATGCTGAACCATTTGTTTCATTTCTGTTTGAATTTCATAAAGTAGCGAAACAAACCATTTTGCATTGTTTTTTTTTAAAGACGGGATTCACC
Source organism: Phyllopteryx taeniolatus (assembly GCF_024500385.1). Classification (NCBI taxonomy): domain Eukaryota; kingdom Metazoa; phylum Chordata; class Actinopteri; order Syngnathiformes; family Syngnathidae; genus Phyllopteryx; species Phyllopteryx taeniolatus. The sequence goes on along the minus strand of NC_084505.1, from coordinate 3,198,712 downwards.
GTTGTCTGTGGACACCATAAACGTGTTAGGAGTCGTATCTCTTCCCACACCTCCATTTTCAAATGCTCCATATCCCTCACTCTCCTGCAGCTGCCAGTTCAGACCAAACAGGTGCATTGCTGCAGCAAGAGAATGAAAGGGAGAAAGTGACAGCAAAGAGCAGGAGTGAGTGAACCGCAAAACAAATAGCAAACAATGGTGGAAATATTGAAAATGTGGGAGACTTAAGGCAAAGAATTAAAAAAAAAATCATGAATCAGGAAATCTAGACAAAGTCTATTCATTTTGGTCACAAGAAGAAAGAACATCATTTGTAAAAGGGCTGTATTCATATACTGTACGTACACCTTTATAATGTCAAAGTACTAGGGATCGGGCATAATAATTGATTATTGGTTACTTGATAATAATTCTCTCAAAAGTGTGGATTAGCTTTTTTAAATTAATTATGTCACAAGGTAAATCAGGCAACATAGAAAAGCAAGAGGTGCTGTTAATTCATAATCAATTAATTTGCAGTCTATAGAGAACAAAACATGACATCAGTTATGGGAACTTGAGCTAAATCCACGCCGAGCTTCGCAATAGAAATTCCTCACTGCAGCATTATCCTTCTCATCTCTGGCATTGAAACATGAGATCAGAACATTCATTCCAATTAAAACGGCCATTTAAAAAATAACAGTTAATCAATTTATTGTTCGTTTTTCTTATTCTCAATGGAATGTTTTCCACATTTTTTTTTAGCCAGATAGCCTGTCTATAACCTTTCTATATTTCATGATGGATAAACAATTTTCCTTGAGATGGTACTCCTCATGAGTATTTTCTTAAAAGAAATTATGAATTATATATTAAAAAATGTAGCATGTTTAGAATGAAGACAGTATTTCAAACACCTATTCATTTTATAATATAACCACCTGTCAGTCTTGTTAAAAATAGAATGTGCGTAAACCTTAAAGGCCCTGTAAAGTAAACCAAATATGTCTTGTAAATTTGACGCACCACAGAGAAGCGTGTTAACAACCTTGTCAAATTTGCCAAAGGATATGAAATGAGGCTTCAAAATTGTGAATCGTTAGAAATCAAGCCATTATCTCCGCTCAAACGCTGTGGGCGTGCCCACTGAAAGTGCTAAAACCAGTCCTCGCTCAACTGTTAACTCTCAATCAAATACCACTACAATACAGAGCATTGCATTCATGCACAATGAAAACGATGGTGGCTTACACGATGTAAAATCACGTTAAGACGCTCACATTCAAAATTGAATAGTTACTGTGGACTACAATCGTAAAATAATCACACAAGCAAACTGCAGTCAATGGTGGTGACATATCGTGACTGCCAACCATGGCACTGGAACGTCAGGGATGGGAGGATGAAGCCCTGGGAGGGAAACAGTTGGCTCTGACCCATTCACTTGCAGAGGTGGGTAGAGTAGCCAATATTGTACTCAAGTAAGAGTACTGTTACTTGAAAATAATATGACTCAAGTAAAAGTAAAAAGTAGTCTTCCCAAAAATTACTTAAGTAAATTACTTAAGTACTGAGTCCATGGTAACTTCTGATTTATCTTTAAATCAGAACATGAACCAGCCGACAATCAATCCATTTTATTCCGCTTATCCAAGGTCGGGTCGCAGGGTCAGTAGCTTTAGCAGGAAAACCCAGACTTCCTTCTACCCAGAAACTTCATCCAGCTCTTCCGGGGCAATCCCGAGGCTTTCCCAGACCAGCCGGGAGACAAAGTCTCTCCAGCGTATCCTAGGTCGTCCCCGGGGTCTCCTCCCGGTGGGACATGCCTGGAACACCTCACCAGGGAGGGGTCCAGGAGCCATCCTAATCAGATGCCCGAGCCACCTCATTTGGCTCCTCTCAATGCCTATGGTCACGATCCACAGCTCGTGACCATTGGTGAGAGTAGGAACGTAGATCGACCGGTAAATTGAGCGCTTAGCCTTTCAGCTTAGCTCCTTCTTCATCACTGCGGACACTGCACCGATCCGCTTGTCGTTCTCCTCAAATGTGCGGTCTGTTTCTGGCAGGGCTGATTTTAGCGTAACACCTGGTAAATTTTCTGCTGTAGTTAAAATTACTGTATCACGTTTCAACTGCGTTAAAATGCATCCATGTTATTTTGTACAGACAGGGTTTAATAGTTAAAAGTGGTGTCGTTTTTAGTCGAGTATAGTTAAATTGTTGTTTGTTGTTTTTCGTCGTTAAATTACTGCTGCTTTTGCTGACAATCTGGAACCCTTACTCAGAATAGTTAGATTGATGTAGCTAGCCTCTTCATACCACTTACAGGCCTAGAATTTTACGATTGTCAGCTGGTTCACATATTGCATGCGCTGCGTAATGTGTGCAATGATGTCATGTTATACTAAATAGGATCAATAAGTGAATTGCTTGAAAATTCGGCAAACGATTCCTTGGAATCATTAACTTAGGAACCGGTTCTCACCGGTTCGTGGTTTTCGATTCCCCTCCCGAAATGGGAGAGGGGAGACTCATGCCAGTCACCAAAGTCCACCACTGGGCAGCTCAAGTTCTTATAGTGGAGGAGATGCACTCATGCCGGACGCCCAGTGCATCACTGGGTGCCGTTTTAGCTACGACCAAAAATATCAGGAAGAAGGACATTGGCAAAAGAGAATCGAACACTATGGGCTCTGTTTTCATGACTCGCACAAATCCAGTGCCACGCTTGGCACAACTCTGCAAGTAAGCGGGCTATACCCAGTTTTGGTAATTTCGTAGACCGGTGTATCCCCAACGTATTTAAAAGTGGCACATATGAGGTATGTTGACAGCTGACTTCAATCCTGTCTAATCGAAGCGGGTCCCTTCTATCCATTTAAAAATAGTGCAATAGTCTCGCTTGGAGACGTTCACTATACACGGCAGAGGACACAGTGATCCCTGTATGACTGAAGCATTGAACATTAGCGGGTACCCTTACTATATACAGAATGAGCTGGTGAAAACCGCTGGCGACTTACTTGTCCTTGGACCTCATGTCCTCATATATCTATTCCCACCGACGATCGTTCGTTTGGTTCCACCACATGCACCCCCATCCCCGTAGATGCGTGACAGCCAGTATGTGGGATGATTTAAAACATATAATAATGATGATAATAATAATGTGTTCAATTAATTGATTAATACAATAAGTAAGAGGATTGGATGCCTCCTTTTGAAATAAGTCTGTCATCCACCATATGTCTGAGGCGCTCACGTGTCTGCCTGCCTGTATGTGCCCCTGTCAAATTCACCCAAATTGCATTAGCTCACCTGCGCCAAAAGTTAGACGTGGTCCCAGTAGAGGAAAGTTTAGACGTACTTTCTGACACCAAAATCTCATTTTGTCAATAACACACCCTTGCCCATGTCCAGCTTCGCAAATGGGTATGGCGAATTGGCAAACACATGCAGCATAAAAATCTAAATGTGCTAGTTTTTACGCTGAAGCGCAACTGCGCCATCACCGAAAATAGAGCCCAATGGTCTATCCTGTTGTAGAGGCAGTAGAACACAGAATACACATTTAATCATAAAAAAAGGTCAGTTATCATATCACACAATAAGTGATCAAGACAAATGATTTATTTTATTAATTAACTGAATCTAAAACAGATGCAGAGCACAGTGGGACAGAGGTAAAAACACACAAAGAACCAATTACTTTCTTTTTAAGAGGGGTTTCAGGAAGACTATGTGATGAGGCTTATGTCCCATGGCAATACTATACAGAGGGATACGACAAAGATGAGACAAAGTAACCTGTTTGTGTTGATTCAAAATGGAAGATTTGAGAGTTCTTCGACTGGACTCACATGACATATGAAAATGAGAGTTATGTCAAGGACCAATTACTGATGCAACATGGGAATATGTTGTGAGAGGAAACGCTGTTGGCCCCCACATCACACGCACGCACGCGCACACACACATGCACAGATTCTGCTTACAAATCACTCTGCCTCATTAAATTAGAGCCATGCTGTGCCAGTCTGTTACCCACAACACCTCCTGGTCAGGACAGGAGCAAAGGGTCATGGGAGAATGCTGTCTCATCGACAGGAACTCTGCATATGTATGTGTATATTTCTGTGTGTTTTTTGTGACCAGATAAGATTATTCCTAGCGGTGGTAACAATCACATGATGTTGGAACTCTTTACTACAGAGCCTTTTTTAGGAATTTTGGAAAGGCACGCAAAACATTGCACAGAAAGTCCAGTCCAAAGTCAATTTGAAAACTTCACCTAAACATGCAAATGGATCCAACAAAGAAACAAATGCCTATTACCCAAAAAGCATTTCATCTGTACATTTGCAAGAAGCTGTATTGAGTGTCATGTGCCCGTTCTCTGCCTCTGCTGTTTTTTCTTTTTCTGTCTCCAGTTTCCTGGCTGACTGCTCGTGGGCGGAGTCTCCTGTTGCACACCTGACGGCAATGATGATCAGTTGGTTATTTAGGTGCAACAGAAACAGAAGGAGGGCGCTGGATTATTGTATTGCATTGCTTTCTTCCATTGGTCCTCGTTGTTCCACACCTGTGCGTATTATGCTATTGCTTCTCATACCTTAGTAGTAGTTTTGGTACTTTTCGTGTCTGACCCAAACCCTGAGTCACTTCTAATCTGGTGTGGATTAGATTCCATTTAGATTTTTTTTTTCTTTTCTTGGTGTCATCCTTCTGCTGTGGCTCCGTCCAACTAGTTAATTTAGAACAGGATAGTTGGTATAGTCTCCTATGGTTTGTACTTTTACTACTTCTACTCGCATGTTACATGCACTTTTAGTTCCCCTTTCTCCACGTATGTTATATACAGGTTTTGTTATTAAATCGAATGTACGCAACCTAACCACGTGTCTGCTTTTGGGGTCCTAATTCTTTTGACTTTGTGTAACATTGAGAGACTTGTGGTAGTACTGTACGGCATTCTTTGGTGATTGGCATGAGTCTCCCCTCTCTCACTTAAGGATGGGAATCGAAAAGCAAAAACCGGTTCTTAAATTAACGATTCCATGGAATCATACACTAAATTTTCAAGCAATTCTCTTATTGATCCTATTTGGTATAACATGACAGCATTGCACTCATTGCGATAAAAAAACTCAACTATGCGAACATCCTGGGTATCCTCTGGCACTCTATTTCTAAAAAGATGTTTAGAATTAACATAGCCACTCCCACCATACTTCAGTTGTACAGCTGCCTCGTTCCTGCATGCTTCCCCTCCTGTCCTTGTCCTGTCCAGTCCTGTCCTACATTGTCCTGTCCTTCCTTCACAGGGTGTAGCACGACTGCCCGATACAACACTTGAATCTAATGTGTCATTGTACTTGGCATATAATGATTTACTTTCCTCATCTTTCTTACAGCTAATGTCATGTCTTTTGTTGTCTTCTCTTCCTGTATTATTTAGTTATCTTTTCACTGTCTCTCCCCTTTGTTTTTTCTGTCACTCCCCTTTAAAACGTTCTATCCGACTGAAATTTTCAATAAAAATCCATCAGAATACAAAGAACCACAGTGATAAAAATGTATGGCATTATTATTTTTAATTGTACTGTATTGCAGGATGGGATCGTCAAGTTTAATGAGCAGTGTCTGCCTTGACTGTGTCCCTTAAGAAGATTGTAAACACATTGAAACATCCTGCAAAGTCCTGCATTGCCTTAACTATTTGAAAATCGGAGACTGTATGAATGTTTTATCCTCTCAAATTCAGTGACTCTACCAACTCATTTAGATAGCAGTCCAAGCCTTCCAATCCTATTATGTCCTTGATACCAAAATGGGTGCTCAGTGACCATAACATGGTTGTCAGCAAGGTTCTTCCACTAAAAGAAGTAGATTTGCAAGCCTTTAATGGGCAATTTCAACCCCAGAAAGTACATTACAGTGCATTTTATTTTGTCAGTAATTATCATACTATTTACATTATATTTATGACAGTTATCTACCAGTAAATTGCAATTATATTCATCAAACATTTTCATTATGTTATCGTCGCTTCTCTTTGGCTATGAGAAATTCTAGACTGTCTTCTTCTAGTCTGTTACAGTGAGCAGCGAGTGAGTGGCATTCATGCCGACTTAAGTTTAAGATACAATGCATGGATCCTTGCCTAACTAACAGAATTTTCAGGAGACGTTATGCATTTTTTCCACAAGTTTAAACAGTTCCCAGGCATCTTAACATTTCTGTAGTATTCTTTGAATTATAGACATGCTTTACAGCATATTTCTTGCTGTTGCTAATTGACTCATTTTAGGGGCGGATCTGTCTCATGCAGTGAGCCAGCCCTCATCCCGCTCACATACCGCTGGGCCAATAGCAAGCCCGGCTTTCATGACATTGACAACTAGTGGCCTGGATCTGGCTTATGTGTACCCGCCAGCATCTGGCCGTCTCCTCCTCCGCCTCACTCGATAGCGAGTGTCTGCCCAGCTGCTTGCTTCTACTAGCCCAGAGTGTGGAACGCAAGCGATTGTCGAAGACAATGAAAGCATTTTTGTGGCACATGGTCACATCACCAAAAACAAAAATCCACCGCTCCCTGCTGCGTCAACAACTTTATGGAGCAATTAAGTAAGTTCCACATTCCAGGAGATAACACTGTTATCTAATGCTGTGTAACCCCCCACTTCCTTCAGCCACTCGCATACACACAGACACACACACACACACACACACATCCACACACACAAACACAACTTAGCCAAACAATATTTTAACATTATTATCAGAAGGCGGCACGGTGATCGACTGGTTTGCACATCTGCCTCACAGTTCTGAGGACCGGGGTTCAAATCCAGGTCCCACCTGTGTGGAGATTGCATGTTCTCACCGTGCCAGCGTGGGTTTTCTCCGGGCACTCCGACTTCTACGCGGCTCACCCGGGGAAGCCTGTGCAGGACGCCGGGAGGCGTCCGTTGAGAGGGGGTTACTGTCATATACTGCCCTGCAGTGCCATTATTGTAGCCGGGAGGGTGCTTTTTGTCCTCCCTCTCCGCCCTTCCCTCTCTGTTTTCAGCACCTGTCTTCAATCTGCCTCATCACCACCAGTGTATAGAAGCCTGCCTGTTCCCGTAAATCCTCGCCAAAGTATTGCAGCCTCTCCTAGCGGTACCATGGCCCACCTTATGCCAAGTAAGCTATCCTGTTCCTCGCTTCCCTTGTTAACTATTGTGTCTCCTCGTTCCCAGTGCTCCCCTGTGTTCCTGACCCACGTCATTCCTGCCACCAAACCAGTTCTGTCCACTGCCTGCCACCTGTCCACGCCGCCGCCTACCAACGCATCCAGGACCACCTCCATAACCTTTCCTCAAAAAACTGTTCAACATTTTACATCTGCCTCCGCCTGCTCTTAGTTCCAGCTACTCCCCACATGTGACACCTAGATACTGTTATAATTATTGACCTTGCCTTTTGCCTCACGTTTTTAGCTACTGTTGCCTTTGCGGATTGCCTGTCTGTGTACCGACCCCTGCCTGTTTATCAAACCACTCTTTTTGCAATTGACCATTGAATTGGAGTCGTGCATTTTGTGTCCTGTCCTTTGTTCCGCCCATGACAGAACGAACGGGCCAAAACATGGACCCAGCAGACTCAGACCCGGTGCGTAAAGCCCTTCAAGCACAGGGTCAACACAGCTCGAAGCAGGATGAGCAGCTTGCTGCCCTCCACCTACATCTAAGGGAACTGTTGGAGCATCAGGACGCTATGATGAGACAGGTGGCCTCAAAGTTTGAAGTTCTAATGAATGTGGTTCAGAAGAAGGAATCAGCTGGCACAGCACCCGATGCCGCCACAGTACCACTATGAACCAGTCACCATGCCGCCGCCTGTCGCCTCCGCTGCAGTCGGCCCACAGCTGTCTCGCCCGGAGAGGTTCTCTGGAGATTTCGGGAACATTAAACCCACTTTGAGCTGCAGGCAGCTGCCTTCCCCACCGAGCGGGCTAAGATCGCTTTTGTCATTTCCCACCTGACTGGTCGTGTGGAGGCGTGAGGTACTGCTGAATTCTGCCGCGTGTCATTCCTGGGCATCTTTTGTAAAGACTATGGGGCAAATTTTTCAGTATTCCACACCAGATCGTGAGGCAGCTCGCTCCCTTGTCACCCTACAACAAGGCAAGCGCAGGGTGTCAGATTACGCGACTGAGTTTCGTATTCTATCAGATGAGAGTCGGTGGAATAACAGGGGACTACTCAATTCTTTCAGGGACTATCCCCCGCCGTCAAAGATGATTTGGTCCCATTAGACCTGCCGATTGACTTGCACACTCTCATCGCTCTCGCCATAAAGATCGATAAAAGGCTTTTGGATTGCGAGCTGGACAGAGATTGGTGGAAGGATGCGTCGCCGTGCACTTGGAGGACGAGCCTCGGTGACCAGCCAAACCAAGGCAAATCCCCTGTTGCCAGTCTCAGTCCATTGGCTAGCGCCACCACGGATGAACCCATGCAACTGGGCAGGTTCCGTCTCGCCCCTGAGGAACGTCAACGCCGGCTGAGGGAAGGGCCTAGCTTCTACTGCGGGCAGTTGGGTCATTCCGTGAGCAACTGTCACGTCAAAGTTGCTGGTGCCAGTAACAAAGGCATGGGAGCGGTGAGTCTGAATCTCATTAAGGAAAACCCTACCCATGTTCTTCTTAAACTTGCACTATCCTCCAGATCAAGAGATTCATACGTCTGTATTTATTGACTCTGGTTCTGACGCAAATTTACTAAACTCTCGCCTCATTTGGCGAATGCACCTTAAAACCTTTCAAGTAAAACGCCACCACAACACTTATGCTGCAAACGGCAGTTTTATGGGCAAGATCACTCACCGCACCCAAACGCTCACATTAACATTTCCTGACTCTCACTCAGAACGCATTAGTTTTCATGTTTTTGACGCTATGAATTGTGACCTTATTTTAGGGGATCTGGGGATCCTGACTTGTCTCAAGTGCCCACCTGTTACCATGACATTAAAGAAGTTTTATCCAAGACCAAAGCCAAATCCCTTCCACCCCACAGACCTTATGACTGTGCAATTGACTTGCTGCCTGGGACCACGCCTCCACAGGGGAGGTTGTTCTCTCTTTCAGGGCCACAACACAAGGCTATGAAGGAGTATGTGGAGGAGTCACTGGCAGCCGGGGTCATTCACCCAGCTTCATCCCCTGCGGGAGCGGGATTTTTCTTTGTGGACAAGAATGACAAGACCTTGCGACCTTGTCTCAACGAAATATCTGTGAAAAACAGGTACCCTCGTCCTCTCATTTCCGCTGCCTTTGAGTTCCTGGATGGAGCCAAGGTTTTCACCAAAATGGATTTAAGAAATGCATATCATCTCATCAGGATAAGGGAGGGGGACGAATGGAAAACAGCATTCAAAACATCAATGGGACATTATGAGTATTTGGTAATGCCTTTTGGACTAACTAACGCTCCAGCTGTTTTCCAAAACTTTGTTAATGATGTCTTGCGTGACATGTTGAATGTTTATGTTTTTGTATATTTGGATGATATTTTTATATTTTACCCGGATGAGGAGACTCACATTATTCATGTCCACTGTGTGTTGCAGTGGTTACTGCAGAATGAACTATATGTCAAGGCTGAGAAATGTGAGTTCCACAAGATGTCCGTTTCTTTTCTGGGTTTTGTGCTGGATCAAGGTGAAATCAAAATGGATCCTTGCAAAATTGATGTCGTGACGAATTGGCCCACCCCCACGTCGCGCAATGACGTTCAAAGGTTCTTAGGGTTTGCAAATTTCTACAGAAAACTCAGTTGCTCTATCACGTATTTTCTGTGAAGAAAGATCTGTGTCTGACCCGAAAACTATTTTTCCCAAGTCATGTTTTATTTCTGCTTTTGTTTGGGAAATAGAAACTGTGGTCTAAGAGGCTCTGAATAATGATCTTAGCCATGAAGATTGCCCTGAAAACAGGCTTTATGTGATCCATTCCTTAAGGGAAACGGTTATCCACTGTGGTCACACTAACAGGACTGTATGTCACCCAAGCATTGCCAAAATGCAATCTGTCGTCGAACAGTGCTTTTGGTGGCCCAATGTTAGAAGGGATGTTATCAATTATGTCAATGCTTGCCAGGTATGCGCTGCTAACAAGCCCTCTTGTCAACGTCCTTCTGGGGAGTTGCGACCCCTGCCAATACCACAACGTCCTTGGTCAGACATGTCGATAGACTTTGTGATTGGATTACCGCCCTCTAAAGTGATTACCACTGTTCTCACTGTTGTTGACAGATGGCACATTTCATTGCATTGTCTAAACTCCCCTCGGCAAAAGAAACTGCAGAGGTGATGATAAACCATGTGTTCAAGCTTCATGGTTTTCCCAAGAATTTGGTATCAGATAGGGGCCCCCAATTTGTTTCACAATTTTGGAAGGAGTTTTGCAGCTTAATAGGTGCTACCGTCAGTCTGTCATCTGGGTTTCATCCCGAAACCAACGGACAAACGGAGAGGTTGAACCAGGACCTGGAGACGGAGCTCTGATATCTTGCGCCACAAGAGCCACAATCCTGGACTAAGAAGCTGGTTTAGGTCGAGTTCTCTGACAATTCTCTGCCCTCTGTATCCACTGGTCTATCACCTTTTCACATTGTGCATGGTTACCAACCATTTCTGTTTCCTGCCATAGCTCCCCCCCCCCCCCCCCGAGTCCATGATTCCATCTGCTTTGGCCTTGGTGAGACGCTCCAGGAGGACATGGGAGCAAGGCCGAAATGCTGCAGTCCTACAAGACTGCAGCTGACCATAAGAGGACACCGGCCCGATCGACAAGGTGGGTCAGCGGGTTTGGCTCTCCACCAAGCATCTTCCACTCCGGGTGGAGTCCCGTAAGCTCGCTCCCAGGTTCATTGGGCCCTTCCCCATCACAAAGGTCATCAACCCAGTCACCATGAAGCTTAGGCTCCCGAGGTCGATGCGGGTCCACCCCGCATTTCACGTCAGCCTGCACAAGCCTGCCTCGGAGTCCCCTCTGACCATTGAATTGGAGTCGTGCATTTTGGGTCCTGTCCTTGGTTCCGCCCATGACAATAGTAAAGCAGTTTTTAAAACCATCCATTGACATTTTCAAGGCTATGACTAATTTGTTCGAACTTTTTTTTCCCAGCATAACCCACCAAGAGCCTCCATCAATTTATTGGACCACTTCTCACATTTCAGATCTGATTAATATGGCCAAAGTAAATTTGCTTGTACACTGGTACTTGAAGGTTGTAAGTCATGAATCAGTCATCCGATCATAGTAAATGTACTGGATTACAAAGAATACAAAGGCAGTCATTTTACTGTAGTATCAAGTGTCCAATCGCTGATTAATATATATATTTTTTAGTTTACAGTTAGTGCAATGCAACTCCATTACATTGAGTACAGACAGTACAAAGACGTTGAATGGTAAGACTCCATTCAGTACTGTAACAGGACTATTTGCTATGACCATGTAAAATTACTAACCCACACATCCAAAACATTGAAAATTCAGTAATGAAGATTAAGGCCCGAAGAAATGAAAACACTGTCATCAAGGTTATCTGATGGGCTTACACCAGAGTGAAAACCAAGTACAAACTACAGCTAAACAACGAGAAAAAGGAAACATATCAATACATAACTTCAAGGAGACATAATAGACGACAAGGCAATTTAGAGCGAGGAAAAGTATAATAAATAATAATATATAATAATAAAATATAATATAATAAAGTTAAATTTTTCATTCTGTGATCAACCCACCGTTGCTGTGAGAGCAAATGAGGTCTTACCTATGCAGTAACAGAGCAGGATAGAGAGGAGTACTGACAGTCCGACTGCACTGAGGGCTGTACACCTAAAAGGGAAACACATCATATTGTGTGTGAGCTTTGTAAATGTTTTGGTTTGACTTTTGATTTTGTTTTTTTAGACTTTACACCGATCTGTTCGGCTTGATCGGTATCGGCCGATAAAGAGCATTTTATGCTGATCTGCTTTAATGTCATAATTCGCCAATCCAATCAATGACGTCATTGATCGGCTCCGCAAAAGACATTTCCTCTGCGTTGCCATTTGAATCCAAAAGCAAGTTTATTTTTATCCTTGTCGCGTGTCTTTTGACGTACTACTGTCAATATCTGCCAGCCAAGAAAGTAATTTTTTTTTAAAACATGTCTGCAGTGTGGGACAGACAACACGTCTGAAACAGACGTGAAACGTAATGCCTGGATCAGACTAGAAGCAAATTTGGTCTTTCACGATTGCACTGTGTCGGACTACAGCAATAAAATCTTCGCATCCCATCTTTTACGATCACGGGGCTTTATCTTGTCAACTCAAACACGACCGGATAAACTCGTTACCATGGCGACGACATCGAGACGTGTGTCTTATAAGAACAAAATGGGGGAAAACGTGTGGTGGCGGTCACCGGTGCTCGGGAGATTACGTTCATTTAAGGATTGCTTGAGGTATGTTCACATACTTTTAATACGATACGGCTCGCAAGCAGGCAACAAAATATCATGTAGCCTAGCAAGCTGGTGCCAGCACTAACGGTTGGACGTAAACATGGCGGTGTTATGTCGAATCATGCTCTAAGGTTTTGGTCTGTGTGAAGTAATTTAATTACAATAAAGTAATTCAATTACAATTCTGTCCCTATGCATCACTGGCATGAATAGAGGAACAAAGATACATTATTTCTTGTAGATGAATAATTTTTTGAGCATTTAAGTAAAATTTGACAATTTCCCACGGCACACCTGAAGATCACTCATGGCACACTAATGTGCCACGGCACACTGGTTGGGAATCACTGGACTAGAGAATACTTTTGATTATACTCAATATACAGTACACAAGTATATACAGTAAAGGAACAAGTCATTTAAATAGACATTGTTCCATCTTGTGATCGGATCGGTGATTGGTTATCGTTTTTTTTAACTCGCTGATCGGTGATTGGCCCCAAAAATCCTGATCATGTAAAGCCTAGTTTTTTAAAAGTCATTTCAGACATGGTTGTCATTTTTTGTTGGGTTTTGTGCTATTTACTGAGAAGTTTGTTTACATGCAGTCAGGGGGAAAAAATTCCTGCCTGAAATAATGCATATAAATATGTAACTCACCATGATGTTCAAACACAGAGAATTTATTTTTAGAAACTATTTGATTAGAAAAAAAAAAATCCTCTTTCATGTCTACACTTCAATCGGTCACTAACTGGAACTAGTTTTCTGCACATGCTCCAGTATCTGCAGTGCACTTCTCTGGGACCCTAACATTTAATTCACTAGAGAATAATACAAAGCCGTAGAGAGCCTGGGAGAATGTTTGGAACAATGAGGTAATACATTTATGCTATATCATCTTCAAGAAGCCAATATTATAACGCAAGTCGATACGCAAGTGTCATGTTTCGATATTTTTTCGATTAAAAAAATTAATAAATTTTTTTTTATTGAAATTACCAATGTGAAAATAATAAGAAAAAAAATTCTGTATCATCTGTGGTGCAAATCTTAGCAATAAGAGTATATTTTCAAAAAAAAATAGCTTCTTAGAAAATAAAAGTTATACCATAACTAACCCAGCAACTGTGATAACATTAGCTATATTCCTGACATTGTCAGTTATCACTGGTATAGTTAAAGGTAAATCTCAATAAAAATAGAAAAGTGTCAAAAGCTTAATTTAGTTAGCTGAAAGAGGGAAATATTTCATGATTTTTCTTCTATATGTACAGAGCGGCACGGTGGACGACTGGTTAGCACATCTCCCTTACAGTTCTGGCCTCGCCTGTGTGGATTCTGCATGTTCTCCCCGTGCCTGTGTGGATTTTCTCCGGTTTCCTCCCACATCCCAAAAACATGCATGGTAGGTTAATTGAAGACTCTAAATTGCACGTAGGTATGAACGTGAGTGTAAATGATTGTTTGCTTATTTGTGCCTTGCGATTGGCTGACGACCAGTTCAGAGTGTACCCCGTTCTCGCCCAGAGTTAGTTGTGATAGGCTCCAGCACGCCTGTGACCCGTGTGAGGATAAGTAGTAAGGAAAATGAATGGATGGATATATGTACAGTATCATTTTGATGATTGTAGCTTACAGCAAACGAAAACCACAAATTCAACATCTATAGAAACTAGAATATTTCGTAACTATTAATCAAGAAACAATGATTTTTAATGTAGAAATTTAGGTAGGAATTTGCACTCTGAAAAGTATTTTCCCTAATGTTTAATGAATCTATACAATCTATGAGTACTGAAATAAATTAACTTCCCTACCATACTCTAATTTATTGAGATGTACCTTTACATTTGGTTGCACTAAATTCCAATCCTCCATAGCTTCTGTCAGATCTTTGTTTAAATTGTCAGAAGTGTGTCTCTCAAGGAGGCATGTCTGAAGAACGTTGCTTTTCATCTTACATTCCACAGTAATATAGGGCAGTAATTAAGTCGAGTAACTTTGCGTAGCTCTTGACATCCAGCCGTCTGAGGTTAGAGCAACAAGGGTCACAAAGTTCTCATAACGGGGCTCAAGTGTCCATGCAGCATGTTATAAAACCCGGTGTTATCCACAAGTTAGAAAAGGGTCGCACGTCGACAACAATAAAAGTAGCAAGTGCACAGTCAATTTTTTTTGCCCTCTTTGACTCATGCTGTCCAAATAAGTCGGATAATGTTTGTAGGACGCCTGCTCCTTATTTTTTTCTAGGACTTATTTTCTCATTGGGGTGATGTCGGCGTAAATGTGATGTCATGTTTGCTGTATTTCCACTAACGTACTTATGCAATGACACTTGCGACATACCGTTGTACATTTGTCTACGTCATGCTTGCCATCTAGGACATATTTAACACTAAAACCAACGTAGTTGCAAACACCAGATTTTAAGGATGGTGGAGGATTTTCAATTTCTGGACAGTCTATGGCACTAACCATGTTGCAACAGTGCGTTAGCTTCTGTCTCAGCAGCTTGGGGTACGCTCGGAAATAACCTCCGGCACTGCTCTGCTACACTCGGGACCGCGCTCTCTGAAAGTAAGGTTAGGGCGTCAGGGTGAATTTCCGAACGCACGCTTCCTTGGTCGGAATGAACATGTGAGAGGAGCAACATATGAATCTGCGCTCAACAATAAGGCATCAGCCCGAGTAGATTAGCACAGCTCCTCATCGTCAGAGGTTGACATTTGGAGGGGACTATGTATAGATTCATTCATTGATGATATCGATGTACCGATTTATATTCCTGTGATCCAACTGGATCGATCTGTGCTTGGCAAGTTAGCCTTCCGGACGTAAATATACTGATTTAAATAGTTTTAAAAGGTAATCAATCAGTTGTATCTATAGTGGGAAATAACGCACTGGATTTAAGCATGGTAGGCTTTATATGGAGTTGTGTATGTGTTGCATTTCCAAGAAAAATGCTTGTAATTCCTTTTACTTTGCTTGATTTTTCAGTTAGCTTTGTCTCTTTTTTTCTTCGTTTCTTTTTCGACGCCTCAAATCTAGTCACTCCTTTCCGCATTGCCTCATAATTCTAACATCAATTAAACATTTATTTTCTCGGAAAAAAACTGCCCCATCATTTTTATCCATCCATTTTCTGTACCACTTATCCTCACTAGGCTCGCGGGCGTGCTGGAGCCTATCCCAGCTATCTTCGGGCGAGAGGCGGGGTACACCCTGAACTTGTCGCCAGCCAATCGCAGGACACATAGAAATAAACAACCATTCGCACTCACATTCACACCTACGGGCAATTTACAGTCTTCAATCAACCAACCACACATGTTTTTGGGATGTGGGAGTAAATCGGAATACCCGGAGAAAACCCACGCAGGCACGGGGAGAACATGCAAATTCAGACAAATCATACAGAAACAGATTCTTTCCTGCCAGGTTATTGGTTGTAGTTTTTGTTGCGCTTGACTCTTTTCTCTATATTTATCCAGTCTACCCTACTCATATCTGTTAATCAGGTCAATGTTGGTATAAAAATATATTTTATATAGAATATTTGAAGAAAGAACAATGCAGCATGTTATATTGTTATGTTTCACTGTAAACCACAGAAGACTGTGCATTAATTTCTATCGCTTGATGTGAACTTACCTCCATGAGCAATATTTGGAGGATTTCTTAAACTTGAACGCAGAGCGGGACAAGGTGTTTCTTGGCAAAGGTCTGGTGGGAGGGGAGTACACTGAGCCTGTCGCCATACTGTAGCCTGGTGTGGCTGTGGAGAAGAGGGGGGTGGTACCTGTACCTGTCTTAAAAAGGAAGTGCCTGGAGAATAAGAGAGGAAAAAAAGAGGGAAAAAAATGTTACATTTCCACACCTTAGCAAAATTGTTACTACCCTTTTATTGAAGACTCACGGTCACAGAAATATCTTGAAACTGACGAGACGTGAATTTTCCAAAATGCATATTGACAAGTCGCAAAGCTTCTTGGAGAATGTCCTTTGGACAGATGAGACAAACTGTAGTTTCTTGTCAAAAAACCCATCAGCTTTTTGTTTACAGTTGCAAAAATGAAGCATACCAATAAATGAACACTGTGAATGTGTCCCATTATGTTAAGTAAATGAGGACCTTAAATAATTCAGTATAAAACTGTCAACAATCCAGAAATGTATTTTAATCGACATCATATAGTAACAATTTATAGTTGTTTACTTCCATACCCCAAAAACATAGGAATTATGCTTATTATATTTGTATACATTGTATATTGTTAATAATAAACATTCATTAGAAGGTAAATGCTGCTTTCCTCCCACCCAAACATTTTTCTAAAACAACATTGGTCTAGATGGGATTTTAATTTTTATTTTTTTTAATAAAGAATGGGGAAACACTAAATAACATTTAAAAAGTACCCATGGACTTCACCTTCAATTTAATTGATGTGTTCATCAGTTTCCATCAATACAAAACAATTCCTTTTAAGGTAACAGTTGACAGGACCCACAGTGATGAAAATCACTTAAAAAAGCATGTACAGTCATTATCAAGGTCACAATGTCTAATTAATGACAGCGCTTTCGCTAATGAGCATCTGCAATTACAATTACGACTACTCTCTAACAAGGCAGTGTGATTACAAATTATAGCCGATTGTAACAAGAGCCATGTAATTAATACCTGCCTCTAGGCAAGATGTGAAGACAGATAAAAAGGGAAGTAAGTTGGGAAATCATAGTGAGTGGTCTGAAACAGAATGAAGAGGACACATAACAGAGGAAATACACTGAAAAATGCATTGAGCATTTTGATTCTGTTGTGTGCATTCTAGTAGTTTAATTTAAGGATGACTTAGCAGCCTCATTTGTCATGAGCCTAAAGACTGCACCCAATCTCATGCATTCATGATTTAAACACAAAGGATTATCTATGGTGATCTTAGGTGACCTTCATCCATTTCTCCAATAAGTTTTTTCACAGTGAGATTTTCCACTTCTGTTTTTGCTCCAGTTACTCCTGCTATGTTCTTGCATAAGTGGTCCCACGTCAAAGTCAGTAGTAAGCAGATTTTTACATGATAAGACTCAAAAGTCAAAACCCCCAGGAAATATATATGATGGCTTTTTTTATCTCTAAACTGATGACAAGATGGTCAGAAGTAGAATGGCATTGCAGTCACAGTGAATGGAATTCAACTCCTTCACATGAAACTTTCTCTGTGTTGTTATGTAACACATCAAGAGAAGCCACCTGTGTATAGTATACTGTAGTATATCTTATGCCTGGATCACACTACGAGATTTTAGCCTAGTTACTGTCTCGATTTCCCAGATCAGAGCTGACATATTTTGTCGGGAACGACAAAACTACTTGTAGTGTGACATAATCCACAATCAGCCATTTGGCTTCGGAAAAGCCCTATGATGCCAAGGCGAAAAGACTAGCATATTTGATATTTTGGGGGGGATATCTTCCGTGTAGTGTGACATACAGTATAAAAAGAACCCTGCGACACAGCACCTTGACTTCAACCAATAGGATTGTGTCTTGCAATGGCGCCTCATCTCCTTTAGTTGCTGTCAACATTTATTCACGCATCATATGGTGAAGAGAAAGAGGGATGAGTAGAACAACGAAATTGAAGAAAAGCTGGTCGAGTTATGGCAGCAGCAGCCCTGCACTTTTGATGTTGGATGTGATGATTATCATGACCGCATTAAAAAAAGAAAAAGTTGTAGTGAAACAGCTAGCTACCATATTTAAGGTGACCATAAGGCGCACTTAAAAGTCTTAAATTTTCTCCAAAATGGACGGGGCGCCTTATAATGCGGCGCGCCTTTTGTGTGAACCGAGTTCCAAAATCTATAAATGTTGTTGTGTGATGAGCGCTCTGCTTGACTGACTGGGAGCATTTCCTGCCGACATGCTGCTTATACAGAGGAAAAGCTGACGTGGCTTAGGACAGCACGCGGCCGTTAAAGGGGGAAAAAGGTGCGAGTGAAGGAGGACGCTATAGGCACGCACCCAGTAGGTATATAGCGCCGGTATGTGCATTGTGCAAAACAACATCGATTTGGCTAAGGACCCCTGAAAATGGCACATTCGAAGAAACACACTTACGAAGCACAGTTTAAACTGCATGCTATCAGTTACGCAGAGGAACATGGAAATCGAGCACCCGCGATAATTCAAGATCAATGAATCCAGGGTTCGCAAGTGGAGGAAGCAGGAAAACGAGCTTCGCCAAGACAAGAAGACGAAGCTGAGTTTACGCAGAAACAAGGCGAGGTGGCCCGAGTTGGAAGACCAACTCGAGAAATGGATTAATGAGCAAACAGCCGGGAGAAGCGTCTCTACAGACAACATTCGACTGAGTGCAATAACTCAGAGCTTGCCATCATTCCATGAGGCTTGACGAAGGAACTCCAACCGCTGGACATCGGTGTAAACAGGGCGTTCAAAGTGAAATTGTGAGCGGCGTGGGAGCGATGGATGACAGATGGCGAACACAGCTTTACTAAGACAAGGAGGCAGCGCTGGGCGAGTTACGCCAGAATTTGTGATGCTTAGGCTAACGTGTCTGCTTGCACTGTTGTTCGAGCTTTCGTAAAAGCCGGCATCATTTCTGAGGAACCGCATGGCAACGAGACTGACTCTGACAATGACGAGAGGCAACCTGGTGTGTTTGATGGAGAACTTGCCCAGCTGTTTATTTCGGATACAGAACATGAGGACTTTGATGGATTTGTGGATGAGGATTGATCAAAAAATAACGTGAGTACATTGTTAAATACTTCAATAAAGTACAACCGAACTCACTGTTTACATTGTTAAATACGTCAATAAAGTACAACCGAACTCAGTTTTGCTCCCGCTGCCTTTTTAAAAACATTGTTTTAGCCTGCATGTATTCTACCGTATGTTTTAAGCTAGCGTATGATTTACCATGCCTCCGCCCAATAATACGGTGCGCCTTATGTATGTGTTAAATACATAAATAGACCCCGTAACTGAGAGTGCGCCTTTTAATATGGTGCGCCTTATGGTCGTGAAAATACAGTACATAACTTTATGTTGTCTGCTTGCTAGTGGTATTAAAAGTACATGATCATTACATCAAGCTCTCCTTGAAGAACTGCCCAAACCGTCCTCTCTACAGCACCCAGGGATGACACAACACACGTTTTTTTCTTATTTTTCTTTTTTTTTTCAGCACAAAACATTGCCGCAATCAAAACTACCGCCTCCTCCTGCATGATTGTTGTTGTTTCTGCCGTTATGGAAACGGATATACAGTATCTGGTAGTGTTGACATGTTTTCCGGTCCCGCCTCCCCTGACAGCTTGATTTGACAAGATTAGCCCAATGTTTGTAAAAGACAGGATATGGTGATATCTTAATATATGCTGTGGCGTGTTTCCAGTGTTCTGACCGAGACACAGCAGGATCTGACAGAGTGCCATTATAAAACTAAAGACCGATGTGACTCAAAAGTTACAAAAGATAAGTACCAATTAGGGAATGACAAAGATGATGGTATGACCATGACCTTACAATGGTTCTTGCTTTTATATTAGATAACGATCGTTAATGCCACTCATTACAGAACTGAAAAAGAATATTCACTGAAATGCCCTCAGCTACCCTGACCATTTGGTGACAGAAATCGGTAAAATCAATTGCGGTCCTGTTGACATTTCTATAAATGTGCCTGAATTTTTCATATAGTTTTGATTGGTAGTGTTCCTACAAGGTCTCGTATCTCTGGTTATTTAAACTCACTACCATCTAGTTAACTTAACAAGCCCAGAAAACTATGATACCAGAATGTCAATACTTGACCATAACAAGTCAATGCCAGGGTGGTTTCAGATACATACTTCGATTACTATTGCACTTCTTCAACATGTCAAACTTTGCTTCCCCATGCTTTTCTTTTACATTTGTAATGGGAAAGCGTTGCTGGGATGAGGCAGCTTACTTGGACTTTTTACTTATTTTTACTTATTGTTATTTCAACGGCGGCACGGTGGCCGACTGGTTAGAGCGTCAGCCTCACAGTTCTGAGGTGCGGGGTTCAATCCCCGTCCCCGCCTGTGTGGAGTTTGCATGTTCTCCCCGTGCCTGCGTGGGTTTTCTCCGGGCACTCCGGTTTCCTCCCACATCCCAAAAACATGCATTAATTGGGGACTCTAAATTGCCCGTAGGCATGACTGTGAGTGCGAATGGTTGTTTGTTTCGATGTGCCCTGCGATTGGCTGGCAACCAGTTCGGGGTGTACCCCGCCTCCTGCCCGATGACAGCTGGGATAGGCTCCAGCACGCCCGCGACCCTAGTGAGGAGAAGCGGCTCAGAAAATGGATGGATGGATGTTATTTCAACGGCGGCACGGTGGGCGACTGGTTAGAGCGTCAGCCTCATAGTTCTGAGGACCTGGGTTCAATCCCTGGCCCCGACTGTGTGGAGTTTGCATGTTCTCCCCGTGCCTGCGTGGGTTTTCTCCGGGCACTCCGGTTTCCTCCCACATCCCAAAAACATGCATTAATTGGAGACTCTAAATTGCCCGTAGGTGTGACTGTGAGTGCAAATGGTTGTTTGTTTGTATGTGCCCTGCGATTGGCTGGCAACCAGTTCAGGGTGTACCCCGCCTCCTGCCCGATGACAGCTGGGATAGGCTCCAGCACGCCCGCGACCCTAGTGAGGAGAAGCGGCTCAGAAAATGGATGGATGGATGTTATTTCAACTTATTGCTTGTCCTATCACGGGTCGCCACAGAGAGTCACTCGCATGACTTGTTATCACATCTGCCTCACAGTTCTGAGGACCGGGGTTCAAATCCCGGGCCCGCCTGTGTGGAGTTTGCATGTTGTCCCCGTGCCTGTGTGGGTTTTCTCCGGGTACTCCAGTTCCCTCCCACATCCCAAAAACATGCGTGATAGGTTGATTGAAGACTCTAAATTGGCTGTAGGTGTGAATGTGAGTGCGAATGATTGTTTGTTTATATGTGCCCTGCGATTGGCTGGCGACCAGTTCAGGGTGTACCCCACATCTCGCCCGAAGATAGCTGGGATAGGCTTCAGCACGCCCACAACCCTAGTGAGGATAAGCAGTACAGAAGATGGATGGATGGATGGAGTTTTTACATCGGATGCCCTCCCTGACACAACCTGCCTATTTTTTTTATCTGGGCTTGGGACCGTGGCAGAATATGGAAGCACTGGCCGGGAATGGAACCCGATGGCAGCAGCATGTACCACTACACCACTTACTTTGACTTACTACTGAATTTAATTATGCATGGTTCCCTGTACTGTTTTCTTGTAATTTTATATATGTGAGACAATATGGATGAAAATTAGCTCACCGAGGTACACTTAAAAACAAGCTAAGCATATGCAAGGATCTATGCAAGATGCACTTGAATCAATCCAGCCATGTTTAGCAGTATAGTGTGCGCTTCAGACAGTAGTTGTTGTGGGGTTTGAGGCATGAAAGTTCTTTTCAGTGCAGCAATAGGACACATAAAAGGATTTCAAATTGACAATTGTACGCTGTATGCTAGGATCGAGTCATGTAGCAGACTACCCATTCAATGTGTTAGTGCAAACTAATGTCAGGAGACGACCAGAGATTGCAGGGATAATAGAGTGTAAAATGACTGTGACCGCAGTGAACAGCAACCAGAACTAATATGGTAGCCTCTTAAAGATAATGATGCTTCAAATTGTCTTTTCTCTAACCTGCATTTTAGGAATTATTCACACTGGATATCTTTATTAATCGGGGCAACACAAGAATGTTGAAGCTGTCACCGTTGAAGTAGTAACAGCTATGTTCACAGTGATTATCACTCAACAAAGCAAAAGACCTGTAGCAAATAAGTGGAATGTACTTACATTCCACCCATTTTAATTTGCAGTTTATGTGAGGCAAGATCTATAGGATAACCAAAAAACAAAATACTCTGTAAACACAAGAGCATTACGATACATTATTTACTTTTATTTTTTTCTTCAATTAAAAATGCGAAACTTAAACACAAAAATAGTGATACATTTTAAAGCAGTAAGTAACACTTTCATGACTGCTTTTTTTTTTAATTATTTTTGCAACTTTTATTTATTTATTTTTTTGTCAACATGGGCACATGGGGCGGCATGGTGGGCGACTGGTTAGCACATCTGCCTCACAGTTCTGAGGCCTGGGGTTCAAATCCCGGCTCCGCCTGTGTGGAGTTTGCATGTTCTCCCCGTGGGTTTTCTCCAGGCACACCGGTTTCCTCCCACATCCCAGAAACATGTGTGGTAGGTTGATTGAATACTCTAAATTGCCCTGAGGTCTGAATGTGTGCGCGAATGGTTGTTTGTTTGTATGTGACCTGCGATTGGCTGGCGACCAGTTCAGTGTGTACCCTGCCTCTCGCCCGAAGATAGCTGGGATAGGCTCCAATACGCCCGTGATCCTTGTGAGGATAAAGCGGTACAGAAAATGGATGGATGGATGGCCACATGGTATTTGTCCAAGGATGTTACAGACCAGTTTTATTCCTGGGTTAGAGTTAGATGATCTTGAAAATGCTGAAAAATAACTATTTCAACTTGTGGAACTATCATTCATTCTATTTCCATTTAGTTTTTATTAACCCTAACCCCACAGCACAATTTTAAGGACCGTAATTTCTCGTGTATAATGCGCACCCATGTATAATACGCACCCCCAAAGTTGACCTTAAAATTATTGAAAACCCTTATACCTATGTATAATGCATTTTTACAATGCATGATTTTGCTTCTACCCATATGATCAAAACATAAAGTATTAGCTGTAGTTTGCTAGTTTTTTAAAAATAATTATTCTTAAATTAAGCACTTTATTTGAACACCTAATAATTTCTTTTTTATTTACTTGCTCTTATTTTCAAATTCACAGCCCTACTTTTATTTGGTAAATGACAAAGCATACAATTGTGCTCATATGTTTGATTACCCAGGCAGAATTTGTAAGATGGTTACAATTCCTTAAAGAAAAAATTAAGGGGCAGGCAAAACACATTTAATTTTATTTTAATGGGATTCAAATTAAGCGGTCAAGCATTTCAGAAAAGCATTATCATTAAACAAAACATAATCAAAAAGAAATGAATGATGGTTGTTCATCAGTCATATTTTAAAAAACAGTATTTCACAAATTCTGCCACGGTATGTAAACTTATGAGCACAACTGTGCCCTGTCATTTGGAATGAAAGTGTAGGCCAAATGTTTTTCATAACCACTAGGTGGCAATGGCATATTAGAATGAAAGTGTACACGTTTCTCATAACCTCTAAGATCTAAGGGGCGGTGGCACATTGGAATGAAAGTGTACAGCTTTTTCATAACCTCGAGATTGCCGCATACATTTATAAAATGTGAGTTTTTTCCATTTTCCCCCATACCCATGTATAATGCGCACCATTGATTTTGACCATTTTTTTGGAGGAAAAAATGTGCATGATACACGAGAAATTACAGTATTTTGGTGTTGCGTATGTTGGTTTTGGATAAAATGCAATTAATTTTGGAAAAGAATACACCCCGAAGCAAATGCCTGCGTTGACTCCCGGTTTAGTTCGATTTACGTTTAAGGTTATAATCAAACTATCGTTGTCTCGTAAAGGGACACCATTTCTTTTTTTATATTCATAAACTGTAGGAAAAGTGACGAAAACATTTAATCAAACTTGCTCTTCTGAAGGTTTTCTACTTGGACAAAATTAGAGTTCTAAATACAGCGGTTTCACTATTAAACTCAAACACACACAAAACACAAAATGAAGTGGAATTTTATAGAAAATTTAATTAAATCTAAAAGGGAAAACTACAGGGAAACAGTGCAGAGGGGCTTGACTACAAAGGATACAGATAAACATTCGTAAAGCAGGTCGAACTTGTGATGTACTATAGGTGTGAAGTGAGAATGTGCGGGGAGCAATGCGAGGTTGGGAATTTCTGTGACTATTATTATAATCCAATTATGCACCAATTTTTACCTAGGAAAACAGCACGCTGTACTCACGTTGCGTAGAACAGAATTTAGACAGGGTGGTCGGTCTTCCAGATGGATGGGCCGGGGCGCCAAACAGGTGTATTTGAAGAAAAAGGAGGGGGGAAAAAAGGAAAAACTGAGAAAAAGCAAGGGTAGGGTTGCCGAAGCGCCTTGGTGATAGTGTTAGTCACGGGCTCAGAGAAAACTTGCGCCGCAATTCCTTCCTGACAGATCTTTTCTCTGTAAGCTGCCCCACACACACACGTAGTTTCGGGGCGCGGGCAGAGCGCTTCTCCCGCCGCCTCGTGGTGAGAGGCGGGGCTCCCTGACTGTGTGGCAGCGTCTTTGACAAGCTGGAGAAACGAGGCCCAGAACAAAGGGAGCTCCGGCCTTTTATGCACAGGAGAAAGGGGGACCCAGGGACCAAGAAGAAGACAGACCGCGCCTCTTAGTATTAATTTTCATCCTAGGATTATTTGTGGTTTTAAAACCAGTGGAAATAAGAGATTAATTAGTTCATTCCCATCTTCTGCATTGTCACACACACACACACACTGGTTAATCTATGCAATGAGTGTTTAAATTTTATGTGGTGGCTAAGAACACTTAATATTTGTGGTGTAACATTTGTGTTGTGTGAGGTAAAACATCATGTGATTCAGTTGACAAACAGATTTGAAATCAGACCTGTGGAAAAACAATCATTAGTGACATTGGTGTCATGATATATACTGGGAGCATTCATGCAAAGTTCGTAAAATGACAACAGACATTTAAAGTCAGTGAAAATTGTCGGTAACTGTCCTCGGCTTGCATTAACTCTCAAACGGCAGCGGGTGTCACCCGTGTCACATCAATGTTCCCAGAGAGCCTGGCAGCGCCTTGAGTGCATGTTTTAATATTAAAACAAATAGTTTATTGCTGTATTTGAGTTGCTAAAAAAAATTTATTAAACCTAACTCAAGGTCCGGGAGTAATAGTTCAATCTTTGATCTGTCTAACTAATAAATAAATAATAAATAATAAATTGTTGTCAATCTGACTCCAACAGTCGCATTTGGAAAGAGGTTCTCTCAACCTTTTGGTCAGCATCTCAGTTCTGCACAACAAGGGGTCTGTGATGAACGGAAACACAGATTTCTTGGGCAGCTGTTCATTAGTTTAAGGTCCGGGTGACATAAACCGGACTTCCTGTGACCGTCTGGCTCAGCGGGGCAGTAGACAGGAATGCAGAACTATATCAGAGGTTGGGGGTTGCTGGTGCCATCTTGTTGATAGCGTGTCCGCTACATAGGTTTAAACTTAAAATAATTTCAATTAAAATATCATGATTACATCCTGCATACCTGTGTAATCCATTGTGTTGTGTTGACAATAAGATTTCCATGATGCATAATTAGGACTAATGATTGCAATTACAAAAGAAAAAAGATTAGCTCCAAAAGAAGAAAATGATTTTGAATTTCTTGTTATTTTTGATAAAACACTGTATGTACGATGTGTATTTTTTTAAATTATAAAAATATTGTTTACCCGTTGAGAAGAACAGGCCTTTGTTTGTCTTGTCACAGTGCCAGCTAGAAAGCCTGACGCACACTGGAGCTATCTGCTTAGCAAAAAGTCATTCAAGATCATTTACATCCACATAGCTCGCTGTGTGCATGTAATTTTTGGTGAGTTTTCTGACTCATGAGGCCTTGAAACGAATATCTAACACGCTGAATATTTTTCACCTCGTCAGGTGAAAAAATCCTTTCTTTCTCCTTTCGAGGCAGCGGTTGTATTCCTAAAATGTTTATTTAATATTATTGTCAGCCAATGTAACATTATCCACAGTTTGAACATTAACACTGCACTGCTTAAATACAGGAAAATAAAAACAATTCTTAAATAATGATTCAACTAAAATGGATTACACGCCAAAGTTAGATTAAAATGATCACAAAATGTTTGAAAACATACAGTTCAACATCCATCCATCCATCCATCCATTTTCTGAGCCGCTTCTACTCACTAGGGTTGCGGGCGTGCTGGAGCCTATCCCAGCTGTCATCGGGCAGGAGGCGGGGTACACCCTGAACTGGTTGCCAGCCAATCGCAGGGCACATAGGAACAAACAACCATTCGCACTCACAGTCATGCCTACGGGCAATTTAGAGTCTCCAATTCATGCATGTTTTTGGGATGTGGGAGGAAACCGGAGTACCCAGAGAAAACCCACGCAGGCACGGGGAGAACATGCAAACTCCACACAGGCGGGGCCGGGGATTGAACCCGGGTCCTCAGAACTGTGAGGCTGACGCTCTAACCAGTCGCCCACCGTGCCGCCACAGTTCAACATATTGAATGCAAATGTATTGAACTTAAAATGTATTGAACTTAAAAGTTAAATATACTTACAGTATTAAAATAAGTTTAAACTACTGTAACATTTTATACAATTTGAGCATTCAATTCAGTGATTCTTTCGCCTCTCACTAGAAAGAGCCCATGTACCACTAGTGGTACTCGTAGCACACTTCCATTCATCCATCCATTATCCAAGCCGCTTATCCTCACAAGGGTCGCAGGAGTGCTGGAGCCTATCCCAGCTATCTTCGGGCAGGAGGGGGGGTACTGGTTGCCAGCCAATCGCAGGGCACATTTAAACAAACAACCATTCGCACTCACATTCACACCTACGGGCAATTTAGAGTCTTCAATCAACCAACCATGCATGTTTTTGGGATGTGGGAGGAAAACGGAGTACCCGGAGAAAACCAACGCAGGCATGGGGAGAATATGCAAACTCCACACAAGCGGGGCAAGGATTTGAACCCCGGTGTTCTGAAACAAATGTGTTTCATAAAAAAGGAAGAAAAGAAAAAACTGCCACCTTTTGTAATGTTATATAAAAATACCTACAGTATATTGGGATATACATTTTTTTTCATATCACAGCAATAATTGCATCTGTGCTTAAACCAAATAGCATTTACCTTGTTTCCAGAGGCACATTTCTACCCAGCACCCAGCTGTCTTGCAGCGGGACGCTCTCTGGGGGTGTGGTCTGCAGCTCGGCAGGTAATTGGCCGGCCACCGGGGCCGGGCTTCCAGTGGGAGGAGTTAGTTGCCGTGTGGAATTCAACGATTGACCAGAGTGATGTGCACAGCCCAGTGATTGGTTGAGTGCTGTTACTGAAGGCTGCTGACGATATGGGGGTGCCACCGGTGGCAGAGTTGAGTTGTGGTGATAGGATGGTTGCTCTGTAAACATTAGAAAGAAACGTATCACAAGTTGTATGCCTGACTTTTATCGTACAGTCAAATTTTGCCATAAATCACCAATTTATTTAAAACAAAGTAGAAACTTGATTTGAAAAATAACTAGTCACCGGAAAGAAATTTATCAAATGTTTTTATTTTTTTATTTTACTTAAATTACAATTATTTGAAACATTTTTACATAGGACTTGAAAATATGCAGTAAATATGTTACCTTTAGCGATTCAGAGTTTGTGTCCCATGAAAAAAAGATGGCGCTAAAGTGGAATAAATTAATTATAAAATTCGAATACAAATATAATTGTATCAGGACCATTACTAGAGATGTATTGTGGGGAGATTATGATTTTTTTAAATTACCAATAAAAGATGGTAAAGAAAAAAAAGTGTGCTTTGTACGTTAAAAGTCTCAGTTCATTTTGTGCCACATACATTAAAAACTACACCATGGGGAAGGATTATCAAAATATAAACAAACAAACAAACAAATAAATGCATTAGAAAAACAAATAGAAAGATTATGTGTGTGTTTCCTGTTATATGTTCGCTTTACAGGCCGACTGGTTAGAGCGTCAGCCTCACAGTTCTGAGGACCCGGGTTCAATCCCCGCCCCCACCTGTGTGGAGTTTGCATGTTCTCCCTGTGCCTGCGTGGGTTTTCTCCGGGCACTCCGGTTTCCTCCCACATCCCAAAAACATGCATTAATTGGAGATTCTAAAATTGCCCGTACGTGTGACTGTGAGTGCGAATGGTTGTTTGTTTGTATGTGCCCTGCAATTGGCTGGCAACCAGTTCAGGGTGTACCCCGCCTCCTGCCCGATGACAGCTGGGATAGGCTCCAGCACGCCCGCGACCCGAGTGAGGAGAAGCGGCTCAGAAAATGGATGGATGGATGTATTACCGCTTAATATTTTTATACGGGTGCAAAATATCTTATATCCCAGATAAAGCAGGGTTTGAAACATAAACATGTAAGTCTATTATTGTTGTCGTGTCTTTTGTTGTAGTGTTTTAAATATCAGCCTACAAGACTGATGTTGTTTCTTTTACTGTGCAGCACTTTGAGCTGCAATCTTTGTAGAAAATGTGCAATACAAATTAACATTATCACTATTAATATTATGTACAATTATTTTATTTTTATTCTTTTGTGTGCATATACACTATACTGTAAACTCACTGTATACTGTACACTCACTCAAAATACACACGCACACACACACGGAAACATTGAACTGGAAAATTCTGAAACAAAATCTTACTATTCACTATGATTGCAATGGTCACTTGTGCAATGCAGTATTTGATATGCGTTCAAAAACCATATATACTCATACGGCATCAAAAGAGCCTCCAAATCAAAAAGCAAGGCAGACAGAATTATGAGTTTTTATGATAGTCATAAAATAAAGGCGTTTATAAGTATGATTGCACACACCCTTAAATTGTTAAACTTTCTGCAAAATTTAAAGTGTATCCTGGTAATTGTCCAGACCCACAGTGAAGAGGGAAATGATAAGGAGTGAAAACACGGTGTACAGTACAGAGAGAATGTAAGCTAATTCCAAATCAGTCAGATTCTCAGAGTAAAAAGGGAATTTGAAAAGGGAATAGTGAAAATGAATGCTAATGGGGAATTTGTTCTCAATGCTGCTGTAAACAGAAATAATAAACCCTTCTCAGTCAAAAATTTGAACTGTGAATTATATTTTTAAATAAAATATGTCTATATTTCTTGAACGTTCTAATTCAAACTGGTCCATGACTGACAGCTCCGGCTCTAGTAAATACTATTTTTAATTAGCATCATTGACATGGAGGGGCCCAAAATGTCTCCTCCTTATGTGGAGAACATCCAAATTCCACACAGAAACCCATTTAGGGGGGGGGGGGGGAATCCATTACCATAGGGCATTTGGTCAAATTCGATTTTAAATGTATCCCTTTCTTAGTTAAATAAAAAAAAAAAAAGGAATTCTGTTTGGATTGTATAATGGCGGCACGGTGGCCGACTGGTTAGATCGTCTGCCTCACGGTGCTGAGGACAGGGGTTCAATCCCCGGCCCCGACTGTGTGGAGTTTGCATGTTCTCCCCGTGCTTGCGTGAGTTTTCTCCGGGCACTCCGGTTTCCTCCCACATCCCAAAAACATGCATGCTAGGTTAATTGAAGACTCTAAATTGCCCGTAGGTGTGAATGTGAGTGCGAATGGTTGTTTGTTTCTATGTGCCCTGCGATTGGCTGGCAACCAGTTCAGGGTGTACCCCGACTCCTGCCCAATGATAGCTGGGATAGGCTCCAGCACGCCCGCGACTCTAGTGAGGAGAAGCGGCTCAGAAAATGGATGGATGGATGGATGGATTGTATAATGCTTTTGTGGTTACAGGTTAACACCAACAGTCTCTTTCACAGAAGACATAATATGCAAACCATAGGTTTAGGCCATCAAGCTAGTGTTTGTGGGGCAGATGATTGAGAACTGTCCTGTGGCTTTGTAACTGAATTCCATGGAAAAATTGCTAATTAAAGAAGTGCAGTCACGTTTATGGCAGAATTGTACAATCTTTGTTTAAAAGAGGTGCTTGACTCATGTGACACAACAGCTTAAGAGATGTTTCAGTGGGTCAATGAGTCAAAGTAAAGGTACATGTTACCACAAAGGGTTTCTACATATTTACAAGACACCCACATTTGGATGACAGGTGAAATGTGTGAGCATTTTCTATTCGGTTGCCTTTGCATCACTGATTCCTGGGCGACTAAAAACTTCCCATAAAGGACTTTGCTTTGCACTTGAAGAATTAATTTAAACATGCAATATTTTAAATTGTAAAACCTCAGAGAATATACAAATTATGAGAATTGTATTCATACATCCATCAATTTCCTACACTGCTTATCGTGTTTAGTGTTGAGATTCAGCTTGGGTTTATCATAGCTGACTTTGGGAAAAATTATATGAAGTACGATGAAAATCTCGGGACTATCAAGACAATGTTTTGCCCAGTGTCAGAAAGCGTAGCCTCAGCAGCAGGTCATGGGTCCTCTAACAAGATAATGACCCAAAACACACAGCTAAAATTATTCTATAATTTCTAAGAACAAAAGATCACACTTCTGAAGAGCCGAGAGATATACTGCACATCATGTTGAAAATCAGTGGAAGCAGCTGTAATGTTCAACAATTTGGAGAAGGCAACCTTCAAACCTGATACATCTGCAGCAGTTTAATTTTAAATATTGAATTAGTAAGTAATTTGAGCAAAATGATCTGTAAAAAAGGAGAACCAGTACAACAAAAGATCACAATAGACTAGACAAAGACACACTTTTTACTGTGGCAAACTGGCATGTGTTCTGATGTCACTCAATGGGGAGACATTACGCCAGCCTCATTTGACCGAGTGTAAACATGTAAAGTAGTGTCATGATGTAATTTTAACAGCACCTTTGTGGAATCTACATTGACAGTGTCTTTCTTCTTCCCACGGAAAAAGAGCTTTTTCAATGGGTTTATCTGAATTGCTCCATATTTTATCTCAATATACCAAATCTGAGTGCATGTTACAGAACAACAGTCACAGTCAAGAGTGAGATGAGGAATAAAGAATATAAAATGAACTATCCATCCATCCATCCATCCATTTTCTGAGCCGCTTCTCCTCACTAGGGTCGTGGGCATGCTGGAGCCTATCCCAGCTATCATTGGGCAGGAGGTGGGGTACACCCTGAACTGGTTGCCAGCCAATCGCAGGGCACGTACAAACAAACAACCATTCACACTCACATTCACACCCACAGGCAATTTAGAGTCTTTAATACACCTAGTATGCATGTTTTTGGGATGTGGGAGGAAACCGGAGTCCCCGGAGAAAACCCACGCAGGCACGGGGAGAACATGCAAACTCCACACAGGCGGGGCCGGGGATTGAACCCCTGTCCTCAGCACTGTTAGGCAGACGGAGAATGTAATTTCTGTAAAATTATTTGTAGATGCTGAAGAGCTAAAGCTGAACTGAGATACTGTGGAATTGAGTATATTGTTGAAATGTAGAATATCCATCCATCCATTTTCTTTACCACTTGTTCTCACTAGTGTCGCGGGCTGCTGGAGCCTATCCCAGCTATCTTCGGGCGGGAGGCCACCCTGAACGGGACGCCAGCCAATCGCAGGGCACATAGAAACAAACAACCATTCGCATCTCACATTCACACCTACGGGCAATTTCAGAACTGTTGAGGTAGATGTGCTAACCAGTCGTCCACCATGCCGCCAAATGTTGAATATGAGACTTCAAATTAGAATGGTTTGACCCCTATGATGAGAAAAATTATTTTATCGCGTTTTCCCTTGACGGGATGCGGGTCACCGGGGCCCCCCTCTGGAACATGGCCTTGAGGTGGGGCTCAAAGGCGAGCCCCTGGTGGCCGGGCCTGCACCCATGGGGCCCAGCCGGGCACAGCCCGAAAGGGTAACGTGGGTCCCCCTTCCCATGGGTCCACCACCTGTGTGAGGGGCCATAGGGGTCGGGTGCATTGTGAGCTGGGCAGTGACCGAAGGCAGGGACCTTGGCGATCCGATCCTTGGCTACAGAAGCTGGCTCTAGGGATGTGGAATGTCACCTATCTGGCAGAGAAGCAGCCCGAGCTGGTGTGCAAGGTCGAGAAGTTCCGAATAAATACCGTCGGGCTCACCTCCACACACAGCTTGGGCTCTGGTACCAGTCCTCTCGGGAGGGGCTGGACTCTCTTCCACTCTGGAGTTGCCCACGGTGAGAGGCGCCGAGCAAGTGTGGGTATACTTATTGCCCCCTGGCTTGGTGCCTGTACATTGGGGTTCACCCCGGTGGATGAAAGGGTAGCCTCCCCCCCCCGCCTTCGGGTGGGGGGACGGGTCCTGACTATTGTTTGTGCCTATGCACCAAACAGTAGTTCAGAGTACCCACCCTTTTTGGAGGGGGTGCTGGTGAGTGCTCCCGCTGGGGACTCCATCATTCTGCTGGGGGACTTCAATGCTCACGTGGGCAATGACAGTGAGACCTGGAGGGGCGTGATTGGGAGGAACAGCCCCCCCGATCAGAACCCGAGTGGTGTTCTGTTATTCAAATTCTGTTCTCACCACGGATTGTCCATAACCAACACCATGTTCCAGCATAAGGGTGTCCACACGTGCACTTGGCACCAGGACACCCTAGGTCGCAGTTCGATGATCGACTTGGTGGGCGTGTCATCGCACTTGTGGCCGCATGTCTTGGACACTCGGGTGACGAGAGGGGCGGAGCTGTCAACTGATCACCACCTGGTGGTGAGTTAGCGCCGATGGTGGGGGAAGATGCCAGTCCGACCTGGCAGGCCAAAACGTATTGTGAGGGTCTTCTGGGAACCTCTGGCAGAATCACCTGTCAGAAGGAGTTTCAACTCCCACCTCTGACAGATCTGACCTGGTTGACACGCCTCTGCAACATCGCGTGGACATCGGGGATGGTGACTATGGATTGGCAAACTGGGGTGGTGGTCCCCCTTTTTAAGAAGGAGGGTGTGTTCCAACTACAGGGGGCTCACACTCCTCAGCCTTCCTGGTAAGGTCTATTCAGGGGTGCTGGAGAGGAGGGTCCATCGGGAAGTCGAATCTCAGATTCATCAGGAGCAGTGTGATTTTCATCCTGGCCGTGGAAGAATGGACCAGCTCTACACCCTCGGCAGGGTCCTCGAGGATGTATGGGAGTTCGCCCAACCAGTACATGTGTTTTGTGGACTTGTAGAAGGCGTTCGACCGTGTCCCTCGGAGAGTCCTGTGGGAGGTGCTTCGGGAGTACGGGGTGCCGAACCCCCTGATACGGGCTTTTCGGTCCCTGTACGACCAGTGTCAGAGTTTGGTCCGCATTGCCGGCAGTAAGTCGGACTCGTTTCCGGTGAGGGTTGGACTCCCCCAAGGCTGCCCTTTGATTCTGTTCATAACCTTAATGGACAGAATTTATAGGCACAGCCAAGCCGTGGAGGGGGTCCTGTTTGGTGCACTCGGTATTGCATGTCTGCTTTTTGCAGATGGTGTGGTTCTGTTGGCTTCATCAAGCCGTGATCTCCAACTCTCACAAGGAGCCGAGTGTGAAGCGGCTGGGATGAGAATCAGCACCTCCAAATCTGAGACCATGGTTCTCAGTCGGAAAAGGGTCTGGGATGAGATCCTGCCCCAAGTGGAGGAGTTAAAATACTTAGGGGTCTTGTTCACGAGTGAGGGAAGAATGGAACGGAAGATCGACAGGCAGATCGGTGCAGCATCTGCAGTGATGGGGACTTTACGGTCCGTTGTGGTGAAGAAGGAGCTAAGCCGAAAGGCGAAGCTCTCGATTTACCGGTCGATCTACGTTCCTTCCCTCACCTATGGTCACAAGCTGTGGGTCGTGACCAAAAGAACAAGATCCCAGATACAAGCGGCCGAAATGAGTTTCCTACGCAGGGTTGCCGGGCTCTCCCTTAGAGATAGGGTGAGAAGCTCGTTCATCCATGAGGGGCTCCGAGTAGAGCCGCTGCTCCTCCACATTGAGAGGAGCCAGATGAGGTGGCTTAGGCATCTGTTTAGGATGCCTCCTGGACGCCTCCCTGGTGAGGTGTTCCGGGCACGTCCCACCGGGAGGAGACCCCGGGGACGATCCAGGACACGCTGGAGAGACTATGTCTCTCGGCTGGCCTGGGATCCCCTCGGAAGAGCTGGAGGAAGTGGCTGGGGCGAAGGAAGTCTGGGCTTCCCTGCTGAGTCTGCTGCCCCCCCGACTCGACCTCGGATAGGCGGAGGAAAATGGATGGATGGATGGTCAAGAAATGTGGAAAGAGGAGGTAAATACATTACATTTAATATTATGTTTTTGTGGGATTTTATTGTTGGAACATGATAAATTGATCCCAAGATAGCCTGAATGAGCTGAACATTTTGAAGTTGAAATGGTTTGATTGAGTGGAGAAATGTAGATAGAAAATGTAAAAAATATCTTAATTTAGGAATTTGGAGTTTTAGAAGTGAACTGAACAGTTTGAAGTAAGAATAGCTTAAATCTGTCAAGAAATGTGGAAGGAGGGCATAAAAATTTGAAATACCTCTTAAATTTGGAAATTTAACTTTGAAAAAGGAATGTGATAAATATTTCTGTACATGTCCTGAATGAGCTTAACAGTTTGAAGTTTGAATTGTTTGAATTGGTGGAGATATGTGGAAAGAGTAGAATGCCGCAAAAAAATGTTTGGTTGCAGAATAACGTGTGAATGTTGATAATCATTCACATGATTAACTATCACATACAAAATAAATATTGAAAAAGAAATTAAACTGAGATGATAATTAATATGCACATTCATAGAAATAGGCATAATTATGATAACATGTCAAGACAAAAAAAGTTAACGGCTGATTTTAAAAAAAAAAAGTTGAAAGTAGGAATTGGAAAGTACTTTAAGGTTCACCACAGTTGGTGGATAATCGGACAAGGAGAAAAAAAGACTACAAAAAGAACTGTACATGTCACAAGAAGTCAATCAAAATTCCCAAGAGCAACAAAAACGGTCAGCTGAATTTAAAGATGATAAAAAGAGAGCAAAACCAACAAAGCAAGAGGTGTAAGGCAGAGAGAAATTGAATGATTAAAAGGAGGAGTGAGACACTGAGAAAGAATGAAGACAAGACGAGCAGGAGAGGAGATCCAGGAAAAAGGTAACAACACTTGTAGAGAGTAGAAGAGAGGTCAATACAAGAGTTAAGACGTGGGTTGTGAAGCGTGAAAACTCCTTCCACCTCTGGTCTCCAGCATGGAGAAAGAAGCAAGCATGGGTTCTTTCCACAGCCAGAGGCTCTCTTTACTAGTGGGCATGTAGGTGGAGTGCGCCGCTCTTGGATTGATGACCGTAAAGGATAGAAAAAAAACAGCAGTAAAGAGGGAAAGAGGGCATGAGAGATCAGTGGGTTTTAATGTAGGGCATCTATATCAAGGAGTACTTTGCAGGGATACAAAGAGGTAAACAGCATATTTATTGTTTTAGAATGGTTGCAATTTCTCAAAAATGCAGAAAACATGGTGGCCGAGGCGTTAGCACATGTAGTTGGAAGTTTGAATCCGGGATTTGGATTTCCCGTGTAGTATTTGCGAGGGTCTTCTCTGGCTACTCAGAGTTCCTTCCCACATTCCGAAAACCTTGCATGTTGAAGACTCTAAATTGTCCTTATGTTTGAATGTGAGTTTGAATGGCTGGTTGTCTATATGTTCTCTGCAATTGGCTAGCGACCAGTCCAGGGTTTACCCCACCTCTCGCCCTAAATCAGCTGGACTACTTACCCGCGAATCTAGATAGGATAAGCTGTATATAAAATGGATGGATGCTGAATACAAAAGTGCAGGGAGGTAGTAGGAGAATATCTCATGGTGATTTATACATTGTTGAATCTGGATGAACGCGGGTCCTCAGAACTGCGAGGCAGACGTGCTAACCAGTCATTCACCGTGCCGGCACTCCCGGCCTCGTCTGTGTGGAGTTTGCATATTCTCCTCGTGCCTGGGTTTTCTCTGGGTACTCCAGTGTCCTCCCACATACCCAAAACCATGCATGGGTTAATTGAAGACTCTAAGTTGTCCGTAGGTGTGAATGTGAGTATGAATGGTTGTTTGTTTATATCTGCCCTGCAATTGACTGGCGACCAGTTCAGGGTGTACCCCGCTTCTCACCCAGAAGATGGGATAGGTTCCAGCACGCCCGCAACCCTAGTGAGGATAAGTGGTATGGAAGATGAATGAATGAATGAATGAATAACTGAAGGAATCTGGATGTTCAAACACTCAATAAAAAGGAGATCTCACGGTACAAAAGTGTCAGGTTCTTTTCCTCTCTGTCAATGAAAATCATCTTTTCACTGAACATAGGCTGACATCATTTCCGATTAAGGGTGCTTTCACACACGCACCCTTCAGTTTGTTTTAATGAAACTGTAGTTCCTTTCTCCTGTAGTGTGGTACGACTGGAAAGGTGCCAACATAGCAAAAGAACTCTGGTGCAAACCAAAGTCGCAGGTCTGAGACCTTCTAGAAGCGGTGGTCTTGGTACGGTTCCTGATGCACTCTACCATGGTTTGCATCTGATGTAAAAGCCACCTGACCTGGGTCTGCTACCTAAGCAGCTTAGTAGCTGGCTCCTCTTTTGTATTCTGTGATGCAGTGTGTGCTCAGTACTACAACAACATTAGCATTGGCAGCTAACAGGATAAAGCCAGATGTTCCCACCAAACTTCATTCATTAGGATGGTTTCATTGTGTGTCACGTAAATAGATTCAACCATTATCTTAACAGACATACAGTATCTTGGGTTTAGCACGTTTGGAGTTAGCGCTCAAAGATAAGCTCAGTATTACTGCCTTATTTCGTTTAGATGTCCTTCTTTTGCTCAAGTAAATCTATTTGTTCAGTCAGTACAACTATTGCATCCTACAAATAACATCCTAATTCTGCCTTAAAAATTACGTTTACACACGCACACACAGGCACAGACAGTAACACACACACACACACAACACACACAAAACCCCTCTACTAACGTATAAATATGTTTGGGGGCTTTTCATAATATCGATCCATTATCCGTACTGCTTATCCTCATTAGGGCCGCGGGCTTGCTGGAGCCTATCCCAGCTATCTAAAATATAATTTGTCAAGGTTTTGCTCAGGGATTATGAATTCTCACACTATACTTTGGAGTTCAGCTATCAATAACAGTTCATTGTGTCAAAAACTATTTTATTTGATTAAATTAGGTTAATAACAAAGCCTATATTTAGTTAGATTGTTTTAATAGAGTCCCACCACTATTGAACCTTCTTAGTTATAAATTACAGGCGGTCTTGCATGCATGAAAAGTCACTTTGTTTGATGTCGTTTACAGTACATAGTAAAAAGTAAAAAGTACATAGGATTGCTGACTTTTTGTACTAGGACGTGTTCAGCATGTTTTCGGTGCCTGCATCTGTGATTTTTTTTAGATTGATGTACATTGCTTTTACTAATAAAACCAATATTCGTGATAGTTTTGTTCATAATAATCAGGATTTGAAAATTTCATACCGTTTCATCTCTAGTATCCACATAGCGTTGGTCCTTTCTCTTCAGAGCAAAACAACTGTCGTCCTCCACTCATCTGGAACGCTAACTTTGACATGAATGGACTTTCATCTTTCTTGACTGTCTTCATACCTCTATTTTCCCATTCTCTAATCAGTGTTCCACATTTTTCTCTGCTTACTGAAGCACCAGTGCACTGACCTCGCATACACCCTCCCTTCTCACCCTGTCTCTCACTCTCTCACCCTTGTTCTCTCTTTCATTTTCTCCTGCCAAGTCAGCTTTCGGTGCCCCATCTTGTACCACCCCGACCCCCACCATTTTCTCTCACTCTGGCCAAGTGGTTAATATGGAAGACCATGTTCCTCTAAGTCAGAGGGTCTTCTGACTCAGCTAGTTTAATCTTTTAGCTGTTGTTTAGCAATTTGGTATTCACAGTCAACAGGTACTCTTTCTCCTCAAATCTTTTGTGCCTTATTGAGTTGAACAAATGAATTACAATTCATCACATTGCTTTTTAATTTGCTTTTCAAATCATTAATGCTATGTGCTAATCAAGTTAATGAACTTGATAACACTTCTCCAGCAAAGTGTACTTTTACTGCGACCAGAGACTCCCAGAACAAAAATTCTCACGCCAAATATATGCCCTTTATGTACGGTATAAAATTGACAGCATGGCCGTACATGAAGTGTGTCTGCCTCATACCAAAATGTTCTGGATTTGAATCAATTCTCTCTGTGGTGAGTTTGCGTGTTCTGTCTGTGCTGGTTCAAGTTTTCTCCAGATACTGCAGCTTCCTCTCACATTCCAAAAACAGGCATGTAATGTAAATTAAAGACTAAATTGCCAATAAGTGTGAATATGAGTGTGAATGGTAGTTTGTCTACTGTATGTGTACCCTGTGATTGACTGGCAACCAGTTCAGCGTCCCTGCCACTTGTCCGAAGTCAGCTGGGTCAGCTCACCCGTGAGCCTCACCAAGATGAGCGCTACAAAAGTTGATGGATGTTTGCATGGATGATTTGAATGGATAAGTAGAGGATTATACTGTATGCTTTTAAGATATAGGGAAAAAGCAGCATGCGGTACTAGCCATGCATGTGTATTAGTGTTTTTCAGTAATTTTTGCAGTTTTGTGTGGACAGGAATTGTTTTGACACACGAAAGTTTAAAAAAACAACATTTTAACTCAATCATGTAAACACATACCCTTACTGAGGGTTGGATACTTCCTGTATGTATTGTACAGAGCAACTTTATTAAAAATATGTGAAAGAAGCAAAAATGTAACCGAGTAGAGGCTTTATTTATTCTGGCTTTGCAAGGGCTGTTCAAACTCAAACATGCAGTGTGAAGACAATTTTGGTTACCGCTAAATCCTGTTCCATAGTCCTCCAAAGGTACATATAATTTAATAAAAGTGCATACATACCTAAGCTGGCTGTTTATTTAGCAGATATGGGGAGCCTGTGGTTGAAACCCACTTATCCACAAAGCCAAAGAAAAGGCAATCTTACCCTGGGGTGAGGCATTTGAAAAGGCTCACAGCAGAAGAACTCATGGGAAAAAACTACTTAAAGAAAATTGTTAAGGAAGCAGTATCTTTAAAATTTCTCAAAATGGATAAGAATATTGCTAACTGTTATAATTATTGTACTGCTTGGTACTATTAGATATCTTAAAACATCATGTAACAGCATCTTTAGAAATTAGCAACTTTGTATAAATGTGCGTCATTGTGTATAGATCACATAATACTGTTCTCCACAATGCCTGTGTGGCATTAAAAAGAAGTGTTTTTTTCCCTCTCACGCTGAATCGTTCCATCCTCTCCTTCATTCAATTGCTCATTGATTAGTTCTGGTGTTGAAGAGAATTGTCTACCCGGTCTTGTATTAAAAAGCACTAAGTGTTATGTGTTGTGTCTCTCTGCTTTGGTTTGAACTCCATTTTACTTTTAGTATAGACAATATCAATAAGCTTTGGCGTCATCCTGCCATTTGCAAAGAAATGTCTTTTTTTCTGTTGCTTATTCTGCACTGAGCTGATGGCCTTGGCGTCGCTGAGGCTTCAAAAGGCAGGGCTATGGAAGTTTGCATGCTTTAAATAAAGGGTGTCCAAATTATGAACATCCATTTTCTTAGGAGCCCACAGCATAGACTAAAATGAACATTTGACTCTTCTTCATAACCAGTATCACTATCAAACTTATGACCTAAAAGGCAATGTGTAGAACTAACCCAATTGACTTAATATTCATTAATTAATGTTTCAGCTAAAAGTTACAGCATTGTTAAAATCGTTATTTGAGACTGTTTTAACTCGTCAAATGGTTTATATGTGCAAGTTTGAACTTGACGTCCTGTTTTAAGCTTGTAGCCTTTTATTTTTAAGGGTACGCACCGGAACTGAGCATTTTGGGACGAAAAACAACTTTACAAGGAACCGGTGATTTCTTTCTTTTTTTTTTTTTTTTTTAATTGCATGCAACCAAATGCTATAAAATGTTGATTCCTTCCCTGACCCACCGATGAGGCACAAGGTTAGTGTTTGTGATACTGTGAGACAATGTTTATGTGAATTTTGTCCCTATTCATTGTGATGTAAAGTTGCTACGGTGAAGTTTTCGCTCAATGTTAAGCTTTGTTTTTCTGTCATCGGATCTTACGTTGGTTTGAAGACTAAAATAAATGCTAAAAGCCATCAGTGCAAAAGTGCAACCAACCGTTTACCTTGTTAGCTGTCTCAATGTTGGCATAGACGTATTTTATTTTTTCACTCACCCAATTGATTGAGAGTTGACTGAAGCTCAGCGCTGCAGGCTGAGGCTCGGAGCGCATCAGACGCTACACATCGTGAAAGCCTCCTTTGCACAATATAATCTAATTCCAAGTGTTGCACTGAGGCAACTGGTCATTAATTTTAACAAAGTTAAGACACACTTTTGTTCGCCGCCGCCGTTGGGCACAAGCACGTCTTCGTCTTTGTTGGTTTTCGCCACTTCTTATTCAGGGACGGAGGACTCAGCATCGAAACTGGGAACCGAAATTGTTAAATTTGAACGATTCCGGGAGAACTGGAATGTTAGTCCCGGTTCCAATCGGTTCTCAATTCTCGATCCCCAACCCTATTAAACAGTGATATAAAGTGAATGTAATTTTCACAACTGCTTAACATTTTGTTTAAAAAATGTATTTCCTAGTTATAACAACATATACCAAGTAGCAATGCAAAGTCTTAGATAAAAATACATTAAATTACTATGGAACATAATTGAGGTTAGCCTTTCCAGTTTCTCACATGGCCCCTTGAAAAACAATAATTGCCTACCCCTGGTATACATCATAGATGGCCACAAGGTATCCCATTAGACATCCTCCATTGGTTTATGAAATAAAAAAAAATAAAAAGTTCAGCAAAGCAATGAGGTTCAGATAATAAAGATAATAACAGTATTACAGTTTCAATGCGTATTGACGAATGCTTCCTTCTTACATATGACTCTGAGCACCGCTTATAATTGTAGAGGCCAAACGTAATTTGCATTAATCTCGTGATGTCTGAATAAATTTTGTATTCAAATATTTATGCAAGTGTTCCGTTTCCTGATGTGTGTATACATTTGTTGGGCTCTGTATGTATGTGTGTGTGTATATATATATATCTATATATCTATCTATCTATCTATATATATATATATATATATATATATATATATATATATATATATATATATATATATATATATATATATATATACACACACACACACAGAGACACACACACAGCGGCTGAAATATGTATTTAACACGTCACCATTTTTCTCACTACATGTACTTCCAAAGGTGCTATTGACCTGAAAATTTCACCAGATGTTGGGAACAACCCAAATAAGCTCAGAAATTAAGTTGTGTGTAAAACTGTGAAATGACACAGGGAAAAAGTATTGAACACATGAAGAAAGGGAAGTGTAAAAAGGCATGGAAAGCCAAGACACCTAAAATCTATCAATAATCAAACAGCAATCCAGCCCCTTGTCAGTGCAAATAAATATCAGCTGTTTCAGTCCTACTTGATGACCTACAAACGTTCTCATTGCCAAGGTGTGAGTCAAGACACATCTCATGATGGGTAAGAGTAGAGAGCTGTATCAAGACCACTGCAAACTAATTGTTGCAAAACATAAAGATGACATTGGTTACAGGCAGATATGTAAGCTTCTGAACGTTCCCGTGAGCACGGTTGGGCCACAATACGTAAGTGGAAAGCCAATCATACCACCACAAATTTGCCTCGATCAGGTGCACCTCACAGGATTTCTGACAGAGGAGTGCAAAGAATAATCAGAAGAGTTGTCCAAGAGCCAAGGACCGCCAATGGAGAGTTTCAAAAAGACCTGGAATTAGTAGTTACTTTTGTCACAAGAAAAACAGTGAGTAATGTACTCCGCCACCATGGCCTTTATGCATGCTCATCACGCAAGACCCCATTGCTGAAAAAAGAAAACATATCAAAGATCGTTTAAAGTTTGCTGAACAACATTTGGATAAGCCAGTTAAATACTTCGAGAATATAGCCTGGTCGTATGAGAGCAAAATTGAACTGTTTGGATACCATAATGCACACCACGTTTGGAGGAGAAATGGCACTGCACATCACCCAAAAAACACCATACCAACAGTGAAGTTTGGAGGTGCGAACATGATGGTGTGGGGCCGCTTTTGCTGCCAAGGAAACTCTCAATTGGTTTCAAAGAAAAAAAAATTAAGATGCTAGAATGGCCCAGCTAATCACCTGACTTGAATCCAATCAAAAATCTATGGAATGAACTGAAACTCAAGGTCCCTAAAAGAAGCCCACGGAACCTTAAAGATTTTAAGACTACTTGTGTGGAAGAATGGGCCAAAATCACACCAGAGCAATGCATGCAGCTAGTTTCTCCATACAGGAGGCGTCTTGAACTTGTCATTGCAAACAAAGTATTAAAT
This sequence comes from Phyllopteryx taeniolatus, assembly GCF_024500385.1. Lineage (NCBI taxonomy): Eukaryota > Metazoa > Chordata > Actinopteri > Syngnathiformes > Syngnathidae > Phyllopteryx > Phyllopteryx taeniolatus. The sequence goes on along the minus strand of NC_084505.1, from coordinate 3,155,832 downwards.
AAATACCAGTTGGCATGTTCAATACTTTTTCCCTGTGTCATTTCACATTATTTCATGCAACTTAATTTCTGATCTTATTTGTTCTGTTTTCTTTCTATGTATGGATTACTTGGGTTGTTCCAAAAATCTGGTGTTATTTTCATGTCAACAGCACCTTTGAAAATTTAATGAGAAAAATTGTGACGTGTTAAATACGTATTTCAGCCACTGTCTATATAATCTACATATTTAATAATTTATTTTACCATGTCATATGCTTCCTACTTTGTGGGAGCATTTTAAGGAAGGTTGTTTTCTGTTATAGCAGGACTGTTTCTCTAGTTGACAGGATAACAATTGAAGTGCCTCTTTAACAGTAGATTGACAAAATGTGCAATGCAACTGAGAACTGAAGGAAGGCAAAAAGAAGAATATGAGTGAAAAAGAAAAATGAGAACTTTTCAAAAGTGGAAGAAGTGGTGAGAGCGATATTTTAGATGTTTGGCTGAGCAGTGGAGGGTGAAGTAGTGAAGTAAAGAAGGGAAAGTTTTGTGGATAAAAGACCACACACATCTGCAAATACACAACACACACACACGTTCATAATTTAGACCTATTTCAGAGCTGTTTCTGATTATGTTTAGATGCAATGTAAACATGTGCAGACGTCGTTCTGTCTGTTTCCATCATTCCATGCAGCTGTCAGCAGCACTTTTCTCACTCCGCTTCAACCCAAATCTGCTCCCCCTTTCTTTTTTCCTTTCATACAGGCCCCATTCGTGCTTTACTCTGGCTCCACTTGCGGTTGTCTTCGTTCCTTTCTTCAAACCATCATGGTCTGTTTCTCATCTAGATATGTAATGATGGATGCAGGGTCATTGGCTAACCAACATGACCTGATGGGAACCAGAACGGATCTTGAGAATACCAAATTGAATTCTTAGACTTTGATTCAAAAACGTACTGTATGTCTATTTGTAATAAAGAGTATGTCATGAATTTGTTTACATTAATTTGAAGTGTATGCTTTTTAAAGTTACGAATAAAAACAAAGTTAGTTGTCAACTGTCGAAAACACATTTGAGAGTCTAAATTCCGAAAAATTCAACTTATTCAAAGTATTTCCAAGATCTAAGTATGTGTTCACAATGGGGGACACATTAGTCAGACTCAAACATACTGTCAGTCCCTCTTTTCCAAACCAGGAGATTTTCTTTCTTATTTTTGTTTTTTATTCTTTAAGCAAATCCTATCAAGGCAGCACTTTGAAACTGTAGGCCATGCCTTTTGTCACCACCCAGCTGGACTATTGCAACGGGCTCTTACATGGGTGTCAGTGTGTCTGCCATTAGTCATCTGTCGATGGTACAGAACGGATGACTCTGCTGCATGATTTTTAACTGGTACACATACATTTGTGTGCATTTACCCCATCTTGGCCTCGCTGCACTGGCTGCCAGTGGACTTCAGGATTCATTTTAAAATTATCTTATTTGCTTTTAAATCATTAAAGATTATCTTGCCCTGCCCTACCTCTCCGAGTTCCAACCTTACGAAACCACTCACTGTCTCATGTCAGCTATAGCCAGCTGCTCCTGACTGTCCCTAAAGCCAGGCTGAATCTCAGAGGGGAGAGAGCCTTTTCTGTTGCCGTTCCAAAACTATGGAACAAACTGCCTCAGCACGAGACAGACTGGATTCTTTCGAAATACGTTGAAATTAGATGATATATATATATATATATATATATATATATATATATTACACTATATATATATATATATATATATATATATATATATAAATTACATGTGACTCTCATGTTTTCTTTTTGTTTATTGTTTTGTTGTTGTTTTTGTTATCATTTGTGTTTCAGTTTATTATCTGATGCTTTCTGTTCCCGTGTCTCCTGTTTGTGCCTGTCTGTTCATCTTTGTTTCCACCTGATCTCATCAGTTCTGTTCCCCTTGTTTCCACCAATCATCTCTCTTCAGCCACTTGTCTCTGTCTGTTTGCATTTAGTGTCTGTTGACTCTTTTTCTGATCATTGTCCCTTGTTGTGTGTACTCTTGCCTGTCATCTTTGATAGTGAGTCTATCCCCTACTGCATGTCTCGACTATTACATTTTTGGACTTGCTACCAAGTACCTTTCTTTTCCATTTTTCCAAAATAAATCCCTTTTTTTAGACCACCCCTGCATTTATGCCTTAACTAATTAGCTGCTGTTTTTGCCTACACTCCACAACAAAACCTCAACATGACAGTGACAGTAAATAATTAAAGTAAACTGTGGAGAGGCTAACAGCATTGGAATAATGCTGAGATGTTTCATTTCAGACCATGAAGCAAGACAGAGGAAGGCGCTTAAATGTTTGTGAACGAAAACATCATAGTTAATTACCATGGTTTACAGGTAAGTACAATCGCGCAGTATAATCCACTCGCTCCGCCTCCTCTTCTTCTGGCTCAGCCATGTCACATAACACTGGGTTGTCATGTAGACTGGCTGAATGTGTTTGGTCAATGACAGATGATGGACAGGAGGGAGAGGGCATGGGGAAACCTATGAAAAAGAAAAGGCCCAAATGAAAATGAAAATGAGGAGTTCAATGAATAAAGATATGAGCTTCAATAACAATAAAAAAGATTGTTTATGGGATTCGTGATGATGATGATTCACTCACTCTTTGTTATATTGCAGCCACTAAGTTCATTTTTTTCCCTCAATGTACACACAGCACCCCATATTTACAGAAAAAAACAGAATTGTTGAAATTGTTGCAGATTTATTAAAAAAGAAAAACTGAAATATCACTTAGCCAAAAGTATTCAGACCCTTTGCTGTGACACTCATATTTAACTAGGGTGCTGTCCATTTCTTCTGATCATCCTTAAGATGGTTCTACACCTTCATTGGAGTCCAGCTGTGTTTGATTATACTGATTGGACTTGATTAGGAAAGCCACACACCTGTCTATATAAGACCTTACAGCTCACAGTGCACGTCAGAGCAAATGAGAATCATGAGGTCAAAGGAACTGCCTGAAGAGCTCAGAGACAGAATTGTGGGAAGGCACAGATCTAGCCAAGGTTACAAAAAAAATTCTGCTGCACTTAAGGTTCCTAAGAGCACAGTGGCCTTCATAATCCTTAAATGAGGACCAGAACCCTTCCTAGAGCTGGCCGTCCGGTCAAACTGAGCAATCAGGGGAGAAGAGCCTTGGTGATAACAAAGAACCCAAAGATCACTGTGGCTGAACTCCAGAGATGCAGTCGGGAGATGGGAGAAAGTTCTACAAAGTCAACCATCACTGCAGTCCTCTACCAGTCGGGGCTTTTTGGCAGAGTGGCCCCACGGAAGCCTCGCCTCAGTGCAAGACACATGAAAGCCCGCATGGAGTTTGCTAAAACTCCAAGATGGTGAGAAATAAGATTCTCTGGTCTGATGAGACCAAAATCAAACTTTTTGGGCTTAATTCTAAGCAGTATGTGTGGAAGAAACCAGGCACTGCTCATCACCTGTCCAATACAGTCCCAACAGTGAAGCATGGTGGTGGCAGCATCATGCTATGGGGCAGCATCATGCTATGGGGGTGTTTTTCAGCTGCAGGGACAGGGAGACTGGTTGCAATCGAAGAAAAGATGAATGCGGCCAAGTACAGGGATATCCTGGACAAAAACATTCTCCAGAGAGCTCAGGACCTCAGACTGGCCGAAGGTTTTCCTTCCAACAAGACAATGAACCTAAGCACACTGTTTCAGTTCAGTTCAGTTTATTTTTGAAAGGGGACAATGCAATTTCATAAAACACATGAAGTACACATGGTTAAAAAAGCCAGAATTAGCCAGAAGGCTAGTTTTCATCTGTAGTCCCCTGGCCATGATGTAAAAAAGCAGTAAAATACATCTACAAGACATTATAATACAGGATACATAATCAAACTATACTATTAAGAGAGAATAAAACCATAATTTTTTTGATCATAACAAAAAGACAACATAACATACTTGTCTTTTAGTGTTGGCAGCTATAGGTGTTAACTAGCCACATTTTCAGTTTTTTTGTGAAGGCCTTGTATGTTGTAAGCAGTTTAACCTCCTTAGGTACTGAGTTCCACTCACCAGCGCTCCTCACTGACCAGGCTGACTTACTGAAAGTGCTCCTGCGCAGAGGAATGAGACAGTCACCTCTGACAGAGCCTCGAGTGACACGCTCAGAGCTGTTTCTTTGGCTGATGAACTCAGCCAGAGGAGCTGGGGCCAGATCATGCAGTACTTTATAAATCAAATTTAAATCTGCAAATATGTGAAGACGGTCCCAGTTTAAAAGACTGTATTTTTTTAAAATTGCACAGTGATGATAGTGCCTTGGTTTTTTATCCATCACTTTAATTACTTGTTTGTACAAAACTTCCAATGGTTTTTTTGCATTCTGACCAGCCTGGGACCAACTGGTTATGCAATAGTTAAAGTGACTAAGAATCATCGAATGCAGGTAAATTTTTGCAGCTTCAGTTGACATTTCATTCCGAATTGCACGAAAATTTGCGAGGTTTAATTTGATATTTTTACACAATTTGTCAATATGGGCTTTAAAGGAAAGCTGTGAATCAATTATTAACCCAAGATATTTGTATTGGCTGACAATTTGCATTTTTTCTCCATTAACAAGTATGTCGGGGTCAGGTGATACTCTATTTGTTTTAGTGAGATACATGCCTACAGTTTTAGAAACGTTTAGCTGTAGACAGCACTCCTGCAACCAAGTTGTGACACAGGACATTGTATTAGTGAGTTTAGCAGCAACAGTATCTTTGGAGCGACCATGAACAAAGAAAACTGTGTCGTCTGCATACATTACGCACTCTGCTTCAGAGCAAACAGTGGGCAAATCGTTGATATAAAGACTAAATAAAAGGGGGCCCAATATTGATCCCTGAGGGACTCCAGAGGTTAGCCTAAGAGACTCTGATCTGCAGTTGTTAACTGATACAGATTGTGTTCGGTCATGCAGATATGATTCAATCCAGCTCACAGCTTTGCGAGAGAAGTTAAATTTTGAGAGCTTGGTAAGAAGAACAGAGTGATTTACTGTATCAAAAGCTTTCCTGAGGTCCAAGAACACCGCCCCTACAACTCCACCCTTGTCGAGAGAAGATTTTATTTTCTCAATGAAGAGGCATGTAGCCATTTCAGTGGAATGCTTGGATCTGAAACCAAACTGCATGGCGTGGAGAGAGGGGGAGCTGCTGATTAAATAATGGACAATCTGCTCTGACACCCATTTTTCTGCAACTTTGGAAATGGCCGGAAGAATGCTTATAGGTCGGTAGTTATTCAGAGAAGTTGAGTCACCGGATTTAAAGACAGGGGTAACAATAGCAGATTTCCAGGCCTTTGGAAAGTGACCAGATGAAATTGAAAGATTAATGATTGAGGCAATAGGAGGAGCAAGAGTTGAACCTAGATCTTTGAGCATGCTCGTGTCCATTCCAAAAACATCCTTTGCCTTAGATGGTTTGAGTGAATGAATTAAATCGATAACTTTGGTCTCAGTAATATTTGTAATAGTAAAGAACTGCGTTGTAGACAATGCAGGGTATTCCTTCATTTGTTTTACTGCAAACTTAGAAGAGATTTCTGACACAGATTCAATGAAGTAGTTGTTAAAAGCATCAGCCATCACTTGAGATTCCATCAGGATGTTTCCATTTAATTGAATTTGCATTAGTTTTGTTTTGTTATTTTGTGTGACACCCAATAGTTTTTTAATATAATTCCAGGTTATTTTTGAATGGCTGTTCTTGAATGGCTGTTCTTGAATGGCTCAGGCAGAGCCCTGACTTAAACACAATTGAGCATCTCTGGAGAGACCTGAAAAAGGCTGTCCACCAACGTTCACCATCCAACCTGAGAGAACTGGAGAGGATCTGCAAGGAGGAATGGCAGAGGATACCCAAATCCAGGTGTGTAAAACATTTTGCATCATTCCCAAACCAACCAGTGAACTTCCATTCAGCTGTTTGTTAACGAAAGATAAATGTCTGTTTTGATATTTTACGAACTCTGCCGAATTATTCCAAATGTATGCCTTAATGTCTGTGTCAGTGTTTCATCTTTACAAGCGCAGCTGCGAGATTTTGAGGACTGTTTGTCTTGATTTGACTCCAAGCAGCATGAAATGTGTTTTGAACCATAAGCAGTTGATTTGCCAAGACTAAAGTTTAAACAGTCACTCTATATCCTTGACCTGTGAGTAAAGAGTACCAAGTCGGGCGTATTTTATATTCATATATATGATTTTAAAATGAGTTGTATTATTCAAGGACATTCATTCGTATACATGCATTCGATGTGGACCGATAGCCTCAAAGCTTATGTTAGTTCATGCTCATTCTTTGGTAAAAACAGCAAGACTGCACAAACATGTCGGCGGTGTGGGACAGACAACACGTCTGTGACAGACAACATGTAATGCCCGAATCAGACGACAAGACAAATTTGCTCTTTCACGATTCCACTATGTCAGAATACTGCGATAAAATCTTGTATTCCGATACCACCGCATCCTGTTTTTTACAATTGGGCTTTATCTTGTCAACTCAAATACGACCGGATCCACACGTTACCGTGGCGACGACAACAAGAGTGGATCGCGCCGACTGTATTATAAGCAAAGCAAAGCAAATTTATTTATATAGCGCATTTCATACACAAGGTAACTCAATGTGCTTTACATGATTAAAAGCATTGAAACCAAAGACAAAAACAGCTTATAAACCTTTAAAACAAAGAGAAAAAAAATACAAAGAAAAAATACAATTAAAACAGCGTACATTGCAAGAAATATCATTTAAAAGTGGAAATGCTCTAAAAAGCATGGGAAAAAAGAAGAGTTTTTAACCCTGACTTAAAACATGCACACTTGGGGCTGACGTCACTTCTGTTAGCAACTTGTTCCATTTGTGTGCAGCATAATAGCTAAATGCTGCTTCACCATGTTTGCTTTGGACTCTGTGCTCCACTATCTGACCTGAGTCTGTCGATCTCAGAGCCCTACTGGGTTTATATTCCATTCGCATTTCATTCATGTATTCAAGCCCTAAACAGTTTAGCGATTTATAGACCAGTAGCAGAACTTTAAAATCTATTCTAAAGCTGACTGGAAGCCAGTGTAAAGACTTCAGAATTGAAGTAATATGCTCTGACCTCTTTGTTCTGGTCAGAACCCGAGATGCAGCATTCTGAATGAGCTGCAACTGTTTAATGCTCTTTTTAGGGAGTCTAGTCAGAAGACCATTATAATAGTCAAGTCTACTTGAGATAAAAACATGGATGAGCTTCTCCTGGTCTACTTGACACATGCAAGCCTTCACTCTGGATATGTTCTTCAGATGGTAGAAGGTAGTTTTAGTAATTGATTTGATATGACTGTTGAAAGTCAGGTCAGAACACCAAGGTTTCGGACTTGGTCTTTGTTTTTTAAAAAGAGTGATTCCAGGTATTTATTAACAGCAATCCTCTTTTCTTTATTGCCAAAAACAATTATCTCAGTTTTGTTGTGGTTTAATTTAAGAAGATTTTGGCTCATCCAGATATTTATCTGTTTTAGACACTGACACAACACCTCAATTGAACAGTAGTCATCTGGAGACACTGCTAGATATAACTGTGTGTCATTTGCATAGCTATGACAGTCAAAATTAAAGTTCTGAAGAATTTTACCCAAGGGTAGCATATACAGGCAGAACAGGAGGGGTCCAAGAACTGACCCTTGAGGGACCCCGTTGGTCATTGCCATTCAATGAGATTGAACACTTCCAAAATAACTCCTTTCCTCCAGGTAGGAAACCATTTAAGGACTGTTCCATTTAGTCCTACCCACGTTTCCAACCTGTTCAGCAGTATATTATGATCTACCGTATCAAAAGCCCCACTGAGGTCCAAGAAGACCAGAATTGACACCTTTCCCAAGTCAGTATTCAACCTTATATCATTTAGCACTTTGATAAGAGCAGATTCTGCACTGTGATGAGTTCGGAACCCTGATTGAAATTTGTCAAAAAGTCCATTTAAGTTCAAGAAACTGCTGAGTTGATTAAAAATAACTTTCTCAACAATCTTGGCTATGCAAGGGAGATTTGAGATGGGTCTCTAGCTTGCTAACATGGAAGCATCCAGCGTTCTATTTTTTAGGAGAGGCTTAATGGTAGTTACTTTAGGAGCTTTAGGAAACTCGCCTGACTGAAGTGAGCAATTGATTATTTGCTGCAAATCAGCTCGCACAGACTTCGCAATAGCTTTGAAAAAGTCAGATGGTATTGAGTCAGGCGGCACGGTGGATGACTGGTTAGAGCGTCAGCCTCACAGTTCTGAGGACCCGGGTTCAATCCCTGGCCCCGCCTGTGTGGAGTTTGCATGTTCTCCCCGTGCCTGCGTGGGTTTTCTCCGGGCACTCCGGTTTCCTCCCACATCCCAAAAACATGCATTAATTGGAGACTCTAAATTGCCCGTAGGCATGACTGTGAGCACGAATGGTTGTTTGTTTCTGTGCCCTGCGATTGGCTGGCAACCAGTTCAGGGTGTACCCCGCCTCCTGCCCGATGACAGCTGGGATAGGCTCCAGCACGCCCGCGACCCTAGTGAGGAGAAGCGGCTCAGAAAATGGATGGATGGATGGATGGTATTGAGTCAAGACAGTTCGTTGATGGTTTCAGCTGCTGAACCGTTTTCTCTACAGTTTTCTGGTCAACTGTATCAAATTCTGACATGGTAATAGTTTTTCCTGGGTAGCTTCAGATGTAGTATCATTTTATCATTTTGCAGATTTGTGCTAATATTTAACCTGATGGATTGTATTCTTTCACTAAAATAGCAAGCTAATTCATTGCATTTATCTGCTGTTAGGAGTTCTGGAGCTATCTGATTCGGTGTGAGCTGGTTAACCACAGCAAACAGAGTGTGAGTATTAAGAACAATATGGGGGAAACGTGTGTTGGTGGTCACCGGTGCTCAGGAGAGAACATTCATTTAAGGCTTGCTTGAGGTATGTTTTCGTACTTTTAATAAGAGACGGCTCGCAAGGCTAGGCAACAAAATGTTATGTAGCCTAGCAAGCTAGTGCTAGCACTAACGGTTGTGCGTAAACCTGCTGCCGTTCTGTCGATTTAATTAGAATAAAGTAATTTAATTACAGTAAGTTAGTAAGTTAGCACCCATTATTTCTGTCATGTTGTAATGTTTGTTTGACCTCACTGATTAGAATACATGACCTGACTAGAACAGTGATTTCCATTCATTTGTTCTGTCTGTCACTATGCCTCACTGGCATAAATAGATGAAGAAAGATAAATTATTTGTGGTAAATATAATTTTTTCAGCAATTAAGTACACAAGTATATACAATAAATGAACAAGTCATTTAAATAAACACATTGCTCCATCTTGTGATCGGTTATCGTTTTTTTAAACTCGCTGATCGGTGATCTGTCCCAAAAATCCTGATCGTGTGAAGCCTAACGTTAGTAACGATAATTGAAATTTGAAATGGTAATACAAATCGGTTGAAATTTATCACCGTTAATTGGTTAAACAAACTTTCATCCCTAGTGACTCAAGGCAATACACATTTTAGGCTCTGATCAATGTACTAAAATAACCTTCCAATGAAATATTGACTGTTAAATGGCTCGGTACCCTCTACCTACTCTACATCAGTCGTCCCCAACCACCGGCATTTGTTACTGGGCCGCAGAGAAAGAATGACCAATTTATATAATTTCTGTTGTATTGCAATTCACGTGTCAATGTGTTTTATTTTGAAAATTGACCGGATCTTCTCCGCCGCACCAGCTGCGCGTCTCAATTGACATGTCAAGACTGCACAGAACGCTTCTATTTACGGTCCGAGTGGGCTGGCTAACGGCGGGAGAGCTCAAAGAACAAAATCATTTAATAAATTAATTAAGTTCATTACGTTTACTGAAAAGATTTGTTTTTTTGAATGAAACATTTGCGAACGAAACAACACTATATCAGGAGTCCTACTTAAAATACGGGTTTATCGCAACAGTTAACTCTCACGCACCAAGTCCGCTCTGATACAGATACAGTCGTAGGTTGCGACTTTTACGGAGTTCAAAGTCTACTCTCATTGAGGAGCTCCGACCCCCAAGGCAAGGCAAGCGTTTGTGTGCGCGTGCGTGCATATATATATATATATATATATATATATATATATATATACACACACACACACACACACACCACAGCCGGTCCGTGAGAAAAATGCCGACTCCTAACCGGTCCGCGGTGTAAAGAAGGTTGGGGAACATGATGCCCGAGGAAATAAGGTAATGAATGCTGCATTCACATGGAGAGACTCATGTCACCCACACACAACAAGAAATACTGTACACTGTTATATAGAGAATGTAAATAGTTCAGTTAAATGGAAAGTAAGGCAGAGGACTGTACTGGAGTGTGGAATAAAGAAATACCTTTGTATACTTTTCATATAAAAAAAAAAAAAAAAAAACAATGCCTGCACACATATTTCCCACTTTCTCTGTGTTACACCAAGTCCTCAACACATTGTGCCTGGAGGGTTGGAGATGAAGAAGAGAAAGCAGAGCCAACAGGAGCCAGGAAACCATAATGATATGAGAGATAAAGGAAGAGGGCAGGATAACGGGCAGGGAAAAGCAAACCCAAAGGAGAGTAGTGGAGAGCAGAGGTTACAGGACTTCTTCACAACAAACCACACTCTGGAGAGACTCCCAGAAAAATGAGAGAAGCCATCTTTCAGTCGTGTTAAATTATAAGGAAATCTGTCAGAAATACTAAAACCTATAGTTCAATAAAGGTGGGAGAAAAAAAACAACAAAAACCAATCCTTCAGTTCAACTCAAACTATTAACTCAATTACTCAATCATCAATCTGTGTAGCATTGTGTAACACGTTTACTCTTTAAATAACTAATTGTGGTTTTAATTGTATGTGAAGTAGTTAGTAAAGTTTTTTGTTGTTGTTCAGTCACTTGTTTGTGTTTACTGACAGTTGACAGGACTCCACCTATAACCCCTGTACGACAATGAGTGAAGGAGCCTTGTTATGCAAAGTAAGTACAACCTTACAACCTCCATAGCTGTGAGAGGATGTTGAGTGAGTGAGTGAGTGAGTGAGTGAGTGTGAGAGAGATGAAATGGGGGACTACGGTTAAACTTCTAACATCTGATTTCAAAACACACCTTATTTAAGCATTCAGACAGAGTTAGGCCCGCCGCAAACCGAGTTACGTGGCAGAAACCGACTAAACTGTCTCGCAGTGTGCAGGTTTCTGCGACTACTTTTCATGAGTCAATTCCATGTTTGTTACTGGTGTGATGTTTTAATAGGGTTGCAAATCTCAGTGTGGCCTTCTTTAGACAGCAGGTAAATTATTTTTTTTGTTAAAATGAGATCTTGAAGCTCTACTGTTCGCAGAAATCAAATCTCTATCAAATTTCAAACTATATCCCCATGGGATCCATCTTACTCAAATTGCATTTCATGTGTTGCTATTCAGACTGTGGATATGACAATAATCGGATTTGGGGCAACCAGTGTGAGCAAGACGTATGTGCGCTGTGATTGACTAGCGAACAGTCCAGGGTGTCATCTGACTTTTGCCCGAAGTCAACTGGGATAGGTTCCAGCTCCCCCGTTACCCCTTAACAAGATAAGCAGTATAGTAAATGGATGGATGGGTGTTTTCATTTTCATGGAATAACAAAATACATATTTTTAGTCTATTGTTATTAAAATGTGGGTGTCACAACCCTCCCAGCTCCCACTTTTTCAACATCTATACCCAGAAACATTGCGGTCCATGTGAAATGTAATTTCATGGATATGCCGTGGGCCGCTAAAATAAGGATGGCGAGCCGCAAGTAGCCCCTGGCCATTGTTTGGACACCCCTGGCAAGGCTAGGTTATGAAACAATTGCCAAGACCCCAAAACTGAGCTGCATCAAAGTGGGATCATGTGAAGCTCTGGTCAACCCCAAGAGGGTTAAGGAAGTGTTGGAAAATAATGGTGGCCACACAAAATATTGACACTTTGGGCACAATTTGGACATTTTCACTGAGGGGTGTACTCACCAAGGGTGTTGCCAGCAGTTTAGAAATTAATGGCTATGTGTTGAATTATTTTGACGGGACATTACATTTACAGTTGTACAAACTGTACACTTTATATTGTAGCAAAGTGTCATTCCTTCAGTGTTGTTCCATCAAAAGTTATAATAAATATTTTTATAAAAATTCGAGTGTACTCATGTTTGTGAGCTACCATGCCATGTTGCTCATCTTCTTCAGGAGCTTAGGGAGGAGCTGTATTTTTTGACAGGGTTTCTTGTACAATGCTCATGACTTCTATAGAGAACTGCTGGTACCATTTCTTTGTCTTCTCCCCGTTGATGTTGCTGTCCAAGGGGATGTTTTTTTTTTTATCTAGCAGTCCATGAAGCAGACTTCATCTTTACAATGTGCTTATCTTGCACAATTGTAACCGTATTAGCAAAATCTTGCTTTCACAGTCTTCCTTATTGCTGTTTTTTTCTTTTTTGTGTACCCTACGGTCGGTGATGGTAGCAACAGAGTTATAAGTAACTGTAAAATAAGTAATAGAGAAGCTTGAGCTTGGACTCGCCCTCTAAATCCCCAATCGATATTCCCATTGACAATAATGAATGACTTGCGAACCACAATCGTGAGTGACTCCTTGTATTATTGCGAAATAAATACATGTCATTGTCCAACAAATGACAAATCCAATTTGATTATTTTAAAACAATCTATAGCCCTCTGGTTGCATTTTGGCAGCTTTTTTTGCAGGGTCGCAGATTTTGTCACAACACCAGATAAAAGGTACGCTGACGCATTTTGGCAACCGCCAAAAAGAGGCTGCTAAAATGCTTCAAATGGCTTACTTTAACCAGGATCCCACGCCATATCGTGGCCGTGGTCTGTTTTGCCTGGTCTTGGTGCAGTAAAATGCGTCAATCAGCTTGAGGCGAGTACATTTTGGCTCTCATTTGGAGAATTGTTTACCATCTGTCAAACTGCACACAGTCTCTCTTAAAAAAAAAAAAAAAAAAAGGTACTAAAAAGACAATTTGAAGGACCTGCGATGTGACTATTGAGCACATGTGCATTGTGATAATGATACTCCAACGATATACAGTGTAACCTCGATAGAATGGACTAATAGGGGTCGGGGTGGAGAGGGAGAGTTTGGCCAAAAACACCCAAGTACAGTACAAAGTTATTATAAATAAATCTGAAAAAATAAGCTTCAAAATGTATGAAAGTTTCCCATTTTATCACAACTTAACGTATCGGTGTGCTTGGTCATGGTGACATTGTTGACGTACAGTACTCATTATAGGCAAGTCACTTTCATGAGCCGCGAGGAATTAGCGATCTTGGTGGCAGTTGAAGTGCCTGTGTTTTTGGGTTCGCTCCCTGAATGGGGCAAGAAGATAGAAGAAGAAGAAGATAGTAGTTTGATCACGGACGAGATAGAAAGTGTTAACTGTTTGTTTACGTTACCATTAGCAACTAGCTTCGTTGCGTGACCCATCACAAAATAGTTTCACGGTGGGCCAGTCGTCGTTGTCTGAACTACCTTTTCAAGACAGTTGGGTTTAGTTACTGTGGCATTCTCAAGAATCAGTCTTGCATTTATTTTTTTATTCACTTTATTTACAGATCATCACACAGTATTCATTCAACGTGCTGTCACGTTTCTTCTTCGGCGGTTCTTCTTCTTTTTATTGATTTCCAGCAGACTGGGCATGTTTAAGTGCATTGCTGCCATTTAATGGTTAAGTGATGAACACTTATATCTGAGCCAAACTATAGAGTGGTGCCACAGGTTGTGTTCTATGATATACAGCTCCAAGTCCCAATATTGTCTTTAAAGAAAACCCACAAGCACTGCTACTTTTAAAATAGCATCCAATAGAAGACATTTGGCTGCAAATGCATCCACCATTAAAAGGTTGATGCTTTAAATACATTCAAATAACAAATATTGAAGCCATAATTTATTAACAATTACAATTGTAGAGTAATGATTATGTTGTGCAATGGAACAGGATGCAGAATTATTTTTATCCTAAAATTTTGTCTGAAAGTGTATTTCTATAGGTTTACAGCAATTTTACTGATACTTGGCATAATAATTTCTTTCAGTTTTTGGCTTTCGGTTTGTCATTTTCAATTTCGGTCAATAATTTAAATTTCAGTGCATCACTAATTTTGAGATCATTATATTTTAAAATACCTGCTGGGAAAAGTAATTTATTTCTTTGTGATGTTTACAAATGTTTAAAAAAAATAATAATTTAAAATTTAAATTAATTTGGTCTGGTCAACTTGTATACATTTATAAACTTCAATACAATAAATACTGAGTCATATCAAATATCGACATTAGGGAATTAAAAGAAAAAAAATTTGGCCATATCGCCAGCACTAGCTCACATGCTAAAAAGTGTGGGCACCCCTTCTTTAAGCAGATATGCTTTCACGGCTCAAACACAGGAAGGTGTAGGCACATGATAGACCAGGGGGCACTAATGTGGTGCCCGCAGGCACCAGGTAGCCCCCAAGGACCACATGAGTAGCCTGCGGGCCTTTTCTATAAATTACTGCCCAGTAATGGAACATAGTGATTTTCTAGGATTGTTGGAAGTGATCATTGGAAAATGTAAGCACCGGGAGATTTACAGAAATAAAGTGTTGCATATTAATATTTTGCTTTTTTCCTAATGATTGTGAAAAATCATTAACATGATCAATGTCATCACAAAATATAATGATTAAAGGTAATTTGCGCAAATTTGCAAATTTCAGAAGTATGCGTCAAACTAGTAGCCCATCGCCTTAATCAGTACCCAAGAAATAGCACACAGTTTTAAAAAGGTTGGTAACCGTTGTGTCAGATGTATTTGATTGACAGTTGTAAGTTGAGCAGAGCGTGTTTTTAGCGCATTCATCGTTCATTTATCCACAGCATCTGGGAGCTGATAATGTCTCGGTTTTTCACGATTTCAAAGCCTCATATACTGGGCGATTTCTTTTTTATTATTTCAAATTTGTCATGTTAAGTACACTCTTCTGTGTTCAATAAAATTCGTAAGACATTTTTTCTTATTTTTACTTTGCTGGGACTATAATAATTTTATTTTATTTGTCTATGCCAGTCTGTCAAAAATATATCTATGTGAAATTGCACTGTAGCCCATACAAAGTTTGGTGAAAGACCTTTTCAAATTTAAGTGTGATTTATCTTTTTCAAGGGTTTCAACGACACTTACGAAAATTCCATGTGCCATGACTTCCAGACAGCCTCCGCAAATGAATCACGCCTGGCATGACTGCGATCATTCACAGCCTACGTGTGGTGGGTGTGTCAGAAGTCTGTTCTGGAAAATCTGCATAAATGAAAAACGTGTAAATCCAGGCGCTTAAAGAAGGATTTACGCGCAAACAGGAGAATATGGCCCAGTATGAGAAGTCAGCCAGGCCGAAGGCAACAGATATTACAGAGTAGTTCAAGATGCTAGAGATTTTGATAACTGTCTGGTAATGGCAAGGTTGATGTTTTATTCTCTTGTGCCAAGAGCAAGGCACCGAACTGAACAAAATTCCACCTGATAAGCAGGCTGGCACCTGAGCAGCCACCAATTTTGAAGTTTGACTTGAGTACAAACGAGTTTATTTTTTGAGGCAGGTTTTCGTATATACTGTCATTATTTTCTAAACACAATTAAAAACCTAGTTCATATGCTACAATTACATACTTAGCATGCTTCTATACATGTTTGTGTGACCTGGAAGTGACAGTTCCTATGATACAAATGTCCCTACTGAAAATACCGTCACATTGATAAAACAGGTCAGACATGCCAGTAAGTGTGCCTGCATGTGCGCACGTGTGATTACAAACACACACACAGACACACACACACACACATTCTCTCTCTCTCTCTCTCTCTAAGATACTTGCTCGTTGTGTTCTGAGTGACTGCTCAACTTTTGCCAGAGGGCTGACAGTGACCTCCAAGTTGCATGCCTCTCACTGTACAGTATATGTGTGTGTATCTCATTTGCTGACCTGACAAGAGTTCCACATATGCCCCTGGACATTGTCTACCTTTCTTGTCATACCATTGCCAATGAGAGTAGAATACAAAATGTTACTGTGTGCAGCTGGCACTATTAACTGAGCAATGGAGAAACATTGACAAGGCAGTAAAAATCCAGTAATCATATCAAGTCATTAGTGGTACAGTGTTTAAGAAAGCCTGTATGGCCCCACCACCCGCACTCATGTTGAAGCTGCTCACTGTCAATATCTGTGGACGGTAATTGCAGATAGACTGTAACTCCATTGCCTCTGTCACTGTGTTGCTCCCTGTACTTTCGTAAAGGGCTCTGATCTGCAGAACATTTGACACTAATTCCCACTCGTTAGAAATGAAATGAGAAGTAATCGTTATGTAGGGGTCAGTTGCTCTGGAATTCTGACCATCACATGTACTGTAAGAGCCAGTCTCTTTGCCGACTCCAAAACCGCTGTCTTCACCTCTGTGCACCACTTCTGGATGGCAACTTCTGACTTTTCGTGTTGGCATTCCCTATCGTTGGTTAGTGTGTCTGTAGCACCTTCTTCTACAGCCGCGGTCAAGTGGTTAAGCTCGCTACCAGCTGCCACTGTAGGGGACCCAGGTTCAAACCATCGACCATGGACCATCCACATACAACATCCTGCGGACTCACGGCTGTGGAGTCCTTGAGCGAGACACCGATACTCTGAATTGTTCCTCGGGCCGGCTCTTATATAAAAATATATAACAGTCAATTGTACAATTTCTTTTAATTCTATTTTTATTTTTGTCTGTTTGTTTTCTTTGTTTTTAAATGCTTTTAATCACATAAAGCACATTGAGTTACCCTGTGTATGAAATGTGCCATATAAATAAATTTGCTTTGCTTTGCTCTGCAATAGTGTGTGCCACTAACTGCGTATGTTTGCTGTGTTCACTATTGTGATGGTTAAAAGCAGGGGACAAACGTGAATATGTACAGTATGTATGCATGTGTCATGACAATAAAGATGATTCTTCCTCTTCTTCTTCTTCATCTTCTTCTTTTTATTTAACCCCTGCAATCTAACGAATTGCTGTTAAATTACCATGAATTTACAACTGTTTGTTACTATGTTTCATAATAATTGTAAAATACTGTTAAATAGTCATCCCTTGCAGGTAATTAACAGTTAAATTAGTCCTTTATCAATAACAGTAAATAACTATATTTTAACAACAATAAAACAACATTTTTAATGAACAGGTGCTAATTAATGGCAAATTATAACAATATCTTGCTGTATTTTATAATGATTATAATAATTATAAAATACTGTTAAATAGTAAATTAATGTCAATTAACAGTTAAACAGTCATTTAACAATAACAGTTAAATAACTAATTTAACAGCATTAAATAGCACTTTGTAATTAATAGCTGTAAATTAACGGTGGATTAGAACAGTATCTTATGGTATTTTTTTAATAATTGTAAAACACTTAAATAGTCATCACTCAAAGGTAAATTAAAAGTCAGTGCTCGGTTAACGTAAACAAACTGTAATTAAACAGTAATAATTAACAATAATTTCCTTTGTTTAACTTGGTAAGGCAATTGAGAACAGTTTCTCATTTACAATTGGAGCCGAGATTCAAACCGCTGACTTTTGGTCCGTGGATGACTGGCTCTACCAACTGAGCCACAGTGTTTTCTCTCAATTTAGGGAAGCCGACACCATCATCCCTTCACATGCCCAGACCAGTACCTTACTGATGATTGAGGGCTTATGTTTAAATTTTGGTGGCAATACTTTCTAATTAGTCAAACTTCTCACGCTACTCATTTTTGAGTGAGAAGACATGACTATCTTGACTTTGGACAGCAAAGCCGTCTCATCATTCCAACCTGAAGAGGAACAGGACTTTTCAATATTAACTGGCTGTCATGATGAACATGGCATTCAGTCTCGAAAAAGAAGCCCTGTAACGTTTTATAATTTGTGGGATTTATAGGAGTTTAAAGCAAGAACAACAACTTTTCTGGATGGGTAGCCACGGGTAAGCGGTTAAGGTCATCGCCTGCCAGTGTGGGGACCCCAGTTCAAGTCACCGACCATCAGGATAATGTAGGTAACAAGTAAACAAACAAAATACACGGTCAGCTTGACAATACTTCAGAGCATACAGCAACGGACTGTCCACCCCCAACATTCCCTGGACCCACGGCTGTGGTGATCTTGAGGTAGACACTGATACCCTGAGCGCTGAAGCGCCTCCCTGCTCCAGTGTGTGCCACCACTAAAAGTGTGTGTTTGCTGTGTCCACAAATATGATGGGTTAAATGCAGGAGAAGAATTTCATGTGCATGTGTTCGTTTCAAAAAAATATGATTCTTCTTTTATTCCTCTGTGAAGAAACAGTAACATACTGGAATAAACTGTGAAATTACCATCACCCACAGTTATCCTACTATTGTGTACTACAATCCAGAATGAAGTAATGTACTTTTATATGACCAACACTCACCGTTAAATTAGGGTAACATACTGTAATCCATAATATGGTACTATTGGTTAGAGCGTCAGCCTCACAGTTCTGAGGATCCGGGTTCAATCCCCGGCCCCGCCTGTGTGGAGTTTGCATGTTCTCCCCGTGCCTGCATGGGTTTTCTCCGGGCACTCCGGTTTCCTCCCACATCCCAAAAACATGCATTAATTGGAGACTCTAAATTGCCCGTAGGCATGACTGTGAGTGCGAATGGTTGTTTGTTTCTATGTACCCTGCGATTGGCTGGCAACCAGTTCAGGGTGTACCCCGCCTCCTGCCCGATGACAGCTGGGATAGGCTCCAGCACGCTCGCGACCCTAGTGAGGAGAAGCGGCTCAGAAAATGGATGGATGGATACTGTTAAAATAAATTACGGTAGAAGTACTGTTAAATTATGGCGACATACTGCAATCCATAATACAGTGGTATACTGTTAAATTACATTATGGTAGAGGCACTGTTAAATTACGGTGATAGTGCTGTAATCCAAAGTACCGTACAATACTATAAAAATATAATTAAAATAACTGCAAATTACTGGCATCACTGCTGCCAGTCATTTATAGTTGTTTTTTTATGGTAGAATTGTATTGTATTGTATTCCACAACACTGTACGGTCAAAGGGCCTTGCTTATGAACATGACCAGAGATTCTGTTGTCTTAATTATTATGTTAATGTTTGTCTATTTCCAGTGTTCCGAATTCTGGCGCTTGGCTTCACACTCCTGCTGCTTGCTTTGGTCACCATTTTGTTGTTATTTGGTTGAGTACTGCCTCCGTCCATTCAACGCAAATCACACGCAAAGCACCCCCCACTGGGTAGGAGGTGAATCGATTCAGAGGACTTGCTGAAGTGATATTGAATCTGGGGAGAATATTGCATCAATTAATCAAAATTTGTACCTATCCCTAGTGCATACAATGTAAAGATCAGTGTTTGCATATTGGCTCTCTATGGTGCAGATGTGTAATGTCATAAAATAGTGTGTGTGTGTGTGTGTGTGTGTGTGTGTGTGTGTGTGTGTGTGTGTGTGTGATTAGAAAGAGGGAGAAAAAGGGAAACAGGAAAGAGCAAGCATATGTGTGTGTGCTACAGAGCTGAACAGATGGTCTGATATAGATCACCCTTTGCAATTACCATCCATATTTCACTAACTTACAATTATCCTGATAGCTGCATGCTGCCTGGGACATGTGACACATGTCATTCAGTCTGTTGTCATTATCATGGTGAATATGTACTATGTCCACATCAAATGTTCTGCGTGCTCTCTCTATGATCACCCACTTAACGCTCTAACTATTACAGTTATATAAATAGATAAAGGCTCAATTGTGTTGTATAAAGCAAAGAGTTAAGTTTATTTCATGCAGAATATTTCAATAACTAAATTATTGTATTCATCCTGAGATGGGCTAATTTCAAATAAATTTAGTAAAGCAAGGTGAGGAATTTAACTTGTCACACTAATTAGAGACAATAAAGCGATTGTGAGGGGAGAAGGAAACTGCCACGGCTTCAAATCACTGCTGCAAGACATTAACACGACAAATGTTTTAAGATTGGAGATGCCAGCTGTTCCCCATGCTTATGCGCTCAATAATCAATGTCCTACAACGGCACACAACACTTAAGTAACTGCCGGGAAGTGATTTATTCAAGTCACTCACACACACCTGCATACATGCACGGGGTGATTTATTGCAGGCATTCAAGGGTAAGAGGTTAGTCTAACACCCACTGCACACCAAATTACTATACCACTTTAGACCAACATTAGACCTTATAAGTACACAAACTGCACTTTGATTGTTTTGGGACTCTGGTGAACTCTGCTTTTTCACAAAATGTTTTTACCAGAAAATACAGTCAGAACATTAAACCAGTACAATCTACCTGAAAGTCTGCTACCCAATCCAAAGAAGTACATTCTTGCCTGCAGCTACAATCACTCAGCTCTGCTCAATAGAGATGCATGTGCATGCTGTAACACAAAAAGACATCTCTATTGTTTTCATTTGTTACCAACTAATTCCACTGCTGTCAAGACCAATTGCATGGAATGAGTATGAAGTGAAACACCCGAAGGTCATGACTGCAACTTTGCATCTAAGTGCAACCCTTTGCATCTAAGTGATCTCTATTTGTGTTTATGCAAAAGCTATATACTTTTTTTTCTGATACAAATAACTGATTTAAGATAAGACATCAAAGCATCACATGCATTTTAAGTGATAGTGATATAAAGTACACACAGTATAAGTATACAGTGATATAGCTGTGAATATCGGTCAGAATTCCATATATACTGCATGTTGGTTAGATGATATTGCCTCACAGCCAACTAATGGGTCAAAAGTGAGAATGGCATTGCAGACCCTGCTGTTGATTCACATGGAAGTCCACTGCCTGACAAGGGTGTGTGTTTTGTGACTGAAAGGACAAAGTTGTTGACAGGGGAGTTAATTTCATTGTATGAGGGGGAGTTAATTTCATTGTTTAAGCATTTTATTAGAATGATGAGCAAACCCTTACCTAACCCCACCAACACACGTAATGAGGGGAATGCTTGTTCTTTTTTTCTCTACTCTACATTCAGATCCCCCGTGTCATCCCTTTTTCTGTTTTCGTTCAAAACGACACCTGCAAACAAAGCACGACTCTCATCTTAAAATATCTTTTTTGAACAGCTTTGCATATAACCACTAAAACGTTCACAAAATTAGCTCAAGCTTTCCTTTTTGTCTATTTTCAAACTTTGTAGTTTAAGTTCTACCGTGGAATCAGAGATTCTACGTAAAACAAATCTTTTCCATGCTAACGTGCTAGGAGCAACTGCCCCCAAAAATATCCAAGCAAAACTCTTATCACTATGAACAACTAAGTCCAAAACTACATACGGTGGAAGTGCAGAGTTTAGTTATTTACTAAAAGTCAGTGTCCACAATTACCTAATGTAGATAAGATGAGCTAATTAGTAGGGGTGATACATCTATCACTATATTAAAAACAATACCATGTTGTGTTGCAATTGGGGTTGGGCATCGAGAACCGATTGGAAACGGGACTAACGTTCCGGTTCTCCCGGAATCGTTCAAATTTAAAAATGTTGGTTCCCAGTTTCGATGCCCAGTCTGCCGGCCCAGAAGAAGAAGTGGCGAAAACCAATGACGAAGAACACGCAAGAAGACGTACTTGTGCCCAATGGCAGTGGCGGCGAACAGAAGTGTGTCTTAACATTGTTAAAACTAATGAAAAATAAAATATTCCTGCATGTGCACCGTTATCTAAATCCACACCGCAATGTAATGGGTTCCCCTCCACCAAAATTTGTGGTAGTTCATTAATCATTTAGTAACCGTGTTTTGACGTGCACCCACACACACAGAACAAAGAAACACACAGAACAAAGAAACACACTTGACATGAAACATTATTCAAGGAAAATATCAATCAATTAGGACTGCTGTTGCAGGAAACACCCACAAGGTAAGATACTCGTGTCAAAGATAAGTGCAGAGGCTTCAAGAAGCCTATCGATTTAACACTTATCTTAATTGACAGATTCTAATTTGATCCTGATCTGTGTTTGAGCTTCCCTCTCACCCTCTACTTCTCTGAATGTTTGCATAGCCATTAGGCCTACCTATTGGGTAACAGCTTGACAGGCTTGTTTCAAATGATAAAGAGGAGGAAAATCAAACAACAAATATGCTGTCCATGTTCCTCTCAGACCCATCTTGCAACACACTCCGACTCTAGATTGCAATGATTTTGTTATATACTCAGTTGACACATGATCCATATTCAGGGTGGGAATTTGGAAGTAACCTGCCATTATCACATAATTGCTGTATTACTGTATTGCTGAATTACCAGCCAGTCCCAAGTCGCATCAAAGCTGAGAGACAGACACTGGTTTCTCATCCAGATGCTAAATTAATTAACTTCCACAACCAGCCAGCCTGAAGAGTCTCACCAACAAAGACTTCTCTTTCCCACTGTTTTCAGTGACATTTGTTCCACCTGTCTGGGAGAATGGATGGAGCACTGGTGACACCCACAGGTAGTGGAAAGCTACTGCAACCCCAGATTAACTAATCACAATCTTCACTGGATTTGAATGTTATATAATATTTTAAGAACTTTGCATGAACGCCACCAGTGTTACCATCGCAGTAGCGCCACTAGTGATTGTATTTCTGCAAATTTGAATGTCTGATGTTAAATCTGTTTGGCAACTGAACCGGATGAAATGTTTTACCCCACACAACACAAATGCCACATTGCAAATATTACAGTGTTCTCAACAACCACATAAAATTGAAGCATTCGTTACAGGGATTAAAGAGGATGTGCGCGCGACAATGCAAGGCTGGAAAATGGTCTCGTTATCTTAAATCCAATAATTAATATTTTATCCCACTGGTTTTAAACTACAATATAATCCTAAAATGGAAAAGTAACATTCAGAGACGGTCCATCTTCCCTTTTGGTCCTGGAGGCGGGGGGAAAAGGAATAAAGGCCATAGCCCATTTTGCAGCGGGCTCTCATTCGACCAACTTGTCGAAGACTGGCTCAGCCAGGATGACCCACCTCGCACCGCGAGGTGGCGAGGACACATCGGACCCTTCCGCACCACAGGGCATGGTGCCAGCGCTCCCAGCTACCCTTTTGGGTGCTTGGGAAAACTCCGTGGGGAAGGAAGCGGCCAGCACACGTCGACTCCGAACCTCTTGCGAAGAGCGACATACGGGCTCCGGCCGTCCTGCCAGGGAAAATTTTTTTTCCCGCTCTCTTTTTTTTTCCTTCCTCCTTTCCCGCCAATTCCACCTGTCACCCGTGGGGACCAGACCGGCCAAACATTTGGGAGATCGACCAGCCTGCCTAAATTGTGGTCCACGCACGTAAATCCAATTTCTGGTCAACTAAAAGTACAGATTAGTGCATATTTGGCTTTAAATTAATGAGAACGGGAACCCCAGCTCTCTCCATTGTCAATACACGCTCCTTCCACCCAGATATCACAAGTTAGTCTCCTTTGCCAATGTTTGTCTGTCCTTTGTGTTTTCTTTCCTGCATTGTTCCCTTGTAGATTCCCATGTTAGATTTCATTAAATGTTCTATAAAAATTCACTACCTGTATCATTTGTGTGTGTTTGGGTTCGACAAAAGACCTCTGGTTATCGAGAACTCTTAACTAATTCATGCAACTTTCAGATTACGAGACTGATAAAAGGTTTGCGTCACTTTGTCCTGAAGTTTAATACATCTAAAAAGTGACGTGGTGCCCCTTTACGAGACGAATTAGTTTGATTTTCACGTTAAAGCGTACATTTGACTAACCCGTAAACACAGGTGTTTACCTTCCTTCAGATCTTTTTCCAATTTAATTACATTTTATTTAACCCCCATATACGCTACACATTATTTGGGACAAGTTTGTCACATCAAATGGTTTATATGTGCAAGTGTTAACTTGACTTTCTGTTTTAAGCATGTAGCCTTTTATTGTGAAGGGTACGCACCAGAACTCAGCATTTTGGCACGAAAAGTAACTTCACACGGTACCGGTGTTTTTGTTGTTGTTGGGTTTTTTTTTATGGGCGGAACAAAATGCTAGAAAGCGTTGATTCCTTTCCTCACCCACCGATGAGGCACAAGGTTAGTGTTTGTGATACTGTGAGACATTTATGTGAATTTTGTCCCAATTCATTGTGATGTAAAGTTGCTACCGTGAAGTATTTGCTGAATGTTAAGCTTTTTTTTCTGTCAACGGCTCTTACGTTGGTTTGAAGACTAAAATAAACACTAAAAACCATCAGTGCAAAAGTCCAACCAACCATTTACCTTGTTAGCTGTCTCAATGTTGGCATAGAAAGTATTTTATTGTTTTACTCACCCAAGTGAGTGAGAGTTGACTTCACTGAAGCTCCGTGTGGTGTAGGCTGAGGCTCGAAACGCGTCAGACACTACACATCATGAAAGCCTCCTTTACACAATATAATCTTATTCCAAGTGTTGCACTGAGGTGACTGGTCATTAGTTTTAACAAAGTTAAGATACACTTTTGTTCGCCGCCACTGCCGTTGGGCACAAGCACGTCTTCGTGCGCGTTCTTCTTTGTTGGTTTTCGCCGCTTCTTCGTTGGTTTTCGCCACTTCTTCTTCTGGACCAGCAGACTAGGCATCGAAACTGGGAACCGAAATGTTTAAATTTGAACGATTCCGGGAGAACCGGAACGTTAGTCCCGGTTTCAAGCGGTTCTCGATTCTCGATGCCCAACCCTAATTGCAACACAACATGGTATTGTTTTTAATATAGAGATACATAGTGATGATAAAGTTTTGCTTGGATATTTTTGGGGGCAGTTGCTCCGAGCACGTTAGCATGGACAAGATTTGTTTTACAACCCCAATTCCAATGAAGTTGGGACGCTGTGTTAAACATAAATAAAAACAGAATACAATGATTTGCAAATCATGTTCAACCTATACTTAAATGAATACACCACAAAGACAATATATTTAATGTTCAAACTGATAAACTTTATTGTTTTTAGCAAATAATCATTAACTTAGAATTTTATGGCTGTGTTGCAGCCATAAAATTCTAAGTTAAGGGTTATTTGCTCAAAACAACACAGTTTATCAGTTTGAACATTTAATATCTTGTCTTTGTAGTGTGTTCAATTAAATATTGGTTGTTGAACATGATTTCCAAATTATTGTATTCTGTTTTTATTTATGTTTAACACAACGTCCCAACTTGCTTGAAATTGGGGTTGGATAAATGCGGGTACCAAAAGCAACTTTTGCTGCCATTTGTTCATAAGACCATTTTGATTCGGTCAGACCAACACAATAACACAAAGTGAAATAAGCTACACAATAATAGGTGTATTATTGAAGACTATTTTTTTCCCCATAGCATTTTTTTTCCATTTGAGTTGATTGTCTTGTATTGATTTTGTTTTTCATTATAGAGGTGAATAGTGGCAAGCTTCCTGATACCTCGGCTGACATCTTTAAAGCATCACTGGCAGACACATTGACAAGTGTCCAACTGACAAAGAAATCACCTGTAACATTTGAAAAACACATGCAAACACCAAATTAATTTAAGAACAATAGAACACCACCATCTCCCACAGAGGAGTATTCTTGCAAGGCATGTTGAAACAGTCTTGACAATATCAAGGGATCCGATGAAACAAAATGTGAGAAATATAGTTGAAAACATACTAAATGCTGTACAATGTTTTGTTATAGAAAATTTTGGATAGCCCACTGAGTGGTTCTAACGATTGAGGAACTAAAACTTTTAATACCCTTTTTAGCTCTGTATTGTATGTTCCCTGGTCATTGTTCAGTTTTTCATCCAGAATTCACAGTTGTATGAAAATCTCAAGTGCTGGCAAAGAAACATTTAAATTAATGCAATGTTTTCCAGCAGTGGCTGCATTAGCTCACCTGTCAGAAAATGGCCTTTGTCCCGCTGCAAACAAAAAATTTAAAATGTGAACTAGTCTTTGGAGAGACGATAGTCTGCTTCCTGATTACTATCAAAAACGAAGTAGTCTGCATCTTAGATCGAGATGAGGACTTTTAATTATATATATATATAGGCGGCACGGTGGACGACTGGTTAGAGCGTCTGCCTCACAGTTCTGAGGACCCGGGTTCAATGCCCGGCCCCGTCTGTGTGGAGTTTGCATGTTCTCCCCGTGCCTGCGTGGGTTTTCTCCGGGCACTCCGGTTTCCTCCCACATCCCAAAAACATGCATTAATTGCAGACTCTAAATTGCCCGTAGGTGTGAATGTGAGTGCGGATGGTTGTTTGTTTCTATGTGCCCTGCGATTGGCTGGCAACCAGTTCAGGGTGTACCCCGCCTCCTGCCCGATGACAGCTGGAATAGGCTCCAGCACGCCCGCGACCCTAGTGAGGAGAAGCGGCTCAGAAAATGGATGGATGGATGGATGGTCATGGCATGACAAGAAGAGCCAATCAGAGACTGTAGATACAGGAGGTGTGACCGAATAGTGTGTCAATCATTTGTATAAACCCACGGCCCAGACGGAGCCTCCCAGTGATATAACGCAGCTTCTCACAAAGAACACTATTACAGTTTCTTGGCTAGATTTTTTTAACTGTGATTAGCAGCAAAAGTTAAAAAGAGGGAATTGGACAGCTCTCGAGACAAATCAAGTGTAAACATATATAACAGTGGTGTCCTATACGCGGACGGCTGCATGGTTGAGCTTGAAAAAGCATCGCGTACGTGATGTCACCATTTTCACCAGGTCATCAGGTAAGTTGATCACCTCTCTTTTGTTTTTAATTGGTTTCACTTTCCAAAAACTACAACATCAAACCAATAACATTTAATGTTTGGAAATTCTCCATTATGAATAAGTTATGTTAGCCTTGGCGTGCTGTACATGGTAACGCTGCACGGTCGCGGCCGACCACGGTGCGCTCTGAGGTGATCAGGCGAGCGCGACACACCGGCCCCTTCCTGGATAATTTTTCCCGTGTTTAGTGAACTGGGAGAGTTTCTTTGGGCAGAGACGTAAGGTGGTGGGGGCAGGGGTGGGGAGTTTGAAAACTGCATACTCTTAAGTTAACAACATTCATCATAACAACCTCTCAACGACTGGTAGAGTCAAAGCCATAAGGGAATGCTGGAGCCAATTTGAGATCAGCGCATGGCAATCACAGGGCACATATTGAAAAAAATACAATTAACACTTACATGCACACCTACAGTATGGACTCAAAGAGTCTTCAATTAACCTTATATGCATGTTTATGGAATGAGCACATGGACATGCAGCGATTGAATGATGAACCCAGAAGCTTCTAACGTGGTAACCACTACCCCACTCTGATGCCCATTTCCCCTTGATTAATTATTATTTAACAATAATAAATCATAATGTACATCCACAAATGTACTCACAGCTCCATACCATGCACAACCAAAAAGCCTCATAATGTGTAGACATACTCACTCTCACACATACCTGAGTGGGACCTTATTATTTAGGTCACTAATCCGTTTCCACAGTGATGGCCTGCGTATAAATCTGAGCACAGGCGTCATTGTCCATTGGAAAATCCACATGCACATCTCTGCATCTCTGAGTGGGATTGAGTTATGGCTCCCACTCTCTGTGACACCATTTTCGCATTCTCCCTCATCCGGCAATCACTTCAGCTTCCTATTATTCTTTCTCTCTGTTCACTTGCAATTCTTGCAATTTTTCTCACACTGTGTCTTCATCGCTTCCTCACAAGAAAATAATTACATCTAATTATGTCCTGTTTGACTCTGCGACTGAACAACAACCTTATCCATGACACAACACATACTGTAATTGATTGCCTTTCAGACCTTTGCTCTTCTTTTCCTTTCGGCTTGTCCCTTTAGGGGTCGCCACAGTGCGTCATCCTTTTCCATGTAAGCCTTTCTCCCGCATCCTCCTCTCGAACACCAACTGCCCTCATGTCTTCCCTCACGACATCCATCAACCTTCTCTTTGGTCTTCCTCTAGCTCTCTTGCCTGGCAGCTCCATCCTCATCATCCTTCTACCAATATACTCACTATTTCTCCTCTGGACGTGTCCAAACCATCAAAGTCTGCTCTCTCTAACTTTGTCTGCAAAACATCGAACCTTGGCTGTCCCTCTGATGAGCTCATTTCTAATTTTATCCAACCTGGTCACTCCAAGAGCGAACCTCAACATCTTCATTTCCGCCACCTCCAGCTCTGCTTCTTGTTGTCTCTTCAGTGCCACTGTCTCTAATCTGTACATCATGGCTGGCCTCACCACTGTCTTATAAACTTTGCCCTTCATCCTTCATCAGAGACTCTTCTGTCACATAACACACCTGACACCTTCCTTCACCCGTTCCAACCAGCTTGGACCTGTTTCATCACTTCCTTACCACACTCACCATTGCTCTGGACTGTTGACCCGAAGTATTAGAAGTCCTCCACCCTTGCTATCTCTTCTCCCTGTAGCCTCACTCTTCCCCCACCACCCCTCTCATTCATGCACAGATATTCTGTTTTACTTCGGCTAATCTTCATTCCTCTGCTTTCCAGTGCCTGCATCCATCTTTCTAACTGTTCCTCCACCTGCTCCCTGCGTTCACTGCAGATCACAATGTCATCTGCAAACCTCATGGTCCACAGAGATTCCAGTCTAACCTCATCTGTCAGCCTATCCATTACCACTGCAAACAGGAAGGGGCTCAGGGCTGATCCCTGATGCAGTCCCACCTCCACCTTAAATTCATCTGTCATACCTACAGCACACCACTGTTCTGCTGCCCACATACTTATCCTGTATTATTCTAACATACTTCTCTGCCACTCCAGACTTCCGCATGCAGTACCACAGTTCCTCTCTGGGTACTCTGTCATAGGCTTTCTCTATTTCTACAAAGACACAATGTAGCTCCTTCTGACCTTCTCTGTACTTTTCCATCAACATCCTCAAGGCAAATAATGCATCTGTGGTACGCTTTCTAGGCATGAAACCATACTGTTGCCCGCAAATACTCACTTCTGTCCTGAGTCTAGCCTCCAATACTCTTTCCCATAACTTCATTGTGTGGCTCATCAACTTTATTCCTCTATAGTTCCCACAGCTCTGCACATCACCCTTGTTTTAAAAATGGGCACCAGCACACTTTTCCTCCACTCCTCAGGCATCTAGAACGTGCTAGAATTCTATTGAACAAGCTGGCCAAAAACTCCACAGCCACCTCTCCTAGATGCTTCCATACCTCCATAGGAATGTCATCAGGACCAACTGCATTTCTATTTTTCATCCTCTTTAATGCCTTTCTAACTTCCCCCTTACTAATCATTGCCACTTCCTGGTTCACCACACTTGCCTCTTGTACTCTCCCTTCTTTCTCATTTTCCTTATTCATCAACTCTTCGAAGTATTCTTTCCATCTATCTAGCACACTACTGACACCAGTCAACATATTTCCACCTCTATCCTTAATCACCCGAACCTACTGCACATCCATCCCATCTCTATCCCTCTCTCTGGCCAACCTGTATAGATCCTTTTCTCCTTCTTTAGTGTCCAACCTGGCATACATGTCATCATATGCCTCTTGTTTGCCTCTACCTTTGCCCTATGTCGCATCTCAATGTATTTCTTTCGCCTCTCCTCGGTCCTCTCAGTGTCCCACTTCTTCTGAGCTAACCTTTTTCCTGGGTGATTTCCTGTACTGTGAGGTTCCACCACCAAGTCTCTTTCTCTCCTTTCCTGCCAGAAGATACACCAAGTACTCTCCTGCCTGCCTCTCTGATCACCACGGCTGCAGTGGTCCAGTCTTCTGGAAGCTCCTCCTGTCCACCGAAAGCCTGTCTCACCTATTCCCAAAAAGCTGCAGAACACTTGTCCTGTCTCAGCTTCCAGCTGTTCTCTGCTCTGCCTTTGTCTTCCTAATCTTCCTCCCCACCACCAGAGTCATCTTACACACCACCATCCTATACTGTCTAGCCACACTCTCCCCTACCACTACCTTACAGTCGGTAACCACCTCCAGATTATATCGTCTGCACAAGATGTAATTCACCTGCGTGCTTCAACCTCCGCTCTTGTAGGTCACTCTATGTTCCTGCCTCTTCTGGAAAAAAAAAGTTCACTACAGCCTTTTGCATCCTTTTAAACTTCTAGCCTTACTGCCTTTCCACCTGGTCTCCTGGACACACAATATATCAACCTTTCTCCTAATCATCATGTCAACCAACTCTCGAGATTTTCCTGTCATTGTCACAACATTCAAAGTCCCCACATTCAGTTCTAGGCTCTGTGCTTTGCTCTTCTCTTTCTGCCAAAGAACCCGCTTACCACCTCTTCTTCTTCTTAGACTTCGACCCACAGTAGCAGAATTTCCACCGGCGCCCTGTAGGTTGACGGCGCTGGTGGCGGACGTTGTTAACCCAGGCAACGACGATCCGGTATGGAATTCTTTTGATGAACGCTCATATTCGTTTGGCAAAGTTTTAAGTCGGCTGCCCTTCCTGACGCAACCCTCTGCATTTATCCGGGCTTGGGACCAGCCTATAGTTTGCACGGGCTTGTGCCCCTCTTAGGGCTCCATTTCTTTCAGACCTTTGCTCAATAGAAGAAATTTTAGTACACAGCATTCACATGCATATTGCAATGCAGATCAAGTTTTCGAATCAAGGTTAAGACTAGACTTTACACCGATTTTATCGGGCTGATCGGTATCGGCCGATATTTAGCATTTTATGCTGATCGGCTTTAATCTCATAATTCTCCGATCCGATCAAAGACGTCATTGATCGCCTCCGCAAAAGACATTTAGTCCGCATCGCCGCGTGCACAGTATATTTGAATCGAAAAGCTAGTTATTTTTAACCTTGTCGCGTGTCTTTTTACATAGTATTGGAAATATCTGACGGCCAATAAAGTTATTAAAAAAAAAAAAACATGTCGGTGGTGTGGAACAGACAACACGTCTGAGACAGACAAGACAAATTTGCTCTTTCACGATTGCACTGTCAGCCTACTGCAACAAAATCTTGTATTCCGATCCCACCGCATCCCGTTTTTTACGATCATTGGGCTTCATCTTGTCAACTCAAATGCGACCGGATACACCCGTTACCGTGGCGATGACAACAAGAGTGGATTGCACCGACTGTATTATAAGGACAAAATCGTGTGCTGGTGGTCACCGGTGCTCGGGACAGGAGAGGACGTTTAAGGCTTGCTTGAGGTATGTTCACGTACTTTTAATACGATACGGCTCGCAAGCAGGCAATAAAATGTTATTTAGCCTAGCAAGCTAGTGGTAGCACAAACGGTTGGACGTAAACATGCCGCCGTTCTGTCGAATCATGCTCTAAAGTTTAGGTGTGGGTGAAGTAATTTAATTAAAAATAAAGTAATTTAATTACAGTAAGTTAGCACCCATTATTTCTGTCATGTAATGTTGGTTTGACCTGACTAATTAGAATACACGATCTGACGAGAGCAGTGATTTCCAACCTTTATGGAGCCAAGGAACATGTTTTACAATTGAAAAATCTCACAGCACACCAACAAACAAAAATGTCACAAAAAGTGGATACATGAATTACTGTATTTACTTCCTGCCATCTAATAGAAGACCATTCATTTGTTCTGTCTGCCAATATGCCTCACTGGCATAAATAGAGGAACAAAGATACATTATTTATTGTATTGTATTTATTTATATAATTTTTTGAGCAATTAAGTACACAAGTACATACAGTAAATGAACAGGTCATTTAAATAGACACATTCTTCCATCTTGTGATCGGATCGGTGATCGGTTATCGTTTTTTTAAACTCGCTGATCGGTGTTCGGCCCCAAAAATCCTGATCATGTAAAGCCTAGTTAAGACTCTTAAATGTTTTTTCTTCGTTGAATTTAATCTTTTCAGACCACTGAATGTTTGATTCCAGACCAAAGGACAGAATTGAAAGACGTTGATGGAACAAGCATTTGTAAACATAAAACAAACACAAACACAGAAATGTACCTGCCCAACCCTATGCCATATTACATCAGAGTAGCAGGCCTGTCTTCATGTAAGAGTTGATCAAGATTTTAAAATGGAGCAAACGATTAACTCGATAGCAAAAGCCGGTTTCTTTCAGTTGCACCTTTTAATTAAGGTCAAACCTTTTCTTTCGCTTTACTACTTTGAGACGATTTTACGTACTTTTATCTCTTCCAGGTTAGACTGCCCTTTATGCTGGTGTTAGCCAACCTGCCCTCTCACGGCTGAAGTTAAACCAAATTGCTGCTGCATGTCTGCTCATTGGCACCCATAGGAGAGAGCACATTACGCCTGTGCTAACTTATTTGCAGTGGCTCTGAATTTATTTTAGAACTACAGTGGACACTCACATACTTGTGGTTCAACACCCACAGATTCACCTATTTGCTGATTTTTTTTTCCAATTTCTTTAAAATTCTTTCCCTATGGTTTTGCAATTTTTATTTTTTTTCTTCAACTCTAAATTATTATTGGTGGTTTATCCACGCTTTTTCAAGAAAAAAATAAATAAAAATCAGTGCAATTACAATGGGCTTCAATTATCCCGTTATTCGAGGTCCGGCCGGTTCCCATCCATCGCGAATAGCAGGGGTCCACAGTACATTTTAAAATTTTGGTTTTTACCTATAAAGCTCTTAACGATATACAGTATATACAGGCCTGCCATTCAGAGCATCCATTGATCAAATCACTTAATGTGCGGGTGTGAGTCGCCAACTGTAATTTCTTTGCAATTATGCGGTTTAAGCATCGTGTGGTGGGTGCAGGGCCTCAGACATCCGGTTAAAAGTCATCATGTGTCAAGAAAGTTTCCTTTTTCTCCTTTTTAAGGAATTGCATCAGATATAAGGCAAATCAGCGTCCATAAAACATCTGTCAAGTATATAGAATCATACCATCGATCATCAGACAACACGGCCTCAAGAAATATAAACAACATGGTGGGAAGGTAACTCAACTACCACTAGGGGTGTAACGATTCATTTTAGCAATGATTCGATTCGTATCACAATTCGTTGTTACCAATTTGATTGAAGGACGATATTGGTTCATTGAGAAAAATACAATCCTAAACGATTCAGTGGCTGGAAATCGATTCAGTAACGTTTTTGCCAAATATTCATCCAGTGTGACTTTGAAATAAAAACCTGCATATTGCATGTCTTATTGTGTACCGTACTGTATGTGTTTTCTAATGGACTATGTATGAGTCTGCTTAATAAAAGTTGATTGATTGATCGATTGATTGAATGGTTGATTGATTGATTGATTTAATTGCTTCACAATAAAACAAAGGGGAAAACAGCAACTTATTGTTATTAATATTATTTCAGCTAGGATTTTACTTGTTGGGTCCGTATTTTCCTAGAAAAGAGATGTTTAATTGGTGTTGGAATTATGAGTGGGTCCTTGGAAAAATGTCTTCACTGTAAGGAGTCCCTAGCTGGACCAAAAGTTTGAGAATCCCTGCTGTAAACCGTTAAATACTAATGGCTAGAAACGAAACACTCGAGGGTTTCCATAAGGAAAATCTTTTAAGGAATAGCGTTAATAATACACAAATGCAGCCCCATGCGGGGCACAAGCCAGTGCAATCTGTAGGCCGGTCCCAAGCCCGGGTAAATGCAGAGGGTTGTGTAAGGAAGGGCATCCGGTTTAAAACTTTGCCAAACAAATATGAGCGTTCATCCAAAAAATTCAATACCGGGCGCCGGTGGTGATTCAGCTACTGTGGGTCGAAGATGAAGGAGAGGTGGAAAGCGGGTTCTTTTGCAGAAAGAGAAGAGGAAAACACAGAGCCTAGAACTGAATGGGGTAGAGTTAAAATTATTTTATCATGGTGTAGCTGGGAAGAGAAATGGAATAGGCATTATTTTAAAGGAAGAGTTAGCTAAGAATATCTTGGAGGTGAAAAGACTATCAGATCGAGTGATGACGGTGAAACTTGAAATTGAGGGTGTTATGTGTAATGTGATTAGTGGCTATGGCCCACAGTTAGGATGTGACCAAGAGGTGAAAGAGAAATTATGGAAGGAGCTAGACGAAGTAGTTCTGAGCATCCCAGACAGAGAGAGAGTCGTGATTGGTGCAGATTGTAATGGACATGTTGGTGAAGGAAACAGGGGTGATGAAGAAGTGATGGGTAAATTTGGCATCCAGGAAAGGAACCTAGAGGGAGAGATGGTGGTAGACTTTGTAAAAAGTATAGAAATAGCTGTAGAGAACACTTTCTTTCAGAAGAGGCAGGAACATAGGTTGACCTACAAGAGTGGAGGTAGAAGCACGCAGGTGGATTACATCTTGTGCAGACGATGTAATCTGAAGGAGGTTACTGACTCTAGAATAGTGGTCGGGGAAAGTGTGGCTAGACAGCATAGGATGGTGGTGTGTAAAATGACTCTGGTGGTGGGGGGGGGGAGATTAAGAAGACAAAGGCAGAGCAGAGATCCATGTAGTGGAAGCTGAGAAAGGAAGAGTGATGTGCGGAAGAGGTGAGACAGGCTCTCGGTGCACAGGAGGAGCGTCCAGAAGACTGAATCACTACAGCCAAGGTGATCAGAGAGACAGGCAGGAGAGTACTTGGTGTATCTTCTGGTTGGAAAGGGGAGAAGGAGACTTGGTGGTGGAAACTCAAAGTACTGGAACTCAAACAAGGAAAGAGGTTAGCTAAGAAGAAGTGGGACACTGAAAGGAAGAGGATAAAGGAATACATGGAGATGCGACAGAGGGCGAAGGTAAAGGTGGCAAAGGCCAAACAAGAGGCATATGATGACATGTATGCCATGTTGGACATGGAAGAAGGAGAAAAGGATCTCTTCAGGTTTGCAGACAGACAGATAGAGATGGGAAGATATCAGTAGAGGGATGTGCAGTAGGTTCGGGTGATTAAGGATAGAGGTGGAAATGTGTTAACTGGTGCCAGTAGTGTGCTGGATAGATGGAAAGAATACTTTGAGTAGTTGATGAATGAGGAAAATGAGAGAGAAGGAAGAGTAGAAGATGCAAGTGTGGTGGACCGGGAAGTGGCAATGATTAGTAAGGGGGAAGTTAGAAAGGATAGGTTAGGATGAAGGGCAAAGTTTATAAAGACTGGTGAGGCCAGCCATGATGTACGGATTAGAGACAGTGGCACTGAAGAGACAACAGGAAGCAAAGCTGGAGGTGGGGGAAATGAAGATGCTGAGGTTTTTTCTAGGAGTGACCAGGTTGGATAGGATTAGAAATGAGCTCATCAGAGGGACAGCCAAGGTTAGATGTTTTGGAGACAAAGTTAGAGAGCGCAGACTTCGATGGTTTGGACACGTCCAGAAGAGAGATAGTTAGTATATTGGTAGAAGGATGATGAAGATGGAGCTGCCAGTCAAGAAAGCTAGAGGAAGACCAAAGAGAAGGTTGATGGATATAGTGAGGGAAGACATGAGGGCAGTTGGTGTTCGAGAGGAGGAGATAGGCTTACATGGAAAAGGATGACACGCTGTGGCAAACCCTAAATGGGACAAGCCGGAAGGAAAAGAAGAAGTGTTAATAATACACAGAGGGTTAAATAATTGAACAAACCTGGTCTTTGTAGCACAAACATGAGCCTGAAACATTCTGGCTCGCCTCCTCCATATCTGCAATCCACCAGACAGACCGAATTCTTAAACATCAAAAGTGCTAAAAAAAAAAACATTACACACACATACTGTGGTGTCTCATCCAATCACTCGGGGCACTACGGAAAGGAGTGACTAGATGTGGACCGTAGAAAAGGAAACACAAAAGAAAAGAGATGATGATGATGATGATGATGATGAAGAAAGTAGCCTTGACAGTGCTAACTGCTGTAAAATAAACAAATAAAGAAACAACCATAAACAAATAAACAAACAACCATTCACACTCACATTCACACCTACGGGCAATTTAGAGTCTTCAACCTACAATGCATGTAATGCAATCATAAAAGTAATTAACAGAAGCTTTGAATGTCAAAATGAAAATGTTAAAATTAATTAAAAGAGTCATTAATTCTAAAACTGCAGGATAAAGGTTTTTTTTGTTTTGTTTTTTGTCCTGTTCGGCTGTTAGGTCAAGCAGAAAGGAGGATCTGTATCCCTTTTATGCCGGATTGTATTTTACTGTGTCACAGTGGAGTTTTTAAGCTGCCGCTGTGGTTTCTTGGTATTACAATGGACATTTATTGAGATCAGTCGAATCAAGTTTCTACAGGGGAGTGAGAAAAGAAGACAAAAGACAAGCACTAACTATAAACAAGATGAGAGAAGTAAATCCTTATATATCTAGAACAATGACACATTAGATATGAGTGTTGTATGGGTGCTACACCCTGTGAGGGAAGGACAAGGACAGGAGAAGAAGCATGCAGGACAAGGGTCGTGAACTCAGCTGTACAACTGAAGTGTGGTGGGAATAGCTATATAAATTATAAACGTCTATAGGACGAGAGTGTGAGTGAGGGGATACCCAAACAATTTGCATATTTATGAATTAGTGGTTGCAATAAGTGAGTGGCCCCACACCCAGCGAAAAAGTCCCAGGGGTGTGTGCCTGTGGACACATGCAAGTGAATTGACACCGTTTTGCATACACAATGACTGACAGAAGTGTCCTGTAATTGCTGTGCCTGCACCGCGGTGGCCGAGGACCTCACCAAAATCAATCAATCGAGAGTCGGGATCGGGCCCAGGAGTCTACCCGAGAGCAGAACGTCCCACACCGAGGGACCCAGGGTTGCCAGGCAAATCCCCCCCATCCAAGACCCACTGCCCCCCAGAGTTGCGCACATGTGGTGAATTAAAAGCAATGGGGAGGAGTGTGTGTGATGCATTAAAATTCTAGGGGGGGGCATGGCGGGGGGGCAAGGCGCCCGGACCAGAAAACAGCACTGACGTACTGAAACCCAATCCGACACCCGCACCCTCCCGACCCCATACCAGTCCCCCAGGAACCCCTGGATATGTATGTGTGCCCACAAGTGATTAGTTAGAAAAATATTTACAGTGAGTGGTGTAAGTGTGTGCTAGGTGAGCGATTAAGAGGCATGGCTCCTGCAGCTCAGGCCCATCATGCAGGACAAACATAGACAAAGAGGGCTGCACCACCCAGCACTGATCCCAGGACTCCCCCCACATTCCAGCCAGCACCCACTACCCGCCCTCGAGTGTGGGAGGTGGAAACCCGAGCACCCCCCCCCCCCCCCCCCCCCCAATCCAGGCAGGGACAAAAACCCCAAAGCAGGCCCCACAGCCCGCAGGGGACCACCCGGCCTCCCCACGAGAAGAGGAGGAGGCGACCGCAGCGGAATGCAAGGAACGGATAGAAGAGGAGGAAGCAGGCCCGAGAAGCGACAGGGTTGGCCCTCCACCGCCCCCAACCAGTCGCCAGAGCGGGGTACCAAGGTGGACGCCAGCTGGCACCGCCACAGCACCCACGGAACACGGGCAAGTCCACCATAACACCATCATTGCTCTCCGGTAGGTCAATCTAGTGGTTGACGCCCCAAGATTGAGAAGGAGTAAAGAAAGTCCCGCCCCCACAGACGCCGGAACCACAAACACAGGGTCAAGAAGAGAAGATCCCCACTCCGTAAATGTGTCCTTTCACCATGCAAATCAGTCTAAAGTGTGAGTGGGGGGAAAAAATACACAAGTACAGAAATGGATAAGAAGAAATAAAGCAAATGACAAATAGAATAATAATAAAACAACAACAGAAACCTCGACAACAAAGAATACAGAAGTCAAAAGTTTACTTTTAGACTTACAAAATAGTCTTGTTATTGTCAGATGGCACACTACCCAGACAAAAGAATCAATAATCTAGATTTAGCAAGTTGAGCAAGGGTGACCAGCTATCTACGTATATGTCATAATCTTTTTCGTTCCGCTGATATTTGTTTCTCACACAATATATTATATGATGAGATTTATCCCGTGATTGATGTTAATAGCTTGTTTATTTTTTCCAGTTTATTAGAATTGTTTTCTTAGGGGTAGCTAACGTGACGAGTAATGATTGTGAATATTTATTCAGGAGGTCGATTGTGCCACAGAATGCCTCCTCACTAGGGTCGCAGCGCACATACATACAAACAAACAACCATTCACACTCACATTCACACCTACGGGCAATTTAGAGTTGTCAATTAACCTCCTGCTCCTCTGCCCTGCCCATCCTCCAGTTTTAATGAATTACACACATTCATCAAAGGAGGCGGGGTTAAGAGGATACATGGCCAGTTGGGCAGTTTTTTCTGTCTCCTCTCTCAAACTTGGTTCTGTCCGACTACATTGCCAATAACTATCCATTACAATACAAATAACCACAGAAGGAGTATATCAAGTCACTCCTCTGTTGCACAGCAAAACTGTTCCAGCACAAAAACGCCAACAGATCCACCATATTGCATGACCAAGCAGTGGATCAGGACAGGTAAGGAAAAAGAAGAAAAAAATACAATCACAGAAAATGCACTAAACAACTATTTTTGGTCAATTGTGACATACGTAAATTGTGTACAAACATTCTGTGGGGTGTTCTTTTAGGGTAAGTGGGACTTAAGAACAAATTTGTTCTCAGGAACGGTTTGTGAATGACACTCATTGTTACTAGTCTTTATTTGTTGTTTTGGATGTGTAGTCATTTAATTTCAAGCTGTAACTTTTAGTGTAGTAAAAAGCTCAAAGGCAGTCAGCCAGGTGCTATTTGGGAAATGTGGGGGGTTTAGTATGGTGAATATAGATAGCTTTAAAAAAATAATAATAATAAATACGACAATATAACAGTCACTTTGGTGCAGGCAGCGTGGGTTCAGTTCCCACTCAGTGACGGTGTGAATGTGAGTGCGAATGGTTGTCCGTGTCTATATGTGCCCTGCGACTGACTGGCGACCAGTTCAGGGTGTAGTCCGCCTTTCGCCCGAAGTCAACTGGGATAGGCTCCAGCGTCCCGCGACCCTAACCAGGATAAGTGGTGTTGAAAATGGATGGATGGATGGACAATATAACAATGTAGGGATGCAGCTAACAAATATTTTAGTACTCGTGTATCCTGCTGAAAATTCTATCGAACAATCGAGTATTTGGATAAACAAAATTTTTGCCTGGTTAAAGAGCAATTATGAAAACAAAAGAGAAAATAAGCCATTTCACCTTAAGTGCAACCAAACAGGAGAAAAAATTGTAAATTTGACACATCACAGAGAAGAGTCTTTGTTAACAAGTCTGACAATGAATGAATGAATTAAAAAAATATAAAAGTATGTGAAATCTGGCTTCAAAATGGTCAAGAATTTAGACATTCTTTCAGCTTGCAGACGGTGTGGATGTGCCGCTAAGAGCTTTTAAAATCCTGCCACTCCTGTCAATCAAATACACGTACCACCTTCCTTCTCTTACAGCTCCTTTTCAGTGACCGAGATATCAGACGCTTTCACGTACAGCAGAGAAGCAGGCACTGATCCGGCATAATGACCATGAACCATGCCACCAGGACAATTTTCCCTCCTTTGAAATTCAGTGGGCAACGCGCTTCTGTGGCCACCGAAAGGTGCTTCATAAGCAGCCAAAGTGTTTAGCGTTATGTTAGTAAGATAGACACGTTAATCTCACTGATTTGCGCTATATTAATTTCACCTTCGTCATTCAAGTTCCACGACGCAGCGTCTTTGGTGGAGTCGCCGAGAAAAGGGTCTGTGGTACAATGAACAGATGCTCACCTTGCATTTCAGTATGAAATGCTTCCACACTTTTGCCATGTCTTTTTTTTCTCCTCTCAATTCGGTGTCGCGTCACATCTTGCAACTGCTGTGTGCCCACTCCTCAACCAAATATCTTCACTTCCTCATCCTACTTCACACGGATCGGTGACATAAGCGCATTGTAACCTGCATGCTTCCATCTTCGCGAACGCCTCCGCGGTAAAACTGTGATTCACAGTTTTGCTTCTCAATGTGTTTTTTTAAGGCAAAAATGCTAATTTTGACTCGCAAACTGCGATGCAAGACTGCTTAATTCAAGCCTTGCGCATGCACACTCATAACTGCTGAACCGCACACGCTCGCACCCAAGATGTCAACATTGTTTTAGGCGCTTTTCTGGAACTACTTTGGAATATCCACCTCTGAAAAAAAAATGTCCATCATTCATTTGCTCACAAATGAACAAAAAAATAAATAAATATTAGCGAACAGAAGCAGAGCGAGGGGACCTCAGGCAATTGAGACGATTCACATGATAAATGGAATTAGCAACATTTTTGCTCGACAGGTACTGTATCACCTTGAATATTTATAATTCATATGTAAAAAAACAAAACTTCAAACTGATAAATTCAGTGTTATAGTAACACTCTAAGAAGAATAAGTCATGCTACCAATCTAGCAGACATGGCCAGCTAATGTTGGTTTTTGACTGGGCTAATGCTAGCGTGATGGTGCTAGTGCTGCTATTTTGTGGAAGCTGGAGAGCTGTGACCATTTATCACAACTACATGCTTTCATAATGGCGATGTTTAAGAATCGTACTCGTGTATGTCAGTAAGGGACGCAGCTTTGGTCAGACTCGAAGTGGTGTGGGGGGATGTTGAGTCATGAAAACAAGTTAAATTTGACATTAATACAAAATCTTCTTTTCCTTTCGGCTTGTCTCATTAGGGGTCGCCAGAGCGTGTCATCCTTTTGCAAGTAAGCCAATCTCCTTCATCCTCCTCTCTAACACCAACTGCCGTCATGTCTTTCCTCACTTCATCTATCAACATTCTCTTTGGTCTTCCTCAAGCTCTCTTGCCTGGCAGCTCCATCCTCAATCATCCTTCTAGCCATCCACTCACGATCTCTCCTCTGGATGTGTCCAAACCATTTAAGTCTACTCTCTCTAACTTTGTCTCCAAAACATCTAACCTTGGCCATCCGTCTGATGAGCTCATTTCTAAACCTCGTCACTCCTAGAGAGAACCTCAACATCTCCATTTCCACCACCTCCAGCTCTGCTTCATGTTGTCTCTTCAGTGCCACTGGCTCTAATCTATACATCATGGCTGGCCTCACCACTATTATACATTTTGCCCTTCATCCAAGCAGGGACTATTCTGTCATATACAGTAACACACCTGACATCTTCCTCCACCCGTTCCAACCTGCTTGGAGCTGTTTCTTCATTTCCTTACTACACTCACCATTGCTCTGGACTGTTGACCCCAAGTATATTAAGTCCTCCACCCTCGCTATCTCTTCTCCTTGTAGCTTTGCTCTCCCCCCCTACACCTCTCTCATTTATGCACATATATTCTGTATTATTTCAGCTAATCTTCATTCCTCTCCTTTCCAGTGCATGTCTCCACCTTTCTAACTGTTCCTGCACCTGCTCCCTGCTTTCACTGCAGATAACAATGTCATCTGCGAACATCATGGTCCATGGGGATTCCAGTCTAACCTCATCTTTCAGCCTATCCATCACCAAACAGGAAGGGACTCAGAGCTGATCCCTGATGCACTCCCACCGCCACCAAAAACTCCTCTGCCACACCTACAGCACACCTCACGGCCCTCATACATGTCCTGTAGTATTCTTACTTCAACATACTTCTCTGGCACTCCAGACATCTGCATGCAGTACCACAGTGCCTTTTTGGGTACTTTGTCATAGGCTTTCCCTGATCTACACAGACACTACAGACCCTTTTCAAAAAATCAAGATCAAGCGAAACGTTTATTTATTTCCATAACTCCATTCAAAAAGTTAAAATTTCATAGATTATAGATTCAGGGCCCACAATCTAAACAATTTCAAGTATTTATTTGTTTATTTTTACATAATTTGGGCTTCAGCTCATAAAACCCACAAAATCAGGAATTCAAAAAAATTTGAATACTGTGACGAAATCATCATTTACTTCTCAGTTTTTGTAGAAAAAAAGAAAGAAATTAGGGTCACATTAAATGAATCAAAATATGGTACTTTCAAAACGATATGTCAATCTTCAATACTTGGTTGGAATCCCTTAGCGTTAATCGCTGCCTCGATGCACCGTGGCATTGAGGCAATCAGCCTGTGGCATTGCCTGGGAGTTATGGAAGCCCAGATTTCGTTGATGCTTGCTGTCTGTTCTTTGTTTGTGGGTCTGGTGCCCCTCATTTTCCTCTTGATAATACCCCATATATTCTCAATGGGGATTAGATCCCACAAGTTGGCTGGCCAGTCAAGCACTGTGATGACATGGGCATCAAAGCAAGGAAAATGAAATCTGCATCTCCAGCAGAAGGAACCATGACGTCCTCTAAAACATTCTGGAAGACTGTTGCAGTGACCTTGGATATAAGAAAGCAGAGTTTACCAACTCCTGCACAGGACATTGCACCCCAAATAATGACTGAGACTGTGGATATTTCACACTGGACCTCAAGCAGCTTGGGTTCTGTTCTTCACGCATCTTCCTCGAAACCCTTGGACCTTGATTCCTTAATGAAAGGCACACTTTACTTTCATCGGAAAAGAGGACCTAAGACCACTGGGCAACAGTCCTTCTTCTCCTTGGCCTAGTTGAGACGCTTCCTACATTGGCTCAGGCTCAGAAGCAGCTTGACCCGAGGAACCCCTCAGTTGTAGCCCATCTCCCGGATGCATCTGAATGCGGTGGTTTTTGAAGCTGTCACACCCGCCTCATTCCACCCTTTCTGGATTTCTGCTGGATTCTTTAATCTTCTCTGTTGGATAATCCGCTGAAGCCCACGGTCATCTCTTTTGATGGTGCATCTTCTCCTGCCACATTTTGTCCTTCTACTAGTCTTACCATTGATATGCTTGGACACAGCACTTTGTGAACAGCCAGCCTCCTTAGCTATGAACATTTGTGGCTTACCCATCCTATGGAAGGTATCAGTGATGGTCTTCTGGCCAGTTGTCAAGTCTGCAGTCTTCCCCATATTGAACCCAACTGAGACACTTGAACAAAACTGAAGCAATTTAATGACACCTGGGGAAACCTGTGCATGTGGTTTGAGTTTAGTAGATGATTAGTGTGTGACACTCAGTTTAAAACATTTATGGCCTGCAAAATTCGCCCTGATTTCTTCACACATTCAAAAATTTTTAATTCTTGATTTTGTGGGTTTTATGAGCTCGAAGCCCAAATTATGTAAAAATGAACAAATAAATGCTTGAAATTGTTTAAATTGTGGGCCCTGAATCTATAATCTTTGACAGTTTAACTTTTTGAATGGAATTATGGAAATAAACGTTTCCATGATATTCAGATTTTTGGGAAAGTGTCTGTATGTAGCTCCTTCTGACCTCTTTACCTCTCCATCAACAGCCTAAGGCAAATAATGCATCTGTGGTACTCTTTCTGGACATGAAAACCAGACTGTTGCTCGCAAATACTCATTTATAACTGATCCAAAAAAAAGGTGGCTTAGCAAAATATCACATTTACAGTATTATGCAAGAGCCAAAAACAGTGAGTCCCCCCCACAGCTACTGTATTTAAGAAAATAAATGATGAGCACATACATTGTCACCTGGATATACTTTACAGTGCATACGAATTGGTGTGCACAAGACAGTTTGCAAAAGCATTCAAGCTGCTGAAATGATTGAAGCACTTCCAAAACACAAACATCTACATTGTGATTTTTGGTGTAAGATGATTTATACGTCTAGTAGCTGTTGTGAGCATTCATGATTTCATATTTATTTAGTATGATCTTCTCACAAAGGGCAGTTACCAGAAACTGCTGTTCTACTGCACTCTGAAGTCAGGTAGATATGAAGGCGGAGGTGTTCAGTACACTCTTTTAACTACTTACACATCAAGAT
This sequence comes from Phyllopteryx taeniolatus, assembly GCF_024500385.1. NCBI lineage: Eukaryota > Metazoa > Chordata > Actinopteri > Syngnathiformes > Syngnathidae > Phyllopteryx > Phyllopteryx taeniolatus. The sequence continues at coordinate 3,111,758 of NC_084505.1, read as the reverse complement.
GTTTTTGAATGAAAAACATTCTGTCTCAGAATATATTTTTGATATTACAGTGTGCTTCCAAATGTGGTTTAGATGGTAAATACCACAATTTCGCGTGTATAATGCGCACCCATGTATAAAACACACACCCAAAGTTGACCTCAAAATTCTGGAAAACCCTTCTACCTTTGTACAATGCATTTTTACAGTGGTTGATTTTGCTTCTACCCATATGATCAAAACATTAAGTATTATCTGCATTTTATTTGTTTTTCCACAGAATTATTCTGAAGTTAAGCACTTTATGAACACGTAATACTTCCTTTTTATTTACTTCCTCTTATTTTGAAATTCACAGAACTACTTTTATTTAGTAAATGAGAAACACACACAGTTGTGCTCATATGTTAGATTACCCAGGCAGAATTTGCAAGGTGGGTACAATTCTTTAAAGAAAACATGAAGGGCCAGGCGAAACACATTTAATGTTATTTTAATGGGATTGAAATTAAAATGTTAAGCATTTCAGAAATGAATTATCATGAAGCAAAACATAACCATAAAAAAATAATGATTGTTGTTCAGTCATCAGTCGTATTTAGAAAAACAATATTTCACAAAATCTGCCAGGGTATGTAAATTTATGAGCACAACTGTACATGTATGCAGTCATACGTACTCCTGTCATATTGGAATGAAAGTGTAGGCTACACCTTTCTCATAACCTCTAGGTGGTGGTGGCATATTGGAATGAATGTGTACAGCTTTTTCAAAACCTCTAGATGGCGTCATATATTTATAACATTTTAAAGTTTTTTTCATTTTTCCCTGTACCTATGTATAATGCTCACTATTGAGTTTTGACAAAAAAAAATTGGGGGGGGGGGGGAATGCACATTATACATGAGAGATTACGGTACTGTAAGAATTTTGACTGGTATGAATACGACAGTCCAAACGCTGTCCTCAGAGGCATTGGATTTATCTAAAAAAATAAATTGTAAAAATACATCCAGAAATCTGCTTCAAGCAAGGACTAATTAGGCATATGAACACCTTAACCCTCCAGAATCATTATGCAACAATTTTATGCCTCCAACTTTACGAGAACAGTTTGATGAAGTACCTTTTCTGTTCCAGCTTAATTATGCTACAGCACACAGAGCAAGGTCCATAATGCAAGGTTGGATGAGTTTGGTGAGAAAGAGCTTGACTGGTGAGTTACAACATATCCAAACTACACACATTGCAGTAGAAACAAAAGTCACATTTAAGTTTACGGTTCTCAACTGTACCACTTTGTGACAGCATGACTTAAGTGGCCACATTTCAAGTGCCTAGCAATAGATTAGACTATGTTTGCAAGCTCCCAAGAAATAAATTACATATTTAGGATCAGTGTTTGCAATTTCAATTGATTTTAAAGTATTGTTAGTCTTTGCACAATTGTTTAATGCTAATTCTGTTGTACATAATTGTAAACTGCACAGAGGCAAAAGGACATACATTATGTTAAGCCAATTAGCTGACTACCAAGACACTGACATCACTACATCAATGTCTTTGCAAAGTGGCCTGACGGAGGAGCAGATCACTCAAGACGCTGGAATTGTTCACCCACCTCCATTACGGAACAGGAGACGTCTATATACATTTCAGTTTATACACTTGGGCTGTATTTCACCTGCATCCATAATAATTTCAACGATGGTGCACATACTTCCACAGCATCAGAATCAGAATCATCTTTATTTGCCAAGTATGTCAAAAACACACAAGGAATTTGTCTCTCGTAGTTGGAGCCACTCTCGTAGGACAACAGACATTTGACAGAAAATACTTTTTAGATATTAAAACATAAAAGACAGCATGGAGAGTCACTGAGCAATAAAAGGTTACCAGTAATGTGTTACTGCTGATACTTTTTTTTTTTTTTGACAAATGTGCAAATGATGCAGAGTCCTCTCGCAATTTAGAGCAGTTTGAAATGACTAATAGTGATAGTCTGGTAAAATGACAATTGTGCAAATGGTACAGAGACTTGAAGAATTTTAAGCAGTTTAATGTGATGAGTAGTGCGATAATCTGGAACAGTGATAAGTGTTAAATTTAAAATTCTCCAATTTTCTGAAGGCACTTGGGTGTCATAGAGATTTTAGAATACAAAAAATGTCACTGTAATTAATTGCCATTGGCACTAACACAGCCCCATACCATCACAGATGCTGGCTTTGAACTTTGCATCCATAAAAGTCTGGATGGTTCTTTTCCTCTGGCCCGGAGGACACAATGTCCACAATTTCCAAAAACAATTTGAAATGTGGACTCGTCGGACAAAAGAACAATTTTCCACTTTGCATCAGTCCATCTTATATGAGCTCGGGCCCAGAGAAGCTGGTGGCGTTTCTGGGTGTTGTTGATAAATGGCTTTTGCTTTGCATAGTAGAGTTTCAAGTTGCACTTACGGATGTAGCGCCGAACTGTATTTACTGAGATTAGTTTTCTGAAGTGTTCCTGAGCCCATGTGGTGATATTCTGAGGGATCAAAGTTCACGGGCATTCAATGTTGGTTTTCGGCCTTCCCGCTTACATGCAGTGTCCAGGTTCTCTGAACCTTTTGATGATATTATGGACCGTAGATGATGAAATCCCTAAATTCCTTGCAATTGTACGTTGAGGAACATTCTCCTTAAGCTGTTTGACTATTTTCTCACGCACTTGTTCACAAAGAGGTGAACCTCGCCCCATCTTTGCTTGTGAATGACTGAGCAATTCAGGGAAGCTCCTTTTATACCCAATCATGGCACCCACCTGTTCCCAATTAGCCTGTTCACCTGTGGGATGTTCCAAACAGGTGTTTGATCAGCATTCCTCAACTTTATCAGTCTTTTTGGCCACCTGTCCCAGCTTTTTTGGAATGTGTTGCAGCCATAAAATTCTAAGTAAAGAATTATTTGCTCAAAACAATACAGTTTATCAGTTTGAACATTAAATATCTTATCTTTGTAGTGTATTCAATTAAATATAGGTTGAACGTGATTTGCAAATCATTGTATTCTGTTTTTATTTATGTTTAACACAGCGTCCAAACTTCATTGGAATTGGGGTTGTACATAGGTTATGAAAAAGCTGTACACTGTCATTCTAGTATGCCACCTAGAGGTTATGAAAAAGGTGCAGCCTACACTTTCATTTCAATAAGACTGCATATATATACAGTTGTACTCATAAGTTTACATACCCTGGCAAAATTTGTGAAATATATATATATATTGGCTGGCGACCAGTTCAGGGTGTACCCCGCCTCTCACCCGAAGATAGCTGGGATAGGCTCCAGCACGCCCGCGACCTCAGTGAGGATAAAGCGGAATGGAAAATGAATGAATGAATGAATGAATATACATATTTTTTTTTTTTTAATATGACTGATGACTGAACAACAACCATCAATAATTTATTTATGGTTATGTTTCGTTTAATGATAATGCTTTTCTGAAATGCTTCACAGTTTAATTTCAATCCCATTAAAATAAAATTAAATATGTTTTGCCTGGTCCTTCATGTTTTCTTAAAAGAATTGTACACATCTTACAAATTCTGCCTGGGTAATCAAACATGAGCACAACTGTGTTTTCTCATTTACTAAATAAAAGTAGGGCGGTGAATTTCAAAATAAGAGCAAGTAAATAAAAACAAAGTATTACGTGTTCAAATAAAGTGCTTAACTTCAGAATAATTCTGTGAAAAAAATGAATAAAATACAGATTATATTTCATGTTTTAATCATAGGCGGCACGGTGGCCGACTGGTTAGAGCGTCAGCCTCACAGTTCTGAGGTGCGGGGTTCAATCCCCGTCCCCGCCTGTGTGGAGTTTGCATGTTCTCCCCGTGCCTGCGTGGGTTTTCTCCGGGCACTCCGGTTTCCTCCCACATCCCAAAAACATGCATTAATTGGAGACTCTAAATTGCCCGTAGGCATGACTGTGAGTGCGGATGGTTGTTTGCTTGTATGTGCCCTGCGATTGGCTGGCAACCAGTTCAGGGTGTACCCCGCCCCCTGCCCGATGACAGCTGGGATAGGCTCCAGCACGCCCGCGACCCTAGTGAGGAGAAGCGGCTCAGAAAATGGATGGATGGATGGATGTTTTAATCATATGGGTAGAAGCAAAATCAAGCATTGTAAAAATGCATTATACAAAGGCAGAAGGGTTTTCCAGAATTTTGAGGTCAACTTTGGGTGTGTGTTTTATACATGGGTGCGCATTATACACGCGAAATTGAGGTATTTACCATCTTGACCACATTTGGAAGCATATCGTAATATCAAAAATATATTCGGAGGCAGAATGTTTTTCATTCAAAAACATCTCGATGTGTAAGTAGTTCAAAGAGTGTACTGAACACCTCCGCCTTCATATCTATCTGACTTCAGAGTACAGTAGAACAGTAGTTTAATTGGTAATTGCCCTTTGTGAGAAGATCATACGAAATAAATGTGAAATCATGAATGTTGACAACAGCTACTAGACTATAAATCATTTTACACCAAAAATCACATTGTAGATGTTTGTGTTTTGGAAGTGCTTAAATCATTTCAGCAGCTTGAATGCTTTTGCAAACTGTCTTGTGCACACCAATTTGTATGCACTGTGAAGTATATCCAGGTGATAATGTATGTCCTCATCATTTCTTTTCTTAAATACAGTAGCTGTGGGGGGAACTCATTGTTTTTGGCTCTTGCATAATATTGTAAATGTGATGTTTTGCTAAGCCACCTTTTTTTTGGCTCAGTTATGATGTAGTACATATTATGTGTTAAAATAAAGTGCTTAACTTCAGGTCAACCTTGCCAACCCTAGTTAAGAATGCCTCGTAAAGGGTCCAAAGCATCAGTCTCTCTCCGCTCCAGAGTGCCTCGCCTGAATCGCCCAAAAGTGAACTAACCCCTTCTGAATCTATGACGATACTGAAGCAACCTATGCATGCACAACGAAGCCTTGGTTCAGAGTCTCAATGGTGCTATCGGTGTGGGGAGGTGGGAGATATCACAAGGCAGTATGAAAATTTGGATGAGCCTATCCCCACAGCAGAGTCTACTAGTAGCACCCAGACCCACTTCGCCGCCCTCCTGGGGGAAAGTGGAAGCCCCTGACCCATGTGCCCAGTAACAGTAAATCAGTGTGATGTAGAAGCCCTGCTTAATTCTGGAAGTGCCAGGAACCTGGTCTGTGAGTCAGTGGTCCAGGACTCCTCCCCTTTCCCAAGAAGAACAGGTACCGGTGGTCTGTGTTCATGGAGATAGTCGTGAATATCTCACCCCTGCGGTAAAACTCACCACAACTAAAGGTACTTTCAATGTAGAAGTGGGAGTTGTCAAGACCCTTCTCGTTCCAGTCCTAATTGGCCGGGACTGTCCCGCTTTCCACATGTTGTGGCTCAGACGGAGGCAGCGGAAATGAGCAGGCCAGAAGTTTCTCCACAGGAATTGCTGGGCTCAGGACCACAGTCGGCATCTCATGAAGACAACATGGTAGACCCAAAAACAGAGGCACCCCTTAAAGGTGATTATGGAACAGCCCAATTCCAGGATCCCATCCTTTGCAATGTTTTAACAAATCTTCAGATGATATAGGGAAATTTGGTGGGAACCAGGACAACTCTGGCCTATCCAAACTTTGCAGTAAAAAAAATGGCCTCTTGTATCAAGTGGTAAAAAGTAATGATAAATTATGATAAATGATAAAGTATTTGTTCCCAAAATACACCACTCTACATTTACAGTTCTAGAGTTAGCCCGCACACACTTAATGGGGGCCCACTTGGGGGTTGAGAAAACAAAGGAAAGAGTACTTCAGAGGTTCTTTTGGCCGGGTGTGCACAAGGAAATAGAAAACTACTGCTGGAGTTGCCCAGATATCCAGCTCCAAAACGTCATACAAGAACCCGCTTATCCCACTGCCTATTATAGAAAGACCTTTTGAGAGGGTGGGGATGGATATTGTGGGTCCATTCCCTGAGAGTGCTCGAGGACACAATACATACTAGTGATTGGAGACTATGCCACCGTACGTACCCGAACGCCATCCCCTGAAGAGAGGCAAGTGCTGAACAAATAGCGAAATAACCTTTTCTCTTCAGCAGCAGGGTGGGGATTCCTAAAGGAATTCTTACAGACCAAGGTAGCCTCTTTATGTCACGAGTTACCAGGGAGCTGTGTGTTCTTTTGCAAGTAAAGCAGCTGTGAACCTCGGGTTCCCACCCTCAAACAGATGGGTTGGTGGAGAGGTCTAACAAGACTTTGAAAGCGATGCTGAGAAAGGCCAACGACAAGGACGGAAGAAATTGGGACCAGCTAATCCCATATCTCCTATTTTCGGTAAGAGAAGTTCCTCAGTCTTCCACTGGCTTTTCACCCTTTGATCTGCTATATTCCCATTAACCCACGGGCCTGTTAGACATAGCAAAAAAGATGTGGGAGGAGCAATCCTGTCCCCACTGTACCATGATTGAACATGTGGGAGCAATGAGAGAGAGGATGGACCGCTCTGATACCCATTGTAACACATGGAGAAAGCCCAGAGGGAACAGAGCGGTATGTATAATAGGACAGCCCAACCGAGAGAATTTGAACCAGGAGATAAGAGTTCAAGTACTGGTCCCCACAGTAGAATACAAGTTATTGGCTACCTGGCAAGGCCCCTTTGAAATTATTGAAAAAGTTGGGGAAATCAACTACAAGGTGCTGCAACCAGGGAAGAGGAAAGGTGAGCAAATATATCATGTTCATCTTTAAGAAATGGCATGAGCGAGAGGTGTTGTTCCCTTGTCTTCCTCCCAGAGAGTGGTCCATTCCTGCTCGGGACCAAGACCAGTTTGGCCCAGACCTTAATCCTCACCAACTCCAGGAGGCAAAGATGTTGCTGGATGGTAACCAGGATTTCTTTTCATCTGTTCCAGGTTGCACACATGAAGGAACAGGAACAACCTGGAAAAACAGTGAACCAAAAGCCTTATTGAAGTCCTGCAAGAAAACAGTTGAGAAGGAGGTAAGGAAGATGCTGTACTTGAAGGTAATAGAACTCTAAATATGCCTGGTCAAGCCCCATAGTACTGACTGACAAGCCTGAAAACAGGCAGGTTCCCTTCAGAGGAAAAGACGGCTTTTGCCACCCCGGGGGGTTTGTGCCAGTACCGAATGATGCCCTTTGGTCTGTTTGGAGCCCCAGCCACATTCAAGCACCTGATGGATCAGGTCCTCCAACCCCATTGTGCCTATGCAGCACCCTTCATAGATGATGTGGTGATTCAGAACACAGACTGGGAAAGCCTCTTACCACAGGTACAGAGGGTCCTGGAGTCCCTCTAACAAGCAGGTTTGAGAGAAAATCCCAAGAAATGTAAGCTGGCATTCAGCGAAACAAACTATCCAGGGTATACTATTGGGTAAGGGCTTGTGAAGCCCCAGGAGGCAAAACTTGAGGCCATTCAGACCTGGTCAAGACCAGTAACCAAAAAAAAAATAGTCCGATCGTTCTTGGGAATAATTACCATAGGCGATTCATACCTAACTTTGCTATGGTCGCTGCCCTTCACAGAATTGACATACGCGGATGTGAAGTGGAATCCAAGGGCTGAAGTGGCGTTTGATGACCTGTAGAGGGCCCTGTGTTTAACACCAGGGCTGACTACCCTGGACTTCAGCAGGGAATTTGTATACCAGGCATATACCTCTGAGGGGGGTCTGGGTGCTCTGCTCACCCAGGTCAATGGAGGTGAGGAACACCCAATCCTTTATTTGAGTCGGAAGTTGCTGCAGAGAGAGGAAAACTACGCTATTGTCAAAAAGGAATGCCTGGTGATAAAATGGGCCCTGGAAACCCTCAAATACTACCTACTGGGAAGGAGGTTCACACTGGTGACAGATCATTCGCCGTTACAATGAATGGCGAAGAACAAGGAAACCAATTGAGGGACAACGAGATGGTTCTTGCAGCCTTTTAACTTTTCTGTTGTGTACAGACCAGGAAGCCAACATGGAAACGCAGATGCACTGTCCTGCCGGGATGCCTTTTTGGTCTTCTGTCAACCTTCCGAGGACGTCAGGCCGGGGAGAGGGTTATGTGGAATCACTCGGAGCTGCGTAGTAGAAGGATGCTACATTCCCCTGCAGGAGCCACACTACAAAATGGCCACCAATCCAGGCACGACATCTCCCAGCATGCGTCACGACCCAGACAGGTGTGGCTGCTTAAGCCACTTGATTAAAGCAGGACTGGAAGAGTGGAGGAAAGAGAACCAAAGAGGTGAGACACAGTGAGGAGGTGGATGAAGAGTTGGAAAAAGAAAACCGAAAGCGGCCACACAATGTGGCAGAAAGTAGGTTTTGATTTTTGAGAAAAAGACTTGTTCTGACATTTTGTATTTTGTTGACCCTTGTGTCTCTGTGCTGGAATTTTGTGTTAAGTCAGCAACTGTAATAAAACCAAGTTTTAATATATGTGGAACATGTCAGATTTTTTCTATTTTCTCCCGCACTTGTTCACAAAGAGGTGAACCTCACCCCATCTTTGCTTGTCAATGACTGAGCAACTCAGGGAAACTTCTTTTATACCCAATCATGGCACCCAGCTGTTCCTAATTAGCCTGTTCACTTGTGGGATGTTCCAAACAGGTGTTTGATGACCATTCCTCAACTTTCTCAGTCTTTTTTGCCACCTGTCCCAGCTTTTTTGGAACATGTTGCAGCCATAAAATTCTAAGTTAATGATTATTTGCTAAAAACAATAAAGTTTATCAGTTTGAACAATAAATAGCTTGTCTTTGTGATGGATTTAATTAAATATAGGTTGAACATGATTTACAAATCATTGTATTCTGTTTTTATTTGTTTAACACAACGTCCCATCTTCATTGGAATTGGGGTCGTAGATCCTAGATACCACCCTCTCACACACTTTTTTTTTTAAACAAAGGTTTTGACATCCGCATGTCAAACACCAGTTCTTAAGAGTGACAAATCTTTGAAAAAAAGAAAGCAATACTGAAATTAAGGGAAACTGCATGAAAAAAGAAGCATGGACTGTTTATATTCACACAATACAACACTCTACAGTGCCAAGAAAATGTGTTTGCCCCCCTCAAATTCTTAGTTTTTTCCATACGGTAGTTTCGCCACTTTAAGATAATCAAACTAATGTAAAAATCAGATAACCCAAGTAAACATAAAGTGTAGTTTTTAAATGGTGATTGTATTTTTTAAGGAAAATAAAAATCAAAGATACCAGCACCTGTGTGTAAAAGTAATTGTCCCCTAAACCTAATAACTGGTTGGACCACCCTCAGTAGCAACAACTAAAATCAAGCATTTTTTGTATTATAACTGGCCACGAGTCTTTCAAAATATCTACCCAAATACCCACTCTTCCTTGCAGAATTGTTTTAATTCAACACCGGAAGGTTTTCAAGCATGAACAGCCTTTTTAAGGTCATGCCACAGCATTTCAATCAGATTCAAGTCCGGACTTTAACTATTCCACTCTAAAACCTTCATTTTGTTTGTTTTTAAGCCATTCAGAACTTGACTTGGTGGCGTGATTTGGATCATTGCCGAAACCAAGTCCGCTTTCTGGTAAACAGCAGAATTCAGGGTTCCATCAATTACAGCAAGACGTCCAAATCCTAAATGGGACAAGCAGCCACAGACCATCACACTACCACCACCATGTTTGACTGTTGGTATGATGTTCTTTTTCTGAAATGCTGTGTTACATTTATGCCAGATGTAACAAGACACACATCTTCGAAAAAAAATTCACCTTTCACCTCGTGAGTCCATAGAACATCCTCCCAAAATCATTCAGATGTTTTTTTTTTCAGAGTAAGATGACGAGCGGCTGCACGGTGGCCGACTTGGTTAGAGCGTCAGCCTCACAGTTCTGAGGACCCGGGTTCAATCCCTGGCCCCGCCTGTGTGGAGTTTGCATGTTCTCCCCGTGCCTGCGTGGGTTTTTTCCGGGGACTCCGGTTTCCTCCCACATCCCAAAAACATGCATTAATTGGAGACTCTAAATTGTCCGTAGCCATGACTGTGAGTGCGAATGGTTGTTTGTTTCTATGTGCCCTTCTGTTGGCTGGCAACCAGTTCAGGGTGTACCCCGCCTCCTGTCCGATGACAGCTGGGATATGCTCCAGCACGACCCTAGTGAGGAGAAGCGGCTCAGAAAATGGATGGATGGAAGATGATGAGCCTTTTTAGCCTTCTTTTTAGTCAACAGTGGCTTTTGTCTTGGAACTCTGGCATGGATGCCATTTTTGTCCTGTCTCTTCTTTATGGTTGAGTCTTAAACACTGACCTTAACTGAGGCCAGGGAGACCTAGAGTTCTGGGTTCATTTATGACCTCGTGGATGTCGTCGCTGTGCTCTTGGAGTAATTTTTATACGCCGGCAACACCATCACTGTTCCATGTTTTCTCCATTTGTGGATACTGGTTCTCACAGTGGTTCACTGGACTCCTAAAGCTTTATAAATGGCTTTGTAACCCTTTCCAGACTGATAGATGCCAATTACTTTGTTTCTTATCTGTTCTTTAATTTCTTTGAACCGTGGCATTTTGATGCAGCTTTTTGAGATATTTTGCTGACTTAAATTTTGGCAGACAGGTTCTGTTTAAGTGATTTCTTGATTAAATAGGACTGGAGGTAATCAGGCTTGGGTGTGTTCAGTGAAAATGAAATCCACTTTCCAAAAAAAATGTGATTAGCCACAGTTAATTTATCATTTTACAAGGGGGGGCATTACTTTATCCACACACGGCCAGGTAGCTTTGAATAGTTTTTTCCATCCATCCATCCAACTATCCATCCATTGTCTGAGCCGCTTCTCCTCACTAGGGTCGCGGGCGTGCTGGAGCTTATCCCAGCTATCATCAGGCAGGAGGCGGGGTACACCCTGAACTGGTTGCCAGCCAATCGCAGGGCACATACAAACAAACAACCATTCGCACACACATTCACACCTACGGGCAATTTAGAGTTGTCAATTCACCTACCACGCATGTTTTTGGGATGTGGGAGGAAACCGGAGTGCCCGGAGAAAACCCACGCAGGCACGGGGAGAACATGCAAACTCCACACAGGCGGGGCCGGGGATTGAACCCCGATCCTCATAACTGTGAGGCAGACGCTCTAACCAGTCGTTCACCGTGCCGCCAATAGTTTTTTCCCTTAAATAAAATTGCTATTTAAAAACTGTATTTTATGTTTACTTAGGTTATCGTTGTCTAATATTTGCATTTGTTTGATGATCTTAAACATCAAAAGTGGACATATTTTTTCAAGGCACTGTATAGACTAAGATTAGAGGCTAAGAGAAGATGGATTTTATTTATTGTTTTATATCACTCAAACATTTAGCCAGTACCGTAGTTTGCTTGATTGTAGCATGTATGCAGGTAAAATGTGCTGCCAGTCAGGTTGCACATGTGTTTGGCAATCACTAACATTTTAAGGTGAAAGCACAAACATGCATTAACCAAATCCAAACACATGCTTCCTGTAACTTGACCCCACGTCCTCTTGGGATGGCGACCTTGCCTTGCCCCTGACACCACCACTCAAGAGATTGCAAGTGAGGAGGGGTACAAGAGCAGGAGGAGCTGCAGGGGGAGCGGAGTGCGTTACCATTACCACAAAGAGGACACAGGGTTAAGTGTGGGTGCCAGAAGGTCTTTGAAAGAGGTTGTTTTTGTCTATCCATCCATTTTCTGACCCCCTATTCTCACTTGGGTTATGGGAGAACTGGAGCCTATCTCATCTGACTTTGGGCGAGACACGAGATGGTTGTTTTTGTTTGTTTCAGTGAATAAATTACTGTGTGTAGCTACAGCTACTGTACTGTAGTGGAGGATGCTTTAAAAGGAAAATTAAGCTACGATAAGCTTTCATTTCAGAATAAAATGAGGCACTAAACTCCATAGATTTCTATTGAAAAAAACTTCTGAAAAATTGGGGTGTTCTAAAACTTATGAGCGCTAGTACATAATAATGCAAATAAATGTAATCCATTCATTTCCACCTTTGCTCTTAATTTACAGTATATTTATTTAAATGTACAAATTGATTAGATGGTTGCAAGCATTCACAAAATAAAGAGAAGCATACATATTCTCAAACAACCACAGCACTGCCCCAGGTGCGTGTGGTTCATTTTGTTGTCACCTCGTCTGTCTTAATTTCCCAGAGTAGCTAGATAAAACTAAAAACACTTTACTCGTGATACGGGGATTCTTTACATGCTTGTTTACATGAATGCATGTGTTGTACAGGTTACTCGGTTTCTCAGTAATGTTCCCAATGGTTATATTTTATATAAATCAAAACTAATTACTGTAGCAGTGAGCTCAAAATCTCAAAGCAACACACTTTGATAAAATTTTCAACTGGGAAATTCAAATATTTTTTTTTTGCTTTTGTGAAAGAAAGACTGTTATCCCTTGCATTGAATTGCAACCTAATGATATAAGTAAAAACAACTCAGCAAATTGTTTAGGAACAAACAGCTTGCTTGGTTTTTTGTGCTAACTAACATTGTTTCCATAAATAAGATTTTTTTTATTTTGAAGTTTTTCCAACATAAATTATTGTTTTAGGCTGATAAAGACAAGTTGTTTTTTTAACAGTCTACCAAGTGTTACTGATAATTACATAATTACCACTTGTAGAAATAATGGTTTAGGGCTTTGGTGTTACTTTCTAGAAGGTTATTTTTACCTTGACATTTAGATTATTTCCTGTATTGTGACATATTCTTTGAAGTTGCTGATGGAATAGGCCTATATGGACAGACATTAATTCAAATAATTCAGGGGGGAAGGGAAACAACATTTATTCCCATGTTATTTTTCACTCCTTATTTTCCAGGACACCCCTCACTAGTATCTGCGTGCTGCTAGCTTCTCTGGTTCAGCAGCCCATTTTACTGTGGCGCCTTGTAATGGCTATAACACTGCTCTCATGATGTAATGCAGCTCTTGCCGTTTCGGTTGACAGTGTTTCAGGAAGATGAGCCATTTGGAGGAAATCTTTATTGTCACTAACATGGTCAAATGTGGTGGAAATATGTAACATGGAGGTAATGCTAAAAATGTGCAAGCAGGGGGAGTCTGGCTATAGTGGATGTAAATATGTGGCTGTATATTGACAAAAGTAGTTCAATGAGGGATGATGAAGGAAAGACAAAGAGGGAGGAAGAGAATGCAGAGTAGGTGTGTTTGTGAACCATCTGGACTCGGTCTCTGATAAGATACACTTTTGTCAGCAAACATCTCATCTCTCAGCTTCTTCCCTCCTTTTTTCTCCTCTGTCAACTTCTCCGAATCTAAAAGTCCTCCTCTGTATAATTATTTTTACTGTCACTATTTTTTAACGATGTCTTCTTCGCTAGGAAGGACAAAAGTAAAATAATAGGAGGGGTTGGAAGGGTCTGCTTGTGGGAAAGTAAGGAGGCTCTAATTCTTTATGTATGAACCACAACAAAATGTAGCTTTTAATAGACAGGACCAAGACGTATCATATTCAGGCGAAAAAGAATTCAAATGACACCAATTTAGAACATTGTTTTAAATGAACAGAAGACCATGATGGATTCAAAAATATTTGACTTGCACAGCAGTGGTTCCCCAGTGCTCTTTTTGCATACCAGTGGTGATTATAATAACTGTACTTAAATCTAGGGATGTCCGATCACGTGATTTTCAGCTGATCGAGATCAGGTAAAAAAGATCAGTTTTATTCACTATCTAACATTTTAAACGTCACAAACTGACAAAATAATCCAAACGTACAAAGATCATGCCAAATGGAACAGTAATAGCTTTGTTTTGTATTAAACAACGTAACTTTTTGGGGTATTTTTAGTACCAGTATCTTTAAGTGACACGCAGACTGTTTTGTGAACGCGTGCGTGACACACACACAAAGCACAGTCTCTGCCCTCCCTGAGTGTGCTTTAAACTGTTTAATGACACCCCAGGGGTAGTTTACTCTTAAACTAAACGCGCAACAAAAATAATTACACACATTGTACATTTAAATACAAGACACACACGTTCATTTTAGAAATCGCAAGCTTTTTGCTAACAGTCAATGGAAAGGCTGGCTAGAATTAGCATTACATCATGGGTGGGATTTACCTTCAAATAACTTATTTTTATACACAAACTCCATACTAACAGATTCAGAACAGACGGTAATATAACAATACTCACAGGCATATATTCTTCTAATCTGTGAAAAACGAGTTAATGTTTTATCGCGACATTCTTCTTCTATTCTTTTTTTACTGCAAACGTATACCTCCATGCATGCACCGCACCACACTTCCCCAAAGAGGCCAAGACGCACCCAGCAGGAACACCAGATACAGTCATTTCCCCCCCTGACTGTCTGACATGAAATCAGATTTCCTGTTTCTGGTCAATTAAGATTACCAAAATTATTTATATTTGTTAAATATATATTGATTATTTTTTTTTTTTCGATTTTATAATGTTATTGTTTTACTTTTTACTAATTAATTTTGGTTGTTCTTTTAGACAAAAGTTGAGTTTTGAAAGTTATATGTATCGGATCGGAAGTCAGTATCGGGAGATACTTAAAATCAAAGACTCAGACTCGAACTCTTGTGCAAAAAAAATGTGATCGGGAAATCCCTACTTAAATCATAGAATTATCTAAAAATCAAAACTCTAATGCTTGACTGTAGGTTGAATGAATCAAATGTAATAAATTAATAGTTAAAACAGTAACTGTCAATGTCAACTAATTGCATATATAACAGAAGTCAGACTGAATTAAATTGTACATGTTAATATTAATATTGCGAAAACTGTAACTATAGTGTTTACAAATTCTAAACCTTTACTTGTAATTAACAATACACACATTATGCTTGAAATTTTTAGCTTGGACGTAATTTAGTACAATTCTTAGGAAAGATCCACATAATAAAACTTAATTTTGAAGTCAAACATAATCCATAGTAGATCTAGAGATTCTTCTTTGAGACAGCACAATGCTTCTGTCAAGTAAGTGACTTCACCATCATGCTGCTTTGCTTATTTACACAGAACGTAGCAGGGTATGGGTGATACTGCCCCAGTGTATCATTTAAAAATGTGTTCCAGCTTTCCATAATAGAAGTATGACAACACCATTAGTATTTCGAATAAGATGGACTGCTGATCGGCCTGTCTAATTTAAACAGATATTCACTGGGACCTGTTCACATTCTGTTACACCATTCCTTCTGTGTAGAGTTTATATTCAACAGTCAGGCACTAACAGTGCCAAAATACTCAAGGACTGAAAAGTCTGTAAACCTACTTACTGACAAGCTGATCTTCAGTCCATACAATATGAATGGATGATGACGCTAACTTCGTCCACTTTGCAAAATATGAGTCACAGCAATGTTTTGACCACATTTTGATTAGTCATTAACAAGTCTGTCTTCCTTTTGAATTAGTGATGAGAAAGGATAGCGCTGCACTTTCACCTGAAGAGCTTTCCTGTGAACACACTGCTCAGATCCACATATCCTATAGTACTTTAGAGAAGAGCGTTGCGATATACTGTGCACTTATACAAATACAAAAGCAAAATTCCACGCATACTCCGCAATGCATTCACATTGCAATAAAAGAATGAACAATACATCTTGTATGTGATGAAAATAATGAAACATGAAAATAATATTTAACTGTCATGGACAGAAACAATGCCTATGCTGTGCCATGTGTACTTGTGAACTTGTCTAAATCCGTATGTGTTGTTCATGCAAGTATAGCTGAGAATAATTTTTACTTGTTGCTACGGCCCGACCGATTAATTGGCCAGCAAAGTTAATCGATTGATAATAGCCCTTTTTATTCAAAATTGAAAAGAATTGGCCGATGTTTTTTTTAACACATTACAACATAACACAAAGATAATGGCATTCAAGCAAACAAACAAAAAACAGCCACAATGCTAAAAATGATAAACGGTCACCATAACTAATGCACACATCTGAGAAAGGCATCTCTGTTTTTTATTTTGAAGTCATCATTTCATGGCAAAGAAAATAATGGAGTCAAAGAAATGAGATTTAATGTTAAAGGGCATCATGTATAATATTTTGCCAGTAACTTCAGTCATTATGTTGCTTGTATGCCACATACATCTATGGCCTAAATCTAAAGATAAATTCATCAGTTAATGCTTTTTTGCATGTTTTTGTACTTGTTCTCTTGTAAAATTAAACAAATACTAAAGGACAAAGTAGTTTAAATATTCTGCCTGTAATTATTTGTTGTTGTGAGCGTTAAGGGAAAAATAAGTTATTTTACTGATTATATATTTTTTAAATTAATCGGTCGAATAATCGTTTTTTTTTATTTTTTTCTGCCAAATATCAGAATTGGCATTGGCCTCAAAACAGTATATACTGTATATATCGATCGGCCCCGAATTATTGCATTAAAAAAATAAGCGAAACACCCACGTTTTTTATTTAGGTGCAAGCCTCTAAGTCGCCTTATTTCATCAACCTTTGCCTTTCTACCTTTTATCTTTTTCAAGATTTAAAACACAAATAGATACACACTATTACTGTACATTTCTCTGTTAGTGTCTCCACACAAACACACTTATCTCCTAGCAACAAGGCCTGCGAAAGTATGAGATTAGGTGTTCGTATAACGTGTAAGGATATGAGTGTATTTGTGTGTGTGTGCGTGCGTGCGTCCTTCCGTATTGGGGGATGGGTCAAGACAAAGCCTGAAGAGTAAGAGATAAGAAAAAATGCAGGAATGATAAATTGATACAACAGGGTAGTCAAGTTTCTGTAAAGCTTGGTGATTTTTTTCAATGTGTAACAATTACAGGCTGCAAACCGGGATGGATGAGAAATGTAACACTGGTAACCAAAGTGCATGTACAATGGTGTGGGGTTTCATGTGTTGATGAATCGGTGTGTTCCTCCAGCTAAGGTATGATCGCTTGGGAACGTGTACACACCCGTGCAACAGCGTACATGTATGTGAGTGTGCAAGCAGCGGTGGTGGGATCCAGCAGGTCATATAATGGTTGGCTGATCACATTGTCTGCCCCAGCAGTCAGTCTTTCACACAACCTGTCCCCTTAAGGCCCCTTTATACTCGCGCGGCCGACAACACCCGCATTGCATCACGTGACCGACGAATTGGCCCGCGCGGCCCCTCTTGCGTCACTTGATGCGTACACGACAAAAATTGTTGCTGCACGTAGAATGCCGCGGAGATCATCTCTCGTGATTGGTCCGTTTTAGTCACATGCTGTGATGACTTACTCAGCGTGCCCCTTGGTTCTACATAGAACTACGCCGCCGCCTTCTTGATCGATTTTGCAGCATAATTTAACATATCATCTGGTCATCTAGGGCCATTTGTTCTAGCAGACACTGTTCCATGGTCGTTATTGTTGTTGCTTTGTTCCTTGTTACGGGAAGGAAAGTAAAAACGGCAAAAATAAAATACAGAGGAAACTCCACCCTGTGGCGTCCTAGGCAATACCAGCCGTAGCGACACCCCCGACTTGGAGGAGAACTGCAGTACATTTTCAAAACTGCGCGCGTGGGTTGCGCTCGAGTATAAAGGCAAACTACGCGCGGGATAGCCGCAGTGATGTCAGCGCGGTCATCGCGAGCATAAAGAAGCCTTTAACCTGCAAATACATCAGGTATAATCTGCAAATTCCTGCAGATGGAGGGGGTGGGGGGGATCCTCATTTGAAACACAGTGACTAAAACAGTGGATGGATGGATGGATTCGCCTTCCCTCGACATTGTTGTCTAACTTAAAAATATGAAAAGCCACATTTCCTGCTCATAATAAGTTTTATGTTGGAGATAATGCGAATAGCTTGTAATTACAGTAGATGAAATAGCAGTTGCTCCCAACTCAAAGTTTAATGGCAATTGTAAAATGTTTGTTTTAATTTGTGGACAGTGGATCATTGAACTTTAACTTAAACAGAGCACAGAACATTGTGAATGCAATAAACCTGCTCTTTTTTTCCATAAAAATAATTATACAAATTTACTCATGCGCAGACAGTAAGACTGATCACTTGAACTAAGCAGTAATTTTACAGGAAGTATGTTAAATTTAATGGTGTATTATTGATTGTGCATAATAAACTTAAAAAAGAACACTCAACTCATCGCAGCAATTATATACGTATTTCTGTTCATGGTTCATTTCCACTGTTACTCGTTTATTTCAAGAAAGGCTACTAAAAATGATATCATTTTCAAGCAGCTCATTATTAAATACTATAGACATAATTCCTGCTCTTTTATGTTGCTTCTTCTATCACACAATGACTACGATATCTTAATTACAGTAAAAACATTTTTTGTAAATGACTGTGTGTCATCATCTGGTTTCAATGACATTAATGTGTTGTTGTATTCAAAATGTAGCAAATGACTACTTTTTTTCTTGTTACTTTCTTTTCTTATTTATAATTGTATCTGGCAGTGGAATGCGGCCGTTTTCTGTGCCTGACTGGTTCTATTGTCTCTCCCAGTGGTTGGTCTGACTATCTTAATCCACTAAAACATTCCAGACATGACAAAAAAAAGATAAATATAAATCGCCTTGATAGACATTTATCTTGTAAAACACAATCAGTCACATGAACAAGATTTTCTCTGTTGACATACTGACGAATTAGAGGTGTTGTTGTTTTGAATTTCCTTCTAAAATTGCACACAGCATCTATCAACTACTTTGGCTGTAGTATTAAAGCTGTGAAAAACAATTAATATATCAACTTCTGGTCCAAAATTTGATAGAAATTTGAATACAAATTTATTTTTCCTCATGACATCTTATCCTTCTTAATAGGCCTCTTGAAATCTTAATCAGTTGCACATGTTCATGTTCCAAGCGCTATCTCTGCCTTCCTCTCTTTACAATCTGTCTATGTGTCTTCTCTGCAAAGCATGTTTCCTCTCACGGTGACAGTTTAATTCCTTTAATCCATCACGTACTTCCTCCCTTGACTTTGTTATTCATGTACACATTTTTTGGGAGCGTCTCAAAATGTATGTTTCTAATTGAAAAGGTAAGTGTTGGTGGGTGGAGAGGGAGAAGCCTCACATACACCCACACACGGCAATGGAATGCAAAACTGTGTCTGGAAGTCATTAGGCAAACAGAAAAGGCCGTCTACTCCCTCCGTCTGATCAGCAGTGCACAGTCCACCCTTACCCTCACCTCACCACATACATCAGTGCGCCTCACAAAACAGAATGCGCTAAAAGAAGCAGTGAAGGCAGATCTGCTGTAGGTTTTCCCAAAACCTTTACTCCGTTAAATACAGTTTCCACACAGCTACCATGGTGATAGACAACAAAGCATGCATATACCAAGTGGACGGATTTCCATTTTTAGTTCATGCATGTATTTAGTCTTTGTAAAGTGTTATCAGTTTATCAGCTAGGATCTGTTTTTCACAAATACAGACTGGAAAAACATAGAGCCCTGCATAATGCCGAGCTTAGTGTGCATTTAATGTCACTAGTTAAGTTAGACTGAAGGGAATACAAACATTCCAGCTTTGAAAACTACAGAAAATAATGTAAGGCTTTCTATCCTTTAGAGCATGGTGCCAAACATTCAGCCCGTGGGCCTGAACCGGACCATCAGGAGGTCCAATCTGGCCCAAGGAGGTAGAGAAGAACACATTAACTGCAATTTTTCTATAAACGTAACTGTTGTTGCTAATTTGGTCCAGTGGAGGTCACAATTAAATGACCACTTCCGACTTAAATGACATTCTGAAATTGGCTGTTACTGAGGATTTGATGCCTGATATTGATACACTTGTGAAGGGTAAAAGATGCCAAGTTTCAGTAGCAAAGTAAGCCTACTTCGTATATAATGCTGTGCCACCTTTGCACTGTGAAGAACACAGTTCTGAGTCAGGTGATGTGGAAATATATATGAATTTAAAATTATTTCTAGATCATAACAAATTGTTTTATAAACACTACATACAGTATATAGATCTACTTTTATCCGTAAATTGCACCTGTTTAAATGGAAAAAAACAACTAATTCATAATATTGAATACTGAAATTGCAGTCATTTTTAAGAACTTTCAGTTTGCTCATATGATTTGCAACAAGATTTACAACTAGACAAAAATCAATAAATGTGAATATTTTCCAAATGCACTCGTAATTATTTGCACCAAAAAATGGGAAAATTGTGAAATTGTTGTTATTTATAGGTTATTAGGCTATGAATATACTGCTCTGGCCCACTTGACATCAAATTCGGGTGAATGTGGCCCCTGAACTAAAATATATTTTTTTATAAAAAGAAAATATATTTGACACCCCTGCTTTATGAATATTGGGTTGGGAATAGTCCTGAATTACTATTACTGCATTACATCCTGCAGCCGTGGCCCAATGGTTAAGATAATCGCCTGCCACCGTGGGGGACCTAGGTTCAAGACCCCAACGGGACCATCCACCAACATCCCCCGAACTCACGGCTGTGGTGTCCTTGAGCAAGACACTGATACCCCGGGCGCTTCAGCTGCCCCCTGCTCCAGTGTGTTCAACTAACATGTGTTCACTGTGATGGCTTAAATGCAGAGAACAAATTTTGTGTGCATGCATGCATGTTCATGACAATAAAAGGCGATTCTAATATCAATGTAATAATGAAATAATGATTTCGTATAGGTTGAAGAACAGAAGCGCAAGAATACATTCGGAGTTTGCACCTGGCAAAGGTGACTCATCAGTTGTTGCATGGCGTTACAATGGGATCCAAACCAATGTAGTGCATACAGTTCATATTTTTTTTAATCTTTGCCAGGTAGTGTATGTTGACGTGATACTTAACCTCCCACTTCATTTAGCACCACATCATGAGGTGTGGGTGGAAGACTAAGAGCATTAATTTACTTTGGTCCTTCCTGCTCCTCTAGATCCTAATATGCATCCTAGGTTATCTGAGATATATATATATATAAACCAGAAAATATAAACTCCAACCAAATATATAGGAATTGAAATGCATCTTTTTCACTTTGACATCAAGAATGTCTGAAAACAATTTGCCAATAATTATCCCAATTTTGTCCTCATTCATTGATTGGTACCGTAATTTGGTTAATACTGCCCATCCATTTTGATTGTTGCTCGCATGAAATGACCACAAATCAAAAATCAGACCTTGACGCTTGTGTTTTTTTAAGTGTCCCAAATATGTTGTAAATGTGATTCAGTGTGTCCTAAGAGTTTTGTTGAGAGTTAATACATTGGCCTCTGATGCACTGTGCTGACTTCTTGTTTGGCTTTTGGAAAAGAAGAATTTAGATCAATGTAGGCTGAAAAAGTGAGAGGCTATTTGACATGGGGGCAACTACAGGCTGGCTGATCCTTGAACTGGTTTTGTCAGCTCACGAACTTGTTGCTTGAGTCAGCGTCCTCTCAGCTTTTAAAACCATGATCACAGCCAAAAAAAATACATTGGTGAGACTTAATCAAAAAGGAGAATGTCGAGAACAAATGAAAGAAACCAAAATAACAAAGAGAACATGTTGGGAAACAAGATTATATATAAGAAGATGGAATACGGAAATCTTATCTGGGATGAAAACAGCTTTTCTCTAAGCCGCTGTTTTATGACACCAAATCAAGACATGAGATCCTAGTCCGCTACTGTTTTAAAACACGCACGCACGCATACACACTGTGAACACACATTGTTTCGCGTTG
This sequence comes from Phyllopteryx taeniolatus, assembly GCF_024500385.1. Taxonomy (NCBI): domain Eukaryota; kingdom Metazoa; phylum Chordata; class Actinopteri; order Syngnathiformes; family Syngnathidae; genus Phyllopteryx; species Phyllopteryx taeniolatus. Next base: position 3,089,957 of record NC_084505.1, on the reverse strand, counting down.
TTAGAGTTTAAATTCAGTGAATTCACACAATGAGAGGCAATTTACAAGAGAAAACCTTCCCACGGCACGCGGGAACACACACACACACGGTGCTACAATGCATAGATTGAAGAAAACTGCCTTTACCTCCTCTGTGTGAATACTCCAGTTTCGGCTGGTTTCAAGGGTTCGAGCTGCCCAAACCACATAGGATCCTTTCACGAACACATGACCATGAGAGCGAAAAACAAACACCTCCGTCTTTTCCTTTTGTATGTTTTTCTTTCTGCCAGGACAGAAACAGACGAAAAGCCTGCGTGGATTCTTGTTCACCTTTCTCCTTATTTATGTCTTTCGGTCTGCCCAGGTCTCTCCTCTCACTTCTTGCCAGAGAGGGTGATTGAAAATTCACTGGAGAAAACGGAAAATATTGTAATGTATCTCGTCCCCCCCCCCCCCTTCCAGACCTTTCTTTTTTTTTAATTTGCAAAAAAAAAAAAAAAAAAAAAAAGCTGCGTGCTCTTATTCTTTACTCGGCGTTGTCGCAACCTTTCGTGGGGAGCATGTCGGTGTGTGCGTGCGTGCGTGTGTATGTGTGTGCACGCGTGCGTGTGTGTGCGCGCGCGCCTGCTGCGCTCCCTCGCTGGCTCCCTTGTTGCCTTGGTAAATTGTGGAGCCCTCCTGCTCGTCCAACCAGGCAGGGGGTGGAGCCACGAGGACAGAAGGGAGCTGAGGGAGTACAGTGATTGGTTGCTGGATGACTGGGTCGGAATCTGCTTTTTGCATTTACAGGCAAGAGGTGGATGAAGTATCTCTTCCTTTCTTTTCTCCCCTTTTTACTTTCTCTCTTTGTCATTCTCACACAATCACCCGTGCACATGTACAGTTTCTCTCTACATTGGCATCCTTTTTGGTGTGTTATCCACAACTGTGCACACAAGCATTACGTGCTCAGCAACTACATTGCACAAGGAGTGTATGCGCCCCAAATATGTATACGTGTGTCTGTGTGTGTGCGCGTGTGCGTGAGTCTAATGGGGGTTGTGCACGGTCAGCGTGCGGACACGCGTATGTGGTTAGAGGTTTGGAAGCAGCTGCATCAACCAAAAGAGGGTAGGCGTAAGTATTACATTTTAGTCCTGGAAGATACCTAACGGCTACATGTCGTAATTACTTAAATTTGTTCCTGCTTGTATTATCAGTGTGTCGGGTAAAGTTAGCAAGCTGTATGTGCATTTCATTTCATAAAAAAACGTGTCTGTGGATTGCATGGAAAACAATGATTTCTCGGCCATGATCACTAAAATATAAAGGGATAATGCAGAAGTTGTGGTAAAAAGTTTTGTATTTTATAGCTATTGAATTAAGGTATTCTTCACCAAAAATATGTGGTTGAAATGTACCCAATTAAAGTGGCTGTAAATTGTTACACTAAATTTATTGGGTATATAGGTTCTTTTTAACAGTGTATAGACAAACATGGGCTAGTGAATTTGCGTGCGTGAGTGAAGAGAGGGCCAATTAACCAGGGAGTACAGTTCACAGTGGTGAGTGTTAAAGGAAGCAGGTTTCTAGCTTGTGGAGGACAGTTTTTTTAAGCTAACATCTCCGTAATCTAGGATTGGGAGGACAGTCGTTTTCATACTTTCGTATTTAGAAGACCATATTAATGAGAATTTATTTTGGTAGCGAGAGCCTAATCTGCTTTTGACTTTCAAGAGAACTGTATTGACGTGAATTTCAAGTGAACTTTCAAGGTAGATTCCTTGGTATTTGTACCAAGGGACAAATTGAACAGCAAAACCATTAAGTGACACAGAATATTGCCGGGGTGCGTGATTTGTATGTGGTTTCTGCCGAAGATCTTACATTCAGTAGAGCTACGAACGAGTGGGTGGCCAGTCGAATCAACTCACTAGTGAACCAAAAAAAAGGAACCAGGAGTCAGAATTTTCATGTTTGAATCACAACGACTCAAATAACAAAATGGATGGATGGATGGATAATCACACAATTATACTCCAGAAAACATCCATGAATACAGTATATCAGAAGAGAAGAAGAAGAAGAATCCCCTTTTATTGTCATGAACATGCATGCATGTACACGAAATTTGTTCTCGGCATTTAACCCATCACAGTGAACACATACACATGTTAGTGGAACATACTGGAGCAGGGGGCAGCTGAAGCCCCCAGGGACAACACAAACATTATACAGAGTTATTTGTACCTGCCATTGAGGACGTTATTTTCTAGAAGAAAACAAATGCAGCCCTATGGGGGCACCAGCCAGTGCAAACTTTAGGCCAGTCCCAAGCCCGGATAAATGCAGAGGGGTGCGTCAGGAAGGACATCCGCCTTAAAACTATATATGAGCCAAACAAATATGAGCGTTCATCTAAAGAATTCCATACCGTATCGGTCGTGGCCCGGGTTAACAACGTCCGCCCCCGGCACCATTAACCTGCAGGGTGCCGGTGGAAATTCAGCTACTGTGGGTCGAAGACAAAGGAGAGGTGGAAAGCGGGTTCTTAGACAGAAAGAGAAGAAGAAAGCACAGAGGGTAGAATTGAATGTGGGGATTTTGAATGTTGGGACTATGACAGGATAATCTCGGGAGTTGGTTGACATGATGATTAGGAGAAAGGTTGATATATTGTGTGTCCAGGAGACTAGGTGGAAAGGCAGTAAGGCTAGAAGTTTAGGGGCAGGGTTTAAATTATTTTACCATGGTGTAGATGGGAAGAGAAATGGAGTAGGGGTTATTTTAAAGGAAGAGTTAGCTAAGAATGTCTTGGAGTTGAAAAGAGTATCAGATCAAGTGATGAGGCTGAAACTTGAAATTGAGGGTGTTATGTATAATGTGATTAGCGGCGATGCCCAACAGTTAAGATGAGACCTAGAGGTGAAAGAGAAATTCTGGAAGGAGCTAGAGGAAGTAGTTCTGAGCATCCCAGACAGAGAGAGACTCGTGATTGGTGCAGATTGTAATGGACATGTTGGTGAAGGAAACAGGGGTGATGAAGAAGTGATGGGTAAGTACGGCATCCAGGAAAGGAACTTGGAGGAACAGATGGTGGTAGACTTTGCAAAAAGAATGGAAATGGCTGTAGTGCAGACTTTTTTCCAGAAGAAGCAGGAACATAGGGTGACCTACAAGAGCGGAGGTAGAAGCACGCAGGTGTATTACATCTTGTGCAGACGATGTAATCTGAAGGAGGTTACTGACTGTAAGGTAGTGGTAGGGGAGAGTGTGGCTAGACAGCATAGGAGGGTGGTGTGTAAGATGACTGGTGGTGGGGAGGAAGATTAAAGCTGTACAGGTTGGCCAGACAGACAGATGGAGATGGGAAGGATGTGCAACAGGTTAGGTTGATTAAGGATAGAGATGGAAATGTGTTGACTGGTTCCAGTAGTGTGCTGGGCAGATGGAAAAAATACTTTGAGGATTTGATGAATGAGGAAAATGAGAGAGAAGAAAGAGTAGAAGAGGCAAGTGTGGTGGACACAGAAGTGGCAATGATTAGTAAGGGGGAAGTTAGAAAAGCATTAAAGAGGATGAAAAATAGAAAGGCAGTTGGTCCTGATGAGAGTCCTGTGGAGGTATGGAAGCACCTCAGGAGAGGTGGCTGTGGGGTTTTTGACCAGCTTGTTGAACAGAATTCTAGTGTGAGGATCTCAGTATTGCATCGCTGCTTTTTGCAGATGATGTGGTTCGGTTGGCTTCATCAAGCTGTGATCTCCAACTCTCACTGGAGCAGTTCGCAGCCGAGTGTGAAGCGGCTGGGATGAAAATCTGAACCTCCAAATCTGAAACCATGGTCCTTAGTCGGAAAAGGGTGGCGTGCCCTCTCCAGGTCGAGGATGAGATCCTACCCCAAGTGGAGGAGTTCAAGTATCTTGGTGTCTTGTTCACGAGTGAGGGAAGAATGGAACGAGAGATCGACAGGTGGATCGGTGCAGCGATGCGGACGTTGTATCGGTCCGTCTCAACACCGGCTTAAGCATGCTCCCGTCGCCGGTTATGGTTCACTGTGTAATACAGAGGAACAACAGGGAGCTTTAACCCTTTAAACGGTGAGCCAGTCAGGACTCCCTTAGTTCTAAGGAGCAGGGGAGCCTTGGGTAAGCGAGGTCTGACAAAACAACCCTGGGTTCCTCGGTGTGGGATGTGTCCTGTCCACTGGGCTGCTCTCGGGTGGAATCCTGGGCCCGACCTGCCTCTCGATTGATCGGGTGGGGTCCTCAGCCTCCGCGGTGCAGGCACAGCAATTACAGCTGGACACTTCTGTCAGTCATTGTGGGTGTGGGGCCACTCACTTATTGCAACAAATAACTCATGAAAATGCAAATTGCTTGGGTATCCCTCACTCACACTCCAGTCTGATAGACGTTTATAATTTATTTAGTCACTCCCACCACCAGAGGTGGGTAGTAACGCGCTACATTTACTCAAGTAAGATTTTCGATAAACTGTACTTGTCAGAGTACTTTAAATGCCCTGTACTTTTTACTTTTACTTGAGTATTTATGTGAAGAAGGATCAATACTTTTATTCCGTTACAATGATCGACATGCCGTTCGCTATTTTATTCATGCGTGTGGACGTCTATTTTTAGACTACATCTTCGACTTCCGCATAGGGCGGCCGTTGCGCCAATCAAACGGAATCACTAGTGTCATTTGACTCCAATTCAACAATCAGATGACACAAGGCAGTCACATGACCGCGCACGTAGCCTTTGCGAGCCAATCAAAATGACTCATTTTGGGGGGGGGAACAACCGCACGAGTGTGTTTACAGACCAAAACACAACAGCTTTGTCATGCTGCTCTTCAATTGTGACTGCGCAAACTTCGATATTTCAGCCCACTTCTAACTTGAGAAAACACCTTGCAGTAAGTTGCAGATGTTTCTATTGTTGTTTTGGAGTGGATATGGCAAAATTAGCACTATCCCTATGGTGTCGCCGACGCACACACAATCACGAAGTCTAGTCAGCAAACAGCTTCTTCATGAAATCATTTAAGTGAATAAAGCAAATCATGTTTCTGGAGGGCCCAATGCATGTGTTGTTGGTTTTTGGGCACTTAAAATTTTAAATGGTGGCAGGTGTGTGTCGACTCCCATATATTTTGTTTATTATTTTATGTTCATGCTCTGATTTAAAAAATATATATATAATAAAATCAGAAGTTACTCTTTACTTGAGTATTTTTTTCAATGAGTATTTTCTTACTCTTACTCTTAAATATTTGGATGACTAGTTTTTACTTTTACTTGGGTCATATTATGCTAAAGTAACAGTACTCTTACTTCAGTGCAATATTTGGCTACTCTACCTACCTCTGCCCACTACACTTCAGTTGTACAGCCGGGTTCACGATCCTTGTCCTGCACGCTTTTTCTACTGTCCTTGTCCTGGCCTTCCCTCACGGGGTGTAGCACTACTGCCCCATACAACACTCATATCTAATGTGTCATTGTTCTAGATATATAATGATTTACTTTTCTCATCTTTATTTACAGTTAGTGCTTTGTCTTTTGTTGTCTTATTTTCTCACTCCTCTCTAGAAACTTTGTTCTGCTCGACTGATTCTCAATAAATATCCATTATAATAATAGGAGAAACTTAAAAACTCCAGCATAAAAGGGATACAGATCCTCCTTTCTGCTTGACCAAACAGCCGAACAGAACAAAACAAAAAATATGAAAATGTTCCTTGATTTCGGTGTCGAAAATCATACGGTGACAATAGAAAACTATATGTTTGCGAAGTTTGAAGTAAATCAGATAATGCGGGTTAAGCTCATCACCTGCCACTGTGGAGACCTCAGTTCAAGCCCCCAACCGGACCATCCACCAACATCTCCTGGACTCAAGGCTGTGGTGTGCTTGAGTAAGGCACCGACCCTGAACTGTGCTCCGGATGCTTAAGTTGCCCCCTGCTCCAGTGTGTTCCACCAATAAGTGTGTGTGTTCACTGTGATGGGTAAAATGCAGAGAAAAAATTTCATATGCATGCATGCATGTTCATGACAATAAAAGATGATTCTTCTTCTTATTCTCTCAGTTTGACCAGCGAAATGCGATGGCTCGAGTGGACATCGCCATTGAAAAATAGGAAAATTTACTTTTTAAACATAACGTTTTCGTCTCAACTAATAAGACACCTCCGTGCATTTTTCTACCAAAGAGTCAAGGTTTCAGTCACACATTTCCTAATGATTTACATTGATTTCTGGGCAAGAAAATGTGGTTCGATTTTCGACATAAAAAATGGCATAAAATCTTTAATCCTTATCCAATTTTTGCAATCTAGGGCTCATTTTATTTGTGTATCACTCAGCTATCCAATAGTATTTTGATTTTTTTTTAAAGTATTTTGAACATTTTTGTAAAATACCTACATTGGATTTGCATTGGGCAGTTTGAATAGTGTGGCACAGATTTAGAAAGTAACAAACTTCAAGTCTGTTAGTTTTTCTAAAGAGGGATATATTCCCAGAGTGTGAATCCTTGTGAGGTGAGTTGTGTTTGCCATTCCATGTTTATAATATCTGTTTTTTGGCAAAATTTTGATCTTATGATACTGTAGGGTCTTCAATGACCACGGAAGCATACGCTATATACGTTACCGTTACCATTAACTGTGCTATGTTAGCTTAGCTCGTGACTAGATTTTTGCCTGCATTTTAGACCTTTTCCTGTTCCCCACATAAAAAAACAACATGAAAAAACTGTAAAAATACATTGTAATATTGGCCATTGCCCAGAAATAATTATCATGAAGCTTAACTATGGGGTGGTATTTCTGTTTTTGGTTGTTTTATAGTTAAGGACATTCTTTTTTCTTAACATGGTAGTATTTTGTCAAAATTATTAAATTAAAATGTTGCTATTATCACACTATTGGCACGCCATTTGATTCTTGGCTTGAGAAAATTATGTACACATTCTGTGGTTCTGAAAATAAATTTTATAATATGTGGAAACCCCTGGGGTGCCAATGTTTTTAGCCATGACTGTATGCAAATAAACATAATCATTATTTTTCTTGATTGTCTGACATAAAAGCAGACTAAACGTTTCCTGTTTTAAGTCAACTAGGATTACCAAAATGATTTCTATTTGCTAAATGCCAAAATAACGAGAATTTTTTTTTTTAGACAAATATATATATATATAATAGACAAAACAGTCATGGCTAAAAGCATTGGCACCCCGGGTGCCAGTGTTTTTTTAGCCATAACTGTATGTGTTAGGGGTGATTTAACTCTGTTAACGAGTGATTTTAGTCACAGAAGACGTCCGGCTGGACAATCACAATTAGACTATGGCCTTGTGGAGCGCGAAATAGACATTTTAGAGTGAAATGGGGAGAGAGGAATGGGGGGGGAAGATGTTCAGTCATGGCTCATGTACAAATTGCAAAATCAATAAAAAGAACTTTGGAAGAAAGACATTTATTAATTATAAATTATTATAGAATAGAAATTATTTTTATTACTCATAACAAAATATGTGAGTAAAAATAGACTTTTTCGTCAGCCAAAACTGGACTAAAGTATCACATATTGAAATGACTAAAATGTGACTATGACTAATAAGCATTTTCTTCCAAAAGACTAAAACTGAGACTAAAATGAAGATGGCTGGCAAAAACAACACTGTCCCTCATAAAACATGAGTTTTTGCTTTTTCTTTGGCTTTTTGTGGCTTTTTTTTTTTTTTTGTAACAGCTACACACTGGAGGTTACATGAAGCGTACCCTCATTCAAAGCACCAGACTTCAGCGTAACTACAAATTGTTTATGAATATTAAAGATTATGGATAGTATTTAGTATTTATTGACAGTGGTAAACTTCAATTTTACACTCGTAAGACTGTTAAGAATGAAAATCTTTACATTTGGTTCCAAAGTTATTAAAAGTTTTATGATGTTAACAATTTTACCATATAACAGATGTATTTCCCATGGGAAAAATTGCTTCCAAATCCAAACAAATCAAAAGTAGACCAGCATCCTGGAACAAATTGTATGACCCTTGGAGGTGCCCCTATACTTCAAATCTACTGTATACACTATCAGCAATCATCATCTTCACACAAACACATGCAAGCTACTGTTGTAAGCATTACATCCCATACAGGTTAATTGATTGATTCCCATGGGTGTTAGACTGATGTTATTAAGCATAAAAAAAAGATGAATACCGCAGTGTACACAAAAATGAAGATAGCAATGCCTAATGGCGTAACTTTAAAAATTTAGTCTTCATGTCCTTAGTTAGTATCACAATTTGAAAGCAAAGGTAAATTTTTGAGTCAGGTGTTCTGTGTCCTTTCAGCTCTTTACGAACACAAAATCAAAGCCAAATCATTCTTGCGAAACATTAATTTCTAGGGTTCTTGCTCAATATGTTTAAATCTCCTAATTTACAAAAATACAAAAGCATAATTACATACATTATGAAATTATTATTAAAGGTTTGTTGGCAGCACATCTGCCTCACAGTTCTGAGGTTTGTGTTTGAATTTCGCCTCCAGCCTTCATGTGCGGCGTTTGCATGTTTTCTCGTGCTTGCGTGGGTTTTCTCAGTGTACACCAACTTCCTCCCACATTCGAAAAATTAGGTGAGGTTCATTGGAGACTAAATTGTACTCATTAAACCCATGACACTCTTGTCTTTATACAAATCATAATAACAGTAAAGACATGCAACTGTTCTGACACTTTCACAAATTGATACATATTCATTCATATCTCAGAAATAACACCATTTATTTTGCTGTCTGCAAAATGCCTGCCTCATCCTGAAAAATCAACTCACAAATCCTTCTGGTGTATTGCAAAGATATAATGAGTAATGTTTCTCCAATGACATTAACGGTAAAGATAGCCTGGGTGACAAAGAAGGACCGTTTGTAAAAGAACCAGAAAAAGGAACTCTGAAGACCCTAAGGTGCATTTGTGTTAGTTTTCATGGAAAAGGCATATATGTAACGGACACGCCATCAAAGAGATGTCCCCAGCAACCTCACCAACAACTTGATATACTGCATTCTTCCAAGACGTCCCGCTGTGCAAGACGGCCACAAGGATGCCTAATTTATCTACCCGGACCTTAAAATAATTAACAGTTCCCTGAGAAACCTGGGTTTCCAGTCATCAAAGACTCCCCCTGGTCCGCAGCACCAAGATACAGACCAAAACTTTGGAAAATCCGCTGGTCAAAGCATGCCGAGGTAAAGGTAAAAAAAATCATTTGCTCCTTTGAAATGCATGCAAGACCCTCTGGGACAATTGATGGCACACGAGCGCCACCCACCGGCGGTTACTGCAAACCGCGAAATCACCAGTCACAGTCTTCACCGAAATTCACCAAGTCTGTTTTGATATTTTAAGAACTGAATGAATGCGCCCAGTGTTTACCACAACACCAATGTCACGAGTGATTGTTTTTCACCAAATTCAAGTGTATGCTGGTTAAATCTGTTTGTCGACCAAATATGCTTGTGTTTATCTCAGAACAAACACAGAAATGTTACACAAACAGACAGTAAGTGTTATTAGCCACTAAATAACTATGAAACCCCATTGCATAGATGAACCATAATGTGCATGACAGCTGGGAATGAATGTTACTTTTTCCCACTGATTTTAAACCACAAAATAACCCTAAGATGAAAATCAATACGAAGAGGCGCAGTCTACGTTTGGTTTTTGCCCCCAAAAGCCTATCCCAGCTATCGGGCAGGAGGCGGGGTACACCCTGAACTGGTTACCAGCGAATCGCAGGGCACATATAAACAAACAACCATTCGCACTTACATTCATACCTACGGGCAATTTAGTGTCGTCAATCAACCTACCATGCATGTCTTTGGGATGTGGGAGGAAACCGGAGTGCCCGGAGAAAACCCACGCAGGCACGGGGAGAACATGCAAACTCCACACGGGGGCCGGGGATTGAACCACAGACATCAGAACTGTGAGGCAGATGCTCTAACCAGTCGTTCACTGTGCCGCGTGAAAAATATCACTTTTGAGTATTATTTTCTTAGCAACAATTATAGATAACAACTGCCAATAATTCAAATAATCATATCAATAAAATTAAATGATTTTAAAAAGGAAACTCAGTGGGCTATGTCTTTACCATTATTGATCGAATTATATTAAAATGACCCATATGTGCTCTGTGATTGACTGGCAACCAGTCCAGGTTGTACCCTGCCTCTTGCCCAAAGTGAGCTGGGAAAGGCACCAGCACTCCAGCGACCCCAATGATGACATACGCTATAGAAAATGGATAACTGGATGGATGGATGAATTGTTTGTCTGCATTTTTTTTTTAATAGCGATTTAATATGCATACTTGAGTTGAAATATAGATAACAGATTCAAATCTAGTTTTCATCAATAAATATATTTTCATAAAATATTACCAGTACTGGCAAACTACTTTGAATTTTTTTTTTTACTTCAGTGCTCAAAGGCAACTATTTATCAAGGAGAAGCAGGGACATTTTCCCACACTAAACACAGACTGAGAAAGAGAGCCTTGGAATTACTTATTTTACATTCTGTGCGCCCTGATTGTGTGAGAGCATTTGGGAGAGTGGTTTGGACCCACTGGACAGCCTCCATCTTCTTTTCTTTATCCCCATCTCAATCATCCCAGCAGTGAAGCTTTTCTTACGCCATTGTATTTGTTGGTACCCTCCTACTAACTCATATAATATAGACCCTCAGAGGGTGTGTGCATGATCGATGAGGAGAGGGGAGGTTTGCGCGACTGTGTTTTATGTTGAGCTATTCCTGCCAGTTAAACATCCCATGTTCGACACCCCCACTGTGTGTGTGTGTGTATGTAGGTGTGCATGTGTGAGAGAGAGAGAAAATCCCAAAGCTCTTTCATGTCCATGTATGGGACCCCTACAAGGCAAGTTCACAACCTTTGAGATAGAAAGCAATGGAAGAGGTAGAAATGAAAAAGTATGAGGAAAAAAAGGGATATGAAAACAAGAAAAGAGCACAGAGAGAAAGACAGAGGGGAAACACTGAGGCTGGCTTAAACAAGCCAACTGATGAATTAGGGAAAGGAGAAAAGCAATAAGGCAAGAATTCACAAGAAGAGAATAGGAATTTAAAGAGACCTTTCTATTTTTTAATCCCTCTTTCAGCATGTAGAGATTTGAGTTGATGGTGAGATAATGCATTATAACTCCCACCCCCAACAACGAGCATGTGTGCGTGTCTGTCCATGTGGATGTGTGCGAGTCCACGAAATCCACTGTGAATTTGGACATTTCCACCACCTGGCTAGACTACAAAATAACAGTAATCATCGTGACCACTGCTCCCTGTAACTCTCTGTGTAAGAAAAACCTAAAAAGTGTATGTGTGTACCCTATCAACCTTTGTGTAGACCACTGTTATAACAGTAATTACAAACTTCATATAGGGGTATACTAAACCATTTAGGATAAATGATGGCAACCTGCCACTTTGCACACTTGGGATTTAACTTCAACATTCTATTACACACAAACCCCACACTGTGGATGTTTGGGATTTTTTCTCATTCTGAATTTATGAATGTTATAGGTAAATATGCTCCATGAAAAACAACGAGGGTCAAATTACCATTATTTACGTGTAGATAAACAACATGCTGTTGGTCTTTTATTGTTCAGTTCACGTTTCTCCTTAGGTAACATTGGGCCTCATTTACTAATAAATGCGTCCAAATGTTCTCATTTGACGCACAAGTTGAGCGTATATGCAAAGTCACCGTCAGATTCATGATACGTACCGGCCTATTTTATTCACACCTCCGTGCGTCTGTTAATGAATCAGAATTCATTTTACGTATATCACACACGTGCACGTGACTTTCAATTTGCATTAACCGCGCCTCTTTTTCCAGACAAAAGGATGTCCAGCTGACTCATCTCAGCCAATGTGCGGAGTTTTTTTTCTTAATCTTTCTCCTATACACAAAATGTTGTAACAACATATATTAGTCATGGTAATAATTTGTAATTGATTCCCAAGTTGAATTAGACGATGTGGCGCAAAACAACCTATACAAAACAATCTAGGAGTCGAGAATAAGCAAACACTGCATACGTTGTTAATATACATAGTAAGGAGTAAATATAACACAGCAAAGAGGCATTTGTAGGTGATAAAATTCATCAAATTAGTGTTGGAATTGAAACAAAATATACAAGGCATATGCCGAACGGAATATGTCACAATTCAACCACAACAGCGATGGTGTGCTTGTAGTGTGTACTGATCAATTTACATCACATTTTAACATGCAGAATCACAGAAAAATATATAAATCAGATTATCGTAGGGGTTAGAGAGAATACTAAAGGTAGGACGGTTTGATTGCACTCCCTCGCTGACTGTCAACATCGGCTGCGCACGCAGACATGTCAGGTGAGCTGGGACACATAAAAAGCACGTATCCTCCTGTACAAGGGACATGTGATGATGACATTTTGAAACCATTTGAAAATGTTTAGTGGTGGTTCCCATTCCAAAGCAAGAAATTCAAGCACAGCTCTCTGCTTGTGACGGGCATTCAACAATAACCTAATTTCCTAAATGGCTGACAGGAAGCGGGCAGGCTTGAACAAAATAAATAAAAAACAAAAAAAAACCTTCAAACAAATATTTAAACTACAAACTGAACATTTCATAAAATAATTATGTCATGAATGGTGTGTGTTGTGTTCACGACTGTTCACTGCGCACACACACACACACACACACACACACACGCACACACACACACACACATTATGAGAGAGAAGGGTTCAAAATAAATTAAGGATTTCAATTAAAGACCTGATATTTGAGGATCATCTCTTACAATCAAGACTGCTGAAAAGATTGTCGGTACCCCCCTACCCACCCTTGAGGACTTGCACGCTGTCAGAACTCAGACAAGAGTGTGCAAAATCCTGTCGGACCCTCCACATCCTGGTCACCAGCTCTTCCAGCTCCTTCCCTCAGGTAGGCGCTACTGATCAATGCAAACTAGAACTAGCAGACATTCCAGCAGCTTCTTCCCTTTTGCCATCAACTTCTTAAACGGCTAATTTACAATTCCATTGCAACATGCTGCCAATTTATTTTTGTCTTGAGTTTGTTGTCTGTGAGTTTCTGTCATGCCAATTATACATTACTCGTGCACCCACTGTGGTAGTCTCGCCACGCTGCACTATTTGCATATCTGTTGTTGACCAATACTGGCCAATCATCTGCCTGAGGAGCATCTGCAACATTTGCACAACCAACATTGTCCCAGATTATCGTGCTACTGGTCACTTTAAACTGCATACATTGAAGTCTTGGCGCCCTTTGCACAATGGTCATTGCACCGGACTATTGCTATATTAGTCATTCAAACTGCTCTAAGTGCTAGAGGACTCTGCATCTTTTTGCACAATTGTAATAAATAAATAAATAAATAAAACATTTTACCGGGATTACCAGATAACTAGCAACCTTTTATTGCTCAGTGACTGTTTTTCTCAATGTCTCAAAAGTGTTCTCTGTCAATTGACTGTCTGTTGTCTTACTACAGTGGCTCAAATTCCTTGTGTGTTTTTTGGACATACTTGGCAAAATAAAGATGATTCTGATGTGAGCGTCACTATGAGAACCTACCATAATTGAATCCAGCTGGTATTTGCCTTTTCGTTTGTGCACACACACAGACATACAATTAGTGATGCTATACCAAGTTACATAAGGTCACTGTTTCTCCAGTACGTTTGCCAAAGTTTGTTGCTGCTTGCAGGTGGTGAGAGGAGCGACAGAATAATGCAAACATATTTATTTTCATCAGGCAGGAGCATCAGAGATGACAGGAAAAGGCTTCCAGGGATGTGGCTTATACCACTAGTTTTAAGTGTATGAGTGACCAATCGACTGAAAATATAAATATACTACACAATATTTCATAGTAACCACATTTATGTAAACGATAAAAGGAGGGTTAGTCAAAATGTCTGATGTCTAGCACAAATGTATGGGTTTCCATATCAAATGATATCATGATAGTTTTTCTGATTGTTCAAAACTGTATCAAGATGTTACTTACAGAGTGTTGGCCAGACATTGTGGCAGTTTTACATCTCACATTCTCAACCTTTTTTGTGTCATCTACACTTGACCTGTTGCTCCTCCACTACTTATCGTCAATCTCTTTCTAAGTGTGTGTGTGTGTGCGCGCCCGTGTGTGTGAGTGTGTGTGTATTGGGGGTCATGGCGACACAGAGGAAGAATGAGATTCACATGGTCAGATGGTAAATACAGTGATAGTCACCTTATATAGAATCCACTCACATATAGGAGCAAAGCCCTACATTGAGTTACAATGTAGAAGGAGCCTGAACACGTATAAGAGGATTACAAAAAGCTTGAGTGTACAATATGAAAGAGATAATACCTTAAGGCTGCAAGATGGGGAGAATGGGTAGAGAGATAGAGAAGGAAGGAAGATTTATTTTAGGAATTCACCTTGTTTTCACACAAATGGTTTTTCTCCTTTTCTGTTTTTAAAAATGTCACTCGCGTTTAAGATGATGTGATTAGTTAAAAGCCTACATCCACTCATCACACTGATGGAAATGAAAGTAGATCAGGTTATCCACGCATACCCTTACGAGGGTGTGCATGTGAGTGTGTGTGCATGTGTGTCTCACAGTCGAGGTGTCATTCAAAATCCACCTACCCACCTTCTGGTGCACAAACTGATAACCTGTCCTCTTTCACAGATGAATACACAAGATTTTGTGGAGTCAGTCTTGTGAGGCCAACATTAAACCACACATTTAAATGCCTAATCTACAATCATATACATGTACTAGTGAGAGAACTTCACATACAGATATGCTTATATTAATGGTTTAAAAGGTCCCATGCCAACAAAATCCAATTTCTTCTACTGTTTTATCCAAAATACCTGGATCAGACAACAGGATTTCCGCCCTGTTTTAGAAGGATACGTCGTGTAGGTCAAACTGAGTCACTGAGTCTGTGACATAGTTTAAGTTTGTCTATGCAGTTAGTCAATCGAATGCAAAAGTTAATGAACACCATAAGGCCTGCAAAATGACTGGATCGACTTTCCGTGTGTTTGTGACACAGATAGTTACTAAATTCCGTGTGTTTGTGACATAGATAGTTACTAATTATTCAAGGACCCGCCCACTTCTTGGTTGGTACCCACCCACTCAACTCAGCTGAACGGCAACACAGCTTTTCTGAGTTTAAAGCAACCTGCCGCCAAGCCAGACAAAAACAGTCTATAAAGTATGCATAAATTGTGTTTTACAACAATAGCAGACATAGCAGAATCAGAATCATCTTTATTTTCCAAGTATGTGAAAACACACAAGGAAATTGTCTCCGGTAGTTGGAGCTGCTCTAGTACGACAATAGACAGTCAATTGACAAAGAGACATAAAGACATAAAAAACACTGAGCAATAAAAGGTTACCAGTAATGTGGTAATGCCGGTACAATTTTTTATTTTTTAAAAAAAATGTCCTTTAGCAATTAGAGCAGTTTGAAATGACTAAAAGAACAATAGTCTAGTGTAATGACCATTGTGCAAAGGGCCCAGAGTCTTCAGGAAATGTATGCAATTTAAAGTGACTAATCTGGGACAATGTCGATTGTGCAAATGTTGCAGATGCTACTCTGGCACATGAGTGGCACATTGTATTATGGACCTACTACGGAGCCAAGCAGTACCACTAACAGGCCATATTATTATCCTCCATACTTATTATATCGAGTTCTTCCCAAAAATCTACCAAAAAAGTCCAATTGAAATGAATTGTGTGCCAAATAATCTTTAATGTATCCGCACAAACGAGATATCAAAAGATTCGCCTCAGCCGGACTCGGATTGGAATTACTTTTAAAAATTGTTTTATTTTTTTAAATGCCCTGTTACCATGATGACACAATTCCCAGAAAAGTACTCCAAAAAATCCAAAAGTCCCAGTGAATTGAATGGGGCGCATTGTGTCAAGTTTAACGTATCCGCACAAGTGAGGCATCAAAAGACTCATCTCGACTGGACTCGGATTATAATTATTTATTTTTTTATTCCATGTTACCATGATGACACGATTACAATAAACTACCCAAAAAGTCCCATTGAAATGAAGGGGGCGTTGTGTAAAGTATTCACACAAATGAGGTATCAAAAGATTAATCTTGGCCGGACTCGGATTGGAATTTTTTACTTTGACAATGCAATTCCCCAAAAACCGCCAAGAAACATGGGCGCCACCTCAAAAAGTTTAACTTTGCTCCGATTTGACTTTCGAAACAGGCCCAAATTTCTTTCAAAATTTCTAACGCTGTCCACCTTGCAAAAGTGAGCAAAACTATTTATATATTCTATATTTATAGTTTATAATGTAACTGTGGATGAAATAGTGAAGCTTGTGGTCATTTCGCCAAAATGTGCGCGAGCGATGAACATTGGTTATGTTCTAGTGAATGGGAGTGGAAGACAACCACAACCTAAAAATATCCACCTCTCTTTTTCACCCACGACCCTTTTCAGTCTGGCTCTCATTTGCTGGAACCTGGGTTAGAAGTCCATTATTTCTAATGAATAATGTTAGCTTTTTTATCTTACTAATTCAGGTCTGTTTACCCTCATTTTTGTTTCTTGTTGGCTATTTGTAATGTTGAGAAACATTTGTAGGTCTTGCTGCAAAACTCGGAAAAATAAACAAACAAAAAAACTGCTAACTGAAAAAATTTAAAAACTGCACCAAATGTAGAGCACCATGGAATTTTCCCACAGTGCACTACATTTCAAGCACATTGGGCTGTCCTGGCCACGGAGAACATAATGTAAATGTAGAGTTAGGCTCCTATAAGATATTTCTAAGCTGCAAATGGTAAAAAAGACACAGACAGCTGAGCTTGGTGTCCTGCTAACATTTAACAACAGTTAACGTGCGCACTTTGGATGGAGTAACCCTAAAATGTGGGCATTCCCTCTCATACCTGGCCTTGGCCGTATACTGCATTCCCTCTTGCATGCTCCAGAGGCTGTAGTAAATCTAGCGGACCGGGAAGGTGAAACATCATATTGCACGTTTTGATTCACTTGCATGCTCCGAGCCTCCGACGGCTGCTGCTGGCGGCCCAGCTGCTGACTCGGCACGCTGACGGACACCTGGCCCGACTGCTCAACAGCCACAATGTATACTGACTATATTACGCCAATCAACGGCGGAACGTCAACATATCATGCCATATTAAATACATTTTCATGCGCGTGCTGCTAGTGGCATTTTTGTTTCAAACATCCTGCATGGCAGCTGGGGAGTTTGGCTAAAAGCCCCGCTCACAACAACTGCAGTCATCTTGATCGCGCGATGGTGTGTTAGATATTGAATAATTCTGTTTATATTTGATCTATCGTCATTTAAGTGACACGCCCCTGTGTGTGGCACTAGTATAGTTGCTGGGCAATGCTGATCAACAGCTGGCTCAGTCGCGTTGTTATTGATGGCCTTCCAAACTCATAAACACAGTATTATGATTCAATTACATATGTTGTACAATATGTAATATAGAGATTAAAGAACTCAGAAACACATGCCCCGTAGCCTGTTAGACGAGCAGTGCTGAAGTCTCACAGGCGACCATTAACTTCTGTTTCCTCTACGAGGGTTAATTTCACATTTAAAGTGTGACATAGTCTTCGAATAGATTTCAAAGGCTTTCACATGTCTCAGGAAAAATACACATTCTACCCACCTGCAGACTTCAATGAGTCACGCCTCTCAAGCTGTAACACGCAAACTGGCCGGGTATGCGTGAGGGCTGTATCAGAAGTCATTATGGCAGAATCGTCGTAACTTGAAAACGAGCAACCCAGGCGCGTAAAATACTGACACGCAGCAGTGGGAGAATATGGCCCATGAAGCATAAAGTGGGCATACTGTATGTTGCAGCAGTTGTAAAAGCTCAGATGCAGAGACTATTAATCTGTGACACACTACATATTTGATTAACGTTTCCATGTAATGAAAACACATGAAAGAACATTTCATTTCTCCAAAAATTCCTCTTTGGACCTCTGTCGTTCAACTCCTCAATGGAATCTCTTGTGGGAGGAGCTAACATGTATAGTCAATTGAAGACGAAGATCAGAAAGATTTGTAAATAATAAATTAAGATTCACCATTTGATTTATTGCTCAACAGACTTAGGCCAGAACCGTTTTGAACACAGGTCGTAAATGGAGGTCTTTGAAAATGTTATTCTTCCAATGGCGACCAGACCCGGGTGTACCCCACCTCTTTCCCAAAGTCAGTTGGGATATGCTCCACAGTCAACATGCACATTCATTTATGAATCTCTGTTGTCAGTTATGTCACTGAGTTAAAATTATTGTGTTGTTTTGTTGAATGACCGATCTGATGTTCAGGATATAAGGAAAGAGATGTGTGCACTTTTCTTGTCGTAATTTGATGCTCTCAATCTCAATGCTGCTCTGCAACAGTTAAGGATAATTATTCATAGGTTTTTTCCCACACAACTGTATTCTTCTGTTACAGTACAGTAAAAAACTACATTGAGTAGCATTCAACAATTGAGATGTTTTGTCACTTGATGAATTTTTACGCAAAAGCACAAATGCCAATTGTAAATCCTCTCAGAGTAGTTTGGTGAATGTGTTGCTCACCTGTTGTACAATTTACAGTGTTTTCAATCTTTTCACAGATTTGGATGAATGGGGATCTTTTTGACAATGTTGTTGTCTGCATATAAAATTTATAACGAAATAAAAACTCGCTAGAATTGAATAGATCTAAACTAGACATCCATCCATCCATTATCTGAGCCGCTTCTCCTCACTAGGGTCGCGGGCATGCTGGAGCCTATCCCAGCTGTCATCGGGCAGGAGGCGGGGTACACCCTGAACTGGTTGCCAGCCAATCGCAGGGAACATCCAAACAAACAACCATTCGCACTCACAGTCATGCCTACGGGCAATTTAGAGTCTCCAATTAATGCATGTTTTTGGGATGTGGGAGGAAACCAGAGTGCCCGGAGAAAACACACGCAGGCACGGGGAGAACATGCAAACTCCACACAGGCGGGGACGGGGATTGAACCCCGCACCTCAGAACTGTGAGGCTGACGCTCTAACCAGTCGGCCACCGTGCCGCTAAACTAGACATAATAATAATAATAATAATAATAATAATAATAATAATAATAATAATAATAATAATAATAATAATAATAATAATAATAATAATAATAATAATAATAATAATAATAATAATAATAATAATAATACCCCTCCTGGAGCCATCAACTTATCGTGGTGGAGGGGTTTGTGTGTCCCAATGATCCTCGGAGCTAAGTTCTCTGAGGCTTCACGCCCGTGGT
Source organism: Phyllopteryx taeniolatus (assembly GCF_024500385.1). Taxonomy (NCBI): domain Eukaryota; kingdom Metazoa; phylum Chordata; class Actinopteri; order Syngnathiformes; family Syngnathidae; genus Phyllopteryx; species Phyllopteryx taeniolatus. The sequence goes on along the minus strand of NC_084505.1, from coordinate 3,070,502 downwards.
TGGGGTCACCCATGGGAACAGGTCCTAAGTGAGGGACCAGACAAAGAATGCTCAAAGACCCCTTATGACGAGTAAAAATATTGGACCTAGTTTTCCCTCGCCCGGATGTGAGTCACCGGTGCCCCCTCTGTAGCCAGGCCTGTAAGTGGGGCTCGCAGGCGGGCGCCTGGTGCACCCATGGGCACAGCCCGAAAGGGTAACGTGGGTGCCCCTTTCCATGGGCTCACCACATGTGGGAGGGGCCATAGGGGTCAGGTGCAGTGTGAGCTGGGCGGTGGGCGATCCCCGGCTCCAGAAGCTGGCTCTAGGGACGTGGGATGTCACCTCTCTGGCAGGGAAAGAGCCCGAGCTTGTGTGTGACGTCAAGACGTTCCAACTAGATATAGTCTGGCTCACCTCCACCTCCCAAGCAGTGTGTGGAGGTGAGCCTGACTATATCTAGTTGGAACTTCTTGACGTCACACACAAGCTCGGGCTCTGGTACCAGTCATCTTGAGAGGGGTTGGACTCTACCACTCTGGAGTTGCACACGCTGAGAGGCACCAAGGAGGTGTGGGTATACTTATTGCCCCCTGACTTGGCGCCTGTACAATGGGGTTCATCCCGGTGGACGAGAGGATGACAGTGAGACCTGCAGGGGCGTGATTGGGAGTAAAGGACCCCCCATCAGAACCCGAGTGGTGTTCTGTTATTGGACTTCTGTGCTCATCGCGGATTGTCCAACACCAAGTTCAAGCGTAAGGGTGTCGACATGTGCACTTGGCACCAGTAAACCCTAGTTCGCAGTTCGATGATTGACTTTGTGGTTGTGTCATCGGACTTGCGGCCGCATGTCCTAGACACTCAGGTGAAGAGAGGGGCGGAGCTGTGAACTGATCACCAGCTGGTGGTGAGTTGGTTACGATGGTGGAGGAAGATCCTGGTTCAACCTGGCAGGCCCAAACGTATTGTGAAGGTCTACTGGGAGCGTCTGGCAGAATCCCCTCTCAGAAGGAGTTTCAACTCCCACCTCCGGCAGAACTTCACCCACGTCCCGGGGGACGGCAGGGGACATTGACTCCAAGTGGACCATGTTCTGCGCCTCAATTGTTGAGGCGGCCGAGCGGAGCTGTGGCCGTAAGGTGGTCAGTGCCTGTCATGGCGGCAATCTCCGAACCCGTTGGTGGACACCATCGGTGAGGGATGCCATCAAGCTGAAGAAGGAGTCCTGTTGGGCCTTTTTGGCCTGTGGCACTCCTGAGGCAGCTGATGGGTACCGACTGGCTAAGCGGAATGCAGTTTTGGTGGTCGCTGAGGCAAAAACTCGGGGATGTTAGGAGTTCGAGGCCAAGGAGAAAGACTTCTGGACGGCTTCGAGGAAATTCTGGTCCGCCATCCGGCGGAAAGCAGTGCGCCATCAACACTGTATAGTGGGGATGGGGCGCTGGTGACCTCGACTTGTGACGTTGTGAGTCGGTGGGCCAAATACTTCGAAGACCTCCTCAATTCCACCGACACGCCTTCCCATGATGAAGCAGAGTCTGGGGTCTCTGAGGCGGGCTCTACTATCTCTCGGGTTGAGGTCACTGAGGTGGTTAAAAAACTCCTCGGTTGCAAGGCCCCGAGGGTGGTTGAGATTCACCCGGGGTTCCTAACGGCTCTGGATGTTGTAGGGGTGTCCTGGTTGACACGCCTCTGCAACATCGTGTGGACATCGGGGACAGTGCCTCTGGATTGGCAGACTGGGGTGGTGGTTCCCCTTTTTAAGAAGGGGGACCGGAGGGTTTGTTCCAACTACAGGGGGATCACACTACTCAGCCTCCCTGGTAAGGTCTATGCAGGGGTTCTAGAGAGGAGGGTCCGTCGGGATGTTGGATCTCAGATTCAGGAGGAGCAGTGTGGGTTTCATCCTGGCCGTGGAACAGTGGACCAGCTCTACTACACCCTCGGCAGGGTCCTCGAGGGTGCATGGGAGTTCGCCCAACCAGTCTACATGTGTTTTGTGGACTTGGAGAAGGCGTTCGACTGTGTCCCTCGGGGAGTACTGTGGGGGGAGTTTTGGGAGTATGGGGTACCGAACCCTCTGATATGGGCTGCTCGGTCCCTGTACGACCAGTGTCAGAGTTTGGTCTGACATTGCTATAAGTAAGTCTGACTCATTTCCGGTGAGGGTTGGACTACGCCAAGGCTGCCCTTTGTCACCGATTCTGTTCATAACATTTATGGACAGAATCGGTTCTAGGCACAGCAGAGGCGTAGAGGGGATCCGGTTTAGGGGCCTCAGTATGGCATGTCTGCTCTTGGCAGATGATGTGGTTCTGTTGGCTTCATCAAGCCGTGATCTCCAACTCTCACTGGAGTGGTTCGCAGCCGAGTGTGAAGTGGCTGGGATCACAATCAGCACCTCCAAATCTGAGACCATGGTCCTCAGTCGGAAAAGGGTGCAGTGCTCTCTCCAGGTCCGGGATGAGATCCTGCCCCAAGTGGAGGGGTTCAAGTATCTTGGCATCTTGTTCGCGAGTGAGGGAAGAATGGAACGGGAGATCGACAGGCGGATCGTTGCAGCGTCTGCAGTGGCTGGCAACCAGTTCAGGGTGTACCCCGCCTCCTTCCCGAAGATAGCTGGGATAGGCTCCAGCACTCCCGCGATCCTTGTGAGGATAAGCGGCTCAGAAAATGCATGGATGGATGGATGTAAGATAAGTTTTAAATTGTATTGAAGTGTTTTGGGATCATTCTTTATGGTATATTTACAGTTTTAACTAATATTTTAGGCAATAATAAAAATTATTCAAGGAGCCGTCAATTACTCATGGCTTTTCGCTATTCATAGCAGGGCTCGGTCCCAACCCCCTGCAAATTGTCTGGGTTTCTGTACATGCTATTCAAAGCCAGCAAATCTGCCAAAGATAGCTGGGATAGGCTCCAGCACTCCCGCCACCCTAGTGAGGATAAGCGGCTCAGAAAATGGATGGATGGATGGATGTAAGATAAGCTTTAAATTGTATTGAAGTGTTTTGGGATCATTCTTTATGGTATATTTAAAGTTTTAACTATTATTTTAGGCAATAATACAAATTATTCAAGGAGCCGTCAATTACTCATGGCTTTTCGCTATTCATAGCAATCCCCTGCAAATTGTCTGGGTTTGTGTACATGCTATTCAAAGCCAGCAAATCTACTGAATTCCTGGACAACATTTATATTGTCAACAAAAGATTTTAAAGATTTGAGGGACAAACACGTCAACCCACTCAACAGGCGCACACAAAGGGCTAACTAGCTTGGGCGGTAGAATTGCCATTTGGCAAGGTTGGTGGTTTGACTTCTGGTTACCTCTCAAGTTCTGGTAAAGTATCATTGAGCAATGTACAGGCCACACAATGCTTTGAGTAACCTGCAGTCAGGATGTTACAATGTAAATGTTGTCCAGCTACCAATTTGACGCATGCATGCGTACACAGACACACACACACGCGCGCACACAAACACACACACGCACACACAAACACACACACACGCACACACACAGACGCAGAGCTAAAGCGCTTTCGTGGGTGTTAAAATCACATTTAGTGGAGGCAATATGACACTAGAAAGAGCTGCCAAGGATGGGCAAAGCAATGTGAGAATGTGCAGATTTGTATTCAAGCAAGAAAAGAAAAGATGTGAAATTAGCCATATGCTGAGGTCAGCCGCAATATCACTAGCTTTCCAACGCTTTTGGGAAGATGTGTGTGTGTGTGTGTGTGTGTGTGTGTGCGTGTTTGTATGTGTGTTTGTCTGTGAGAAAGGAAGAAAGAGAGAGAGGTACAAAAATTCGAACACCTGTAAGCAGGGTGGTGAAACCACACCAAATAAAGCATTTGACTAATCACACCAGAGCCTTTAACACGTATGCATGCAGACACGCACACATGCATACGCGCGCAGGCAGACACACACACAAACACACACACACGCACACACACAGACACACACACACACAACTGTTCCCCCTTTACTGTATATCAACAACAATAACCACAACCTTTTCGGCTCTCTCAGCATCGTATTTAATTATCTCTGTTGGATAAGCACAGTTGATATACCCTGATACCACTATAATTGCTGATGAATTAAGTTGCTGCAGAAATCCCTCAGGCTGATGGTGAGTCCATCCATCCATTTTCTGAGCCGCTTCTCCTCACTAGGGCACTAGGGTCGCGGGCGTGCTGGAGCCTATCCCAGCTATCATCGGGCAGGAGGCGGGGTACACCCTGAACTAGTTGCCATCCAATCGCAGGGCACATAGAAACAAACAACCATTCGCACTCACATTCACACCTACGGGCAATTTAGAGTCTCCAATTCATGCATGTTTTTGTGGGAGGAAACCGGAGTGCCCGGAGAAAACCCACGCAGGCACAGTGAGAACATGCAAACTCCACGCAGGCGGGGCCGGGGATTGAACCCTGCTCCTCAGAACTGTGAGGCTGACGCTCTAACCAGTCGTTCACCGTGCCGCCCTGATGGTGAGTGATTAAGTGCTATTATTAGTCATGAGAGAAGCAACTACTGTAAAGTCCTATCAGCAACAGCGATGCTCCAAAATGGCCGCCATTATGATTAATGAGCAATGTAATGCGTTACTGTATCCATAATGTAATCAGATTACAGTTGCTTTGTCAAACCAATAATAGTTAGTATTGAATCAACAATGATTCTTAGCAAGCATTCATTTACAGCTGATGACTTGAAGAAGCAGCAACCCATCGTCCAGTTGCATTTTAACAAATAGGCAGACCTGTTTCTAACGTATTGAGGAAAATGAGAGGTCATTTTTTTATCATACAATCCACTGTGAAGGTGCAGTAAATATAACGGTGCAAAGAAATGCACAGCTTCACTGTCGCCACACTATTTTTGTTATTTTCCTTAGTAAAAAGTGTATTTGATTGCTGTTATTTTTTTATTTACACATTAAGAATAGAGTTTTACTGGCTTTTTAAGTGTGTAATGCATTGTGGGTTAATTATTCATACCGACGTTTGCGGTCAGAAATCGTCATGGAGGTAAGGACTGACTCACTGAAGGATTTAGAATACTTAGCTTCAATAATATTTACAATGACAAGTGACAGCTTTCAACTTCGTCTGGACTCCGGACTGCTCGGGAGCTGGTTTAACGCATTGCACCACATAAGTAAGTGCTTCTCCCAAGGTCATTCACCAAAAGCTTTGCTAGTTAAACAGCTGCGTCACCGGTAAAAAAAAAAGGTTTTCTCGCTCTTTGCATAAAAATTGCAATGGTGGGAGAAAGTGTGTGTGTGTCTGTGTGTGTGTGTGCGTGCGTGCGTGCACTCGTGTGTGTGTTGTTAGGGGACGGAATTTGAAAAACCAACCAACTCTATAATGCAAATAAAATGAGTACTGTTAGCCACAATCATGCTTTTAAAACAACATTAAGTGCAGTCCCGTCTGTTTTCCTCAAGCCCAACATCTAACCGCGACTCTCTCACATTTACGTACATGCACGCACACATTAATTTTACTGCTATAAGTATTTGAATAATTGGCCGTTGTTATCCATCGAGAGGTCATCATTTTTTTTCCAGAAAAAAATAATTGAAAGTAATATTTTTCAAACTTTTAATCCCAAAATGTCTTTACCATAAGAAGTCCGAAATGAAGTTTTCTGAAGATGCTAATTTACATATTTTTATATACTGTATAGGATTTTTCTCCTATTGCTTGATATGCCTTTTCCATGAAAACTAACATAAATGCATCTTAGTGTCTTCAGAGTTCCTTTTTTTGGTTCTTTTACAAAGGGTCCTTCTTTGTCACTCTAACTATGTTTACCGTTAATGCCGCTGGAGAGAGCTTATGTTGTTGCAATACACCAGAGGGATCTGTGAGCTGAAGTGCCAGGATGAGGCAGCCATTTTACATTCACACAACAAAAACAACAGAGAGGAAAATAAATGGTGTTATTTCTGAGATATCAATGAATATGTATGAATTTGTGAAAGTGTTGGAACTATTGCATGTCTTTACCATTATTAATATTGCATAAAGACAAGACATTTATGCAGTTGTATCTGTAGATTTTGAGGGAAAATACACGTAAATTGTGCAACTCACACTATTTTTATGAAGCTGTTTATATCTTTACTGTGATGCATTTTGTCTTTAACATTATGCAAGAAGTGTATTTCAGTTGGCCACCAAAATGTGCTCTGTCAGTAAGGATTGTCTTTACTCTAAATGCAAAAAAATTTAAATCATCAATAACTTTTTAAAAATAGGACTTTAAGCATGGCGATTTCAGCATTGGAGACATTAACCTGTATAAAACCAAGGCAGCATTAAGCCTATCCCAGCTATCATCGGGCAGGAGGCGGGGTACACCCTAAACTGGTCGCCAGCCAATCGCAGGGCACATATAAACAAACAAACATTCGCACTCACATTCACACCTATGGGGAATTTAGAGTCCTCAATCAACCTACCACGCATGTTTTTGGGATCTAGGAGGAAACCGGAGTACCCGGAAAAAACCCACGCAGGCACGAGGAGAACATGCAAACTCCACACAGGCGGGCCGGGATTTGAACCTCGGTCCTCAGAACTGTGAGGCAGATGTGCTAACCAGTCAAAATGTATTCATTTATTTATCCATCCATACATTTTCAACACCGCTTATCCTGGTTAGGGTCGTGGGGCGCTGGAGCCTATCCCAGCTGACTTCGGGCGAAAGGCAGACTACACCCTGAACTGGTCGCCAGTCAGTCGCAGGTCATTTATTTATTTATTTTTACACACGTCTTTACCATTATTGATCAAATTAGATGAAAATGACCCATATACAAAAAATAAGTAAATGAAGGGAGGAGGTGAAAGGGGAGGTAGGGGATCGGGTAGCGGAGTACCGTAAAGGAGGGGGAAAGTGGGGTGAGTGGTAATGTCCTAATGATATACTGATTGTCAGACTTGGCTTCAGAGGCCAAATGATCCTGTAAGAACAGCGGAGCTATTGATCCAGCCATAACACCACACCACACAATAATGATTATGTGTTTCTGTGTGCATGCATGTGAGTGCGAGAGCAAGAGCCCCTGTACACCAATACAGATTCACAGTGTGTATTTACAAGGAGGAGTACTCGGTTGAAATAAATGTTATAGTGTTAGTGTGTGTGAGGACAGTTCTGAAAGGACAGTTCCTCAATACTCCCATTACCATGTGACATGAAACCAGATCTAAAGTTGATACGCTTGATATCTGATATAAATTCTCACCTTGAATGTTTCAATATCCCTAACTCACACACGAGAACATCTCATTAGAAAAATAGAAAAAAATGAAATAATTTGTATGTCGTGAATAAAAAACTTGAAACTTGACCGAGCTTTCTGTGAAAAGTGTTCACTTATTGCTCAGGGGATATGCTTTCATTACACTAGTTTAAAGTGTCAATCAGCTGGTGTAGAGACCATCATATCACTATTTTAGTGGGTCTCGGGACACTTAATATTTCTCATTTGCCAAGGCACATCTGATCGATTTCTACACAAAACTATGCAAGAAATCAACATTACGATGATTAGTTAAAGTCATTAAACAATGTTTCAATGGGTTGCAGTATAATATTTATTAATGGAAAGACTTGATTGTCACTACATGGGTCTGCTGTGGAATTTGTTATGGTTTTCTCTCCCATTCTCTGTCGAGCTAGCTGGTTTGTTTGTTCTTTCGCTGCACTTCTGGTTATGGATTTTTCTAAATGGGTTCTGAGAAATGAGAGAACTAGATGATAGAAGGACTGAAGTAGAAGATGGATGTAAAGGAAGGAGAGGGGATAACTTGTTGCTCCTGTTCATGAAGCATATGGATGATCTCTTTTGGTAATTGAATATAATGTTTGTTGACAGATATTAAAAATAGAAAAAGGACTGGCTATTTTATTTTCATTTTAAAATAGAAATCCCAAAATTCAAATACAGGTTGATTTTATTTTTTGTTGTTGTCTGGAACGAGTAAAGAAAAGTTGAATAATGGTTTGATTTTCAATTTTCATTTCTAAAACGAAAATAGAATATAGCACAGGACACAAATATAAAAATGGCCTGCACATTTGTTTTGGATTGGCCGAAGTTGTCACCGACAAGAACAGTGCTCATGCTGGCCAGTAGACGGCGACAGCGTGGTGCCTACACATGCCAACCATTGGAAACACTGAAGAAGAACAAGGGGACGCAATTAATAGCCAACAGTTGTGGGAGAAATCAAATTAGTGGTACGCAGTAACCACTTTTGAGATGGAGATGGAGATGGAGATGGAACATTATATTGTCTTCATTTGACTGCACTCCCTCCCACACCTACAGCCTACCAATCTCATTATTTCTGTTTATCCTCTCAAAAAGATGCAAAACTATAGCAAATGAGTTGTACAAATTCTAGGTCACATTAAAGTTGGAAAATGATTTATTTTGGCATAAATTCTTCTTTGAACAGATGTGTGCAGACTTTTTATATCCAATGCATGGTCCCGTTTTTGTACTCTCTGCCTTGTGAGCCTATTTTTTAAAATGTTTAACAAGTGAAAATTATTTTAAATTTTCATTTTTTAAAATGATTATTATTATCCATCCATCCATTTTCCGTACTGCTTATCCTTACTAAGGTTGCGGGCGTGCTGGAGCCTATTCCAGCTATCTTCGGGTGAGAGGCGGGGTACACCCGGAACTGGTCGCCAGCCAATCGCAGGGCACATAGAAATAAACAACCATTCGCACTGACATTCACACCTATGGACAATTTAGAGTCTTCAATTAACCTACCATGCATGTTTTTGGGATGTAGGAGGAAACCGGAGTACCCTGAGAAAACTCACGTGGGCACGGGGAGAACATGCAAACTCCACACAGGCGAGGCTGGATTTGAACACGCAACCTCAGAACTGTGAAGCAGATGTGGTAACCAGTCGCCCGCGAGGCTGGATTTGAAGACGTAAGCTCAGAACTGGGAAGCAGATGTGGTAACCAGTCGCCCACCGTGCCACCTATTATTATTATTATTATTATTATAACAAACCGATTGTTGCTGTCACTGAATACACACTTAAATAATTTAATGTAATTATTGCTATTATGCGGCACGGGCCAGGTACTATTATGCAGAACTCTGTACATCTGTGAATAATTAAAGTAAATGTGATAAATTCCAAATGAAGTTACCTGACATTCACTTGTTTATCTCTTGCAGCAAAGGCTCGGGTCAATGAGAGAGATTGAGAAGGAGAGAGAGTGAGCGAGAGAGAGCCTGTGTGTTTAATATTTTCCTGAAGCTTTACTGCATTTTTTGTGTTATTCAAAATATATATGATATCAATCAGTTTGTCCATCAATTTGCTTGTTATAAAAATCTCCATGTTGTCAGTACAGCGGGTACTCGGTTTATGAACGTGTTGTTCTGTTGCGATTGCTGCCAAATCTGTATGTGAATTTGAACACGCCATTGTCGATCACTTACAAATGCAGTAAGAAAGTCATAATTACAGTAAATATTTGTATGAAAAACATTTCTGGGCCAGGGATAGAATATATGTATATCTATATCTATATATATATATATATATATAATAAAATAAAACAAATAAAAAACAATAAATACGGATGTAACTGACCGTGCCTTCTTGTGCCGCATGACAACATTTTCTTCTGTCATGCCACAAGTTAATTTTGTCATATTTTAGGGTTAGGGTTACTTCTTACCCACTTTTCACCCATATTTCAGGTGAAAAGTGTCATGTCTCAAAAGGACAACACTTCTGCCTATGTCCATTAATGACTAACAAATACTTAAAATGTATTCCTGAGAGAACATAGGTTCTTTAGCAATACCAAGTCATTAAACTACAGTTACCATAGGTTGTCAGCAGAGTTCACCACCCAGAGAGTGATGCAGCAAACACTACATCATGAGAAGCAAACAGTGTATCCTCCCGGATCGAAGCGGCCCCACAAGTGTTGGCATTTCAGCTACTTAATCAAACATGGAAATGAGAGATCGTACAAGGCTTAATAAAGTGAGCTGCACACCAAACACCCACTGAAAGCTAAACAGCTGCATCTTTAAGTGTCAATTAGCTATTGAAAACTTGACGACTACTCACTTTTAGAGGGGAAGTGTATTCTCCAGAGCACTGACTTACACAATATAATGTCATCTAATAAAAACATTATCAAACTTAATATAGGAAATGTAGCGACTCAGCACTTAATCCCAGTGTTAATTACCACATTGTCTCAAGACTCACTCAGGAGTGTGTTAGTATAGCTTCATGAAAATACAGTGTACACTCTGTGTGTGAATGTGTATGCATTAATGTTATTGTAAAAAAAAGTATTTCTTGTATTAATTATGAAAATCACACCTGTTTGGCAAATCTGCCTTGAGGATAATGAACTGGCATCCACAAAACCACAGGCACACAGAGGAAACCACATACCTGTAAATCCAAGCAGTATACAGAACATACACATTCTCTCTTTTGTTACCGTCAGTTATTTTACCACATTGACATTAACATCAGTATCTGGGCTCATAAAATGTATTTTACATGGGGTTATGTACACCAATTCCTAGTTTGGTGCCAACTTTTATAACTTCAGTGAGAGACATTATGTATGTGTGTTATCAAAATATTAAATGGGTGTCACTTCTTTGCTTCTCTACCTCCTCCAATGTACTAAAAAGTCTTACACATCTCACGTTACCTCGTTCATCCAGTCAGACATTGGTTAACGGAACATATTTTAAAAAAACAACAACAGTTCATTCACACACTGATGACACAGCACCACAAGCATGGGGCTACAGGTAGGTTACACAGAAGGCTCAGTATCAAACACGAAACCTTAGGTTGAAGGATGATTATTCTACCACATTAGCCACTATATACTGTATCTACAGTATATATTTTTCAAGAACTGTAAATAGACCTTTAAAGGACTGGATGCCTCACACTTTTGGATGACGTTTTGAGATTTCTTTTGTGTTTCAGCACCATGGAAAGTCACAGAAAAATCGAATTTATAGAACAAGCCAAGATAATGGTCAAGAGACATAAAAAAGAGAAACAAAAGTCCTGTCCTACCGTTGTCACTGTCAGACTTGTTCTCATGTTCTGTATCGGTAAGAGTCAGCGCTGAGTTGGAGCGGCTAGACAGACAGGAACTCCTCCGAGATGACTTTCCCAAACCCCCACGGTCCCACAGATGCATAGCTCTCTCTGGTGACAAAACAGCGTGACTGTCTACATCTAGGTCCTGGGCTGTAGCAACAGAGAAACCACGGTGGGGGAGGCCCATCTCGGAGCACAATACTAGGCCATGGCGTGATGGTGGCTCACAGATGCCCAGTGGACGAAGACTTAAATGGTGACCTGAAATATAGTTAGGAAGTTTGAATATTACTAGAACTAATAGAGGAAATTTAGATACAAACATAAACTTTACGGCAGCACAGTGAAAGAGTGGTTAGCACTGCTTGTCGCCTAAAGACAGCTGCGATAGGCTGTAGTTTACCTGTGACGCTAATGACGACAAGCGGAAAAGAAAATGGATGGATGGCTATTCAGGCAAAATTAATCAAGACAAAAAAAATTGTGTGACCAGAAAATACACCATAAAGGTATATTGCACAATTAGATTAAATCTGTACCATATACATCGATGAAATAAAATATGCCAAGTTTCATCTGCTGCTGTTACATGTATAATTAAAAAGGTATACGTAAATACGATATTGAAGGCATAAACCTTTGTAATTTGCTCTTTGAAGTCAGGCATTGAATTAAATAAGACCTTTATAATAATCATTATGCCTATGTTATTTTTTGCCGTTGTACATAATCTTTATGAGAAGACATCAGCTTAATGACAAAAAGTGTGTAATTTTTAAGTATTTGCATTGAGTCGTTAATGTCAGCACTATTGTGATCAATTTCAAATGGAGACTGTTGAAACAATTGTTTTGTAAAATATATTATCACAAATTGAAGAACAATACAGTGCTCAACATGACCACACACCAAACAGATTTGTTTGAAAACTTTGTTTCCTTTCATAATAATTATTTTCTGGCATACTATATTGCAAAATACTCCCACAAATGTGGGTCACTGATTACAAATGTCAAATGTGTACACACAAAAGCTTAGTTTTCAAAGTGGGGGTATTCATTTGCAGTATGTTGTGCAATTTACATATACACATTGTGAATATTAGCTCCACATTGTTTATTTTTTTAAATCAAGTGTATAACTGAATGTACATTCTAAGATACAGTAAATATAAGCAAAGCAAAGCAAATGTATTTATATAGCACATATCATACACAAGGTAACTCAATATGCTTTACATGATTAAAAGCATTTAAAAACAAAGAAAAAAACAGCTTATAATGGAGTAATAAAACAAATAAAAAACAATAAATACGGATGTAACTGACCATCCCTTCTTGTGCCGCATGACAACATTTTCTTCTGTCATGCCGCAAATTAATTTTGTCATATTTTAGGGTTAGGGTTACTTCTTACCCACTTTTCACCCATATTTCAGGTGAAAACTGTCATGTCTCAAAAGGACAACACTTCTGCCTATGTCCATTAATGACTAACAAATACTTAAAATGTATTCCTGAGAGAACATATGCTCTGACTTCTTTGTTCTGGTCAGAACCCGAGCTGCAGCATTCTGAATGAGCTGCAGCTGTTTAATGCTCTTTTTGGGGAGTCCAGTCAGAAGACCAATGCAATAGTCAAGTCTATTTGCTATAAAAGCATGGATGAGCTTCTCCTGGTCTGCTTGACACATGCAACCCTTCACTCTGGACATGTTCTTCAGATGGTAGAAGGCAGTTTTAGTAATTGATTTGATATGACTGTTGAAGGTCAGGTCAGAATCTATCAGTACACCAAGGTTTCAGACTTTGCCTTTGTTTTTTTAAAGAAAGTGACCCCAGGTATTTACTAACAGCAATCCTCTTTTCGTTATTGCCCAAAACATTTATCTAGGTTTTGTTGTGGTTTAATCCATCTATCCATCCATTTCCTGAGCCGCTGCTCCTCACTAGGGTCGCGGGCGTGCTGGAGCCTATCCCAGCTATCATCGGGCAGGAGGCGGGGTACACCCTGAACTGGTTGCCAGCCAATCGCAGGGCACATACAAACAAACAACCATTTGCACTCACAGTCACACCTACGGGCAATTTAGAGTTGCCAATTAACCTACCATGCATGTTTTTGTGATGTGGGAGGAAACCGGAGTGCCCGGAGAAAACCCACGCAGGCATGGGGAGAACATGCAAACTCCACACAGGTGATGCTGGGGATTGAACCCGGGTCCTCAGAACTGTGAGGCTGACGCTCTAACCAATCGTCCACCGTGCCACCCTTGTTGTGGTTTAATTGAAGAAAATTTATCTGTTTTAGACAGTGACACAACAGCTCAATTGGACAATAGTCATCTGGAGACACTGCTAGATGTAACTGTGTGTCATTTGCATAGCTATGATAGTCAAAATTAAAGTTCTGAAGAATTTGACCCAATGGTAGCATACACAGGCTGAACAGGAGGGGTCCAATAACTGACCCATAAAGGACCCCATAGGTAATTGCCATTTGATGAGATTGAACACATGCAATGGTTACAAAATAATTCCTTTCCCCCAGGTAGGACCTGAACCATTTAAGGACTGTTCCATTTAGTCATACCCATGTTTCCAGCATGTTCAACAGTATATTATGAGCTACCGCATCAAAAGCCACACTGAGATCCAACAAGACCAGTATTTATGCAGAATTTTAAAATATATGCTTCTATAAGTAACTATAATGAGCCCATTAAGCAAGTAAAAAAACAAGGAGGGAAAGTTCAGATTGGGAAGTGCCGAGGTAAACAGGAATGAGTCACAATAAGATGACTTGGTGGCTTATAGATTTGAACATAGTGGTGGTGTTTACTGGCAGAGGGTGTAGTTTGTCAGATGGCTGCACACTGAGCTGAAAACCACACAGTCGGCAGCAAATGGAACAAACAACACAGTCCAACTTAAGTGTAGGTGCACGTTGCCATTTCCTGTCACGTTCCTTCACTTATGTAGAGGATATTGGCTTCAGTTTACAGGGAGAAGCTGAATTTCAAGCCTTTTTGCAACCACAAAAAGTAGCACTTTGAAATGCCGTTAATTTGGATGATACTAATCAGCATTTCGTTCCTTTACACTTTCTTTATATGACCAAAGATACTTCCACAAAGCACAAGGAACCCTCATGAAACATTGAAAATGTGTATTTAAGTATGGAGGTGAAATATGCCCTCTTACTATTTGAACATAAAATCAGGTTTAGATGACATGCGTATCAGTCCTTTGAAATATAAATGAAAACGGGGCAAACAAATTATCTGAAAAATCGCAAAATGTCCCTTTTCATCTTTAATCAGAAAATGAAATGGGAATTACAAAAGCTTTCTGTAATTAATGTCACAACTGAAGATGAAGAGTGCTGTGCTCCAATTAAAAGTTATATTAATTTTAAATGAGCTCCAATTAAGACAAACTGTGAAAAAGAAGCAGATAAGTACTCTCCAAATTGATACTGTGTTAATTGGCAGACTACTGGAGAACAACTCTGTTTGGCATATTTTCTTATAATATGTTATGGCCTTCTTTTCCCTTTTACGTCCACTGACTTGAAAATGACATTTAGCCTACTATAGCATAATGTGTAAAATACTGTCATACCTCTGTAGCCAGTGGCGGTTTCTGATAAAGGTGATAAGGGCACCGCCCAGGGTGCCACTTTGTGCCAACCTCCCCCCCCCCCAGAGGTATGGTAATGACGGTCTCCCCCACCCTCTGTTGTCGATCGGCCAGAGGTACTGTATGCTAATGATGATCAGCGCACATAGCACATATACTCCGAAGACGTTTTATGAAAATAAACTAACATAAAATCTTCGACAGCACCCATACCCCTATCCCACCCCGCTCCCCCCACACCATCAATGACCGTACAGGGAGGCACACTCGAGGGGTGTTGGATAGGGGCAAAGATTATGGACTATTTCCTTTGGAGGAAATCGCCAAAGGGGCGCAAAAGCAAACTGAATATTCATATAAGGAGGTGGTGATTTGGCTTCAAATTCACTATGATGATCCGAGCTTCTTCTGGTGGAAAAAAACAAATAATAAAAAATCTGAGTATGCAACTGGATTAATACTCACCGTCTATGTTATAGTTGTCCTGTTCATGATGAACCATGTCCTTGTGTCTTTTTGATGTCCCGTAAAACAACCTGTCAAAACATAATGGTTTACGTTGTCAACTAGAAAACCAACTGTTGCACAAGACTTTTCATGACGGTTAGGCATTCCTCCAATTAGGGTCCTATGAAATTGGTGTGAGACTCCACTTCTTAAAATTTATCAAAATCGTGTTTTTTTTTTAAATGTACATATCTGTCATATAGGTATTTTAGATAATGATTTTAGATATTATTTAGAGTTTAGATCTGATCTTTCCAGATTAGATGATTACCATAAACCAGAAATGGAATTTACTCCAAAGTGGAATGCGGAATGCAATTTTCTATCCCTGCCACTCAATATTATCTGATTAAAGTAACAATATCTCACTAATACAAGAAGATGAAGAACGGAACAAAGACAAGAAATTCAGCTGCATACATGCAAGACTTTGGCCTCTTAAAGTTGTACAGCACAGCATGCGACGGAGTGTATATGGCGCGCGTCTTGATTTTCGTGCCAGCGCAAGGCTTGCTGTGGATGTTTGCCTATTTGGCAGACCAGTTTCCATGTTGATGAATATGATCAGTGTACATGCAGGCAGGCAGACAGACACGCGAGCTCCTCGGACGTATGTGGTGGATAACGGATCAACTCCGTCCTCAAAAAGGCCCAGCAGAGGATGTACTTCCTGTGGCTTCTGAGAAAGCACAGCCTGCTACAGGAGCTGCTGAGGCAGTTCTACACAGTGGTCATCGAATCAGTCCTGTGTTCTTCCATCACAGTCTGGTTTGGTGCTGCTACAAAAAAGGACAAACTCTGACTGCAACGGACAATCAAAACTGCTGAAAGGATTGTCGGTACCCCACTACCCACCCTTGAGGACTTGCACGCTGCCAGAACTAAGACAAGAGCGTGCAAAATCCTCTCAGACCCTCCACTTCCCGGTCACCAGCTCTTCCAGCTCCTTCCCTCAGGTAGGCGCGACCGATCAATGCAAACTAGAACTAGCAGACATTCCAACAGCTTCTTCCCTCTCACTTCTTAAACACCTAACCTACAATTCCATTGCAACATGCTGGCAATTATTTTATTTTTTTTTGTCTTGAGTTTGTTGTCACATTTCTGTCTGGCCAATTATATATTACTCGTGCACTCACTGTAGTAGTCTCACCACGCTGCACTATTTGCATATCTGTTGTTGACCAATACTGGCCACTCACGCCAGAGTAGCATCTGCTCCATTTGCACACTGACTGAGGAGTATCTGCAACATTTGCACAATCAACATTGTCCCAGACTATCGTACTACTCGCTTGAAGTCTCGGCGCCCTTTGCACAATGGTCGTTGCACCGGACTATTGCAATATTCGTCATTCGAACTGCTCTAAGTGCTAGAGGACTCTGCATCGTTTTGCACAATTGTCAAAAAAAAAAAATAATGTACCGGCATTTTCCAGATAACTATCAACCCTTTATTGCTCAGTGACTGTTTTTCTCAATGTCTTTATGTCTCAAAAGTGTTCTCTGTCAATTGACTGTCTGTTGTTGTACTAGAGCGGCTCGAATTACCGGAGACAAATTCCTTGTGTGTTTTTTGGACATACTTGACAAATAAAGATGATTCTTATTCTGATTCTGATGAGAGATTTATTGTAACAGTCCATCCAACCCTCTTCATGATTGTAGAAATCAATTAAATAATTGTCTTCTGTCCTCGTCTGTATATATGATGTCATCATGCAAGACTAATTGCGATTGCAGCCCTATAGGGGGCACAAGCCAGTGCAAACTGTAGGCTGGTCCCAAGCCAGATAAATGCAGAGGGTTGCGTCAGGAAGGGCATCCGGCTTAAAACCTTGCCAAACCAATAAGAGCGTTCATATAAAGAATTCTACAGCGGATAGGTCGTCAGGTTAACAACGTCCAAATTTAGGGGCAGGGTTTGAATAATTTTACCATGGTGTAGATGGGAAGAGAAATGGAGTAGGGGTGATTTTAAAGGAAGAGTTAGCCAACAATGTCTTGCAGGTGAAAAGAGTATCAGATCGAGTGATGAGGCTGAAACTTGAAATTGAGGGTGTTATGTACAATGTGATTAGTGGCTATCCCCCACAGGTAGGTTGTGACCTATAGGTGAAAGATAAATTCTGGAAGGAGCTTGATGAAGTAGTTCCGACAGAGAGAGAGAGTCGTGATTGGTGCAGATTGTAATAGACATGTTGGTGAAGGAAACAGGGGTGATGAAGAAGTAATGGGTAAGTACGGCATCCAGGAAAGGAACTTGGAGGGACAGATGGTGGTAGACTTTGCAAAAAGGATGGAAATGGCTGTAGTGAACACTTTTTTCCAGAAGAGGCAGGAACATAGGGTGACCTACAAGAGCGAAGGTAGAAGCACGCAGTTGGATTACATCTTGTGCAGACGATGTAATCTGAAGGAGGTTACTGACTGTAAGGTAGTGGTAGGGGAGAGTGTGGCTAGACAGCATAGGATGGTGGTGTGTAAGATTACGCTGGTGGTGGGGAGGAAGATTAAGAAGACAAAGGCAGAGCAGAGAACCATGTGGTGGAAACTGAGAAAGGAAGAGTGCTGTGTGTCTTTTGGGAAGAGCCTAGACAGGCTCTCGGTGGACAGGAGGACCTTCCAGAAGACTGGACCACTACAGCCAAGGTGATCAGAGAGACTGGCAGGAGAGTACTTGGTGTGTTTTCTGGCAGGAAAGGAGAGGAGACTTGGTGGTGGAACCTCAAAGTACAGGAAATCAAACAAGGAAAGAGATTAGCTAAGAAGAAGTGGGACACTGAGAGGACAGAGGAAAGGAGAAAGGAATACATTGAGATACGACGTAGGACAAAGGTAAACCAAAGCAAAGCAAAGCAAATTTATATAATATATATATATAATATATATTAAGTATATAGCGCATTTCATACACAAGGTAACTAAATGTGCTTTACATGATTAAAAGCATTTAAAAACATAGAAAAAAATTGCTTATAAATATTTAAAACAAAAAGGGAAAAAAAAAATACAATTAAAACAGGCGGCATGGTGGGCGGGTTAGAGCGTCTGCCTCACAGTTCTGAGGACCGGGGTTCAATCTCCGGCCCCGCCTGTGTGGAGTTTGCATGTTCTCCCCGTGCCTGCGTGGGTTTTCTCCGGGCACTCCGGTTTCCTCCCACATCACAAAAACATGCATGGTAGGTTAATTGGCAACTCTAAATTGCCCGTAGGTGTGAATGTGAGTGCGAATGGTTGTTTGTTTGTATGTGCCCTGCGATTGGCTGGCAACCAGTTCAGGGTGTACCCCGCCTCCTGCCCGATGATAGCTGGGATAAGCTCCAGCACGCCCGCGACCCTAGTGAGGAGAAGCGGCTCAGAGAACGGATGGATGGATGAATTAAAACAGCGTACAGTGAAAGAAATATCATTTAAAAGTGGAAATGCTCTATAAAGCATGGGGAAAAAGAAGACTTTTTAACCTAGACTTAAAAACATTCACACTTGGGGCTGACATCACTTCTGTTGGCAACTTATTCCATTTGTGTGCAGCATAATTGCTAAATGCTGCTTCACCATGTTTGCTTTGGACTATTTGCTCCACTATTTGACCTGAGTCTGTCGATCTCAGAGCCCTACTGGGTTTAGATGCCATTAGCATTTCATTCATGTATTCTGGACCTAAACCGTGGAGTGATTTATAGACCAGTAGCAGAACTTTAAAATCTATTCTGAAGCTGACTGGAAGCCAGTGTAAAGACTTTAGAATTGGTGTAATATGCTCTGACCTCTTTGTTCTGGTCAAAACCCGAGCTGCAGCATTCTGAATGTGCTGCAGCTGTTTAATGCTCTTTCTAGTCAGAAGACAATTACGATAGTCCAGTCTACTTGAGATAATAGCATGGATGAGTTTCTCCTGGTCTGCTTGACACATGCAAGCCTTCGCTCTGGATATGTTCTTCAGATGGTAGAAGGCAGTTTTTGTAATTGATTTGATATGACTGTTGAAAGTCAGGTCGGAATTTATCAGAACACCAAGGTTTCGGACTTGGTCTTTGGTTTTTAAAGAGAGTGACTCCAGGTATTTACTAACAGCAATCCTTTTTTTTTTAATTGCCAAAAACAATTATCTCAGTTTTGTTGTGGTTTAATTGAAGAAAATTTTGGCTCATCCAAATATTTATCTGTTTTAGACAGTGACACAACACCTCAATTGAACTGTAGTCACCTGGAGACACTGTTCGATATAACTTTGTGTCATCTGCATAGCTGTGATAGTCAAGATTAAAGTTCTGAAGAATTGGACCCAAGGGTAGCATTTACAGGCTGAACAGGAGCGGTCCAAGAACTGACCCTTGAGGGACCCCATAGGTCATTGCCATTCGATGAGATTGAACACTTCCAATGGTTACAAAATAACTCCTTTCCTCCAGGTAGGACCTGAACCATTTAAGAACTGTTCCATTTAGTCCTAGGCACGTTTCCAACCTGTTCAGCAGTATATTATGATATTCCGTATCAAAAGCCGCACTGAGGTCCAACGAGACCAGAATTGACACCTTTCCCGAGTCAGTATTCAACCTTATATTATTTCGCACTGTTATAAGAGCAGACTCTGTACTGTGATGAGTTCGGAACCCTGATTGAAATTTGTCGAAAAGTCAATTTAAGTTCAAGAAATTGCTGAGTTGGTTAAAAATAACTTTCTCAACAATCTTGGCTATGAAAGGGAGATTTGAGATAGGTCTATAGCTTGTTAACATGCAAGCGTCCAGCATTAAATTTTTCTAGCAGAGGCTTAATGGCAGCTACTTGAAGAGCTTTAGGAAACTCGCCTGACTGAAAGGAGCAATTTATTATTCGCTGCAAATCAGCTAGCACAGACTTCGCAATATCTTTGAAAAAGTCAGATGGAATTGAGTCAAGACAGCTCGTTGAATCGTTTTCTCTACAGTTTTTTGGTCAACTGTATCAAATTCTGACAAGGTTATAGGGTTTTTCTGGGTGGCTTCAGATGTAGTATCATTTTATCATTTTGCTGATTTGTGCTTATATTTAACCTGATGGATTGTATTTTTTTCACTAAAATAACAAGCAAATTCATTGCATTTATCTGCTGTTAGGAGTTCTGGAGCTATCTGATTCGGGGGGTTGTGAGTTTGTAAACCACAGCAAACAGAGTGCAAGTATTGTTGAAGTTCTTATTGATGATTTCAGAAAAGTGTTGCTGTATAACCCTGACTAACTCTTGGTTAAAATGACAAAGACTTTGTCTGTTAGAGGTCATAGTCTTTTTTTAAATGTTTTTTTTTTTCGTCCTCTTCGACTGTTTGGTCAAGCAGAATAGAAAATCTGTATCCATTTCATGCTGGAACAGTTTTACTGTGTCACAGTGGAGTTTTTAAGCTTCCGCTGTGGTACTATTATTGAGCTTTATTGAGAATCAGACTTGATCAGTCGAACAGAACAAAGTTTCTAGAAGGGAGAGAGAAACAAAAACAAAAGACAAAGCACTAATTGTAAACAGGATGAGAGAAGTAAATCATTACATTATCTACAACAATGAAACATTAAATATGAGTGTTGCATGGGGCTGTAGTGCTAGACCCTGTGAGGGAAGGACAGGACAAGGACAGGAGAAGAAGCATGCCGGACAAGGGTCGTGAACCCGACTGTACAACTGAAGTGTGATCGCATTAATTATGTGAATTATAAAAGTCTACAGGACGAGAGTAAAAGTGAGGGGATACACAAGCGATTTGCATATTCATGAGTTATTTGTCGCAGTAAGTGCGTGACCCCACACCCAGTGAAAGAGTCTGAGGGGTGTGTGTCTGCGGGTACATGCAAGTGAATTGGTACCGTTTTACATGCACAAAGACTGACATAAGTGTCCTGTAATTGCTGTGGCCGCACCGCGGTGGCTGAGGACCCCACCCAAATCAATCGAGGGGTGGGATCAGGGTCCACCCGAGAGCAGCCCAGCGGACGGGACACGTCCCACACCGAGGGACCCAGGGCGGTCCGCCGGCCCCACCGAGGCTTCCCGATAACCGGCCACCCAGTGGGGGCCGCAGGGACACAATGACACCCCCACCCTCCACTGCCCCACACGCCCCGCGACTCCACCCCCCTCCACCTGGGAAACAGCACAAAATATATACAGTGAATGGTGTAAGTGTGTGCTAAATGAGTGATGAAGAGGCATGGCTCCTGCAGGTCTGGCCCATTAGTCCGGGCAACCACCGAGGAAGACGGCCATCCCTCCTAGACCTGCAGCACCAACCGCAGAGCGCTAATTGAGATAATGTCGATTCTCGAGGTCATAGTCAATTTGGAGTTTAGTTTTTCTCCACTTACGTTCTGCTTTCCTACACTTTGATTTAGAGGTCTTTACCATCATTGTGCTCCTCCACGGTGTTCTAGGTCGCTTCAAGATTGTCTTGGTTTTAATAGGAGCGACAGCATTCATAACATTTGAGATTTTACAGGTGAAATTATCCAAAAGTTCATCAACTGTCTCAGCATTCAGATTTGTGGCACAGCGCACAGCAATGGTCTCCATAAACTTAATCTCATTTATGTACCTTTTTTTAATAGACATAGAGGTTGTCTGAACTTTTGGAAGAATCTGTAATTCAAACAATACACAAAAATGGTCAGAAATAGCCATGTCCTTAATGTCAATTGATAGAATTTCAACATACTTAGAGATGAACATGTCTAAGATGTGACCTTGAGTGTGGGTTTGACTCTTAAAATGTTGAGAGAGGTCAAATGTGGTTAGTACAGCAGAGAGATCTTTAGATAGGTAGAGGTGGCAAAGGCCAAACAAGAGGCATACGATGACATGTATGCCAGGTTGGACACTAAAGAAGGTGAAAAGGATCTATACAGGTTGGCCAGACAGAGGGATAAAGATGGAAAGGATGTGCAGCAGGTTAGGGTGATTAAGGATAGAGATGGAAATGTGTTGACTGGTGCTAGTAGTGTGCTGGATAGATGGAAATAATGCTTTGAGGAGTTGATGAATGAGGAAAATGAGAGAGAGAGGGATGAGTAGAGGAGCCAAGTGTGGTGGACCAGGAAGTGGCAATGATTAGTAAGGGGGAAGTTAGAAAGGCATTAAAGAGGATGACAAATGGAAAGGCAGTTGGTCCTGATGACATTCCTGTGGAGGTATGGAAACATCTAGGAGAGGTGGCTGTGGTGTTTTTGACCAGCTACATTATTTGCCTTGAGGATGTTGATGGAAAAGTACAGAGAAGGTCAGAAGGAGCTTCATTGTGTCTTTGTGGATCTAGAGAAAGCGTATGACAGAGTACCCAGAGAGGAACTAAGGTACTGCATGCGAAAGTCTGGAGTGGCAGAGAAGTATGTTAGAATAATACAGGACATGTATGAGGGCAGCAGAACAGTGGTGAGGTGTGCTGTAGGTGTGACAGAGGAGTTTAAGGTGGAGGTGGTACTGCATCAGGGATCAGCCCTGAGCTCTTTCCTGTTTGCAGTGGTGATGGAAAGGCTGATAGATGAGGTTAGACTGGAATCCCCGTGGACCATGAGGTTTGCAGATGACATTGTGATCTGCAGTGAAAGCAGGGAGCAGCTGGAGAAACAGTTAGAAAGATGGAGGCATGCACTGGAAAGAAGAGGAATGAAGATTAGCCCAAGTAAGACAGAATATATGTGCATGAATGAGAGGGGTGGTGGGGGAAGAGTGAGGCTACAGGGAGAAGAGATAGCAAGGGTGGAGGACTTTAAATACTTGGGGTCAACCGTCCAGAGCAATGGTGAGTGTGGTCAGGAAGTGAAGAAACGGGTCCAAGTAGGTTGGAACGGGTGGAGGAAGGTGTCAGGTGTGTTATGTGACGGAAGAGTCTCTGCTAGGATGAAGGGCAAAGTTTATAAAACAGTGGTGAGGTCAGCCATGATGTACGGATTAGAGACAGTGGTACTGAAGAGACAACAGGAAGCAGATCTGGAGGTGGTGGAAATGAAGATGTTGAGGTTTGCTCTTGGAGTGACCAGGTTGGATTAAATTAGAAAATAGCTCATCAGTGGAACAGCCAAGGTTAGATGTTTTGGAGACAACGTTAGAGAGAGCAGACTTCGAGATAGTGAGTATATTGGTAGAAGGGTGATGAGGATGGAGCTGCCAGGCAAGAGAGCTAGAGGAAGACCAAAGAGAAGGTTGATGGATGTAGTGAGGGAAGACGTGGGCAATTGGTGTTAGAGAGGATGATGCAGGAGATAGGCTTACATGGAAAAGGATGACACGCTGTAGCGACCCCTAACGGGACAAGCCGAAAGGAAAAGAAGAAGAAGATGTAAGACTAATTGTCCCGCTTTTAAAGAGTATGCAATTACCTACTTCGATTGGATGAGATTGAAGTGGGCTGTGGTGGTGTGCCCACACCAGTGCAGACATCCCATTGTAAATGTCCTGGTGGTACACTGGTCCACGAAAGTACCAAAACCGGGTCTAGCCCAAAAGCACTAAAGATTAGAAACTGCTGTCCTAGAGAACTGCACCAAATCAGCTGGTCGAGCAGTCCCATATTGTAAGTCTTTAATTATCTATCCCCCCCTGTTTGTTAACAGTGGTCACTTAACAAGCTTACAGTACATCCTTTTTCGCGTAACCTGAATAGTGGTCGGACCGCTGCATTCCATGTTTCACTGCGTTTTTTTAAATTTTACTTTGTTTCACTGCATTTGTTTTATTTTCTTTATCCCTATACACCAAAACTGAGAACACATTTCCTAGTTTAACCATGACTTCAAAACTTTCGTATCGACCAAGTACACTTGCTACATATCTTGGACCTTTACGGAAATTTATGGTGACAAATGACAGTCAAAAACATTAAAGATGAGCAAGATAACTCCTATAATAATCTGAATTTTATATTTTCTGTGATTCTGCCAAATGTAATGTAATTGATTGATTTCCACACACATTTTATGGACCGTCGTTGCTGACCTGATATTACTCCGACCGATATGATGGCTCAAATTTTGTATCCCTTCCAATGCTAATGCATTTTATTAACTACAAATGCTTCTTTACTTTGCTATATTTATTTTTTGCTATGTATTTTAATTTATGGATGGTTTGTTCATTCTTGGCTCTTAATTAGTTTTTCTCTCAGTATGTTTTGAGTGCCAAATTTTCAAATTTACTTTTGGAGCTCATCCATCCATCCATCCATCCATCCATTTTCTTAACCGCTTATCATCATTAGGGTTGCGGGCTGCCGTACTGCTTATCCTTACTAAGGTTGCGGGCGTGCTGGAGCCTATCCCAGCTATCTTCGGGCGGGAGGCGGGGTACACCTTGAATCGGTCACCAGCCAATAGCAGGGCACATAGAAACAAACAACCATTTGCACTCACATTCACACCTATGGGCAATTTAGAGTCTTCAATAAACCTACCACGCATGTTTTTGGGATGTGGGAGGAAACCGGAGTGCCCGGAGAAAACCCAAACATGCACGGGGAGAACATGCAAACTCCACAAAGGTGGGGCCGGGATTTGAACACTGGTCCCCAGAACTGTGAGGCAGATGTGCTAACCAGTCGGTGATGTGGTTTTGGAGCTCAATGAAATTGAATTTGAAAGTCTGGTTAAACAAAAAGGTCACACCAAAAATCAGAAACAGAAATTTGTGCATTTTCACTCTGTTTTAAAGATTTGTAACGTTCTTAATATTTATCAAAGGAAAAAAAAAACTATTTGCCCCATTCTCAAATTCTTATTTTTTGCATAGTTTGCCTGTAAATATCTGACAAAGATAACTCAAGTAAACATAAAATGCAGGTTTTTAGAAAAAAAACAACTATTCAAGGTACCTGGCCAAAGTAATAGCCCCCTAAATCTGATAAGTGTTTGGGCACTCAGCAGCAACCAATGAAATCAAGCATTTTCTATAACTGATTCAAGATGCCCCTCCTTGAGCCGTCACCTTATCGTGGTGGAGGGGTTTGTGTGTCCCAAAGATCCTAGGAGCTAAGTTGTCTGGGGCTTTATGCCCCTGGCAGGGTCATCCATGGCCTGACTGTTGTTTGTGCCTATGCACCAAACAGCAGTTCAGAGTACCCACCCTTTTTGGAGTCCTTGGAGGGGGTGATGGAGAGTGCTCCTGCTGGGGACTCCATCGTTCTGCTGGGGGACGCTCACATGGACAATGACAGTGAGACCTGGAAGGGCGTGATTGGGAGGAACGGCCCCCGCGATCAGAACCCGAGCGGTGTTCTGTTATTGGACTTCTGTGCTCATCACGGATTGTCCATAACGAACACCATGTTCAAGCATAAGGGTGTCCACACCTGCACTTGGCACCAGGACACCCTAGGTCGAATGAAAAAAAAATCCACAGTGTGGTTCACTGATTGTGATGTAATTTGTTCAAGATCTGATGGCATGTGGGTAGAAGTTGTCTTTTAGTCTCAATATTCTTGCTGCGACGCTCCTGTAGCATCTGCAAGATGGAAGAATTTTTAAAGAGTGTGTTGTGGATGTGTGCTGTCTGATAATGTTCTGTGCTCTCTTTGTGGCAATGAGTCGTTCACATCTCTGTGGAGATATTTTCTCTCACGCTTTCTTATAGAATTGTTTATAAATTGTTAATACATGGTAAATTATAAATCTTTTTTTAAACATGAATGGACGTTTTGCGGTCAGATGACAGCATTTCAATCGGACTTGAGTCACGATTTTGACGAGACCTTCCAAAAAAGTTCCAAAAAACTAATCAGTCGGATTATTTTTGTGTTTGCAAAAGACGAGCCTTTGTTCTTTTTGGTCAACAATGGTTTACGCCTCGGAACTCTGTCATGGATGCCATTTTTGCCCAGTCTCTCCTTTATTGTTGAGTCATGAAGACTGACCTTAACAGAGCCAAGGGAATCATGAGGTTCTGTCATGTTGTTGTCATGTTTTTTTTGTGACCTACTGCATGAGTTGTCGCTGTGCTCTTGAGGTAAATTTTGTAGGCCTGTCACTCCTGGGAAGGCTCACCACTGTTCTATCTTTTCTCCATTTTTGCATAACAACTCTCACTGTGCTTCACTGGAGTCCTAAAACTTTAGACATGGCTTTGTAACCCTTTCCAGCCTGATAGATGTCACTTACTTTGTCTCTCATCTGTTCTTGAATTTCTTTAGATCGGGACATTTTTTTTGCCGATTTTTGAGACTTCATGGTCGTATTTAAGTGATTTCTTGATTGAACAGGTCTGGAGGTAATCAGGCTTGGGTGTGGTCAGTGAAAATGAACTCAGCTTTCTAAATAATGAAATTAGCCACAGTTAATTCATGTTTTAATCAGGGTATCATTACTTTTTCACAAAGGCCCAGGTAGCTTTGAATGCTTTTTATTCATTTAAATAAAACCACCATTTAAAAACAGCAATTTATGTTGATTTGAGCTGTGTTTGTCCAATAGTTACATCAGTTTGAGGATCTTAAACATTAATGTGGGGAATCTATGCAAAAAAAAAAAAGAAAAACAACTGAGAAGCTGGCAAATAATTTTTCATGTCACTGTATACGCTGGAATCATCTTTCAAAGATCAGTCTGATAATTCTGGTCTCATGTAAATCAATTAATTTAACACAGATACCTACTTTTAGTTCATTCAGTGAGGTTGGTGGGTCGGGGAAATAAATGAGCACCAAGCACAACCCTCTGGTGCTCCTTCGAGAACCAGATGAAAATTGTTATTTTGCAACCCTGCTTATGTTGCTGACAGCAGCAACAAAAGAGGTCGCTGTTTGCAAAGTGAAGATTTACATTATAACAAAGTAGTGTTCGATTGGGTAGTTTAACATCAGAATGTGTGTTTGTTTTGGTATTTCTAGTCATCTATCCTCAAATTCTAACTCCATGTGTGGAAACTCGACTCAAATATATTCTCCCAATGGGCGACCACGAATGTTCTATGTCACCCATAGCGTATTGGAACCACAACGGAGTAGCTACTATAAATTGTATATTAATATCTTGAAGTACCTGATTTTGACAGTGGTAATGAGTCAATAAGCGAGTAGAACCATGACAAAGCAAATAATTACTATGTACTGGAAAGGGGTACTGTAGTTTGATTTCTAACCTGGTCTGGTCTTGGTGTTGATCAAAGGCCTTGAGTCTCTCACTGGAGGAGTAAGACTTTTGAGTTGGGACATGCACTTCTCGGTGGCCAATAGCACAGTCTTCACTTTCCCCTGAAGAATACAAATGACCAGACTTCACATCAATGGAAGATACTGTAGATTTGTAACACAAAAGATGACATTACCATGCTGTAGTTGAAGTTTACTTTCAAACAAGAAAAAGTAACATAGCAACAACTGAGTTAGTTTTTTAATGATAGTTTACACGCTCGAAGGAGTCCATTAGGGAAAGGGAAACAAATTAATTAACAAATCTATCTATCTCACCAGGATATGCCCCCTCCTTGTCCTTGTGGGCATCTGTGAGTGAGCAATATGGACGTCGCTCTTTCACTTCCATAATGCTTCCGGTGGTGTTGCTGGCAAACATTGAGGCATGCCGTGTAACAGCTAAATTGACAGGAAGTCAGGGAGGCAGAGTGAAAGAAGAAAGAGGGATATGAAGGAAGAAGAAGAACTCGTCCTGCGAACACAGTACACAAAGAAAGGCTTCATCACTATAATGTCTTGCACAATACTCATGGTTATGTCATAATCAACTATACTCAAACAACAAAACACACACACTATGATTCATAATGTTGTTGAAATTGCACTTATTTATGTTGACATTTTAGAAAAAAATCTAATTCTCGTCATTTATTGTATATAAGGCCACAAATATATTGGTCCGGCCCACTTGAGATCAAAGTGGAGTGAATGTGGCCCGTGAACTAAAATGAGTTTGACACCTTTGATGTAGTTTTCAGTCAACCCACCGTACATGTTTTTGGGATGTGGGAGGAAACCGGAGCACCCGGGAGAACATGCAAACTCCACAAAGTCGAAGGCCTCAGAACTAGGGTGAGGCCCTCAGAACTGTGAGGCGGATGTGCTAACCAGTCGGCCACCGTGGTGAGTTTGAGTTAACAAAAACAAGAACAAACTACCAAGCTGACAACAAAGCAACAAATGTTTTCTTGAAGGTTGTTAGTGTTATATGTTTCATAAATTGGACCTTATCAAAGAGCCAAAAGTTTAGCAATGTGTGATATACAGTACCGGATGAAAAATCACTACAAATGCTTGTAACCCAGTGTTATATATCAAATTTGATAACTGATTGTTTTCAGTCTAATTTGCACGTACCGTCCATCACAAAATTCACTTGTCAATCCATCCATTCATTTTCTTCTGCTTAGCCAAGGTTGGGTCACGGCAGTAGCTTTAGCAGGGACGCCCAGACTTCGTCTCCCCAGCCACTTCATCCAGCTCTTCCGGGGGCATCAATTCAGATGTGAACCGCTCCATTGAGAGTTGGAGATCACAGCTTGAAGAAGCCAACAGAACAACATCATCTGCAAAAAGCACCAAACCGGACCTTCTCTACGCCTCGGCTGCACCTAGAAATTCTGTCCATAAAAGTTATGAACAGAAGCGGTGACAGATGGCAGCCTTGGCGGAGTCCAACCCTCACCGCAAACGAGTCTGACTTACTGGTGGCAATGCGGACCAAAGTCTGACACTGGTCATACAGAGACAGAACAGCCCATATCCGGGTGTTTGGTACCCCATACTCCCGAAACACCCCACCACAGGACTCCCCGAGGGACACGGTCGTTCTCCAAGTCCACAAAACACATGTAGACTGGTTGGGCGAACTCCCATGCACCCTTGAGGACCCTACTGAGTTTGTCCACTTTTCCACGGCCAGGACAAGAAACCACACTGCTTTTCCTGAATCTGAGATTTGACTTCCCGATGGACCCTCCTCTCCAGCACTCCTGAATAGACCTTAGCAGGCAGGCTGAGGAGTGTGATCCCCCTGTAGTTGGAACCCATCCTCTGGTCCGCCTTCTTAAAAAGGGGGACCACCACCCAAGTCTGCCAATCCAGAGGCACTGTCCCAGATGTCCACAAGATGTTGCAGAGGTTTGTCAACTAGGACAGCCCCACAACATCCAGAGCCTTGCAGAATGCCAGGCAAATCTCATCCACCCCTGGGTCCTTGCACAGAGGAGCTTGTTAACCATCTCAGTGACCTCAACCCCAAAGATAGGAGAGCTCGCTTCAGAGACCCCAGACTCTGCTTTCTCATGGGAAGGCGTGTCAGTGGAATTGAGGAGTTCATGGAAGTATTCTCCCCACCGACTCACAACATCCCAAGTCAAGGTCAGCAGTGCCCCATCCCCACTATAAACAGTGTTGATGGTGCACTGCTTCCCCCTCCTGAGATGGCGTATGGTGGACCAGAATTTCCTCAAAGCTGTCCTGAAGTCCTTCTCCATGACCTTACCAAATTCCTCCCATGCCCGAGTTTTTGCCTAAGCGACCACCAAAGTTGGATTCCACTTGGCCAGCCGGTACCCATCAGCTACCTCAGGAGTCCCACAGGCCAAAAAGGCCCGATAGGACTCCTTCTTGATCTTGACGGCAACGGTTTCGGGGATTTCCGCCACGTCAGGCACCAACCACCTTAGGGCCACAGCTACTGTCGGCCGCCTCAGCAATGGAGGCGCGGAACATGGTCCACTCGGACTTAATGTCCCCCGCCTCCCCCAGGACGTGGGTAGGAGGTAGGAGTTGAAAATCCTTCTGACAGGGGATTCTGCCAGACGTTCCCAGCAGACCCTCACAATAGGTTTCGGCCTTCTTCTTCCCCCACCATCAAAGCCAACTCATCACCAGGTGGTGATCAGTTGACCACAGCGCCTCTCACCGTGGGCAACTCCAGAGTGGAAAAGAGTCCAACCCCTCTCGAGAGGACTGGTACCAGAGACCAAGCCGTGTGTGGAGGTGAGCCCGACTATCTAGTCGGAACTTCTCAACCTCACACACCAGCTCGGGCTCCTTCCCTGCCAGAGAGGTGGCATTCCACGTCCCTAGAGCCAGCTTCTGTAGCCGGGGATCGGATTGCCAAAGTCCCTGCCTTTGGTCACGGCCCAGCTCACACTGCATCCGACCCCTATGGCCCCTCCCATCGGTGGTGAGTCCATGGAAAGGGGAACCCACATTACTCTTTCGGGCTGTGCCATGGGTGCGAGCCCGGGCACCGAGCCCCACCTCCAGGCCTGGCTCCAGGGGGTGCCCCGGTGACCAGCGTCCAGGCGAGGCAAATCGAGGTCCAATATTTGTACTCATCATTCGGGGTCTTTGAGCGTGTTTTGTCTGGTCCCTCACCTAGGACCTGTTTGTCATGGGTGACAACTTAGCTCCTAGGATCACTGAGACACACAAACCCCTCCCACACGATAAGGTGACAGCTTCAGGAGGGAACTCACTTTTCGATGGTTATTAATTTATCATTGACTTTTTCAGATCAAACAACTTCTCCATAATGATAGTGTAATGGGTTAGATTATTTTAGGAGTAACAGTTTTGGGTTGGTGAATGTTGGTGAGTTCAGAAGATAATGTCTGTGTCATGGTCTGTGTGTTAGCTTAGATTATATTTAGCTATGTTTCATGTTTTCCTGTGTACCATGTTGTCTTGCTCATTAGGGTTTCATTTCCATTTGTTCTCGTCAGCCTAGTTCCTTGAGTCCACCAATCAGCTCCCTCCAGCCACTCGCGTCGTGTCTCGGCGGTCCTCATTGTCTTGCCAGTTCGCTTGTATTTTCTTCCCTGCTTTCTTTCAGTCCTTGTTGGTTCATTGTCGTAGGTCTATTGTTATTTGTCGTATGTCATCTGTTGTCATATCATGTCTCCTTGGCCCTGTCACGTTTTTATAGTGGTTAGTTTTTTTTTATTCCCCGGTGTTTCTTTGTTACTTTGTATTTGGATTTTGGACTTTGTTATTTTAGCTTTTTGCCTTCATGATCTTTGTCTCATTTTTTATTTTTTTTTGTGCTTGTAAAAATTCCAATTCCTTTTTTGAGATTGCTGCACTCCTGCCTTGTCTCCCTGCTTCCTTGCGCTTGGGTCCTCCATTTGTCTTACCTCTAACACCTCGAAAACCCTGGCTTGACAGATTACTTGAAATACTAGTTGTGTTGAGCTAAATAAATTGCTCTTAAACTTACAATAATTTGTAATACATTTAGGGAATCATTTTAATTCGGAATTCAGGTTGAATCATTTTGAGCGCAGCTAGAAAGTAATATACAACTTCTCACAATATATGACGATGGAAAAATGTAACATTAAATAACTTTTCAAATAAAAGATGAATGGACATTGAAAACACTTATCTTAATGTAATGTTGTTAATTAATTTCCCCATTTTGTAGTCCATATTATTGTCCAATTTGCTTCACTAGTTACAGCTGAGCCCTAGGAACCCATATTAACATCAGATGAGTGCTCATCATGCTAAGTTGAGTCACAATAATCTTGTGTCACTTCATGCTAGCAACAGCCTCGAGTGTGTGTCACTAGGAAGTAATGCTGTCTCTCAAGGCCCCTGAGTCAGGGGTCACCCTGAATATAGCTGTAGGGTATTCGAACACACTTGTTCATACATACACATATACTTGCTCTCACTCTGACATCATCCTGCAAGGAGACCTTGCCAATACTTGTCCGCTATTGCTTGTCGGGATCATCTGTACATATTCACGTAAGAAATGAGAACAGAAGATCAATTGTTCCAGTCCAATTGCTAATGAAAACCAACACCGAAATGCTAGCAGAAGATAGATATGAGTGACAGCTTGATGTGGAGAAAAATCATCTCCAGGAAGATGAAGAGTTCACTGACAGAGGAGGAAGAAGGTACAGAGGAGTCAGAGGAGGACATTTAGACAAAGCAGTGCAGCACAGTGTTTCCTCTGTAAAAATACATTAATTCAGATATTTAAATTAACATCTACAGTGATGTGAAAAAGTAATCCTCCAGTTCTCAAATTCTCACATTTTTGCATAGTTTCCCCACTTTAATGTTTAAGATCATCAAACAAATGTAAATATCAGACAAAATATAACCCAAGTGAACTTAAAATGCTGTTTTGAAATGGTGATTTCATTTATTAAAGAAAAAAAAAATCAGTTATCTGAAAAGGTAATCACCTCCTTTGTTACATCATGAATTAATTGTGGCTAATCACAATTTTTGGTTAATTTTCACTGATCACACCCAAGCCTCATTACCTTCAGACATGTTCAATCAAGAAATCATTTAAACAGAATCTGTCCTGACAAAATCAAGTCGGACAAAAGCTAAAAAAGCTGCAACAAAATGACAGGATCCAAAGAAATTCCATAACAGTCAATCAATAAAGTAATTGACATTTATCAGTCTGGAAAGGGTTACAAAAGCCATTTCTAAAGCTTTAAGATTCCAGCGAACCATTGGGAGAGCCATTATCCTCACATGGAGAAAACATGGAACAATGGTGAACCTTCCTAGGATTGCCCGGCCTAGAAAGATTACCCCAAGAGAACAGCAATAACTCATCCAGGCCACAAAGGAGCTCAAGACAACTTGTAAAGAACTGCAGGCCTCACTTTCCTCACTTAAGGTAAGTGTTCATGACACAATAATAACAAAGAAACTGGACAAAAATGGTATCAGAACCAGAATCAGAATCGTCTTTATTTGCCAAGTATGTCAAAACACACAAGAAATTTGTCTCCGGTACTTGGAGTCGCTCTAGTATAACAATAGACAGCCATTTTGAAAAAATAAAATAAATAAAAAAATTAGAGACATAAAAACATAAAAATACACTACGGAGAGACAAAGCCTCTAACAATTTATAATAGCATAGATGCATCTATGCAGCATCCATGGCAGAGTTCCAAGGCGAAAACCATTGCTGACCAAAAAGAACATTAAAGCTTGTCTTACTTTTGCAAAAAACAACAAAGCAAAAAAAACCATCTGAATGACTGCAAAGACTTTTTGGGGAGAATGTATTATACGGGGCGGCACGGTGACCGAATGGTTAGAGCGTCAGCCTCACAGTTCTGAGGACCCGGGTTCAATCCCCGGCCCCGCCTGTGTGGAGTTTGCATGTTCTCCCCGTGCCTGCGTGGGTTTTCTCCAGGCACTCCGGTTTCCTCCCACATCCCAAAAACATGCATTAATTGGAGACTCTAAATTGCCCGTAGGCATGACTGTGAGTGCGAATGGTTGTTTGTTTCTATGTGCCCTGCGATTGGCTGGCAACCAGTTCAGGGTGTACCCCGCCTCCTGCCCGATGATAGCTGAGATAGGCTCCAGCACGCCCGCGACCCTAGTGAGGAGAAGCGGCTCAGAAAATGGATGGATGGATGGATGTATTATACGGACTGACAAGATGAAGGTTGAGCTTTTTGGAACGTGTGTGTCTCGTTACATCTGGCGTAAATGTAGCACAGCATTTCGGAAAAACAACATCATACCAACGGTCAAACATGTTGGTGGTAGTTTGATGGTCATGAGATGCTTTTCTCCTTCAGGACCTGGACAACTTGCTGTGATTGATGGAACCATGAATGCTGCTCTTTAACAGAAAATCCTGAAGGAGAATGTTGAGCCGTCAGTTCGTGACCTCAAGCTGAAGCGAACTTGGGTTCTGTAGCAGGATAACGGTCCAAAACACACCATCAAGTCCAGTTCTAATTGGCTTACAAAAATACAATGAGGGTTTTGGAGTGGTCTAGTCAAAGTCCATACTTGAATGCAATTGAAATGCAGTGGCATGACCTGAACAAGGCCGATCATGCTTGAAATCCCTCAATTTTTGCTGAATTCAAACAATTCTGCAAGGAAGAGTGTGCTAAAATATATCTACAGAGATGTGAAGGACTCATTACCAGTTATATAAAATGCTTGATTTCAGTTGTTGCTGCTGAGGATGGCCCAACCAGTTATTAGGTTTAGGGGGTCATTACTTTGTCACAAAGCGCCACGTAACATTGAATATTTTCTTTTCCTTTATAAATGAAATCACCACTTAAAAAAACATTTTAAATTCACTTAGGTTACATTTGTCTGATATTTACATATTTTTGATGATCTTAAACAAAGTGGGGAAACTATGCAAAAATCTAAGAATTTGAGAAGGGGGCCAATACTTTTTCACAGCTCTGTATCAAATGTAATCAGTGTGTTTTGATTATTCTAGTATGGTTTCAGATGGTTTCTTTCTCCAGATAACGGCAACTGTATGCAATAATAATTGTTGCAGCTAAAGTTGTAAGTATTTGCAGCACCTTTATGAGAGACAGGAGAAAAATCTTCAATGTGACACCTGACTTGAGTGCAGTGAGGAGAATGCTCTTATGTAATTTATCGCTGAACTATACTTCTAGTAGCACGAATCGAATCTGAACTTGCGTGTATTCTACTGTTGACTCAACCACCTTTCTTTTTCTGCACTCTGGAGGCTATAGTAAGTACAGCGCCACATAGAGGTGAAACATCATATGGCACTTGAACTTTGGCGGCAGTCACCAGATAGCCGAAAGACTCACGGAAAGCTATTAAACATATTGAAACTGCCACTGTCAATCTTTTATCATGTTTTTTTTTTTTACCATCAACATTCACTTAAATGTTATTTATTAGATCAGAGGTGTCAAACTCATTTTTCTCACGGGCCACATTGTAGTTATGGCTTCCCTTGGAGGGCCGTTATGATTGTGAACCCATATAAAATATGGTCTCATATAATGACATATACACAACAAATTGATGGATAACTAGTTTTAAAATTAGAAGCCAATAAAATTTTTTCTCTATTATTACATTTATTCCAAAAAGGTGATTGTAACATAAAATGCTTGCAATATCTCAACATTATACAAGGCACCACTTTTGATATTTTCACAAGAAACATGAACTCGAAGTACATGATTTGCTTTTGTGGGCCACATAAAATGATGTTGCGGGCCGGGATCTTATTCTTTCGGTCATGACCTACAGCTTTGACCATAGGTGAGGGGAGGAACGTCGATCGACCGGTAAATTGAGAGCTTCACCTTTCGGCGTAGCTCCTTCTTCACCACAACGGACAGATACAAATTCCGCATCACTGCAGACGCTGCACCAATCCGCCTGTCGATCTCCAGTTCATTTCTTCCCTCACTCGTGAACAAGACCACAACACACTTGAACTCCTCCACTTGGGGTAGGATCTCATCCCCGACATGGAGAGGGCACTCCACCCTTTTCCGACTGAGGACCATGGCCTCAGATTTGGAGGTGCTGATTTTCATCCCAGCTGCTTCACACTTGGCTCCAAACCGCTCCAGTGAGTGTTGGAGATCATGGCTTGATGAAGCCAACAGAACCACATCATCTGCAAAAAGCAGAGATGCGATACTGAGGTCACCAAACCGGACCCCCTCTATGCCTCGGCTGCGCCTAGAAATTCTGTCCATAAAAGTTATGAACAGAATCGGTGACAAATGTCAGCCTTGTCGGAGTCCAACCCTCACCGGAAACGAGTCCGACTTACTGGCGGCAATGTGGACCAAACTCTGACACTGGGCATATCGGGATCGAACAGCCCGGATCATGGGGTTCGGTACCCCATACTCCCGAAGCACCCCCACACAGGACTCCCTGAGGTACACGGTCAAACGCCTTCTCCAAGTTCACAAAACACATGTAGACTGGTTGGGCGAACTCCCATGCACCCTTGAAGACCCTACTGAGCTGGTCCACTTTCCCACGGCCAGGACAAAAACCACACTGCTCCTCCTGAATCTGAGATTCGACTTCCCGATGGACCCTCCTCTCCAGGACTCCTGAATAGACGTCACCTGGCAGGCTGTGGAGTGTGATCCCCCTGTAGTTGAAACACACCCTCCGGTGTCCTTCTTAAAAAGGGGGACCACCACCCCAGTCTGCCAATCCAGAGGCACTGTCCCCTATGTGCACGCAATGTTGCAGAGACGTGTCAACCAGGACAGCCCCACAAAATCTAGAGCCTTTAGGAACTCCAGGCAAATCTGATCCACCTCTGGGGCCTTGCCACCCAGGAGCTTTTTAACCACCTTGGTGACCTCAACGCCAGAGATAGGAGAGCCCGCCTCAGAGACCCCAGACTCTGCTTCCTCATGGGAAAGCGTGTCGGTGGAATTGAGGAGGTCTTCGAAGTATACTCCCCACCGACACACAACGTCCCAAGTCGAGGTCAGCAGTGCCCCATCCCCACTATACACAGTGTTGATGGTGTCCTGCTTCCCCCTCCTGAGACGCCAGATGGTGGACCAGAATTTCCTCGAAGCTGTTCGGAAATCGTTCTCCATGGCCTCACCAAACTCCTCCCATGTCCGAGTTTTTGCCTCAATAACCACCAAATCTGCATTCCGCTGGGCCAGCCGGTACCCATCAGATGCCTCAGGAGTCCCACAGGCCAAAAAGGCCCGATAGGAGTCCTTCTTCAGCTTGACGGCATCCCTCACCCCTGATGTCCACCAACGGGTTCGGGGATGGCCCCCACGATGGGCACCGACCACCTTATGGCCACAGCTCCGGTCGGCCGCCTCAGCAATGGCGGCGCGTAACATGGTCCACTCCGACTCGATGTCCAGCGCCTGCTCCGGAACATGAGCAAAGTTCTGTCGGACGTGGGAGTTGAAACTCGTTCTGACAGGGGATTCTGCCAGACGTTCTCAGCAGACCCTCACAATACATTTGGGTCTGCCACGTCGGACCGGCATCTTCCCCCACCATGGGAGCCAACTCACCACCAGGTGGTGATCAGTTGACAGCTCCGCCCCTCTCTTCATCTTAGTGTCCAAGACATGCGGCCGCAGGTCCGATGACACGACCACAAAGTCTATCATCGAACTGCAACCTAGGACACCCTTATGCTTGAACATGGTGTTCGTTATGGACAATCCGTAGTGAGCACAGAAGTCCAATGACAGGGCACCACTCGGGTTCTGATTGGGGGGGCTGTTCCAATTATGCTCCTCCAGGTTTCACTGTCATTGCCCACATGAGCATTGAAGTCCCCCAGCAGAACGATGGAGTCACCAGCGGGAGAGCTCTCCAGCATTCCCTCCAAGGACTCCAAAAAGGGTGGGTTCTCTGAATTGCTGTTTGGTGCATAGATGATCATTATATTTTAAAACATCCTATACAATCTATCAAATGACAATGGTCTGCTAAAATAAGCTGTTTCCACACACTGCCGTCTTGTGGCTAAAGGACAATCAGATACGAATCGGAATCAATCATAACATTAATGTGTCATACTGTCTCAGGAGATGATTGCATAAAGAAAAACTTTGACACCGAGGCCTGCGATTGGCTGGCAACCAGTTCAGGGTGTACACCACCTCTCGCCCAAAGATAGCTGGGACAGGCTCCAGCACGCCCGCGACCCTAGTGAGGATAAGTGTTCTTACATGTCTCCAATGTTGCTCTCTGGATGAATGCTGTCTGATGACAATCGACAATTGAACTTTTATGCCCCCGAAAACGGGATTGTGGAGGCAGGGTTGGGGGGCAGTGCGGGTGCTGATCCCATTCTTGTGCCCACGAAAACTGATCGTCAAAGGGGGACGGCAATCGATGCCCACCAAATGCCCATTTTGATGCCCCCTCCATGTGTATGCCCGGGGCCGCCGTCCTGTCCGCCCCTCACACCGCTTTGCACTTCACTGGGTGCATTGGACATTTTTAAAAACCCCATGTGTGTGCTGTGTGACATGTCTCCACTCTCTAGGCATACAGACGAGAGCGTAGCGGGAGTCCTGCATATCTCGCCATGACAATGTTGCTGCCCTGAGTATTTCCTGTTTTTTTATTTTGCTCATTATTGTCAGATTAGTGTGTGACGGACATTTGTATTGGACATGAATCAAAATACGGAACAAATCAGGTCACGTATTGAACCAATAGGGGACGTGACATTTCATGGCCAAATAAGGGACGATTCGGTATTTTACAAGTCGGGTGGCAACCCTACATGCAAGTGTTTCGGAAAGGTTGCTGTGGGGTTTTTGACCAGGTTGTTCAATAGGAATAATGCCTGAGGAATAAAGTATTTGTGAAGGAGGTGAAGAAATGGATCCATGTTGGAACATGAGGAGGAAAGTGTCAGGTGTGTTATGTGACAGAAGAGTCTCTGTTTGGGTGAAGGGATAAATCAGAATCAGAATCATCTTTATTTGCCAAGTTTGTCCAAAAAACACATGATGTAGTAAGGGAAGACATGAGGGAACTTGGTGTTTGAGAGGAGGATGCAGAAGATAGGCTTAGATGTAAAAAGATGATGCGCTGTGGTGACCCCACAGAGGACAAGCCAAAAGGAAAAGATTTTCACTCATACTTTGTCAAATGGGTCATTTTTTTATGTTAACGTCTTTGTGTGTAAACTTGATTTCGAAATACAAATGCTTTTGTGCAATTGAAGGCCTGTGCATATCGTATGCTGTTTCAGTATTTACTGCATGTCAGATGGCATCCAATCTGTGTGTAATTTATAGAATTTATTTAAGAAGTTGAAAAGCGGTTTTAATTCTTGCTTTGAACCAAAAGGCCTTTATCAAAAAATGACTCGTGTTAGTTACAAACCTTTCTTGCTTAAATTACGGGTTAACAGTTTATGGCAAAGACTGATTTCTCGTCCATGTAGAACATCATATACTGTATGCCACCTTCATTTCATTTATCAGTGGATGTTGAAGAAGAAGCAAGAAACAAGGCTATCACAGAGCATCATTAGCAAACCTTCAAATGAGGTTACCAGTAAGGGACTTGCACAATCAAAAGCTAACTTTTTCATTGATAAAGACGTATCAGTTTTGAATCTGATGCTTACCTCGTTTTTGTTAATCTCTTGGCTATTCCAAAATTGCCAGAGAAATTAAGATAAATAGATCTGAAATTTAACCGCATTATTCTATTCTCTTTATTGACATGGCAATCATATGTCCTCTTCCCTTTGTTCGTCCTTCATTTGCACTGCTGCTCTATCCTATGTAATCTGACCTGAGTTTCAGAGTTCACAAGTGCAATCTACTTAATCTCTAACTCTCTTTCCCATCATCTAACTTCCCCTAACACTCACCTAATCCCCCATCTCTTCTCTCAGATTAAAATAGAGATGGGGAGGTGGAAAACAAGTTACGCTTGGAGGGAGGATATTCTCTGATAATGTAAAAACAGCTTGCACTTTACCTCGGTTGAATGAAAGGGGTGGGACAAAATATTGATATCGCTATACTGTCTGTTGGAATGTCATCATTTGCGGTCCCGTATTGATACACCAATATCCAATAACAATACAGTTTGTGTCAGGTGGCCACATACTTATTTTCACAATGACTGTATATGACAAATCAGTAAGCCTCTCAATGTGCTATCAACACAGCTCACCAAAATGTACTGTACTATGAAACAATTAAAATATTTTAATTACAGTCCGCAGTGTTTTTAACACGTCGCGCTGGCTTTATTTTTTTAACATCATACATGATTGACTGATTGATTAGTTAATGTTAAAAAAGCTGACACCTGGTGAAGTGGATGCATTACTTATTCTCAGTTTTTTTCAGTATGTTAATTACTGACTCATTAACTTCTTAGACAGTCCTTGTATGACAATTATTTAAACACTACAGAAATAATTGCCTGAACAGTTAATAAAGGTTTTATCATGGTGACTGTTTGAACTCTGGAACAAATAACTGCAAATATAATTACTCTCAATTGGAAAATCTTGTTTTTAAAGTCAACCAAATTGATGTCCCTCCAACTTGGATGATTCATGGTTAGGATAAGGTGCTAAACCCAAAGCTCTGGGCTGCTCCACTCCATCTGCACCGGGATCCTGTTCACTTGTTTCTATCAGGAGAGAAAGCTGTGATCTTAACACACAAAATCACCACATACTATTCTAAAACAAATTTGCTGCAGGACTTTTCCCCGCTGCCCAAGGAGGCCCTGCTCTTCCCTTTGCCTCCATCTTCATTCCAGGGGTCCAACGGCTCTCCTGTACCCCTCAAACGCTGTCCAATCAACCCTCTTATCTTAGGGCGCACTGCTGCTCCATGCCGCTGTTCACACCAGTGCCAAAGTGTGTTGCTTCTCCACCGCCATCCCAGGTGTGCACATTTGATGTGCTCAGTGCATGAGAGACCCCTCCACTCCATGAACGACAACAGTTGCTCGTTGCAACAGTTTAGAGGGAATTCTCTTCTGCCAAACCCACTGAGACA
Source organism: Phyllopteryx taeniolatus (assembly GCF_024500385.1). Taxonomy (NCBI): domain Eukaryota; kingdom Metazoa; phylum Chordata; class Actinopteri; order Syngnathiformes; family Syngnathidae; genus Phyllopteryx; species Phyllopteryx taeniolatus. The sequence goes on along the minus strand of NC_084505.1, from coordinate 3,029,963 downwards.
ACTAATAATGCGGAGAGGCGTAAAGCCTCGTTCCACTAGCAAATGGCCAAAAAGCCTCTGCTTGACTTTCCTCCTCTGCTTACCCAAAGTCACCCTCACAGGAAAGGGTCCACAATAAACCCAGTCGCAACCCACTCTCAACATCCCCTACCACACCCACCATAACAATATTTGGGGACTCCAACACTATTCTACTATCGTACCTTCAGTACCACACACTGCATGTTGGGATAATGTAGGATCCAAGTATTAGCTACTGGTGCAGAGCAAGGTGGAGCCACATAAATCGTCGACTGTGACACAATAATAATGACTATAATAGTTTGATCACACAGAACAATGTTTTATTATTATTTTGGTGTGTAAAGTTAACTTTTTGCATTCCGATTGCGGTCAAGTGTCACCCAAACTTCAGTGTCTGCTGCCTCGGCAGCTGCGCTGAGCAAGAAGCGCCGTGCACTTAGCTATTGTGAGCCGGCTGGCTGAGGAGGGCTGACAGTTCCCTATGGTGTGGAAGAGGACTTGTGGAGTACTGGTGGCCGGAGTTCCGTGCTGCTGGTAGGCAGGGTTCAGTCCACTGATTGAGCTCGATTGGTTGGATCGGATTGTTAGGTGGCGGTGCACCCATCTGGAGCCCTCCACCGGTGGCATTGAATTGGCTGCAAGGCTCAAATACATCCATTACGACTGATGCAGAATTACCACTTGTACAACATGTTGCTAGGCAGGAAGTCTGCATCCACTTCTTCCAGCGCTACAGTACATACTGTGAATATCAAAATTGTGATGTTGCACCGACGCAAAACTCATGCATGTTGCTCAGGTTCAATATTCTAGTGGGATCCTTGAGTGCAGTTTGTTGAAAACCTCAGCAAAAACTCACCATTTACTTGGCAAGAGGCAATCAGAACCAATAAACAAATACTATGAACTACTATGAAGGAAATACTTCTAGCCAAATTCATGAATTATACAATAATTGCAGCCTGTCAGACCAGGCATTATTGTCAGCTTGAGTTGGTTGCATGTCTCTAACTAACAATAGTTACCTTTACCACAACACAAAACCTAGCAGGCCCACAACAGTGGCCTATTACAGTATAATAAATTTTATTTATATAGGCCTACTTTGTTGCTCAAATGTTGTGTATTCCCCTCCACTTCTCCTTGTTGCCTTTAAAAATGGGAATATGAGATGCATAGAAGATGTCTAGCTTCACCTAATTTTCAGTCTTAATTTCTGGTCAGGCTTAAATTTCAATGGAATAATTTAAGAAATACAATTAACTAATACAATTAATGAATACCATAAATAACTCAATTGGGACTGTGTGTGTGCGTCTGTGTGAGTGTGCGTGTGTGTGTGTGTGTTTAAAACTGTGCCATTGGACACTGGGAGGAGAGGAAAACCAAACTGCACCACTTCTCTGCTGGCCCCAGATGCCACATCTCCAGCCTTACTGGGCCTTTCTGAAGCTTCAACGTTATAGAAGCCTTTGGCCCCAATCTAAAGTTACCGTCCTTATTCATATTTCCCAGCCAGACCAGAAAATTTTGCAGTAATGTGCTAACCTGCAGTATGCCACCCAGACCACTGCTCTGGACGACAACGATTAGTCAGCCCTAGTATTTTTATTACCACAGCAGAGAATGAACTGCCCCCATCTCCACAACTCCCCCATGCACTGCTCCATCTCCTAGTACAGCCCATCCTCTGCTGAATGTGTGCTCCCTTCAAAACAAAATGTTCATTATCTTTGACCTGGTTATTGGTAATAAACTAGACATTTTACTAACAGAGACATGGCTCGACATCACTTGTTGTTACGGAGGCCTGACCACCACATTTGAATTTTTTATTTTCTACAAGGGGGGCTAAGAAGGGATGCAGTACTGCATCACTTTTTAAAGAAAGATTGAACTCAAATGAGTTTTTTTTTAAAACTGGTGATCATAAAATACACACAATAGTGGTCAGACACAGCCAGGACACGACAACAGAGGACACACCAACTGACAATCTGTACGTTATGACGAGATCCAGGGTGTGTCCTCTGTTGTTGGTCGGCTGTGTGACGTACTGTTCAAAGTCCATGCAGCTTTAAAGGTTAAAAAACTATCTGGATATTTTATCCAAATTGTTGTCAACATGCAAATTTAAATGCCCAGTTATTACGATCCTATTGTAGGTGGCATCTATTACTGACAGTTATTCTGAAAATTCACTGACAAAAAAGCTGGAATGTTGGAGTGGCCTATAAATTGTGAGACAAAGGATTGGCAGGCTGCTAAAAACAAAGGCATGATATTGAAAGGATTTACAACTGTTATCCCTCAGGAGGCCCCGGTAAGAACAGTTAGAAAACACTACTTGACTTCTGAAATGGCTGCACATTTTATCAAGATTTTACAGAGCAACCCTGCTGACATGCTAGCTGCATGTGATTTTATTGACAATTTTAACAGCAAACTAAAGTCAATATTGAAATCTGTGTCCCCACTTTTAACTAAAACAATAAAAACATAAAAACCTATACCACCGTGGAGAAAAAGTAAATTTAAAACATTACAACGAAATTGCAGGAGTGCAGAGAGGTAGAGAAAAATCAAATTGATAGTTCACCAATAAATATTCCGTAAACAACTCAAAACCTACAATAACAAAGTCAAACAGGCAAGAATCTCCCTTTTCTCAAAACTCATCACAGACAACAAAAATAATCCCAAAGTTTTAACCAACACCAATTTAAAAACAGATCCCATGACTCCATCAGGGGCCATCAGTTTCAACTCCCACCTCCGGCAGAACTTCACCCACATCTCGGGGTAGGTGGGGAACATTGAGTTCGAATGGACTATGTTCCTCTATTGCCGAGGTGGCCGACCGGAGCTGTGGCCGTAAACTAGTCGTGGCGGCAATCCCCGAACCCGTTGGTGGACACCAGCGGTGAGGGATGCCGTCAAGCTGAAGAAGGAATCCTATCAGGCCTTTTTGGACTGTGGGACTCCTGAGGCAGCTGATGGGTACCGGCTGGCCAAGCGGAATGCGGCTTTGGTGGTCGCTGAGGCAAAAACTGGAGCATGGAGGGAGTTCGGTGAGGCCATGGAGAAAGACTTCTGGATGGCTTTCAGGAAATTTTGGTCCACCATCCGGCATCTCAGGAGGAGGAAGCAGTGCACCATCAACACTGTGTATCGTGGAGCTGGGGCGCTGCTGACCTCGACTCGGGACGTTGTGAGTCGGTGGGGAGAATATTTCGAAGACCTCCTCAATTCCACCGACACGCTTTCCCATGAGGAAGCAGAGTCTAGGTTCTCTGAGGCGGGCTCTCCTATCTCTGGGGTTGTGGTCACCGAGGTGGTTAGAAAGCTCCTCGGTGGCAAGGCCCCGGGGGTGGATGAGATTCGCCCGGAGTTCCTAAAGGCTCTCGATGTTCTAGGGCTGTCCTGGTTGACACACCTCTGCAACATCGCGTGGACATCAGGGACAGTGCCTCTGGGTTGGCAGACTGGGGTGTTGGTCCCCTTTTTTAAGAAGGAGGGTGTGTTCCAACTACAGGGGGATCACACTCCTCAGCATCCCTGGTAAGGTCTATTCAGGGGTGTTGGAGAGGAGGGTCCGCCGGGAAATTAAATCTCAGATTCAGGAGGAGCAGTGTGGTTTTTGTCCTGGCCGTGGAACAGTGGACCAGCTCTTTACCCACGGCAGGGTCCTTGAGGGTGCATGGGAGTTCGCCAAACCAGTCAACATGTGTTTTGTGGACTTGGAGAAGGCGTTCGACCGTGTCCCTTGTGGAGTCCTGTGGGGGATGCTTCAGGAGTATGGGGTACCGAACCACCTGTTCGGTCCCTGTACGACCGGAGTCAGAGTTTGGTCCGCATTGCCGGCAGTTAGTCAGACCCGTTTCCGGTGATGGTTGGACTCTGCCAAGGCTGCCCTTTGTCACCGATTCTGTTCATAACTTTTATGGACAGAATTTCTCGGCGCAGCCGAGGCGTAGAGGGGGTCCGGTTTGGTGGCCTCAGTATTGCATCTCTGCTTTTTGCAGCGGTTCGCAGCCGAGTGTGGCTGGGATGAGAATCGGCACCTCTAAACCTGAGACCGTGGTCCTCAGTCGGAAAAGGGTGGATTGCCCTCTCCAGGTCGGGGATGAGATCCTTCCCCAAGTGGAGGAGTTAAAAAATCTTGGGGTCTTGTTCATGAGTGAGGGAGGAATGGAACGAGAGATCAACAGGCGGATCGGTGCAGTGTCTGCAGTGATGCAAACTTTGTATCGGTGAGTTGTGGTGAAGAAGGTGCTAAGCCGAAAGGCGAAGCTCTCAATTTACCGGTCGATCTACGTTCCTACCCTCACCTATGGTCCCGAGCTGTGGGTCGTAACCGAAAGAACAAGACCTCGGATACAAGCGGCCGAAATGAGTTTCCTCCGCAAGGTGTCCGGGCTCTCCCTTAGAGATAGGGTGAGAAGCTCAGTTATCCAGGAGGGGCTCAGAGAAGAGCTGCTGCTCCTCCGCATTGAGAGGAGCCAGATGAGGTGGTTTGAGCATCTGTTTAGAATGCCTCCTGGACGCCTCCCCGGTGAGGTGTTACGGGCACGTCCTACCGGGTGGAGACCCCGGGGATGACGCTGGAGAGAAGTAGTCTCTTCTCTCAGCTTGCCTGGGAATGCCTCTGGATCCCCTCGGAAGAGCTGGAGGAAGTGGCTGGGGAGAGGGAAGTCTGGGCTTCCCTGCTGAGCCTGGTGCCCCCGCGACCTGACCTCGGATAAGCGGAAGACAAAGAATGGATGGCTGGATAGATGGATTAATCATGCAAAGCATATTGAGTTACAGTGACTGTTTTTTTGTCAGTGTCTTTATGTCTCAAAAGTGTTCTCTGTCAATTGACTGTCTGTTGTCGTACTAGAGCGGCTCCAACTACCGGAGACAAATACCTTGTGTGTTTTTTGGACATACTTGGCAAATAAAGATGATTCTGATTCTGATTTGATTATGATATAAATATTAGCTTTGTGATTGGTTTGTGCGCGTGAATAAATGTTAACAATGGCGAGCAAGGGAAGTGATGCACCATTGCCATATGAAATCCTATTGGTCGAAGTCAACGTGCGCTGTCGGAGAGCAGTCATTCAAATGTCACAATACACGAAGATTTCCCCCCAAAATCTAACATCTTTTTTATTTCGGCGTCATAAGGCTATATCGTAGGGCCATATCGTTGGTCGTGGATTATGTCACACTCCAAGAAATGTTGTCGTGCCCGACACATTTTGTCGGGAGATCTGAGAAATCGGCCACGATAGTAAATTGGGCTAATAAGTGGGCTAAAATCCTGTAGTCTGATCTAGGCATAACACGGAGGTGCTGATGCATGCTTTTATCTCCTGTCCTTTAGACTACTGCAATGTCTTGCTCTCCGGTCGTCCCAAAAAGAACATCTACACTCTACAACCACTCCAGAACTCAGCTGTTCATGTGCTTACGAAGACCACATTACATTAGTTTTAAGATCGGGGAGCCGGTTTTAGGATCGATTTTAAAGTTATTTTATTCATTTTTAAATGTCTCAATGGTCTAGGGCTGTCATATCTAGCCAATATGTTTTATCTTATCAAACCTCCTGGGTCATGAAGTCCACTGGCAGTGGGCTTTTAATCGTTCCAAAATCTAAAACAAAAACCCACGGAGAGGGTGCCTCGTTTTTATTTGATTAATTTCACATATTTATTCATTCAGGCTACCTATTTATAAATTACTTATTTTACTCATCTATCTATTTTATTTATTTTCATCATTTGTTTTGTATCTCTTATTTTTCTTTATAGTATCTCTTATTGTTCTTTAGCTTTTATCCTGTTTTTTAGTCTTTTAAAAAAAAAAAAATTTTATTCCACCGCCTCCTCATGGGAGACGGTGGAATAATAATAATCCACGCCAAGAGGTGTGTTCGGTTTGGCCTTGGGGATGTCATCCTGCACCCTTTTGGGGCTGGGAGAGGTGGGGGTCCCCGCACAATGTGGGGAGTCCCACCCAGCCTACCCCGGTCGTGGTGGTTTCTGTGGTGGTATCCTCTGTGGTTACGAGCTGTGGCACCTCTCGGTGTGGGTGGATCCCACAGTATCATGAGCTGCCCTGCAGTTGCTACTGTTGGAGCCTGGGTGGCGCTTTGCGCCCTCTCGCTATCTCTCTCTCCCATCCCCTCTCTCTTTCCAGCACCTTCCTCAGCCACGCACCTGTCACCAACCAACCCTCGTTACCACCTGCATTTAAGCCTGCCTGATCCCGGAAAACCTTGCCAGAGTATTACAGCTGCTCCAACGGTACAACGGCTCCCCAGTCTCCACATTAGCTACACTATTCCTTGTCTCCTTTCTGACCTCCATGTCCCTCCTTGTCCTCAGTGTCTCCTCCGTGTTCATCACCAAGTGAATTCCTACAGCCACGCCATCAAGCCAACTGCCTGGCCTCGTCACCACCTGCCACGCATTCCCTGCCACCACTACCCGCCTCATACTGCCTGCTTTCTGGTATACCGCCCTCTGGTAAACCACCACCATCTGCCATGCCGGTTGACCTCTCCCGTGTCACCGAAGAATATCATGATCTCGCCCCTGTTTTCAGTAAAGACCTGGCCATTTCTCTACCCTCCACCGCCCATATGACTGTGCAATTAATCTGATGCCGGGGGGCCCTCAACCTTTCCCGACTTCAGAAAAAGACAATGGAGGACTATATCCATGACTCTCTGGCTTCCGGACTCATTCGTCCTTCCTCGTCTCCAGTAGGGACTGGCTTCTTTTTTGTTGAGAAGAAAGACAACACCCTCCGCCCCTGTCTCGACTACCATGGACTCAATGACATCAACATTAAAAACAAAGCAACACTACCCCTCATTGACCCATCATTTGAACCCCTCTGGAATGCCCAAATATTTACCAAATTGGACCTACGAAACGCCTACCACCTCAACCATATCCGAGAGCGGGATGAATGGCTTTCAATACCCCTCTCAGACACTTTGAATATTTAGTCATGTCATTTGGATTAACCAACACCCCCACAGTCTTCCAAGCATTCATCAATGACGTTCTCCGTGACATTTTAAACCGGTTTGTTTTTGTTTACCTGGACAACATCCTCATTTTCCCTCCTCCCCCGAAGAACACCGTACTCATGTACGCCAAGTCCTCCAACGGCTCCTCCTGCCGAGAGGAATTACGACGTTGACAACTGAGAGCTGCTAGCCATTATTTGGGCATTGGAGGAATTGTGGCATTGGCTGGAGGGGACTGAAGTACCCTTTATCATCTGGACTGATCACAAGAACCTTGCCTACCTCCGTTCTGCCAAACACCTTAACCCCGACAAGCTCACTGGGCCCTCTTTCTGAGCCGATTTAATTTCAGCCTCTCCTTCCGACCTGGATCCCGCAACAGCAAACCCGACACCCTATCCCACATATACTCATCCCCCTCCAGCCCTGCCAAACACGAACCTATCCTCCCTCCCTCCTGCTTCGTTGGTGCTGCCACATGGAAGATTGAACGGATTGACAAACGCACTCAAAAGACTCACCCTGAACCCAAGACCGGACCGCCGAACCGTCTATTCGTACCTGATTCCGCACGCTCTGACGTCCTTCAGTGGACCCACTACTCCAAGCTCACGTGTCCTCCCAGCATCACCTGCACTTCATCCAGCAACATTTCTGGTGGCCCAGCCTGGTCAAGGACACCCGGAAATTTGTCCAAGCCTGCTCCGTCTGTGCCCGAGGGAAGGCTTCACACCTGCCTCCAGCTGGACAAACAAAATACTGCAATGCCTTAAAATAGTAAATAAAGTTTAATTTGATCCTTGACCACGCTTGTAACTCAAAACATATCGTACATATCTCAAAATCTCAAATCATCTTTCATTATTGAAATGAATAAAAATGCCATGAATCAATTCTTGCCTCCCAAAAACAAAAACAAAAATATTTATAAAGTATTTTTTAATGAGAAAAATAGCCCTCTATAATATTATGCTTCAACATTAATCAATGGCATACTTAAATAAAATTAAAAAGAGACAAAGTTTTTGTCACACCTCCGAGCAATGTACATTGCGGTGTTCATTCTGGTGTGAGCCTTGGCCACCTAGGGGCAGTTTTTGCCTTCAGAATCCATCCATCCATCCATTTTCTGAGCCGCTTCTCCTCACTAGGGTCGCGGGCGTGCTGGAGCCTATCCCAGCTGTCATCGGGCAGGAGGCGGGGTACACCCTGAACTGGTTGCCAGGCAACCGCAGGGCACATACAAACAAACAACCATTCGCACTCACAGTCACACCTACGGGCAATTTTAGAGTCTTCAATTAATGCATGTTTTTGGGATGTGGGAGGAAACCGGAGTGCCCGGAGAAAACCCACGCAGGCACGGGGAGAACATGCAAACTCCACACAGGCGGGGCCGGGGATTGAACCCGGGTCCTCAGAACTGTGAGGCTGACGCTCTAACCAGTCGTTCACCGTGCCACCGCCATCAAAATCTATTTTTATTTTTATTTTTTATAACATAGGTCAAAATGAGTCTGTGACATTGTTTAAGTTTGAAATCCTTGCGGTTTGTCGATTGAATGCAAAAAAACCAGAACTTGCAAAATGACCGGATCAGATATTCATGAACTTGTGACGTAGATTGTTAGTAACTATTCAAGTACCTTCCCACTTCATTTTTGTTACCCACCCACTCAAATCAGCTGAACGGCAACAAGAAATTTTCAGGTTTTAAGTGAACGAGTCTCAACGGCGGCTAAGCCATACAAATACTCTATAAAGTATACATATGTTGTGTTTTACAACAATAGTTAATTATATTTATAACTGAAATGTAACTGCAGATGAAGTAGTGAAGCTTACATTCATTGTAGCCAAAATGTGCCAAAATGCCACTCTTGAATGAAGAGGAAATATCTAATATACAACCCCAATTCCAATGAAGTTGGGAAGTTGTGTTAAACATAAATAAAAACAGAATACAATGATTTGCAAATCATGTTCAACCTATATTTAATTGAATACACTACAAAGACAAGCTATGTAATGTTCATACTGATAAACTTGATTGTTTTAGCAAATAATCATGAACTTGGAATTTTATTGCTGCAACACATTCCAAAAAACCTGCGACAGGTGGCAAAAAGACTGAGAAAGTTGAGGAATGCTCATCAAACACCTGAGAAAATAGTCGAACAGTTTCAGGACAATGTTCCTCAACGTACAATTGCAAGGAATTTAAGGATTTCATCATCTACGGTCCATAATATCATCAAAAGGTTCAGAGAATCTGGAGAAATCACTGCATGACTTTCTAATCAGAATCAGAATTAGAAGGCCAAAAACCAACATTGAGTGGCCGTGACCTTCAATCCCTCCCCCACTGCATCAAAAACCGACATCAATGTGTAAAAGATATCACCACATGGGCTTAGGAACACTTCAGAAAACCAATGTCAGTAAATACAGTTCGGCACAACATCCATAAGTGCAACTTGAAACTCTATTATGCAAAGAAAAAGCCATTTATCAAGAACACCCAGAAACGCCGCCAGCTTCTCTGGGCCCGAGCTCATCTAAGATGGACTGATGCAAAGCGGAAAAGTGTCCTGTGGTCCGACGAGTCCACATTTCAAATTGCTTTTGGAAATTGTGGACGTCGTATCCTCCAGGCCAAAGAGGAAAATAACCATCTGGACTGTTATGGACGCAAAGTTCAAAAGCCAGCATCTGTGATGGTATGGGGCTGTGTTATTGCCAATGGCATGGGTAACTTACACATCTGTGAAGGCACCATTAATGCTGAAAGGTACATACAGGTTTTGGAGAAACATATGCTGCCGTCTTTTTCATGGACGCCCCTGCTTAGACAATGCTAAACCACATTCTGCATGTGTTACAACAGCGTGGCTTCATAGTAAAAGAGAGCGGGTACTAGACTGGCCTGCCTGCAGTCACGACCTGTCTCCCATTGAAAATGTGTGGCGCATTATGAAGCGTAAAATACGACAACGGAGACCCCGGACGTTTGAACAGCTGAAGCTGTACATCAAACAAGAATGGGAAAGAATTCCACCTACAACACTTCAATCATTAATGTCCTCAGTTCCCAAACGTTTATTGAATGTTGTTAAAAGCAAAGGTGATGTAACACAGTGGTAAACATGACCCTGTCCCAGCATTTTTGGAAAGTGTTGCAGCCATAAAAGTGAATGATTATTTGCTAAAAACAATAAAGGTTATCAGTTTGAACATTAAATATCTTGTCTTTGTCCATCCATCCATCCATTTTCTGAGCCGCTTCTCCTCACTAGGGTCGTGGGCTTGCTGGAGCCTATCCCAGCTATCTTCGGGCAGGAGCCGAGGTACACCCTGAACCGGTCGCCAGCCAATTGCAGGGCACATATAAACAAACAACCACTCGCACACACATTCACACCTACGGGCAATTTAGAGTCTTAAATCAACCAACCACGCATGTTTTTGGGATGTGGGAGGAAACTGGAGTGCCCGGATAAAACCTACGCAGGCAAAGGGAGAACATGCAAACTCCACACAGGCGGGGCCGGGGATTTAACCCCGGTCCTCAGAACTGTGAGGCAGACCCTCCAACCAGTCGTCCCACTGTGTTGCTAATTAATAATTTTTGAAGATATTTTATTATTTTTCTCATTTCAAGCAATCTTATAAAGTGTAGTTCTCTGACTGCAATGGCAGATAATTTCAATTGTTTCTGTTCTGAAGCCTGTCAAACCAATTACATATTATGTATATTTAGATTATTGCAGTGTAGCAAAGTACAGCCAACCCTGGATTTAAACTCACTTTCCAAAATTGGCAGACAAAGTCACTAACTAATGTTCTCAACACACTCAGGCATAGCTATTAATGTCCACCTGCATGCTGGCATTCATCTTTTTCATACCAAACAGTCCCACAGAAGCAATATGTTTTAGTCAAACTCAAAATGTTTTATTTCTTAAACAAGAGCAGTAGTGATGGAAGAATGCTCAAGATACACATGCACACTCATCTATGAGTGAGCACCACACAAAGTCAGCATGATAGCAAGCTATTAATGTACGGAAGTGTATTGCTGCCACACAACAGAAAAAAATAAAAAAGGTTCAGTTTTACATTATAAGGTAATAAGTTATAATGTGTACGACTGGTTAGAGAAACCCCACGCAGGCACGGGGAGACCAACTTTTTCACATTATAACATGAAACTTATCACATTATAATGTGAAACCTATTACGTTGTAACGTGATACTGAACTTTTTTATTTTTTTATTTCTTCTGCTGTGGCAGCAATACTTTATTAAGGCACCTGACTTGAATTGCTCCTTGTGGACTGTAAGTAACCAATGTAAGCAAACTTGCAGAGGTACAATGCAAAATTACAATTTTACAATGAAAGGTACAATGAGATGTAAAAGTAAATAGCAATTTCACCAGACAGCGAGTGAATTTAGAATTTCACCGGAAAGTCTATATGTCAACACGGAACGCGGAAGTGTGTGCATAGAGACAGAGCATAGACATACAGTATATAGACATCCAAATACATCAATGTCTATGCATAGACATCTATGGAGACTGAACTGCGACAGATGTAACGTCTGTCACTTCAGGGCAATGGCATGTTCTGCCCCACATTGGACCCTATCTCTTGCAGTAAAGAAGAGCTGCCATTACTACACATGCCAAACTTTTAATGAGAGTAAATGGGGAAGGATTTCTGCATCCCGACCCGAAAATTTGTCATTTCAGACAACAGAGATGAACGAAACAACTTTACCAATCATGAACTATAAAAAATGTTCATGCTCATCTAAAAATCGGTGTACTTATATTTAAAAATATCTTTTTTTACAACGTATATTTTTATCTAAGTTTTGGTCTTCAAGGAAAGTAATACGCTGACGACCATGCCTTTGTTTTAGTAATGACTAATGAAACAGATGAAACACACTATATTCTTAACTATCCATAACTAAAATGCACACAATGACTAACTACAATATTGAAAAAAGGCAAAATATTTATAAACGGAGCCGTCTGGGGCAATGATGTCACGTGACGCTTTGCACTTTTTCCGCACATAGTCAGTCAACTCACGTGTACCCCAGCAACCAGCGACGCAAACACAATGGACGATGACGAGGGATTGGCATACTTAAACTGGAAATACAGTCACTACCTCGAGTTTCTTTAAAAAGGACAATACTAAGGTTCGTTGTACACTATGCGCACGCATGCACACACAAACACACACACACACACACATACACACACACACACACACACACACATATAGTTGCCTTCATAGACCCCCACACAATCGGCAGGGTTGCTACAGTCTGTGTCTATCTATCTATCTATCTATCTCTCTATCTCTCTATCTATCTATCCATTTTCTGAGCCGCTTCTCCTCACTAGGGTCGCGGGCGTGCTGGAGCCTATCCCAGCTGTCATCGGGCAGGAGGCGGGGTACACCCTGAACTGGTTGCCAGCCAATCGCAGGGCACATACAAACAAACAACCATTCACACTCACATTCACACCTATGGGCAATTAAGAGTCTCCAATTAATGCATGTTTTTGGGATGTGGGAGGAAAGTGCCCGGAGAAAACCCATGCAGGCACGGGGAGAACATGCAAACTCCACACAGGCGGGGCCAGGGATTGAACCCGGGTCCTCAGAACTGTGAGGCTGACGCTCTAACCAGTCATCCGCCGTGCCACCCTATCTATCTATCTATCTATCTATCTATCTATCTATCTATCTATCTATCTATCTATCTATCTATCTATCTATCTATCTATCTATCTATCTATCTATCTATCTGTAGTGTACTGACTAAAATGTGTTGAACTGTATTTGTTTGAATTGCTGTTGTGAAAACTAGTTAAAAGTTTGTTTGGTTCTTTGTGTGGATGGATACTGGGGTGTCCTGCGTTCTGAGGGGTCTGTGAACATTTCAGGGTTTTTTTTTGTTTTAATGATTGATTGAAGGGGTGGTGCGTCCAATGGGATTGGAGGAAGGAGGTGGGTCGTGGGGAGGAAGAGCGGGAGATGCGGCGGGGAAAGAAGAGTTTTTTTGAGGGGTCTGGATCTGGTTTTTCAACGCGAACGGATTTTTGACTGTTTTCAACGCGAACGGATTTCTGACTCTTTTCAACGCGAACGGATTTACTCTTTCAAAGCCACGGGTCCTGCCTGCTCAACGCCACGGGTCCTGCCTGCTCAAGGCCACCGGGCTGCCGCTTCGACGCTACGGGATCCAGTCGCTGTGCCTACTGAAGCGTTTTGAGGGCGCGTTCCTACGACAATCGGTTTGGGTTTCTTTTCCCCAGTGAACTGAGGGTTCAACGGTTTTGTGAGTACATGTCATGAGGGCTACATATCTATCTATCTATCTATCTATCTATCTATCTAGCTAGATATCTAGCTATCTCTCTATCAGTTAAGATTCTTTAAATGTGGCATTTAACTACACTCATATTTAAGTTATTGGTTCATGTTGATGACATCATTCTGTAATTTGTGTGGCGTACATTACCAAGTAATGGGTACGGTTAAGCTAATGCTTTTTTACACTTTGTGTACCGTTTTATTTATAGAGTATGGACTGTATGTGAGAGATATTCAATTTGTATTCCATCCATCCATTTTCAACACCGCTTATCCTGGTTAGGGTCGCGGGACGCTGGAGCCTATCCCAGCTGACTTCGGGCGAAAGGCGGACTACACCCTGAACTGGTCGCCAGTCAGTCGCAGGGCACATATAGACACGGACAACCATTCGCACTCACATTCACACCGTCACTGAGTGGGAACTGAACCCACGCTGCCTCCACCAAAGTCAGGCGAGTGTACCACTACACCATCAGTGACTTCAATTTGTATTAGTTACAGTATATTTAGGTAGCCTTGTATGAAGTCATCTTAAATTAGAATTCCGGCATCACACCGATAAGATTATTCAGTACACCTGCAAGTACAACGTCAATGATTAATAGAGGCAGTGGTATTAATATCAAACATTGTGTAAGAGTTAATAAAATATAATAATACTAGAAACCTTATATAGACCCATATACAACCATTTTTTGCAACTGGGATACTAGAGTGTGATAGTCACAGAGAATATGATCCAGTTTAAACAAAATAGCAGCGATAGAAATATTAAGCTAGCATTAACACTGCTACGCTGGTAGCATGATATAACACTAAATGTATCGGTTTGTTTTATTTTTTGGAATATGCAATTAATAAAAAATGCAAAACAGATGAAAAACGTACCTGTCGAGCAGAAATGTTGCTAATTCCGCATCGCTTCTGAATCCTCTCAGTTGCCTGAGGTCCCCTCAATCTCCTTCTGTTTGCTACTCTTGCGCATTTGTTAGTTAATGAGGGATAGGGATTTTTTTTCCCCAGAGGTGGATACTCCCAAATAGCAAAGATCCTGAAGCCCAAGCTAACAGGTCAGCGCAAGGCTGCGGGCATGTGCTGGTTACCAGCTATGAGTGTGCCTGTGGTGCACGGCAAAAGATTGACATTGATGAATGATGATTGTTCTTCCCCAGGTGCATTGGTTTCTAAATGGCGCAGTGTTTTCATTTATTTATTTATTTATTTTTTAACTCCTTTAATCTATATAATCTTATTCTGAAAATTCATCCATCCATCCATCCATTTTCTGAGCCACTTCTCCTCACTAGGGTCGCGGGCGTGCTGGAGCCTATCCCAGCTATCATCGGGCAGGAGGCGGTGTACACCCTGAACTGGTTGCCAGCCAATCGCACAGCACATACAAACAAACAACCATTCGCACTCACATTCACACCTACAGGCAATTTAGAGTTGTCAATTAACCTACTACGCATGTTTTGGGGATGTGGGAGGAAACTGGAGTGCCCGGAGAAAACCCACGCAGGCACGGGGAGAACATGCAAACTCCACACAGGCGGGGACGGGAATTGAACCCCGCACCTCAGCTTCGAAGCCACTGAGGTAAATGAAAAGCAACAGTTGTAAATGTGCATTTGTTAACAAGCTGTAGTTGTGGTTACTTTGCTATTGAATGTTCAGGTTGCTTACAGATTATGATAAATCAGTTTTGTTTTGGTTTTTTTGGGGGGGGAGGGAAATTAATGCTTTCCAGAGGACATAGGACAATAAGTAAATCAAATGCAAATTTGTAATAGTGATATGTTTTCTATGGTTATGGCAATGACATCATAATGACACAAAAAAAACAAGTACCAGTCACTGTGGAGAGATCAAGGTATTATCTCACTGATTAGGCTGCCATTTGTGCTATTTTCATGAACGGAATTAACCTCCCATAATCCGCATCTGACATTTTCACCAGCTGGACTTGAATAAGGATGAAATTACATTTGCATACAAGACCACTCAATCCCCTGATTCCTCACATTTAAATTTTAGAAGTGTTTTTTTTTTTTCTTTTCTAAGACAAGGTAAACGTAATAACATATCTAAAGGCCTAAGAGGCCCTTTCAACAGGGCCCACACTGTCCTCATCTAAGGCAGAATAATTTCTAAAAACATACATACAAACAAACAAACTCATCAAACAACGTCCATTCTGTAATTATGCATCGATTTGCTGTAGTGCTTATTCTGTGCAGCATCAAAAGGATCACAAGTCTCTCCCAGCTGCCACTGGGTTCAAGGTCATATGCAACCTAGACAAATCATCATTCGGTGACATTCAACAGTGAGGAGCATATATTCTGCATGACCAGATTTCCTGTCTATAATCCCAACATACTTTCTTAATCTATTCACACAAAAACACACTTACCAGTATTAATTTCACAATATAATGATTAAATTAAGTAAGGTGTCTGGCTCAGTTAGTAGAGCGGGTCCTCCAGTGACCTAAGGGTCGCCGGTTTGAATCCTGTATGTCAAAGTGTCCTAGGGCAAGACACTAAACCGTAATTTGCTCCCATATAACTGGTAGTTTACATGGTAGAAGTTAACCTTTCACAAATTTCCTGCTGCAACTTGTGAGTTATTCTTCCCTTTTGATGTACAATTATTAACTCATCTCATACTGCTTTAACAGTAAACATAAGCCAGCCAATATCATCACCATGCACTATAATGAGAGCTGTGTCTAATAATTTGACAACCTCAATTAGTTATAGTGAGACACTTCTACACAGCGGTCATCGAATCAGTCCTGTGTTCTTCCATCACAGTCTGGTTTGGTGCTGCTACAAAAAAGGACAAACTCCGACTGCAACGGACAATCAAAACTGCTGAAAGGATTGTCGGTACCCCCCTACCCACCCTTGAGGACTTGCACGCTCCCAGAACTAAGACAAGGGCGTGCAAAATCCTCTCGGACCCTCCGCAGCCTGGTCACCAGCTCTCCCAGCTCCTTCCCTCAGGTAGGCGCTACCGATCAATGCAAACTAGAACTAGTAGACATTCCAACAGCTTCTTCCCTCTTGCAATCAACTTCTTAAACAGCTAACCTATAATTCCATTACAACAAGCTGGCAATTTTTTGACTTGAGTTCGTTGTCACATTTCTGTGGGGCCAATTATGTATTATTCGTGCACTCACTGTAGTTGTCTCGCCATGCTGCACTATTTGCATATACTGGCCACTCATGCCAGAGTAGCATCTGCTCCATTTGCACACTGATTGAGGAGTATCTGTAACATTTGCACAACCAACATTGTCCCAGATTATCGCACTACTCGTCACTTTAAACCGCATACACTCCTTGAAGTCTCAGCGCCCTTTGCACAATGGTCATTGCACCGGACTATTGCAATATTAGTCATTCAAACTGCTCTAAGTGCTAGAGGACTCTGCATCTTTTTGCACAATTGTTTTTTGTCAATGTGCTGTGATGGATAGGCTGACAGTTGAGGTTAGACTGGAATCCCCGTGGACCATGATGTTTGCAGATGACATTGTGATCTGCAGTGAAAGCAGGGAGCAGCTGGAGGAACAGTTAGAAAGATGGAGGCATGCACTGGAAAGCAGAGGAATGAAGATTAGCCGAAGTAAAACAGAATATATGTGCATGAATGAGAGGGGTGGTGGGGGAAGAATGAGGCTACAGGGAGAAGAGATGGCAAGGGTAGAGGACTTTAAATACTTGGGGTCAACCGTCCAGAGCAATGGTGAGTGTGGTCAGGAAGTGAAGAAACGGGTCCAAGCAGGTTGGAACGGGTGGAGGAAGGTGTCAGGTGTGTTATGTGACAGAAGAGTCTCTGCTAGGATGAAGGGCAAAGTTTATAAAACAGTGGTGAGGCCAGCCATGATGTATGGATTAGAGACAGTGGCACTGAAGAGAAAACAGGAAGCAGAGCTGGAGGTGGCGGAAATGAAGATGTTGAGGTTCGCTCTCGGAGTGACCAGGTTGGATAAAATTAGAAATGAGCTCATCAGAGGGACAGCCAAGGTTCGATGTTTTGGAGACAAAGTTAGAGAGAGCAGACTTCAATGGTTTGGACACGTCCAGAGGAGAGAGAGTGAGTATATTGGTAGAAGGATGATGAGGATGGAGCTCCCAGGCAAGAGAGCTAGAGGAAGACCAAAGAGAAGGTTGATGGATGTCGTGAGGGAAGACATGATGGCAGTTGGTGTTCGAGAGGAGGATGCAGGAGATAGGCTCTCATGGAAAAGGATGACGCGCTGTGGCGACCCCTAACGGGACAAGCCGAAAGGAAAAGAAGAAGAAGTTTTTTGTCAATGTCTTTATGTCTCCAAAGTGTTCTGTAAATTGACTGTCTGTTGTACTAGAGCGGCTCCAACTACCGGAGACAAATTCCTTGTGTGTTTTGGACATACTTGGCAAATAAAGATGATTCTGATTCTGATTAGAAAGTCAAGAATATTACAAACAGGTCTTAGTCAAAGGGCATACAATTCTACACCTCTAAAAATGAGAAACACATTAATGAACATATAGCTCTCTCAATATCTCACTGTCAGTGTCACTCAAAACTGTACATTATCTTCAGTTGCTATTATCTTGTTGGTACCCCCCAACCCACCCATGCAAAATCCAATTGGACCCTCCACATCCTGATCACCATCTCTTCCAGCTCCTTCCCTCAGGTTGGCGCTACCGAACAATGCAAACCAAAACAAGCAGACATTCCAACAGGTTCTTCCCGCTTGCCATTAACTTCTTAAACATTTAACTTACAATTCCATTGCAACATGCTGCCAATTTTTGTCTTGAGTTTGTTGTCACATTTCAGTCGGGCCAATTATACATTACCCGTGCTCTCACTGTAGTAGTCTCGCCACACTGCACTATTTGCATATCTGTTGTTGACCAATACTGGCCACTTATCTGCCTGAGGAGCATCTGCAACATTTGCACATCGACATTCTCCCAGATTATCGCACTACTAGTCACTTTAAACTGCATACATTTCTTGAAGTCTCGGCGCCCTTTGCACAATGGTCATTGCACCGGACTATTGTTCTATTAGTCATTTCAAACTGCTCTAATTGCTAGAGGACTCGGTATATTTTTGCACAATTGTCAAAAAAAATAATAATAATGTACCGGCATTACCACATTACTTGCAACCTTTTATTGCTCAGTGACTGTTTTTTTTTTTTTAAATGTCTTTGTGTTTCAAAAGTTGTCGTACTAGAGCGGCTCCAACTACCGGAGACAAATTCGTTGTATGTTTTTGACATATTTGGCAAATAAAGATGATTCTGATTCTGATTCTTTGTCAGGCCAAAATATTTGAGCTCTTATTATGCTCTGCAAGTGGTCATAATGTGTATCTTGCACATATAAAATGTACCACACTAAAATGCAGGCAATATTTCTGAAACCACATGGACATTGTCACAAAACTAGTAATGAAATCAAAGACATCCATTCATTGTGTATTTTTGGTTTCCAAGACCACAAAACTGATGTGTGTTGCTTCTTTCAGTAAATATCAATACCATACAGGTAGCCGTCAAGTTGACGGACAGCTATATTACAATGCAAGAACAGTAAACCAGTTTGTAGTGAGAACCCTGAAGGTACAGAAAAGACTAGCAATCAACAGTTTGATATTGTTTTATTTGTCAAATTCCACTGTACCACGTGTAAGTAAAGAGAAAACTGATCCGTCATGCTCTGTTCAACGCTCAGCAACCACCCTCATTAATTCAAGCCATATGCATGATACACTACAATAAGCAGAAGCAGCTCTCAGAATGCTTCAGCGGAAACAGATTTTCGTCAAGAGTTGACTTCCACATTTGACAAAAACAGAAATTAGCAATTCATTTGTATGTTGATTTTCCTTTTCTTTCATTGTTTTCTGCCCTTCTTTATCACAATCTCTTGTTCCCTGCACTGGCTCAAATTGCAGAGTACATAGATTTTTTTGTGATGAGATTGAGAATGCGACCCCCCCACCCCTCCCCAAATTTGAGAAGAATAGCCTAATCAAGACAAATTAGTTCTAAACTTCTCTATTTTTAATGGCACATTTAGCGAGAAAAGATATAAAAATAGACAGCACAATGCATTGCATAGTGAATAACTGAGACATTGAGAAGTATTTGAGTTAGAAGAGACAGAAGTACATAGATGAAAGCTCTTGGAGGTTCGTTTAACTTATCAAGTTTAACATGGTCTCACAGTTAAAGAGCAGTGCACCACCAAGCGCTTCCGAAACTGCAAAACTAAGCAGTGAAAAAGACGGACATATAAAGGATAAGGCACTTTTGCTGACAGGTGATCATTAGTGAGAGAGGACCTGTGTCTAAATTTTAATATCAACAAAGTTTGAGCATAGTGAATGCTAGTATATGCAATGTTTGGAAGATTACTTTGGAGGTCTAGTTGGTGTTATGACAAAATATAGTCTATATACTTTTATTATATGTTTCCTTAGTTTCTGTGTGATTTTTATTACTTCAATAGTTCTTTGTTCTTGTGTGACTTTTTCAAATGTATCTGGTAGCTTAATTGTTTTTTCCTCCCTTACCAGTGGCTCTCCCAGCCTCCCTTTTCTCTCAAGGACAAGATAACTGTGTGAATAGGGCTTTCTTCCTTGACTCCCTCCGATTTCCTTTAATTGTGCATTGGTCTTCCATGTTCATCAGAGTCAGAAAGAGGAGCAAAGCAACTGTAAGCTCTCTGACTGTCTCTCTCAAATATTTCATTAAAATTACAAAAGACAAGATTGTTTCCTGATTTAATTCCAAAACAAACTTGGTGTCAGAAGTGGGATCTCAGGATTGACTGTCAAACCAGGGATTGGACAGAGACCGATCATCCAAGACAAGTAACTGTCTTGCCCCTTACCCAAGGCATTTGGACCGGGGGACTGACCGGCCCCTGGACAACTGACTGTCGCCTTGAGATCCATACGGACCTGCGTTGTCCTCCAGATAAAGAACTATGGTAAAATAATTCAACCATTTCTGATTTCACACAGTGGAAAGCGATGTACTATGTTTGAAACAATCATGCCTTTGTTCAACTCGGTATTTGCTCGCTCCAGCTTCCATTGAGAGTAAGGCCAGGTTTAAAGTCCAAGGGAATGCTACCTCTCATGTTATGTTTGGGTGATAGTCTCTCTAAAAGCAACACACCTTGTCTCGTCTCTATTGTCTCTAACAGCACCGCAGGTTTAAAGTCCAGATGGGCTATATTCTCCCCCGAAAACACCAAAAACAGGTTTAAAGTCCTAAGAGACGACCATTTCCAAGATGTTCGAACACTGTAGAAGGAGAACCGCTTCCGGTAAGAGGTGAAATGGGCAGTTGGGAAAGCAAAAAAGAGTAACACCGAATCACCAGTATACACATCACCTTGAGAACAAAAAATTAAAGTCAAGGATTTTGAACATTTAGAGAAGAATTTCTAATGTCTGGAAATGTGGTTGACAGTTAGATTTAGATGCGAACGGGGACAGAAGTTTTCTGAGAAAAACTACATGTAGGGAAAGTTACTGATAACTGTGTATCGCCTGTGGTCAAATCTGTCCGAGTTGGTCTAGGGGAGGATGTCAGGTGTCAGTTGCGAGCCGGGTTCCACAGTGGCCTCCACAAATCAATCACCCTATGACAACGATCAAGGAGAGTGCAATCTGGAAGAAGACCAACAACACAACGCCTCCTGCGACCCACAGCACGGCCTTTTCACACACAGCATTTCTGCGGTCATCTACCTTCCAAACAGAGCCTGCTGCAGTACCTCACAAGACCAGCCACCTCCCTCCCACACTGCCTGGCCTTGTAGAATGCACTCGACAATATTGTCATGGACAGCAAAGCATCGCTGAACCAGATTTGAGGAGGTTGGGGCCGGATACTGGACAAGGGAGGGAATCCGCAGTGGGAAGAATATTCTTCACTTACGTTAGATAGACATTGGATCAGAGACTGACCGAAGAAGAAAAAAAAAAAAAAAGTGGCAAGACTTTAGTAAGATCGATGGTGGGGGACCCAGGTCGTCCAACCTCTGGCTGACTCCCGGCGGCCCCATAGACAGAGCGACGCTTAACTGGTGATATGCAAACACACACTGCATCAACATTTGCTGTTTCTTTTTGTTATTTTTTTGCAATGAAGACACGCTTGGCACTGTTAACATTGCTGCGCTTAGGCTAGTTATTTAATTTAGTCACCACCAGACATTCATTTACACACTTATGGAGTTAATGTATGCAACTATGAAGTATAATTGATATTTAATTTATTTTTTCTTCCTCCTTCCTCTCCAGTTATGACTTTGCGTAATTTTTTGTTTTTGTGTTGTGTGGTCTGTTCTCCTAACCAAAATACTGCACATATCTCAGGCGGAGCAAACTTCAGCATGATTAGCTAATATCTGAAGTGTGCCCTGCTTCCTGATTCATCCAAACCCTTTGTTCAATTTGTGGCCGAGCATCATGGCGACCTCCTTCGCCTAGTGGAGTACTTCTTTCGTCAACTTGATCCAATGGCATGGGGCCTTCTTGCGTGCCTTCGCGTGATGGCCGCCTGTGAACAGGCTGTTCTCGCCACACGTGACAACGTGGGGTATTCTCCGCTAACGTGCGTTCCTCACTGTGTAAATTCAATCTTACAGTAGCAAGGCTCCTCTCACCTGACTGCTTCGCATTGGCTCCGCTGCAACACACTGCTGTTGGGCCTCCCCTATGTGACAGTTACTCTTAACCCTGCCACTCTTATGCCTCTTCCTGATGAGGGGGAGCCACACTCTTGCATCTCGGAGTTACAACATGTATGCACATCTTGTGTCTCTCTTTCTGACACACCTTTGAAAACTCAGACTTAATTTTTTATGTTGATGGCCCCTGCTGCAGTGGCTTTGCTGTTGTTTATGACTTCCACGTTGTGACTTCCTCACCGCTCCCTTCTCATTACTGTCGTTATGCCTTAAGAATTGTTCATGACTTTGCCACCCTCTGGCGCCATCGCAACTTTTTGAAATCTGACGGCAAACCTATTCTTCACCAGGACAAGGTTGCTGCTCTGCTCGACGCCATCCTTCTCCCTTCTGTAATCATTGTCTGCTTCATTCCTACCTCTTCCCTCCTTCCATCTCGCCTCTCCTCATTCACCCCCTCCCTCGCATGCCCCTCTTCTTCTCACTGACCTTCACTCACTGTCTACTCCCCCTGAACGCACTTTGTGGCGACAGAGCGGGGCATCTTTTGTGGAGGGTTTTTTGATTGAGCCCAAATAGTAAGCTATGTCTCTCTCATCATCTGTTTTTTTGTTATGCAAAATTGAAACAGGGGTTAGACCATGTGTCTAAAGGGGGGATGATTGCTGCAGTTAAGAGTCAGCAGTTTACGAAGGACTTTTGCACTTTTGCAGCTTTTGCTCGACACAACCCCAGCAGACCACATCCACTCACACAACAGGCAGCACATCCGCCACCTTCATGACCATTTCAACACGAAATGAAGGATTTTGAAAGCCAAATTGAGTAAATGTTGTGAAGACACTAAATTAAATTGGATTACGTGCCTACCAATTGTGTTGATGTATATGAGAATGCATGTCCGACCTAGGCACAATTTATCTCCCTTTGAGATCCTCTTTGCATGGCGTCCAAATGTTGGATTGAACCCTCCAGGCTTGCCGATGAACACGCATCTTTGCGAAGGCAACATGATCAGGTATTGCATGTCTTTGACTAATTTGCTCCACAAGTCTTCTCAGCACTGCCCAGAGAGGCTGACAACATCAAACCTGGCGACTTTGTGTTGACCAAGAACTTCTGGCGAAAGACGTGGAGACGTCAGCGCTTGCTTGGGCTCTTTCAAGTCCTCTTGCCCCTCCTATGGTCTCAACTCCCCCTCCTCCTCCTTCACCTTCTGCAACGGATGGTCGGAAAAACCTGGCCTGATCGCTTGAATAATCACCGTGACCAGAAAGGAGCAGCTTGCTGGATAAGTTCGACGAGGCTGAATAGTATCTAAACACGGTTCACTTTTAGTATACACTTTTAGCTACAATCAGTGCTGGTAACTGATTGCAAGGGGACACGCAAGGGGACATGCAAAGGGTTGCATGTCAATAGGTCATAAGATTAGCAGAAGATCGGTCATGACCTTCAAGCCGGGCAACGATCCATCACCTCAACTGTTGCACGCACACTACATGCACTTGCGCACTTTCGTCCTGCAATCTGGAGAAAGAAGAAGTGACTTCTCCCAGGGGTTTCAAACCCCTCCTCTGTGGTTTAGCATTAATTGTCATAATTATTGTGATCAATATGTGTATTGATAGCGGCACGGTGTACGAATGGTTAGCACATCTGCCTCACAGTTCTGAGGACTGGGGTTCATATCCCGACCCCGCCTGTGTGGAGTTTTCATGTTCTCCCCATGTCTGCGTGGCTTTTCTCCGGGCACTCCGGTTTCCTCCCACATCCCAAAAACATGCATGGTAGGTTGATTGAAGACTCTAAATTGCCCTTAGTTGCCCAATAGTTCTTCGTTTATATGTGCCCTGCGAATGGCTGGCGACCAGTTCAGGCCTCTCCCCCGAAGAAAGCTGGGATAAGCTCCAGCACGCCCGTGACCCTTGTGAGGATAAAGCGGTATAGAAAATGGATGGATGGATGTGTATTGATGCTCCTACTTTGACAGTTGACGCAATTTTGTACCTTACGAGACATGACAACGATGACAAGCTTCTTTGGTTACACACAATCACCATTACCTAATTTCGCTTCCTTACAGTATGAGTGTTTCGTTTCTTTATGCCTTTCATGTGGCACGCTCTCAAAATCATTCTAACTGCTGTGTTTGTTCTTTCATGCCGCATGCTGCTGCAAACTCACGTCGTTCCTTCCCCACATCCCAATTCGTTAGCACTCTTTCCTTGCACCTTCACTTCTTTTATCAGTCCACAATACCTTAACCAAACCGTCCTTGAGGTTCTTGATTCTAGCTGGTTCACTGGACTCGGTTGGCAGGCTTGTCTATATCGTATTGCACTTGTTTTCTGTGTCGGTCTTTTTGTGTCTTTTTTTTCTAGTCCCTTTGGTCAAGTCTTTAGTTTCCTGCACGATTGGCTCTGCGTTTATCCAGTATATGCATGTGCCCCTCATTTACCCTCTAACACTGTCCTCTCCTACTTGTGATCAAAGTTTTTCTGAACCTTTTCCTCATGCTGACTGTTTGGATGACATGACTGACCCAGACTCGGATTCTTCGGTCTAGCCTTTTTGTGAGATTGCATTACAACCTGCTTATGAAGGATTTTCTTAAACTTACATTATGGTGTAAAACTCTGGATGTTTTTTTTCAGGTTGTTTGTTAAATACGCGTTGTCAATATCATATCGTTATTTGCTAATTTTACTTTTCATTTGATTGATTAATTGATTATCAAAAGGAGGGATTTGTTATGACAAAATATTATCTATATTCTGCTATTATATTATCCCATAGTTTCTGTGTGATCTTTATTACTTCAACAGTTATTTGTTCTTTTGTTACTTTTTCAAATGTACCTAGTAGCTTAATTGTTTTTTCCTCCCTTCTTGGTGGCTCTACCAGCCTCACTTTTCTCTCAAGGACACGATAAAATAACTGTGAATAGGCCTTTCCTTGACTCACTCCCATTTCCTTTAACTGTGTGTTACTCTTCCGTGTTCCTCAGAGTCAGAAAAAGGAGCGAAGCAACTGTAAGCTCTGACTGTCTCTGTCTTTGCAAAGATTTCATTAAAATGACAAAAGACAAGATTATTTCCTGATTTAATTCCAAAACATTGGCTACAATTACAAGTTACCCTGTTGAAAATGTAATAGTAGTGTAACCATTTCAATTCGTTTCTAAAAGTAATATAACTAATCACATTTGATTACATTTTGATTATTTTTGTTAATTTTGAATGAATGCATCAACAGGACACTTGGATGTTTCCTAAAAAAAATAAAAAGTGGATTAAAACCATAGATCATTATTTTGAAATTAACCACATATCCACATATTTGTTCTTTACATGAATAATAAACTAATACATAAAACATTATGGATTGTGAATACATGATAAAAATGTTTGTTGGATTATTGTGTGAGTGTATGTTTGTGTGTGTGCGTGCGCATGTGTGCGTGTGTGTGCACAGCAAGTGGAAAACATGATACTATGTTGACCTAATTGCAGATGTGTATAATTTAGATAATATCGTTTCATAGATAAGTGAATGTTCCATAAAAAAGTGAGCGTTCAATAAAAAAAGTCAAAAATTATAAAGATGGGACTGTTCAAAAGTCAATGTTATTTTGTGTTCAAAAGTGTAACTGAGTCTAACTAACCTTTTCAAAATCTCAGAAAAGCTCAAATATATTTTAGGTGTGAAAAGCTAAAAGGTGGCGCTTTGGGAAAGTTTGTCATGTTTGAGACTACATAAAAATGCATACATGCAAATCAGTCGCCTTTCGGGGAAATTCGCCATTTTGAACTCAAAATATGCAATTTCTGTGTGTTTTTTGGAGTGGGGGGGTCGCCCTCGCCGTCGCAGACGTCATAGGCTGTTTCATGCTCCTTGAACGCAGGCAGCTAGATCCATTCCACACATCCACCATCCACACACACGTGTAATTGTGAAAATTACTCAGACTAATATGAGGCCTGAGGTTCCTCCTGTGCGCTCGGGACCTGCTTTGGACAAGTCACAGGAGTTGACGAGACCAGAAATAAACTTCCGCCGCTTCTGCTGTTAAGTAACGGTACTTTTACTCTGTTACATTCATTCATTCATTCATCTTCCGTTCTGGTTATCCTCACAAGGGTCATTGTGTACTTTTTACTCTTACTCAAGTAATTTTTTGGAGGACTACTCTTTACTTTTACTTGAGTCATTCCGGTTTCCTTCCACATTTCAAAAACATGCATGGTAGGTTGATTGAAGACTCTAAATTGTCCTTAGGTGTGAATGTGTGCGCGAATGTTTGTTTGTTTATATGTGCCCTGCGATTGGCAGGTGACCAGTTCAGGGTGTGCCCCGCCTCTCGCCTGGGATGGGTTCCAGCACACCCTAGTGAGGATTAGCGAAACAGAAGATGAATGAATAAATTAATTATGTAATCTTCCATCCATCCATTTTCCATACAGTTTATCCTCACTTGGGTCGCGGGCGTGCTGGAGCCTATTCCAGCTCACTCTGGGCGAGAGGCAGGGGACACCCTGAACTGGTCACCAGCCAATTCCAGTTATGTAATCTTGTTACATGTAATTAGTTACTCCCCAAAACTGCACATATGTAGGTATATCCAAAGAAAACCAGCATTTGAGCATAACATCTCACGTTTAGAAAATTCTTCTGTTTGAGAAAAGACTTAACATCTACAGTAATACTGATTTAAAGTGCGAATGCCAGTCGATTATTATTCTGCAGGACAATTTTTTTCCTAATGAGCATGTATAAAAGGAAATTATTAGAAATTGCTGAACATGCATTTCACTGATCACTGTTTTGAAGTCCTTGATTCTTCTTGAAAACTCCTCATGTAGAGTTCCTAACATGGATGAATACCTGCTAAGGTACCCATCCATGATCAGTCAATAGTGAGGCATTTTCCAGTTTTGGCATGTGAGTATGTTACGTTCCAGCTGCTTTGGAAGAAACCACAACTTTCTCCTCCCTTGACTAGTCTATATTTACCCTGTGCAAAAATCCCTTTGCCTTGTTGTTCATTTAGCAAATCAGGCTTTATTTGGGAGCTCTGGGATGTTTGGACTTGTCTTTCTTTTTGCAGAACTGTCTAATTTTTGCTCTCAAGTCCTGAACTTTTCCTGGTTGTGCCATCTGATAGCTGTGTGGTAGCCTGTGTCACTATGTTGAGTCTCATGCTCCTCCAAAGTACAACAGGCTGTCTCTGCTCCAGTGCTCTTACCCTGTTAACTGTTTTAGTTTGCAGCATCAACAGCACAGTTATTTTTTTAGTGCAAACTTACACAGCACCTCCTTATGTATAATTCAGTGTAAAAATATCCACTTCAATTCTGGTTTAATGATAGTCATTCACAATAACTTTGCATCTGTTAACAGTTTCTAATAATATTACAACAACCATTAGTTCAGTTTTTCCTAGTTTAGTCCACGCTTGTTCAATCTTTGTGAACATTCCTCATAACTGTTCCCTGTCTGCTGCTTTGTAAAAGTATTTTCTTATTGCTATACCAATATAAGTAACTGGGCGGTGATTCTCATCAAGCCAAAGCAGGAAGTTAAAAAATATCTGCTTTGGTTTTGCACTGTCCTTCATCACCCTCTTAGTCTGGAGAGGGGCACAGTCTAAAAAGCTACTCTATATTTATGAGCAAACACTCTTTAATATACTCCCCATCAGAAAATGGCTTGCTGTTTTATGCAGATATAATAAAGCATTTCCTGAATTCTCCATCCCTGATAGGCAAAACTAAACAAAAAACAAAAAAACTGCTTACTTTTGGGCGACACGGTGCACGACTGGTTAGACTGTCTTCCTCACAGTTCTGAGGACCGGGGTTCAATCCCCTGCCCCGCCTGTGTGGAGTTGGCATGTTCTCCCCATCCCTGTGTGGGTTTTCTCCGGGCACTCCGGTTTCCTCCCACATCCCAAAAACATGCATGGGAAGTTAATTGAAAACTCTAAATTGCCCCTAGGTGTGAATGTGAGTGCGAATGGTTGTTTATTTGTATGTGCCCTGCGATTGGCTGGCAACTAGTTCAGGGTGTACCCCGCCTCCTGCCCGATGATGGCACTCCCTCGTGAGGAGAAGCGGCTCAGAAAATGGATGGATGGATGCTTACTTTTGCAGCATATATACCACAAATGAATGTAAATATGTAAAAATAGAAAATCACTTTCAAAATGAAAGCAATGCTCTTGTAGTATGTACCTTATGTGCACACTAATTCCCAATCTGTCAATTGGTCTCATAAGCAGTTGACCAAATTTAAATGACCACTGGACTAGGATGAATTTCATGTTTTCAAATGCAATGGGCAAAATTGTACGCATGCCCAGATTGCTGTCCACAAAGTATATCAGATACTTACACTACGAATTAATACTCAAATACTTCAACGGAGTTAAAACAATAACTTTGATAGAAAGTGTTTGATGTGCTTTCATGTGTCCAACAAACATGAGGAAAAAAAGAAAATTTTACTCATACACTACACACATATACAAGGTGTATGTACAACATTTTTGGTTTTACTAATACAAACAGTGACTAAAAGAAATCACTAAATATAATCTTTTTGTGGTTTAGGTTTTTTTGGTTGGAGGAACATTTAAGTTTATCTTATATGCGAACCATATTAAAATGGATATGATATCCACCTCCTGGTCCTGTCTAACACAATAGAGCGATAATTGTCTTTTGTTAGCATTAGCGTCAGCTGTCCAATTAGTTAAATGCATAGCGCTGTACATAATTCAGGATTACCTGTTTCACTCACAACTGAAACACTCTCATACAATGAAAGGATTTCATTTGTGTGTAGGAGCATTTCACTTGTGTGTATCAGAGGATTTAAGTAGTCAAATTAGTCACTTATTTCACTTGGGAATTTTCTGTTCTATGCTGAGGGACTTCCTGTTTGAGACCACTGAACAGTGCTTGTGTTTTAAATATTAAACTGTTGTTGGTTGTTGTGTTATTTGAAAAACATCTTGCACCTCAAACATGTTTTCTCTATACTGTCACTTCTGTGGAACTGTTCTTGTGACATGCACTGCTGACCTCTTGGCCAGGTCACCCTTGTGAAATAGATTCTGATATCAATTGTTTTTTATCTGGTTGAATAAATGTTAAATAAATAAAAAAGCTTTTCAGTTTAAATTGAAGCACGCTTCATTCCGACGCCTCTTCAGCACCAGTAGTTCACCTTACTGTCTGCCTAAAAGCCTCTGAAGCAACAGCGTTACTTCATTTCACAATATACTAGCATCAGTGGAGACCATCAGAACCTTGTTAAATGCTTCAATGATCAGACAGCAGCTGACCGTTTCAACGACTAAGTGCAGACATGCTGGATATTCACGTCATATCAGTCTTTTCCTCCAGACACGGACTACGCAGCAGCACACTGTCGGCGGTAAGCTCCGGTCAAGAAAGCATGTGCATCAAATGTATGCTTTAAACTCTTACTGAATACCTTGTCACGCCTGCTTCCTTGCACTAAGGTCCACCACACACTCCTTCCCCCTTTTGTTTTTAATTTTGTGCCTTAAAGAATCAAATGCTATTACTCTTGAAATGATTTAATGATTACCTTCTGAATGTAAATCTGTTGTTGTACAAGATGTGTCACAAAAGTAGCAGTACTTGTGTGACAAAAGATATATTTAAAATCCAAAGTCGAAACTACAAGTCCAATTCACTTTTTCACTTGGGAAAGAGGAAAATTGCTCCAGCACGACAATGTTCTTCTGGACCAGAAATTTTCATATGCTCAGCGCATTGGGCATCATTCACAACCAGAGCAAAAGCACAAATGTGTGCTTAAAGCTGGAATCCACAACTTTTTTTTGTTAAAACTTTTTTTTCACCCAAGCCAATACTAGAGGAGATGACAACATGCTGATTAAGCCTGTCAGCTCCTCTAACATCTTGCTGATTTCTTCAATAGTTAATTTTTTTATATCTAGTGAATGCCCGATTCATTTCCAGCGCTGGCCCAGTTGGTGGCGCACCGAATATGACGTAGAAGGAAATGAAGGCACAGAAACAAATAATTACCTGTAAGTGAAGGATTACAACATCACTTTCGCCATCGTTCTGTTCACACATACCAGAGATGGTTGAGTGTCCTATTATAGCAGCCAATCGTTCATCCCGTGAAGTGAGATCAGGTGGTTCCTGTTTGCTTCCAGTTTTCGTTCCTTTTTCTCTCGTTCGCTATCCTTTTCTTTGCATCCACCTTAATATCAAATGACTTTGCTCTTCCTGAGCTACAGTGTGGATCTCAGGTGACACTGCATTGACAGCCTCTGTGATAGAGGCCCAGGTTTTCTGTATATTTTTTGGTCATCGACTCTGTGGTTGAAACACAACAACAAAGTGTAATTTTCCTTGCCTCCACCTGAAATGATAACCTCAATTTCTGCCATTGCTAAATTTCTTCTTATAATTTTTGGGGCCATCTGTCATAAGTTAAAACCTCCTTGCCAATATCGTTTGTTGCATCAAACGGATTTCCTTTTATAGGGAAATAGGGGCATGGTTTATGCAGATTGCAGATCGCAGGCACGGCCCATCAATTAGAATGAATTCTGATCCACTAACATACACACGGTGATGAGAAGAAAATGGTCGGTGCGCACGTGTTATGAATCCAACGGTGATTTTGTGTATACTGTAGCGTATATTGGCGTTAGGATAAAATGTTAATTTATTCAAGAAATAAATTTGTCGAAGGTGAATGCCTGCGATCTCTTCCTTTGATTTACGTGCACGTGGTGGCACAAAAAGGACAAAGGAAAAGGAAGGGAGAGGGGGTTGGCCGAAGTCACCACGCAGTTGGAGAGATGTTAGCCAGCAAAAACAGCAGAGAAGCAGGACACAAGAGAGCGAGAAGAGGTGGGAGTCAAAGCTTAAATACCTAGGAGGTGTGTCGAAGAGACTGAAGAAGACCATGCCCATCGACTTGAATTGAACTACAATTGAACTACAATTTAGCCATCACAATGGTGGAAAAATCATATATTAATGTAAAATACTCCCAACTTTGTACTCTTGCTCATAGATCAAGCACATGTAATCAGTGTGTAATCAGTTTATTTTTGATCACATAGAGTGATTGTTTAAACTTTAGTCTTGGCAGATCAATTGCTTATTGTTCAAGCTAACATTTTGTACTGTTTGGCTTCAAATAAAGACGAACAGTTCTCAAAATCTCGCAGCTGGACCTGTAAAGCTGACACAATGACACAGACATCAAGGCATACCTTTGGAATATTTCTGCAGAGTTTGTGAAATACCAAAACAGACATTCATCTTCAGTTAAAGAAACTTCGAATGAAAGTCCACACAATGCAGTAACTCTCAAATGCCACCAGGCGTAGTCTGCGCTCCAGAAATGTTCCCAGTGGTTGCGAGGGTCCAACCCTCTGGTATCAGTTCTGCACATCACAAGGGTCTTTGATGTCTGGAATCCAGATTTGACGGGAAGCTGCTAATTAGTTTAGGGTCCAGCTGACATACGCCAGGCGTCCCCCGGGGGCCGTCTCGCACAGCGGGGCGGCTTGGGAGAATACAGTTTATCAAGTGTGTGTGTGTGTGTGGGGGGGGGGGGGGGGGGGGGGTTGCTATGACAACCGGGTCAGAGTCACTACAATACATTGAACGTGTGCGAAGAGTAAAAACATTTCTAAACATGTATTAGCGAATGAGGCCTATTGTGAGCAGGCCGTTGTCATGGTGATGCAGCCACAAGTTGTCCACACACAACTGAAGGGGAAAACTTGTTTGTAGTTTGGGTTTAAATATATCTTTTGTGACACCAGTTTTGGAACTTTTCTGTCACACCTCGTACATAACGTCATGGCACCCTCTGTGGCAGATGTGTTTGCTCGCTCTGCACACAAAGGTCATTTTTCACTTCTGTTTCATTTTCTACAGTGCATAAATGCAATACTGCGCAAACCTATAACAGACAGGCATTGCAATATACCATCAATGAACACCGTTTGATGGAATTCACAAGTTGTATTCCACCGCAGCTTCTACACATTGTTCGCTCCTGCAACCACCACTGCCACCCTATAGTAGAGAAGCTTTAAGGCACCAAGCTCGAGTGAAGGAGTTGAACCCGGAGAGGGCAATGCAAGCAGGAGAAGAGGGGAGGGCTCCATGCCAGGCTCAAAGCTAGGGCTAGCCACCCACCAATACAAAGCCTCCTTAGAACCCATGTACGATCGCTGGAGAGCAACCTGGACAATCTGGCAACCAGGATTACAACACAGTAGAAGATTAGATAGTGTTGCTCTCTTATTTTAACAGAAACCTGTCTTTCAAAGTCTCAGCGTGCGCCGTTCAGCTAGAGACTCACTCTGTAAACCGAGAAAACCGGATTGCTGCCTCCGTTAAGGAAAAAGGGGAAGGTGCAAGGCTTAAATTAAGCGGTGGACTGCATGGACTGCACTTATATAGTGCTTTATCCAAAAAAGAAAAAAAAATCACAAAGCGCTTTACAAAGCCTCACATTTACCCACTCACACACACTTTCATAGACCAATGGGCGAATGTTGCCATGCAAGGCGCTGCCAGGCCCACTGGGAGCAAATTAGGGTTCAGTGTCTTGCCCAAGGACACTTCAACATGCGGACAGTCATAGCCAGTTAAACTTTAATTACTGGACGACCTGCTCTACCTACTGAGCCACAGCCGCCCAAGCGGTCTTGCATCGCTGTTTGCGAGTAAAAATTTTCATTTCATTATCCGAGGTCGGGTCAACAGGGGCAGTAGCTTTAATAGGGAAGCCCAGACTCCCCTCACCCCAGCCACTTCAACCTCTTCCGGGGGGATCCCGAGGCGTTCCTAGGACAGCCACGAGACATAGTCTTTCTAGCATTTCCTGGGTCATTCCCGGGGTCTCCTCCTAGTGTGACGTGCCCGGAACACATCAGGCGTCCAGGTGGCATCCTAATCAGATGCCCGAGCCACCTCATCTGGCTCCACTCAATGCGTAGGCGTAGTGGCGCTACTCTGAGGCCCTCCTGGATCACCGAGCTTCGCACCTTATCTCTAAGGGAGAGCCCAGAAACCCTGCGGAGGAAACTCATGTCGGCCGCTTGTATCTGGGATTTTGTACTTTCGGTCATGACCCACAGCTTGTGACCATAGGTGAGGGTAGGAACGTAGATCGACCGGTAAAGAGCTTTGCCTTTCGGCTTAGCTCCTTTTTCACCACAACGGACCGATACAAAGTCCGCATCACTGCAGGTGCTGCACTGATCTGCCTGTCAATCTCCCGTTCCATTCTTCCCTCACTCGTGAACAAGACCCCAAGATATTTGAATTCCTCCACTTGGGGCAGGATATCATACCCGACCCAGAGAGGGCACTCCACTCTTTTCCAACTGAGGACTGTGGGCTCAGATTTAGAGGGGCTGATTTTCATCCCAACCGCTTCACACTCGGCTGCGAATCGCTCCACTGAGAGTCAGAGATCATGGATTGATGAAGCCAACAGAACCACATCATCTGCAAAAAGCAGAGATGCAATACTGAGGCCACCAAAACCAGACCCCCTCTACACCTCAGATTCTAAAAAAGTTATAAACAGAATCGGTGACAAAGGGCAGCCTTGGTGGGGTCCAACCCTCCCTGGAAATGAATCTGACTTACTGCCGGCAATGCAAACCAAACTCTGACACCGGTCGTACAAGGACCGAACAGCCCGTATCAGTGGGTTCGGTATCCCATTATCCCGAAGCACCCCCCACAGGACTCCCCGAGTGACACAGTCAAATGCCTTCTCCAAGTCCACAAAACCCATGTAGACTGGTTGGGCGAACTCCCATGCATCCTCGAGGATCCTTCTGAGGGTGTAGAGGTGGTCTACTGTTTCACGGCCAGGAAAAAAACCACACTGCTCCTCCTGAATGTGAGATTCGACTTACCAATGGACACTCCTTTCCAGCACCCCTAAATAGACCTTACCAGGGAGGCTGAGGAATGTGATCCCCTGTAATTGGAACACACCCTCCGGTCCCCCTTCTTAAAAAGGGGTACCACCACCCCAGTCTGCCAATCCAGAGGCACTGTCCCCGATGTCCACGCGATGTTGCAGAGGCGTGTCAACCATGACAAGCATCCAGAGCCTTTGGGAACTCCGGACGGATCTCATCCTTGCCACCGAGGAGCTTTTTAAACACCTCGGTGACCTCAACCCCAGTGATTGGAGAGCCCACCTCAGAAATCCCAAATTCTGCTTCCTCATGGGAAGGCGTGTCTATGGAATTGAGAAGGTCTTCGAAGTATTCTCCCCACCTACCCACAATGTCACTCTCTTCACCAGAGTGTCCAAGACATGCGGCCGCAAGTCCGATGACACGACCACAAAGTCGATCTTCGAACTGGCCTAGGGTGTCCTGGTGCCAAGTGCACATATGGACACCCTTATGCTTGAACATGGTGTTCGTAATGGACAATCCGTGATGAGCACAAAAGTCCAATAACAGAACATCGCTCAGGCTCTGATCAGGGGGTCGTCGGCTGAATTTAGTTTTGGTTTACTTTCAAAACAACTGTTTGTTCAAAGTGTATGCGCCATGTGCACAAATTGTCAGTTGCACACCTCTGGCCAACTGTCAACGGGTGGCGGCGCACCCACCACAGAATACTACCCTGGGCGGCTGCCCATATTGCCCAGATCAAAAACCGCCACTGCTTTATCCATATACTCGATTGTTCAATAGAATTTTGAGTAGGACACTCAAATACTCAAATATTTGATTGCTGCAGCCCTACATTATATTACGTTATATTGTCATATTTGTGTTGTTTATAAAACCCTTTCTTTGGGTCCCTGTGCGCTTCACCTGCAAAAAAATGCTACTCAAAATTAGAACATTGCTCCGCAAATGAAGAAATTATTAGCAAACCTGCTCTTCAAAGAAAAGAAAAAAAATCTCCAGCCTTGAAGGTGTGGGCGTGTTTATCAACAATGCATGGTGCCGGGACATATAGACTGTTCATAAGCACTGAACACCTTATATGGAGTTTTTAGTTCTTTGCGCTTTTGTTCTCCTTGTACCTATCGAGGGAATTTAATGCTATGCTATACTAATACTAATATACTAATGCAAATGACTAACGCTGTTTATATCCCTCTGTGCTCCGCAATCTCCATAACCTTATCAGTGGGTTAGAGACGGATTATCCCGACACAGGTGTCATCGGTGTTGGTAGCGTTAATTTGTGCAATTTATGGACTGTAGTCCCAAAATATTATCAACATGTGTGCATTCCCACCCACAATAAGAACATGCTGGACCATGTGTACAGTAGGGGTGGAACCAATTCGTCGATTATTTGGTGTGTCAACTTTACTACCCTGCAATGATGGTTGGAGTGTGACTTTGATTAATGGCCATCCATCCATCCATTTTCTGAGCCGCTTCTCCTCACTAGGGTCGCGGGCCTGCTGGAGCCTATCCCAGCTATCATCAGGCAGGAGGCGGGGTACACCCTGGACTGGTTGCCAGCCAATCGCAGGGTACATACAAACAAACAACCGTTCGCACTCACATTCATACCTACGGGCAATTTAGAGTTGTCAATTAACCTACCAGGCATGTTTTTGGGATGTGGGAGGAAACCGGAGTGCCCGGAGAAAACCCACGCAGGCACGGGGAGAACATGCAAACTCCACACAAGCGGGGCCGGGGATTGAACCCCGGTCCTCAGAAATGTGAGGCAGATGCTCTAACTAGTCGCCCACCGTGCCGCCGATTAATGGCCAATCACGTGGTTTTGTAGTTTGTATTAACAACATGGATGCCTGAAAGGCAGCTGGTGAGGAGGGGGAAGGGTCTTCTAAGCAAACGAACCGCAGTGCCTCAATGTTATGTTCATATTTTCAAAAAGATTAGACTGGTAGATACAATCACCCTAAAATATTACAATAGCACAAGCTCAATGCACAGCCCTGCAAAGAGGCACCCGCTAATGCTAGCTGATGAAGCTGCAAAAACCTTCTTTCAAATAGTGGAAAAGAGAGTGCTGCAGAGTTTCCAAGAGCATGTGGTTGGCACCTAGCAGTGATAATGAGACACATCTCACCCTGTCACCTCTCTACCACTATGACACCTGCAGCAGCTTTCAGCTCGCCCACGCTGCAGTCCAAATATAAGTCCATCTGCCTGTTTTTTTTTTTTTTTTGATAAGGTTAAGTTTTCAAGTTAGTGTGACCTCTTCCCAATGATATATTATACTATGCTATGCTATGCTACGCTATAAATATAATATACAAAGCATGACCAGTTTATCCCACAATGGATGTCTGTTGCCTAGTTGCCTTTTTTTCTCTGTCGCTCTCAGTTCCCCAAAGCTTATGTCTACATAGAAATTGGTACATTTTTATTTATCATAATATATCTCGTTGAGCTGCTCCATCCCTACGTCCTTTCCCGGTGCCTCAGGTCAGCAGACCAGCTGCTCCTGGAGTTACCAAAATTTAAGCGGGAGCTGTGAGGGGATAGAGCCTTTTTCGTTGCTGGTCCTGAACTGTTGAATGCACACTCACTACCTATTCTGAATACCCACCTGGCTACAGAGTACTGTTCAAGTTTAACAGTCTAACTTACAGGGGTGTCAATGTCCTTGTTGTTGTAGGCCATATTGTAGTTATGGTTTCTCTTGGAGGGCCGTTATGACTGAACCCATATAAATATATGGTTGCCTCATATTACATATACACAAACAAATTGGATAACGTTTTAAACTCATAAGCCAGTAAAATAGCTGTTTGTGTAATAATTTTTCATGTTATTTTAAAAGGGGGATTGTTAACAAAAAATGCAATATCACAATGTTATTGAAAGTTTCATTTTAAAGTAGTATAAGTTAAATTTTAGTAATCAAGTTAGAAACATGAAGTTGACACACATGATGTGCTTTCGCGGGCCACATAAACTGATGTAGCAGGCCATATGTGGCCCCGGGCCTTGAGTTTGACACCTGTGGTCTAACAGCTTCAGGAAAGAAGCTGTTCCACGGCCTGCTTTTCCTACATCGGATGCTCCGTAGCCTCCTGCCTGAGGTAGGCGGATGGAAGAGTGGGTGTGTGGGATGTGTTGAGTCCTTGATGATGCAGAGAGCCCTCTTTCTATACCTGCTGGTGACGACTGTAGTGGTGGGGAGTCTAACCCCCACAATCTTCTTAGCAGCCTTTAACGTCTTTTGTAGTGCCTTCCTCTCTGGAGCCAAGCAGTTGCTGTGCCACACCATGATGCTGGTGATGAAGACGCTCCTCACCACATATTTGTAGAGGCTCCTAAAGACACCGCTCCCCAGTCAGGCACCTCACAGCTTCCGGGGAAGTAGAGACGTCGGTGTGCCTTCTTGAGCAGACAGGAAGAGTTTCGGCTCCAGGTGAGGTCCTCGGAAAGATGGACTCCAAGGTACTGGAGACCAGTTCCACTGCTGCTCCTCCGATGTGCGTCTATTTCTCCTGAACTCCACCACCATCTCCTTGGTCTTCTTCACATTGATCAAAATATTGTCATCTTTGCACCAGTCCAAGTCTCGGCGCCCTTTGCACAATGGTCATTGCACCGGACTATTGCAATATTAGTCATTCGAACTGCTCTAAGTGCTAGAGGACATCTTTTTGCACAATTGTCAAAAAAATAAATAAAAAATGTACCGGCATTACCAGATAACTATCAACCCTTTATTGCTCAGTGACTGTTTTTCTCAATGTCTTTATGTCTCAAAAGTGTTCTCTGTCAATTGACTGTCTGTTGTCGTACTAGAGCGGCTCCAATTACCGGAGACAAAGTCCTTGCGTGTTCTTTGGACATACTTGGCAAATAAAGATGATTCTGATTCTGATTCGATTTGTATTTATGTACAGCATTTTGCTTCAGCTGCAGTATTTCTTAAAGTGCCATAGGAAAAAAAAGTTCATTTATGTACTGTATTTTATTTACATTTAGCCCTTTATTAAAAATACTAAATTAATTTAGGCATACTGAAACACAATTCATTAGATTACCTGTATGTGCTGGACAATCAGTAACTGCATTTTCATGAAGAATGATTTTCTCCGAAAATCTTTTTTAATTATACTTTTGTTTTTAATTCGAACTGAACTGTGGTTGTTTACCTGTGCTACCTAGCACCAGCCCATAAATCTTTATCAAAGAATTTCAGTTAGTCATTCAATGCTAGCCCTTATATTTAGCTGGTAGTTACAATTTGTCTGTTGTATGAGGTAGTCTGTAAAACGCTTGGTTCAAAGTTTTTTCTTCTAACGGTCTTTTTCAGCTTGGCTTTGGTTGGTGGAAGTAAAAATAAGATTTAAAATTAAATCCTGGCAGTGTACATATTCCTCCTCTTGGGTTCACTTGTCTGCCCTCCTCATAACATCTTTGTCTGAGTTCTGTGTCCCTTAGCTGGATGGTTTTCCACCCGGCCAAGAAGGCAGAGTAACATACTGCATGTAGGAGGGCTGGCTGAGCTGCACCGTTCCTTTCCATATTTATGACTGAGAGGTGTGCAAGGAATTACTCCCACACCTCCTCCTAAATTATGTTTTCCTCCCTCTGCCTCCATTCATGTTCTCTGTTTCCATGTCAGAGATTCCATAGTTCTTATTAATTGCTGAGGGATTCCACTATGCCTTAAGTTCAGTGGCTTGATTTTCAAAGCAAACTTGCCACTTTTATTCTCCATGCAACTGTAGCTTTTTATAATATCTGTGTAAATACATTAAATAATTATTTTCATTTGGCAAATCTTTTTGGGCCTGATTTAAGGTTTGTACATGCAAAACAGGTACAAAATTGATTTCTCACACAAAAAGAATAAGCTGACCTCCTAACTTGGCGCACCCAGGATTGCCAAACGTGCAAAATTGCAGCACAAATCTCATCAAACCAGAGACGAATTTGCAATTGCTGATTTTGCACCTTTTTTATTACTGCGTCTGAAAGGCAGGTGGAAATGGCAGCACTGTGCATAACCATGATGAGGTGATGGGGAGAACGAAGCATTTGTGCACTAGAATAATGTTTGAAATGCCATAAACAAAAATTATTGCCAAACATCTATTCAGCAATGCAGTTTTGGAGCTTCTGAATGATCACAAGAAGGAGTCATGCCATATAACCGATGACAAAACTACTTTCAACCCTGCATTTCCTTGGGTGTGTGTCATTTCCGTGCACTGTATCAAATGGTGCTGGCCTGCCCCAGAGCAGTTTTTGGGTTGTGCTGTCCCAAGTTCTAAACGCAATGTTATGCAGTATGTGATTCAATTGCCACATTGCCTCAAGACAAGTTAAATCAAAACATGGCTTTTATGCAGTTGCTGGCTTCCCCAAAATTATCAGAGCGATATATTGTATTTTTTTTCTGTAATTCAGTAATAAGCTTGTTAGCCTGTTTCACTAACACTTCCATTACATCAAACTATCTTGAACGTTTAGTGCTCTCCCAAACTTTCTA
Source organism: Phyllopteryx taeniolatus (assembly GCF_024500385.1). Classification (NCBI taxonomy): domain Eukaryota; kingdom Metazoa; phylum Chordata; class Actinopteri; order Syngnathiformes; family Syngnathidae; genus Phyllopteryx; species Phyllopteryx taeniolatus. Next base: position 2,990,254 of record NC_084505.1, on the reverse strand, counting down.
TTGTGAAAACCATCAGCTACCGAAAAGGCAACAAACTCTTTTAAATGGCAGCCTCCACCAATTTTACACTTGGTGCCAACAGCGCGCGTAATCGGTCAGCGAGACTGAACACGCAACTTTGCACCCGCTATTTGGGATCTTAGTAAATAAGGCCCTTTATTTTAAATGTAGGCGGCACAGTGGATGACTGGTTAGCACATCTGCCTCACAGTTCTGAGGATTGGGGTTCAAATACCAGCCTCGCCTGTGTGGAGTTTGCATGTTCTTCCCCTCCCTGCATGGGTTTTCTCCGGGTACTCCGGTTTCCTCACACATCCCAAAAACATACATGTAGGTTAATTGAAGACTCTAAATTGCCAGTAGGTGTGAATGTGAGTATGAATGGTTGTTTGTTTCTATGTGCCCTGCGATTGGCTGGCGACCAGTTCAGGGTGTACCCCGCCTCTCACCCGAAGATAGCCGGGAGGGTTTGAGGCACACCATAATGAGGAGACACAAGAGCAGGAAGTTAAGCTTCTGAAATGAGAATAAACAATTACTACAAAATAAAGCAGACAGGATTAAAAACTGAGAATTTAACATCAACGACGAAACATCACACTAAAATATTGTTCACAAATATGTCTAAATCTGTTTTAGTGAGCACTTCTCTTTTGAGAGAAAATCTATCCGTCTCACAGGTGTGGTGTATCATCATTGTTGCGAAGATTACTTTGGAAATGTAGTTGGTTAGATTTACAAGTTACCGACTTGAAAATGTAATAGTAGTATAACTATCCATCCATCCATTTTCTGAACCGCTTATCCTCACTAGGGTGGCGGGTGTGCTGGCGCCTATCTCAGCTGACTTCGGGTGAGCGGCGGGGTAAACCCTGAACTGGTCGCCAACCAATCACACGGCACATATAGACCATCAACCATTCGCAGTCACATTCACACCTACGGACAATTTTGTCTTTAATCAACCTACCATGCATGTTTTTGGAATGTGGGACGAGGAGAACATGCAAACTCCACACAGGGAGGTTGGATTTGAACCCAGGACCTCAGAACTGTGAGGCAGATGTGCTAACCAGTCGCTCACCGTGCCGCCAAGTAGTGTATCTATTTCAATTATTTTCTCAAAGTAATACAGCTAATACATTTGATTACATTTTGATTACTTTTCTTAATTTTGAATGAATGCATCAACAGGACCCTTGGATGTATCCACTAAAAAGGGGAGTCAAGCCATAGATCCTTATATTGGAATTAACCACATTGCTGTTTTTTTTGTAAATTTAAAAAATGTGTTTGTTGCATTATATGTGTACAGGATGGGGAAAACATGACACCATGTTGACCTAATGGCGAATGTGAACAATTTAGACAATAGCGCTTCATATGACCACCTAGATAAGTGACGCCATTAATGTTTTAAAAAAAAAGGTAAAAATGTATAAAGCTGAAACTCCCGAATAAATTTACTATCTGCGCACATGTTGAGCGTATACGCAAAATCACCGTCAGATTCATGACGCATGCGCACCGTCCAATTTTATTCACACCACCATCCGTATGTTAATGAATCAGAATTCATTCTATATGACAGGCTCGTGCCCACGACCTGCCAACTGCATAAACCGCACCCCTATTCCCCGATAAAAGAAGGTCCGCCTGATGCATCTCAGCCAATGCAGGAGGTTTTTGTCACAAGAGATGGCTGATCCACAACTTTAATAACTTTTTTAATCCCGATCGTGTATTCAAAAAGTTGATATCACCGGAAAGGTTGCTAAACAAGGAAACCGACAACATATAGCTTAATAATCATGTGAATAATTTTTTATTAATTCCTGAGTTAAATTAGGGGTGGCACGGTGGGCGACTGGTTAGAGCGTCAGCCTCACAGTTCTGGGGACCCGGGTTCAATCCCCGCCCACGCCTGTATGGAGTTTGCATGTTCTCCCCGTGCCTGTGTGGGTTTTCTCCGGGCACTCCGGTTTCCTCCCACATCCCAAAAACATGCATTAATTGGAGACTCTAAATTGCCCATAGGTGTGACTGTGAGTGCGACTGGTTGTTTGTTTGTATGTGCCCTGCGATTGGCTGGCAACCAGTTCAGGGTGTACCCCGCCTCCTGCCCGATGACAGCTGGAATAGGCTCCAGCACGCCCGTGACCCTAGTGAGGAGAAGCGGCTCAGAAAATGGATGGATAGTTAAATTAGGGAATGTGGCACAAAACATACATATATTGTATCTATACAAAAGCCGAGCCGAGAGCTGAGAATGATCAAACACAGCATATGTTGTTAAAATACATAGTAAGAAATAAATATAGCACAGCAAAGAGGCAAAGACCCTGCAAAATAATAAAAATTTTAAATAATCAAGTTAATATAATACAGGGGGCCTCACTAACATAAAAGAGAGCAGCTCATTGAATGCAAGTTTCACAACGTTCTATTTGTCATTTTGGAATGCCGTTGGGCTGCAAACCGAAAGAGCATATACTGTATCGCCTTGAGCCACAACATGCAAGGATAGCGTTGCTAAGTAGAAGACAGCGGATAAGCTATGACGTACAACAAACATTCATTCATTCATGTTCTGTACTGCTTATCCTCACTAGGGTCGCGGGCGTGCTGGAGCCTAGCCCAGCTATCTTCGGGTGAGAGACAGGATACACCCTGAACTGGTCGCCAGCCAATCGCAGGTACAACAAACACTATCGTTATAAACAATGAGATATTGAGTTGTTAGGTCGGATTGAGGAAGAGTCGTACTCACAGCACAAATACACCACAAAGAAACAGCAGTCCGTTTGGGAAGCGGACTGAGATCACCTGAAAAAGGAGGTCTCGAAGCGTTTGTTTGGTAAGCACTAGGATTTGTTTGTGCGTAAAGTGGTTCGTTTAAAGTGGACCAAATGTGGCAGATGTAAATCCACTCTTGAACCTTACTAACACAATGATAGCCCTGTGGAGCTCAAGGTATCTGTTAATTATGATGACTGTAGAATTTGTTGCTAGTTTATTACAATGATGAGTCGTGACAACTATGCCCGTGGGCTGTGACTATAACGTGACTTCTTCATACAAGGTTTAAGGAAAGCGCTGTGGAGTGAAAATGATGAAAATGAAAACATGATAAAGTTAAGTGAGCAATCAGTGGCTGGCCACTTGTAGCAAGTCAAGTCAAGTTTATTTGTATAGCCCTTAATCACAAAAAAGAGTCTCAAAGGGCTGTACAGGCAAACAGTTGGCAATAATTGATGACATCTCCTAATCTCTAATCTAACCCCCCACCCAATTGGGCAAGGAAAAACTCAAAACCACATTTGGTGGTGGGGAAGAAACCTCGAGAAGGGACAGCAGCTGGGGGATCCACCTTCCGGGATGACCAAGCTGCAATGGATGTCGAGTGGGCGACATTTATCAGATACTCTAGTGCTGTACAATGTTCATTATGATGGCAAGATGCTGCACAATGTTCATTCAGATGGTATAAGAGTCCATTTAAAGAGAGAAGGTAGACACTTTCGGGAAAGTGGTTCTGGTAGCATACAGTACAATACTGCGTGGTGGAACAAGGATGTATGTGACAACTTTTTCCAACTAAGCATCGCTGTCTTTTTCAACAGTACATTGCTTCAAAACTGAACAAGTTTGGTATCAAGTTTTGGGTTGCATGTGACTTGAACTCAAAATACATGTCCAATGCTATCCTTTATCTTGGCAAGGTACCTCAGTCGTCCCAAGGAGGAGAGACTATCCGAGAATGTGGTCATGAAGCTGATGGAACCGTTCATGGACAAGGGCAGAACTGTTACCACCGACAACTACTTCACGTCATTATCACTTGTTCGACGACTGCTCAACTGGGAAACTTCTTGGCACCATAAACAACATTCGCCAGGAGCTTCCACTATCAGCCAAACAATCTTTGGACCGCAATGAATTCACTACCCAGGTATGTTGCTGATGCTTTATCTTATAGATAATTCTTTTTCTTTTCTTTTTTGCACCAAGAGCAATAGCTCAAATTTTGTTGTTCTATTATTCTGTGTATAAGCATGCAAAGACAATAACCTTTAATATTTTCTTAACTTATCAGATGTTTTCAACAACTGGCGCTACACTCACAGCTTATGCTCCCACGCGAAACAAGGCCATCTTCATCCTTAGCACCACGCACTGCATACTGTCGTTGGGTTTGGGAACAAGCGAAAGAGGAACCCCAACACAATCACTGACTACAACACCATGAAGTGTGGCGTGGACATCATGGATCAGAAGGTGCGACAGTACACTATAAGCACAGGAACACGGCGATGGCCAGTTGCTGTGTTTTACAACATGATCGACATGGCAGCAATGAATGCTCATGTGCTTTACCAGTCATGCACCCGAGTGAAAGAGAGAACGGTGGACTTCCTGGCACATCTTGCAACTGAGCTTGCTAAAAAGTTTTTGCATGGAAAGAGGATGGTAAAGTAGCAGCTGCTTTGGCAAAAACATGCCACACCAACCCCAAGGAAAAAGACTATGTCAGGTGACCTTTTGCGGGAAATGCAGGAGACCAAGTGGCAGTGTAAGATATGTGCCAACAAATCAGACTGCTGACACACACACACACGAGCACACTACCCTCTCTGCACATACCAAATGTTGCAAATGTCTTAGTAATAGTAGTTGGTATTTTTACATTTTGTGTGCTTGTGTTACTTTGCGCCGGCACGGTGATAGACTGGTTAGCACATCTGCCTCACAGTTCTGGGGACCGGGGTTCAAATCCCGGCCCCCCCTGTGTGGAGTTTACATGTTCTCCCCGTGCCTGGGTGGGTTTTCTCCGGGCACTCCGGTTTCCTCCCACGTACCAAAATCATGCGTGGTATGTTGGTTGAAGACTCTAAATTGCCCGTAGGTGTGAATGTGAGTGCGAATGGTTGTTTGTTTCTATGTGTCCTGCGATTGGCTGCCGACCGGTTCAGGGTGTACCCCGCCTCCCGCCCGAAGAGAGCTGGGATAGGCTCCAGCAGCCCGCGACCCTAGTGAGGAGAAGCGGTAAAGAAAATGGATCGATTGATGGATGGACGGACGGATGGATAGATAGTTTCCTTGCATTATAATGACAATAAACACTTAGAATCTTTCAATCCATTGTTATTACACCCATGTCATCTGATTACAAATAGCTAATTATGGAGGGGCAGAAAAAAAAGCTCTTGGGGCTGAAAATAGAAAATAAAAATGGAGGAAGGAGAAAGATCTCATAGGAATGAAAATAAGCTTTACAAAGTCATGGAAAGACAATAGATAAATTATGTCAGTGTATTAAGAGGACGCTTGTAAATATTAAGATCAGCTGAAACAAGAAACAAAACTCATTAGACCTATAATAATGTTGTTGTTGTTTTTTTTTTTAATCATTTAAATATATAGGTGTAAACCTGAAGTCCACTTCGGCATAGAAGACCAAATACATTTGACATCAATTACCACTGTTTCATTATTATCGTCTACTCTAAATATAGATTTTCTTTGCATACATTTTTTGTCTGCTTTGCTGTCGAAAGAACAGACAGGAGGCAATTGAAAGGGACCAGGACAGGGATCAAGAAGTACAATATTCTTATTACCCGTTATGCCCCTCCCTGACCAGACCGCTGCCTTGCTACATTTACAGAACAAAAGCGACCATTCACAGGTGATTAAGGATGTTAGGTAAAAACTAACCAGCCAAGTGGCTGTCCTGTGGACCTTATAGGAAGTAAAATAGCTGCTCTCTGGAGCTTGTAAAGTTAAGAGAGCGAAAGGGAGAATGTTGATCCAACACACCTTAAAGCTAGCGTAGCTAGGTAGCCAGTAGGCTAGCTGGAAAAACGGTAGTTTGGTTGGTTGGTGAGGATCAATGGACCAACGACGAGCGCAAAACAGGACTGGCCGAGATTCTATCTGTGGCAACAAAAACATTTCAGTATGGAGACACAGCTAATCAGAATCATCAGAATCATCAGAATCATCTTTATTTGCAAAGTATGTCCAAAAAAAACACAAGGAATTTGTCTCCGGTAGTTGGAGCCGCTCTAGTACGACAACAGACAGTCAATTGACAGAGAACACTTTTGAGACATAGAGATATTGACAAAAAACAGTCACAGAGCAATAAATGGTTGCTAGTTATCTGGTAATGCCGGTACATTTTTTTGTTTTTTTGTTTTGACAATTGTGCAAAATAATGCAGAGTCCTCTAGCACTTGGAGCAGTTCAAAAGACTAATATTGCAATAGTCCAGTGCAATGACCATTGTGCAAAGGGCGGCGAGACTTCAAGCGAGTCGTGCGATAATCTGTCAATTACAGTACAAGTCAAAACTTGCCAGCATACTCTCTTACCGGTTCAATAGATAGTTTTCAAACAGTCAAATTGGACTTTTTATTTGTTGGACGATTATTTTTTAATAGTACAATAAGTAACAAATCAAATTGATTCCTTATTCGCTCGTTTACATCCTCACGAATAGTGAGTGGGGGTATAGACCCCGAGTCCAAGCCTTACTGCCTACCCATCCAGTGTGATACTGTATTAAATCCAGTGTGATACTGTATTAAATAACCAGTTAAAAGCTTTTGTGAGCTGCCCATATCTACAAATATGCCTGTGAGCGAGCTATTCATCACTTCCGCCGGGTGGGCGTGTGGGGGGCAGGACATGTTGTTATAGCCTTGAGTGGCTTCATGTAAGGTAAGCAGAGTTGCATTGATTTTGTTTAATACACAGATAGAGTTATCTGATTATGTTAGCTTCTGATAAGTGACACTTGGTTGCTCGATAAAGCTGTCCAAGTGGTAGCCATGTGGTGGATTGCGGGTGTTTGTGCTTGTCGGTATGGTGGATTGCGGGTGTTTGTGCTTGCCGATGTAACCATGCATCAGATATACGCGAAACTGCAGCCTCCTCAAGTTAAAATTATTTTCTTTCACACTCCAGGCTCTGTTCCTTCAAGTGGAAACAAGCAGCTGGTCGCAGCACATACTCGGCCTGCATTTAACGCAGAATAGGAGAGAGCCAAATGTAAATTGGAAGGTGCACACCCACCTGGTGAGATGCCGCCCACTGATTGTCAACAACTCGCCATTGACCGTGTATGGGGCGGGATGAGGGCTGGCTCAAACTATGAGACAGAGCCGTCGCTAAAACAAGCTAATTTCACCATTGCAATATACTTTTAAAAAAGTCTATCATTTTTTATTCTTGGGCTATTTGACGAAAGCATGTCACAGACATTTATTAAGACGTGGTAATTGGTTTAAAAATAAAAAAAAGTATAACATGTCAACTTGAAGTCTTGTTCATTTCAAAATAAGTCTGTCCATTGAAATATTTCTGCTCACCTAAAAATATGCTCTTTTGCTACAAATACAGTATATCTTCAAATTCTGTATGAGTTGCAGATTAAAGCATCTGTTAAAAAAAAAAGAACGGTTGATTGCATGTTTGATATTCATATGTTGATGACACTGATGTCTGTCTACAGCAAAAATTATTTAATTGGACTCACTGTTCCAGAATGTCTGGCGTGGCGTGTACTCTACATGAGAAGTAGTGCTAACAACAGAGGCGGCGGAACCAGGGAAGGGCGGGGAGGAACCCCACTCTTTACTCTATGTGTGTGGTGTGCCCCTTTGCTCTGCCACAATACCCTTTTTCAGGAATGGAAAAATTCGATCGGCACACACCCCCACCCCCCAACACACACACACACACACACACACGGGCACACACACGCACACACACACACACACGCACACACACAGACACACGTCAAGGATTGATTTTCGAGGTGAAAATGTTCGATCAGCTGTCCCCCTTCGTCGACGATTGGGTTTAGGGATGAAAATGTGCCCCCCACTTTTAAAGTCCATCCATTCATCCATTTTCCGTACCGGTTATCCTCACTAGGGTCGCAGCCGTGCTGAAGCCTATCCCAGCTGACTCTGAGCGAGAGGCGGGGTACACCCTGAGCTGGTCGCAAGACTTTTAAAGTCGTTCTGCCTTACTAACAGTAAATCTATAATATTTGACTAGTTCACCATTAAATGCATTTTCATAGCATGCCAACTGATATGTTTGGTTTTGATGTTCTTGAAATTAGATGCTCGACACCACTGTACACTAACCTTCACACTGGTAGCACTGGTGTGACCAACTTTTTCAGTTTTCAGCACCAGCCCATGATTTGGTCAAAAAAAACATTGGAGAATATGGCTAAACAATAATGAATTGTTAGCAAAATGCTAATGATGAAACTTGTCTGGAATGCTTATCGCCTGCCAAGATTTGTGTATAAGCACTAGTTTAAACAACAACTCATTTACATACAGTAGATAATTATGTAAACTTATATGAAATTCACATTTTAAATAACAGCAGTAGTATTTTTAGGATTTCATTCAGCATAAAAATGGTTTTCTGCATGAAAAAACTAGTTATTTTTGTTTCTTATTTTTTTTCAAAACAATACAACAGATACCACATAGCTACATGGTTTTAAAGCCTTTTTACAGCCCACTTGGCGATGTGATTGACGGCCGCAAATTTCCCATTCATTGTGTCTGTGCTGAGGGGGTGACATCACTTTTTGTGCTGTCTCGCAGAGCAGGGTGACAATATAAAGGGCGGTTGACGCTCTGCGGACCGACCTCGAATAGATAGAATTTACTATTTCGAGAGCGATATTGTGGTGACGTCAGAATGGTCCTCCAATAGAAGAGAGGCTGGTGGAATGATTTCTGTGTGCTTTTTTTGGCGGACTTGTACTAGGGAAATGAACAAGCCTAAACTCTCCGAGGTCCCGACGAGCCATTATTTTGGGGTGCACCCATTTCCTTTTTTTTCTGCAGCTCGTTTTTTTCCTCCTCCTCCTTATAATGAGCAACGTTAGGGTTTTCTTTGCAAAAAAGACAGATACCTCTTGCTGAAGTTGCAGTCTACTTCTTCAGCGAGAAAACTTTCCAGTTACTTCCTGGTAGGCGTCTACATCAGCACTTCCAAATTTGGGCACGCTGCATCGGGGCATTGTGGTCGTTATCGCTGTGACGCGCAGTCCTTTCACATTGAGCAAGAGCCGTGTGAAAAGACCTTTAAGGACCTGAGCCTCTGGGCACACGATGTAAAAAAAAGGTGTTGGCTCAAAGTTGAAAAAGAAAAGATGTAACTATTTGAATTTCCACAGCTCTTTTGAAGGTATTTCAATTGATCTAGTGTGGGGTACATGCCACAAGACTTACCTAGATAAGTAGAGTTAAAGTTACAAATATCTCAGTACAGTGTAAATTGTTACTGCGTACACACCTCATGTTTTACAGTGTGGGTAGTAAGATTCATAACGCAATGAAGTTACAGTGTGTCCAATTTCCACTGAGAGTCAGAATTTAAAAAGCTCGTGACACAAAAGGCCAGAGTTGTGTGCTCCCAGGGCTTCTCAGACTTTCAAAAGTATAACAAAACATGTAACTGTACTTTTAAATGAGAAGAATATCATATGTATCATAATATCATATGACATATACTGTACATATCTTTTTCTTTTCCTTTTGGCTTGTCCTGTTAGGGGTCGCCACATCGCTTCATCCTTTTCCATGTAAGCATATCTACTGCATCCTCCTCTCTAACACCAAATGTCCTCATGTCTTCCCTCACTATATCCATCAACCTTCTTTTTGGTCTTCCTCCAGCTCTCTTGCCTGGCAGCTCCATCCTCATCACCCTTCTACCAATATACTCACTAATAATAATTCCAAGATGGCGCCTACAAGGGTGGAAGCCTCGGTAGCGTGCTCTCGAGGATTGACTATGTTTTTGTCATTTTCATACGTTTTTGGAAAAAGTACTTACACGAGGGAAGACTTGCTAAGCAATGGGGAGTATCCTCCGGACGTTTTTCTGCCAACTTTCACAAATCAACGAAGTTTTTCCTCTGAGTTACTCACAAGTGGCGCGACTGCATTTTGTGGTGCATGGAGGAGGGGGACAAGACGACGCCACAGAAAGCATGCCGGAGCGCAGGTTAAGCTCCGACAGCGTGGATTCCGTCGATTCACCTCACAAATCTAACCAACAAAAAGGACAAGATTAATCTCCTCACAAAGACCAGCAAAGACTTTGCACATTCTGCCACCCTCTGCTTCATAAGTACAGAGGATGTACTTCCAGCGGCTTCTGAGGAAAACTGGTCACTCATGTGCTTGAGAAGTATCAGCACCATTTGCACATTTGCCATTGTTCTAGTCACTTTAAGCTGCTTGAATCTCTGAGCCATTTGCGCAATGGTCACTGTACCAGACTATTGCTCTATTCGTCATTTCAAACTGCTCTAAATTGCTACAGGACTCTGCATCATTTGCACAATTGTCCAAAAAAATAAAAGTAAAAAATAAAAATAAAATGATTTCGGCATTACCACATTACCAGTAACCATTCATTGCTCAGTGATTCTCCGTACTGTGTTTTTATGTTTTTACGTCTGTAAAGTATTTTCTGGAAAGGAATTCAAGAACAGATGAGAAATAAAATAATTGACAACTCTCAGTATGGAAAGGGTTTCAAAGCCATGTCTAAATCTTTTTGGGACTCCAGCGAACCCCAGTGAGAGAACCATTATCCACAAATGGAGAAAACATGGATCAGTGGTGAACCTTCCCAGGAGTGACAAGCCTACAAAAATTATCCCAGGAGGTCACAAAGGAACACAGGAGAACTGCAGGCCTAACTTGCCATCCACAGTATGTAATGTGGGAAAGGGCGCTGCTGACCTCGACTCGGGACGTTGTGAGTTGGTGGGGAGAATACTTTGAAGATTCCTCAATTTCACCGACACTCCTTGCCACAAGGAAGCAGAGTCTGGGATCTCTGAGGCGGGCTCTCCTATCTTTGGGGTTGAGGTCGCCGAGGTGGTGAAAAAAGCTCCTCGGTGGCAAGGCCCTGGGGTGGATGAGATTCCTAAAGTCTCTGGATGTTGTGGGGCTGTCCTGGTTGACACCTCTGCAACATATCGTGGACATCAGGGACAGTGCCTCTGGATTGGTAGATGGAGTGGTGGTCCCCCTTTTCAAGAAGGGGGACCGGAGGATGTGTTCCAAATACAGGGGGATCACACTCCTCAGCCTAAGGTCTATTTAGGGGTGCTGGAGAGGAGGGTCCGTTAGATCCATCTCAGGAGGAACAGTGTGGTTTTCGTTCTGGCCGTTGAACAGTGGACTTGCTCTATACCCTCAGCAGGGTCCCCGAGGGTGCATGGGAGTGTGTCCAACCAGTCTACAAGTGTTTGGTGGACTTGGAGAAGGCGTTCGATCATGTCCCTCGGGGAGTCCTGTGGGGGATACTTCGGGAGTATGGGTAACCGAACCCCCTGATACGGGCTGTTCAGTATCTGTACGACCAGTGTCAGAGTTTGGTCCGCATTGCCGGTAGTAAGTCAGATTAACTTCCGGAAAGGCTTGTACTCCACCAAGGCTGCCCTTTGTCACCAATTCTGTTCATAATGATTACGGACATAATTTTGTAATTACTATATATATATATATATATATATGCAGTGGGTAGTAATACGCTACATTTACTCTGTTACATTTACTCAAGTAACAGTAGTTTTAATGAAGCATACATTTTACTTTCACTCGAGTATTTATGTTAAGAAGAAACAGTACTTTTACTCTGATACAAACATCTACATTCCACTCACTACTTTCATTTATCAATAATTGAATATAATAATAATCATCCATTTTAGACTTTCTTTTTCAACTTCCGCATCAGGAGCCGTTGCTCCAATCCACCATGATTACCACAGTGATGTTGGACTCAAGTTCACCAATTAAACGACAAAGTCATATGTCCACACACGTCTTCTATTGGGCTTTGCGGACCAATCAAAGTGATTTGTGACCACTGTGTGCGACTCGTGTTTATATGACAGACTATGAAAAACAAAAGCTTTAATATGCAGCGTAGTTTTATCACAGCCCAAACTTGGATATTTCAGCCCACTTCTAACTTAAGAAAACACCTTGCAGTAAATTGCAGATGTTTTTGCTGTTGTCTTGGTTGTGCAAATGGTAACAACACTATTTCATGCTCACAAGTTGCTCTTAAACATGCATCTTTTGGGGTATGTTATGTTCTCTCTCTCTCTCTCTCCCTCTCTCTCTCTCTCTCTCTCTCTCTCGCACTCTCTCTGTTACACACACACACACAGACACACGCGTACACACACACACACTTTATCAATAAGTCTGGCCAGCAAACAGCTTCTTTTAGTGGATAACGCAAATAATTTTGCTGTAATGCCCGATGCATGTGTTGTTGTTTTTTTTCCACTTAAAAATTGAAATGGTGGCAGGTGTGTGTGAACTCCAATTGAACAGTGTTTGAATGTGATCTGTTACTTCTAAAAACAGCCACATGCCAGTTATAAGAGGGAGTACATCCTTGTGCAACCAGATTTTTTGTTACTTTACTTGGATTGTGTTTAACCAGGTAAAAGACCCGTTAAGACAGAACATCTCTTTTGCAATGCTGACCTGGCTAAGAAGGAAGCAAGTTTAACGTCAAGTCCACATTCAACATCACATTAAATTTTATTTCAGTTGTTTATTTTCACCACCCCTCTCAAAAAGAAACAAAAATAAATCAGTTGAGTTGTACAAATTCTACGTCACATTAATGGTGGATTAATTTTTTTAAATGATTTATCTTGGCGGCACGGTGGCCGATTGGTTAGAGCGTCAGCCTCACAGTTCTGAGGAGCGGCGTTCAATCCCCGGTCCCGCCTGTGTGGAGTTTGCATGTTCTCCCCGAGCCTGCGTGGGTTTTCTCCGGGCACTCCAGTTTCCCCACACATCCCAAAAACATGCATGGTAGGTTAATTGAAAACTTTAAATTGCCCATAGGTGTGAATGTGAGTGTGAATGGTTGTTTGTTTGTATGTGCCCTGCGATTGGCTGGCAACCAGTTATCGTTAATCAGTTTATTTGAAATTTCATAAAACACATGAAGTACACATAGTTAAAAAAGCCAGAATTAGCCAGAAGGCTAGTTTTCATCTGTAGTCCCCTGGCCATGATGTAAAAAAGCAGTAAAATACATCTACAAGACAATATAATATAGGATACATAATCAAAGACTTACTATACTATTAAGAGAGAATAAAACCACAAATGATTTGATCATAACATGAAAACATCATAACATACATGTTAGTGTATGTTAGTGTTGGCAGCTGTAGGTTGTTAACTAGCCACATTTTCAGTTTTTTTGTGAATGCTTTGTATGTTGTAAGCAGTTTAACCTCCTCAGGTACTGAGTTTCACTATCCAGAGCTCCTCACTGACCAGGCTGACTTACTGAAAATGCTCCTGCGCAGAGGAATGAGACAGTCACCTCTGGCAGAGCCTCGAGTGACACGCTCAGAGCTGTTTCTTTGGCTGATGAACTCAGCCAGAGGAGCTGGAGCCAAATCATGCAGTACTTTATAAATAAAATTTAAATCTGCAAATATGTGAAGACTATCCCAGTTTAAAAGACTGTATTTTTTTAAAATTGCACAGTGATGATAGTGCCTTGGTTTTTCAGGATGTACCCCGCCTCCTGCCAGATGATAGCTGGGATAGGCTCCAGCACGCCGGCGACCCTAGTGAGGAGAAGCGGCTCAGAAAATGGATGGATTTATCTTGGGCGGCACAGTGAGCAACTGGTTAGCTCATCTGCCTCACAGTTCTGAGAACCTGGGTTCAAATCCCGGCCTCGCCTGTGTGGAGTTGGTATGTTCTCCCTGTGCCTGTGTGGGCTTTCTCCGGGTACTCCAGTTTCCTACCACATCTCAAAAACATGCAGAGTAGGTTGATTGAAGACTCTAAATTGCCCGTAGGTGTGAATGCGATTGCGAGTGGTTGTTTGTTTATATGTGCCCTGCGATTGGCTAGCGATCAGTTCAGGGTGTACACCGCCTTTCGCCCGAAGATAGCTGGGATAGGCTCCAGCATGCCTGCGCCCGTAGTGAGGATAAGTGGTACAGAAAAATGGATGAATGGATGGATTTACAGTATCATAGTCAAAAAAAGAAGAAACCAAGAAACCAAGAAAAACCTGGTATTTGAACAGGTGTGTGTAGACTTTTTATATCGACTGCAGCCTTGTTCCTGTTTTTGTAATCTGCCTGGTGAGCCTACAGTATTGTGCTGTTTAACAAGTAGAAACAATATAGTATAAGACCATTTATTGGAGCTTAATTTGCCTTAATTTGTTATTTTACAAAGGTTTTATTTGATACAATTTTAATTATTATGTTTTAGATAAAGTGATATTATTCAGCAATATCTGAATTTGCACATTCATATTTTATGTAGTTATTTTAATTTTATTTGATGTCCATACTCTAATTTAAGGCTAAGGTTAAGAATTCTTTCTACTCGGACGACGACTGCGCTGAGGTCACTGCGGCTGTCCCTCGCGTAGTTTGCCTTTATACTCGAGGGCAACTGTTAAATAAATTGTAGAGGTTATCATTTATTTGCTAAACTTGCATTAGTATTATGGACGATTTTGAGAAAGGAAGATATCTCGCCTTCAAGAAGATGACTCAGCAGGAATCATCCGATGGAAGGGCGCCTTGACCAAGGACGTGGTCGGGGACGTGGCAGGTGTTGGTCTCATGTCTTCACCTTGAAACCCTCCTCTTAGTGTGTTGTGTCTTGTAAGCTTAGTATGTTATGTCTTGTAAACTCAGAAACCTCCCTATTTCAAATAAATACAGGAGCGACGGGAGAGATTGTTTAGAGCGTGATGAGAGGCTGTAATCTGAACAATCTCCCATACGCCCTCCTCATGAGAAAAAGAAACCAGCGTCTTCATTCCTTTTGTGCATTTTTACAGGTGTTGGGTGAGATAAATCCAACATTAAATTGGTCCTTCGAGCCGGATGTCAACACACCCGAGGATTCCAGTTGTGGAGCCGACTTCCAGTTAAGAGACCGTGGCCACGGCAAGTAAGACCCTTTACGGGACTGGTCTTCGTACTCCTCAACTGGGATCTAAAGGTTGACGACAATCCACAGGATTGAAGACGACTTTGGTGAATTAAATTTAAAAACATTTTTAGGAAAAAGGATTAAAGAGTGAGTGAATTGCGCGACAAAGAAGTCTGCGGCAGAATAAACCTTGTGTAATACTAGTCACTGGCAAGTAAAAGAGGGACGGCGGAGTCCGAGAAATTCCGCGAGGACGGCGGAGTCCTGTACGTACTTAAATTCCGTGTTTCCGTGTTTTCGTGTGTTTGTAAAAACGTTACTAGTATCGTGTGAATGTGTAAAAGTATGAATCTATAAAGACAGGATTGTAAGTGACAACTGGGTTTGGAAGCAGATGCAAGAATCCTCCGCCCCGTGTGGGTAGAAGCTTGAGGATTACCAAAACCCAGACATTCATTGTCACCCTGTCATTTTGAATAAAGTCAGTATTTAGGTCACTCAAGGTGCAAATAAACTGACTTCCAAATTCACAAAATGGGAAAAAATAACAGTAAAACGGATCCAAAAGAACGCTTAACGTGTAAAGACTGGAAATATGTTCAACTCCAAAACCCTTCCAAAATAAAACATTTACACACGTGGATAACCAAATACGGTTTCGCTGGTCAGCTAAATTCGCAAAAATTGGTTCAACTTCGAGACGAAATAAAATGTCGACACAAAAATAATCTATCAAAAATAGAAAAAGAGGGATATGACGACTTATTCTTCTGGCTAAACATGGTGTCTAAAAGAGAAAAAAGGAAGTAAGAAAAAGAAGGACTTAGCAAGTGAACAGAAATTGCAGGCAGGTAGGGATAAAGAAATGTTGTTTCAAAGACAGAAAGATGACGAGAGAGGACCAGTGGTAAGATTAAGTGAGGAAAAAGATGGTTGAGAAAAAAGTGTGAAAAGAATGATTGAGCTGGCAAATTCAAACATCCAAGAGGACAAAAAAGAAACTATTTTGGTCTATAGGACCTGGACTAATGAGGATGTGAAAAAGGCCGTAGCCGGCATCACACCCTACAAAGTAGACATTGATATGAGAAAACGTTACGACATGCGACACCTGCTAAAATTACTATAGATTATCTGTACTCAGACAATGAAGCAAAAGTCGCGGCAGAAATTATTTTACCAGTACAAACTAGACTCAAAACAGAATATAGACAATGCATTCATCAATATCCATTAAAAGCAGATGCATGTGAAGGAATCAAACCGGTAATTGAAGCACTAATTAAGGCAGGAGTTATAGTGGAGTGTCCAGAATCACCATGTAACGCACCCATTTTCCCCATAAAAAAGGCCCCACCTTCAGTGGGTTGGAGAATGGTACAAGACTTACAGGCAGTAAATTGTACAGTAATACAGAGAGCAGCATGCGTACCAGATCCACACACATTGTTAAATTCATTAAGACCAGACGCTACTGTGTTTACAGTGGTGGACATAAGTAATGCATTCTTTTCTGTACCAGTAGAAAAGAACAGTCAATTTTGGTTTGCATTTACATTTGAGGGCAAAGAAAATATACATTTACTAGATTACCACAAGGTTACTGAGAGAGTCCAACCATTTATTCACAAGTAATGACAACACGCATGTCTAAATTCACTCCCCGAGGAGGGAGCCAAATTTTACTATATGTAGATGATGTTCTCCTGGCATCTCCAGATGGAGAGACATGCATCAAAGATTAATTGGCCTTACTGCATCTTCTAGCAGAAGAGGGACATAAAGTTAACAAAAATAAATTACAATTGTGTAAAAGGCAAGTCAAATATCTAGGCCATAATTTAAGTGTAGGAGGAAGGACTATATAAGAAGACAGGAAAGCTATAGACTTAAAAAATCATAAACCACAGACGAAGAAACATATAATAATCATTTTTAGGTCTGACAAATTATTGTAGAGCATGGATTCCAAACTATGCAGAAATTGTTGCACCATTGTCAAAATTAATTTATGAAGACAACCTTAAAATGACATCACCTGTTTAATGGAATACAGAGGCAGAAAAGGCCTTCTGTGACATTAAACAACATTTGGTGTCCAGTACTGCACTGGCCCTTCCAAATTTAATGATAAAACATTTATTCAAATGGTAGATTGTAAAAGCTATTCCATGACCTCCGTACTTACACAACAATACGGTGATAAGCTAAGACCAATAGCTTATTTTTCAACTAAATTGGATAGCGTGACGTGTGCATTACCGCATTGTGTCAGAGCAGTTGTGGCAGCCTTGATGAAAGTAGAGCAGTTCCACAATTGTGTTATTTCATCCATTAACTCTTAAGGTCCCACATACAGTGTCTGCTCTCCTATTGCAAACGAATATGCCGTTTTTATCACCTGCAAGACATTTATCTTGCATGGCCATCTTGCTGTCACAACCACATTTGACTGTTGAGCGATGCACAACCTTAAATCCAGCCACACTAATACCCTTACTTGATGAAGGCACGCAGCATGATTGTCAGGAATTGGCTGAACAAGCTGCTGAATTAGTCGCATTAACCAAGGCATGCAAACTAATGATAAACAAAGATGGTACAATCTATACTGATAGCCAATATGAGTATTCCACAACAAGAACGCAATTATTGGGAAAAACAACGTGCAAAACTACAAAATGAAATTTACATTAGCACAGAAGGAAAAAAAAATAAACCTATTCAAATGGGCTACTATATTGAGCCATGGTGTGTCACATGTCTCAAGCGGAGGGATGGTGGCACAGATACATCGACACTTTACAGCCCTAAAAAATAGCAGAAAGAAACACGTGGGTTCATTTAACACACTGTGAAGGAGTCATTTCAGCTGAGTACTCAAATAGGGAAGGTGAGCAAAAGTCTGATAACGGAGCGGGAGCAGATGTGTAGATTCTGAAAATGCTTGCTGGTCAGTGAGGAAAAAAGACACCAACCCTTTTTGTGAGAACTCAACAGAAAGGCACACCCACGTTGGTTATGAGATTCGATAGGTTGTTACATAGCAACTTTGGCTACTGTGGTGTTTGGTTTTGTTTATGTGGTATATGGGACGTCCCACCCTGAATGATACCAACTGAGAGGTGTAAATCATGGGATCCTATATATCCCGTAACAAAAGCAGACAAACACAAACCAATGTTTTCTACTTTAGTAGCACCGAGTAATTTTACTTGTATAAACATGATTAGTAAAGGTAAGAAATTAGGACCACTGTATACCCTATGCCTGTTCAAGATTTAATGGAAAAAGCACCAATGTTGTCAAATCTAGAACATAGACAAAAAAGAGATTTATCCTGGCAGAGGCAAAATTGTCCAACATAAAACATCGACGCCATAGGTGTTCCTCGTGGGGTTCCTAATCAATACAAATTAGCTGACCAAGTTGCAGGAGGATTTGAGTACCTCATATGCTGGTGGTGTACGATTAATAAAAATGTTGATGGGATAAACTATATCCACTTCAATGTACAGAGATTAGGAAATTGGACTCAGAGTGGGTTGGAAGCTGTGCATGAGCAGCTCAAGGACGTTCCAAAACCGCATAGCTGTCGACATGCTCCTCGCAAGAGAGGGAGGTGTTTGCGGTATGTTTTGGAGAACAAACAATACTGCTTCAGATGGCAGCTTGCAGAGCCATCGATGGTCTACGGACCCTCAATCAACACTCCTTGTGGGACAGCTGGATGGACGTTTTTGGTAAATACAAAACCCTAATTTCACCAATATTGATATTAATTGCTGTTTTTGCAGCCATTCTGACATTGTGTGGATGTTGTTGTATCCCATGCATTCGGGCTTTAATCAGTAGATTAATCGCCACAGCAATTACCCACATGGAACCGTATGGAGCAGATGTATCCTTTATTGGATGTTGATAATGATGACGATGATGATGATGATGATGTTGTTTTACCTGATTTGTTTCCTGATCAATGTGATTACGATGTTTAAACTACAACATTCATGTATGCCAAGTTTCCTCTGAGTGTAAATGTATTTGTTTCATAAAAATTATTCTACAGTTAAAAATCGAAATGAAGTGACTGTAAAATACATGATAAACAGGTGGGAAATGTTAAATAAATTGTAGAAGTTATCATTTATTTGCTAAGCTTGCATTAGTATTATGGACGATTTTGAGAAAGGAAGATATCTCGCCTTCAAGAAGATGACTCAGCAGGAATCATCCGATGGAAGGGCGCCTTGACCAAGGACGTGGTCGGGGACGTGGCAGGTGTTGGTCTCATGTCTTCACCTTGAAACCCTCCTCTTAGTGTGTTGTGTCTTGTAAGCTTAGTATGTTATGTCTTGTAAACTCAGAAACCTCCCTATTTCAAATAAATACAGGAGCGACAGGAGAGATTGTTTAGAGCGTGATGAGAGGCTGTAATCTGAACAATCTCCCATACGCCCTCCTCATGAGAAAAAGAAACCAGCGTCTTCATTCCTTTTGTGCATTTTTATAGGTGTTGAGTGAGATAAATCCAACAGCAACCCACGCGCGCAGTTTTGAAAATGTACTGCAGTTCACCTCCAAGTCGGGGGTGTTGCTACGGCTGGTATTGACTAGGACACAACAGGGTGGAGTTTCCTCTGCATTTTTTTGTCCATTTCCGGTAGCTGTTTTTCCTTTCCTTTCCTTAACAAGGAACAAAGCAACAACAATGGCGACCGTGGAACAGTGTCTGCTAGAACAAATGGACCTAGATGACCAGATGATACATTATTTATGCTATAAAATCGATCGAGAAGGTGGCGGCATAGATGGTATGGAGAACCAAGGGGCACGCTGAGTACGTCATCACAGCTTGTGACTAAAACGGACCAATCATGAGAGATGATTTCCGCGGCATTCGACGCGCAGCAACTATTTTTGCCCTGCGTGCGGCAAGCTGTGGGCCCGTGTGGTGCAATTCGTCGGTCACGTGATGCAATGCGGGCGTTGTCGGCCGCGCGACCGCGGGAGTATAAGTAGTATTACTCACTAGTTTCTCTATACCTGCGTATTTTTTTCACTGAGTACTTTCTTGCTCTTACTCAAGTGGAGTACTACTTTTACTTGAGTCATATTATTCTAAAGTAACAGTACTCTTACTTGAACACAATATTTGCCTTTTCGACCCACTTCTGGTAGAAGTAGTACTAAAGTAGATGACCAACCAATATACTGTACTTAAAAATATATATTAATTATTATTAATTAATTATTAATTATATTATTAATTATTATATATTAATTATATTATTATATATATTAATTATATTATTATATATATTAATTATATTATTATACATATATTAATTATATGGTTAATTATATGATTAATTATACGATTAATTATATGATTAATTATATATATATATATATATATATATATATATATATATATATATATATATTTTTTTTTTTAAATATATATATATATATATATATATATATATATATATATACCATCCATCCATTTTCTACCGCTTATCCGGGTCAGGTCGCGGGGGCAGTAGCTTTAGCAGGGATGCCCAGACTTCCCTCTCCCCAGCCACTTCATCCAGCTCTTCCGGGGGGATCCCGAGGCGTTCCCCGGCCAGCCGAAGGACATAGTCTCTCCAGCGTTTCCTGGGTCGTCCCCGGGAGACGTGCCCGGAACACCTCACCAGGGAGGCGTCCGGGAGGCATCTGAATCAGATTCCCCAGCCACCTCATCTGGCTCCTCTCGATGTGGAGGAGCAGCGACTCTACTCTGAGATCCTCCCGGATGACCGAGCTTCACACCCTATCTCTAAGGGAGAAACTAATTTCGGCCGCTTGTATCCGGGATCTTATTCTTTCGACACCTATGGTCACGACCCACAGCTCGTGACCATAGGTGAGGGTAGGAACGTAGATCGACCGGTAAATTGAGAGCTTCGCCTTTTGGCTTAGCTCCTTCTTTACCACAACGGACCGATACAAAGTCCGCATCACTGCAGACGCTGCACTGATCCGCCTGTTGATCTCCCGTTCCATTCTTCCCTCACTCGTGAACAAGACCCCAAGATACTTGAACTCCTCGATGTTGCAAAAGCGTGTCAACCAGGACAGCCCCACAACATCCAGAGCCTTTAGGAACTCCCGGCGAATCTCATCCACCCCCGGGGCCCTGCCACCGAGGAGCTTTTAAAATACCTCGGTGACCTCAAACCTAGCTCGAGGTCAGCAGCGGCCCATCCCCTCTATACACAGTGTTGGTGGTGCACTGCTTTCCTCTCCTGAGACGCCGGATGGTGGACCAGAATTTCCTCGAAGCCGTCCGGAAGTCTTTTTTCCATGGCCTCACCGAACTCCTCCCATACCCGAGTTTTTGCTTCAGCGACCACCAGAGCTGCATTCCGCTTGGCCAGCCGGTACCCATCAGCTGCCTCAGGAGTCCCCCAGGCCAAAAAGGCCCGATAGGACTCCTTCTTCAGCTTGACGGCATCCCTCACCGTTAGTGTCCACGGTTCGGGTTCGGCCACAGCTCCGTTCGGTCGCCTCAGCAATGGAGGCGCGGAACATGGTCCACTCGGTCTCGATGTCCCCCGCCTCCCCCGAACATGAGCAATGTTCTGGGAGTTGAAATTACTTCCGACAGGGGATTCTGCCAGACGTTCCCAGCAGACTGTCACAATACGTTTGGGCCTGCCACGTCGGACCGGCATCTTCCCCCACCATCAGTTGACAGCTCCGCCCCTCTCTTCACCCGAGTTTCCAAGACATGCGTCCGCAAGTCCGATGACACGACCACAAAGTCGATCATCGAACTGCGGCCTAGGGGGTCCTGGTGCCAAGTGCACGTGTGGACACCCTTATGCTTGAACATGGTGTTCGTTATGGACAATCTGTGACGAGCACAGAAGTCCAATAACAGAACACCGCTCGGGTTCTGATCGGGTGGGGCCGATCCTCCCAATCACGCCCTTCCAGGTCTCACTGTCATTGCCCACGTGAGCATTGAAGTCCCCCAGCAGAACGATGGAGTCCCCAGCGGGAGCGCTCTCCAGCACCCCTTCCAAGGACTCCAAAAAGGGTGGGTACTCTGAACTGCTGTTTGTTGCATAGGCACAAACAACAGTCAGGACCCGTCCCCACCCGAAGGCGGAGGGAGGCTACCCTCTCGTCCACCGGGGTGAACCCCAACGTATAGGCGCCAAGCCGGGGGGCAATAAGTATACCCACACCTGCTCGGCGACTCTCACCGTGGGCAACTCCAGAGTGGAAGAGAGTCCAACCCCTCTCGAAAGCACTGGTACCAGAGCCCAAGTTGTGTGTGGAGGCGAGTCCGATTATATCTAGTCGGAACTTCTCGACCTCACACACCAGCTTGGGCTCCTTCCCTGCCAGAGAGGTGACATTCCACGTCCCTAGAGCCAGCTTCTGTAGTCGGGGATCGGATCGCCAAGGTCCCCGCCTTCAGCCATCGCCCAGCTCACACTGCACCCGACCCCAATGGCCCCTCCCATAGGTGGTGAGCCCATGGGAAGTATATATATATATTTATTATTTTATATATGTATATATATATATACACCAATATATATATATATATATATATATATATATATATATATATATATATATATATATATATATATATACCACTGTCTTTCTCCCAAACACGATGCCTGTTCAGCTCACTGAGCCACGCATTTCTACAAAAAAAAAATAAAAAATGAAAATGCCCTTTCATCCATCCATCCATCTTCTTCGTCGGGGCAGCAGCTGAAGCAGGGAACACCAAACTACCCTCTCCCCTGCCACTTCGTCCAGCTCTTCCGAGGGGGATCCTGAGGCGTTCCCAGGCCAGCCGGGAGACGTAGTCTCTCCAACGTGTCATGGGTCGTCCCCAGGGCCTCCTCCCGGTTGGACATGCTCGGAACACCTCGCCTGAGAAGCGTCAGGGGGGCATCATAACCAGATGTCCGAGCCACCTCATCTGGCTCCTCTCTATGCAGAGGAGCAGCAGCTCGACTCTGAGCCCCTCCCAGATGACCGAGCTTCTCACCCTATCTCTAAGAGAGAGCCTGGACATCCTGCACAGGAATTTCATCTCGGCTGCTTGTATCCATGATCTTGTTCTTTCAGTTACAACCCACAGCTCGTGACCATAGGTGAGGGTAGGAATGTAGATTGTAAATTGAAAGCTTTACGTTTTGGCTCAGCTCCTTCTTTACAACGATACAGAGTCTGCATCACTACAGATGCTGCACCGATCCACCAGTCGAACTCCCGCTCCTTTCTTATCTCACTTGTGAACATAACCGCTTGGGGCAGGATCTCTTCCTCGACCCGGAGAGGGAACTCCCCCCTTTTTCTAGACTGAGGACCATGGTCTCAGATTTAGAGGTTCTGATTTTCATCCCAACCGCTTCACACTCGGCTGCGAACCACTCCAGTGAGAGCTGAAGGTCGCGGCCATCAGAACAACATCATCTACAAGAAGCAGAGACACAATACTGACGTCACCAAACCAGACCCCCTCAACGCTTCGGTTGCACTTAGAAATTCTGTTTATGAAGCTAATGAACAGAATCGGTGACAAAGGGCAACCTTGGAAGAGTCCAACCCTCACTGGAAACTCACTGTTCGACTTACCGCCCGCAATGGGGACCAAACTCTGACACCGGTCGTACAGGGACCGAAAAGCCCCCCACAGGACTCTCAGAGGGACACAGTCGAGCGCCATCTCCAAGTCCACAAAACACATGTAGACTGGTTGGCAAACTCCCATGCACCCTCGAGGATGCTGGCAAGGGTGTAGAGCTGGTCCACTGTTCCATGAACAGGACGAAAACCACACTGCTCCTCCTGAATCTGAGATTTGACTTCCTGATGAACCCTCCTCTTCAGAACCCCTGAATAGACCTTACTAGGGAGGCTGAGGAGTGTGATCCCAGTATTGTTGGAACGCACCCTCCAGTCCACCTTGGTAAAAAGGGGGACCACCATCCCGGTCTGCTAATCCTGAGGCACTGTCCCCTGGAGAGGCGTGTCAACCAGGATAGCCCTACAACATCCAGAGCCTACAGGAAGTCAGAGCGGATCTCATCCACCCCTGGGGCCTTGCCATCAAGGAGCTTTTTAACCACCTCGGTGTCTTCAACCCCAGAGATAGGGGACCCTGTCTCAGACTCTCCAAACTCTGCTTCCTCCTGGGAAGGCATGTCAGTAGAATTGAGGAGGTCTTCGAAGTATTCGGCCCACCAACTCACAACGTCCCAAGTTGAGGTCAGCAGCACCCCATCCCCACTATACAGAGTGTTGGTGGTGCACTGCTTCCTTCTCCTGAGATGTTGGATGGTGGACCAGAATTTCCTCAAAATTTTCCATGGCCTTCTACGAACTCCTCCCACGCCCGGGTTTTGGCCTCAGTGACCACCAAAGCTGTGTTCCACTTGATCAGCCAGTACCCATCAGCTGCCTCTGGAGTGCCACAGGCCAAACAGGCCCGATAGGACTCCTTCAGCGGGATGGCATCCCTTCCTGCTGGTGTCCACCAACGGGTTCGGGGATTGCCACCACGTCAGGCACCAACCACCTTACGGCCACAGCTGTGGTCGGCCACGTCAACAATCGAGGCATGTAAAATGGTAAAATGCCTCCCCTGGGAGATGGGCAAAGTGCTGCCGGAGGTGAGAGTTGAACCTCCATCTGACACAGGACTCTGCCAGATATTCCCATCAAACCAGTGGGTGGTGGGGGCTGGGAGGTGGGTGGGTGGGGGTCAATCATATGCCCACACCTGCTAGACGCCTCTCACCGTGGGCAAATACAGAGTGGAACAGAGTCCAACCCCTCTCAAGAGGACTGGTACCAGATCCCAAGCTGTGTGTTGAGGTCAGCCCAACTATGTCCAGTCGGAATTTCTCTACCTGGTACACCACCTCAGGCTCTTTCGCTGCCAGAGAGGTGAGATTCCATGTCCCTAAAGCCAGCTTCTGTAGCCGGGGATCGAACCGCCAGGGTCCCCGCCTTTGACTGGCGCCCAGCTCACACACAAACCAACAACCTTGGTCCCTCCCACAGGTGGTCAGCCAATGGGAAGGGGAACCCTCGCGCCTTTTCGAGATGTGCCTGGCCTGATCTATAGGTGCAGGCCCGGCCACCAGGTCCTAGGACTTGTTTGCCATGGGTGACCCTGCCAGGGGCATAAAGACCCAAACAACTTAGCTCCTAGGATTATTGGGAAACATAAATATGATATCATCTACCCCCGGGGCCCTGCCACCCAGGAGCTTTTTAACCACTTCGGTGACTTTAAACCCAGAGATGGGAGAACCCGCCTCAGAGCACCAAGACTCTCCTTCCTCTTGGGAAGATGTGTCAGGAGAATTAAGGAGGTCTTCGAAGTATTCAGCCCACCGATTCACAACATTCCGAGTTGAGGTCAGCAGCGCGCCATCCCCACTATAAAAAGTGTTGATGGTACACTGCGTCCCCCTCCTGAGATGCCGGATCGGGGACCAGAATATGCTTGAAGCCATCTAGAATTCATTCTCCATGGCCTCACCACACTCCTCCCACGCCCAAGTTTTTGCCTCAGCGACCACAAAACCCGTATTCCGCTTGGCTAGCCAGTACCCATTAGCTGCTTCCATTTCTGTAGCTGGGGAATAAGAGGTGGAAAGTGGGTTCTTAGGCAGAAACAGAAAAGGAAAGCACAGAGCCTAGAACTGAATGTGGGGACTTTGAATATTGGGACTATGAAAGGAAACGCAAGGGAGTTCGTTGACATGATGATAAGCAGAAAGACAGATATAATATAGTGTGTGTCCAGGAGAGCTGCTGGAAAGGCAGTCAGGCTAGAAGTTTAGGGGCAGTGTTCAAATTATTTTACCGTGTGTAGATGACAAGATAAATTTAGTATGGAGTTAGCTAAGAATGTCTTGGAGGTGCAAAGAAAGTCAGATCAAGTTTGGAGTGGCAGAGAAGTACGTCAGAATAGTAGAGGACATGTATGAGGGCAGCGGAACAGTGGTGAGATGTGCTGTAGGCGTGACAGAGGAGTTTATGGTGGAGGTGCGACTGCATCAGGGCTGAGCCCTGAGCCCCTTCCTCTTTGCAGTGATGATGGATAAGATGACAGATGAGGTAAGACTGGAATCCCCATGGACCATGATATTTGCAGATGACACTGTGATCTGGATTGAAAGCAGGGAGCAGGTGGACGAAGATTTACAAAGGTGGAAGCATGCACTGGAAAGGAGAGGAATGAAGATTAGCTAAAGTAAGACAATATATGTGCATGAATGAGAGGGGTGGAGGGGGAAGAGTGAGGCTCCAGGGAGAAGAGATGGAGGACTTTAAATATTTACGGTCAACAGTCCAGCGCAATGGGGAGTGTGTTAAGGAAGTGAAGAAACGGGTCCAATGAGGTTGAAATGGGTGGAGTAAGCTGTCAGGTGTGTTATGTGACAGTGGAGTTTCTGCTAGGATGGAGGACAAAATTTATAAGACAGTGGCGAGGCCAGACATAATGTACGGATTAGAGACAGTGGCACTCAAGAGACAACAGGACAACAGCAAGCAGAACTGGAGGTGGCGGGAATAAAGATGTTGAGCTTCTCTCTTGGAGTGACTAGGTTGGATAGAATTTGAAATGAGCTCATCAGAGGGACAGCAGAGGTTAGATGTTTTGGAGACAAAGTTAGCGAGAGCAGACTTCAATGGTTTCGACACGTCTCTAGGAGAGAGAGTGAGTATACTGGTAGAAGGATGATGAGGATGGAGCTGCTTGGCAAGCGTGCTAGAGGAAGACCCAAGAGGATGTTTATATGTAGGAAGGGAAGATGTGAGGGCAGTTGTTGTTAGAGTGGAGGATTCAGGAGATAGGCTTACATGAGAAGGATGACGCGCTGTGATGACCCCTCACGGGACAAGCCAAATTGTTATTATTATTGTCGATCCATCCATTTTCTGTACAGCTTATCCTCACTAGGGTCGCGGGCATGCTGGAGCCTATCCCTGCTATCTTCGGGCGAGATTTCTCAGCATTTCAGTCACATAAGCCAGTCACCCAATCAGTGTATTTCTTGTGACATTGTGACATGTTCACATGGGTTACGCGGCCAAACATGTGCTTATATACTGTAACAAGGAAGTGATGTGAGTGCTGTCGCTGCCCGGCTCAGCGATGTGCCTAAGTATACCCAAAACTAAATTATAAGCACCTGTGACTTATATTTTTGTGCCTTAAAGTACAATCACTGTGACCAGTTATTATGCAGACATGTAGATGATAAACTGAAGCAAAATTATGTATTTGAAGTATCCTATACTATCAAATTAAGACATGATTTTTCACATTTTTGCAAGATATAGAAATGTCCAACAAATCAATAAAATTTGATAATTTAGATGCAATGTCTGTGTCATGCTCATGCAGATAATTGACATGGTATGAGAACAGTGATATCAACACTTTCAATATACAGTATATCATGCTGAACTAACTCGAGGTGCAATGATTGATCAATCTGCATGTTATGCATCATTTCCTATTGTTGTTCAATAATGCAAAATCATTTTTTTAATCCGATAAATTGATATGGTAATGGGTAGAAATATAGATTCTAAAATTAATCAATAGTTGCAGTCCTAAAACTAACACATTTTAACTTTGAAAAAGACAAATTTATCCATGTACAGCATTGGGTAGACTCAGGTGTTGATAGATGCTGGAGCAGGAAAAATCATATGTAAACTTGCAAAAAAAGAGAACCTCTGCAAACTGTTGTAGACTTTACTCTTTATCTGGAGTGAACAAGATGTTTCACATGTAGGGTCATCAGGTTCTCTCAGATATGGTCTGAGCATTATCTATTAGAAACTTAGCTGTAAACTTAAATGTCTGACGTTTATAAGCGCACTAACATTATTGCCAGCTTCAAAATCTGTTTTTATTGTCTAACACTGTCCATTGTGTTATCATCTGCATTAGGCATTTGTAATTTGTTGTCCTAGAATTGAACACAGAAGTAAATAGTCTTGGAGATAATACACTGTAAGTTCTCGTGTATAATGCGCACCCATGTATAATACGCACCCCCAAAGGTGGCCTCTAAATTCTGGAAAACCCTTCTACCTATGTATAATGCATTTTTATAATGCATGATTTTTCTTCTACCCATATGATCAAAACATGAAGTATAATCTGTATTTTGTTAGTTTTTTTTTTTCAAAGAATTATTCTGAAGTGAAGTACTTTATTTGAACACGTAATTTTTTTCTCCCTTGCTCTTATTTTGAAATTAACACCCCTACTTTGATTTAGAAATGTATAAAACACACAGTTGTGCTCATATGTTTTATTACCCAGGGAGAATTTGTAAGATGGGTACAATTATTTAAAGAAAACATGAAGGACAAGGCAAAACACATTTAATTTTATTTTAATGGGATTCAAATTGAACGGGCAAGCATTACAGAAAAGCATTATCATTAAACAAAACATAACCATAAATAAATTAATTAGGGTTGTTGTTGAATCATCAGTCATATTTAAAAAATATATATATTTCACAAATTCTGACAGGATATGTAAATTTATGAGCACAACTGTACATATATGCAGTCATACGTACCCGTCATATTGGAATGAAAGTGTAGGCTACACTTTTTTTATAACCGCTCGGTGGCGGTGGCATTTTGGAATGAAAATTCAGCTGGCAGCCTGGATGAATATACGGACACTGTTACATCCTATATCAGTTTCTGTGAAGACGTGTGTGTACCAACAAAATAATTTCGCACATTTAACAACAACAAGCCGTGGTTCACTGCTAAACTTAAGCAGCTTCGCCAAGCTAAGGAGGACGCATATCAGAGCGGGGACAGAGCCCTGTATAATCGAGCTAGAAACCAGCTGACTAAAGAAATTAACATTGCAAAGAGGAACTATGCAGCAAAGTTGGAAAAACAGTTTAGCGCAAACGACTCTAAATCAGTCTGGCATGCATTCCAATCGCTGACTAATTACAAGCGACGATCCCCCAAAGCTGAGAACAATAGCACACTAGCCAACGACTTGAATACCTTCTACTGCAGATTTGAAAAGGACAGTTTCACACCACACACCCACCCGGGCGCACCCCCGACCACAATCACACCTCTGACTTCTGCGTTAACATCCACGAACAGGATGTGAGACGCATCTTCAAACAACAAAAGATTAACAAAGAGGCAGGCCCGGACCATGTGTCCCCATCCTGCCTCAAAGTCTGCGCTCCAGTCTTCACTCAGATCTTCAATAGATCTCTGGAACTGTGCAAAGTTCCATCCTGTTTCAAACGCTCCACCATCATTCCAGTCCCCAAGAAACCTGCAATCTCGGGTCTGAATGACTACAGGCCTGTCGGTTTGACATCTGTGGTCATGAAGTCCTTTGAATGTCTCATGCTGGACCACCTCAAGAGTGTCACAGGTCCCCTGCTGGACCCCCTGAAGTTTGCCTACCAAGCGAACAGGTCTGCGGATGCAGTCAACATGGGACTGCACTTCATCCTAGAACACCTCGACAGCGCGGGAACCTATGCGAGGATCCTGTTCGTGGACTTCAGCTCTGCGTTCAACACCATCATCCCTGAACTCCTTTCCTCTAAGCTTCTCCAGCTCAGCGTCTCGCCTGCCATCTGCCAGTGGATTTACAGCTTTCTGACGGGCAGGACACAGCAGGTGAGGCTGGGGGAGGCCACTTCATCCACACGCAGCATCAGCACTGGGGCGCCCCAAGCTTGTGTCCTCTCTCCGCTGCTCTTCTCTCTCTACACGAACGACTGCACCTCAGCACACCCGACTGTCAAACTCCTGAAGTTTGCAGATGACACCACTGTCATCGGCCTCATAAAGGACGGTGACCAGTCTGCATATCGGCAGGAAGCGGAGCGGCTGGAGATGTGGTGCGGCCGACAACCTGGAGCTGAACACGCTCAAGACTGTAGAGATGATCGTGGACTTCAGGAGGCATCCTTCGCCACAGCTGCCCCTCACGTTGTCCAGCTGCCTTGTGTCAACCGTCGAGACCTTCAAGTTCCTGGAAATTACAATCTCTCAGGACCTGAAGTGGGCGACCAACATCAACTCCGTCCTCAAAAAGGCCCAGCAGAGGATGTACTTCCTGCGGCTTCTGAGAGAGCACGGCCTGCCACCGGAGCTGCTGAGACAGTTCTACACAGCGGTCATCGAATCAGTCCTGTGTTCTTCCATCACAGTCTGGTTTGGTGCTGGTACAAAAAAGGACAAAGTCCGACTGCAACGGACAATCAAAACTGCTGAAAGGATTGTTGGTACCCCCCTTTCCCACCATTGAGGACTTGCACGCTGCCAGAACTAAGACAAGGGCGTGCAAAATCCTCTCGGACCCTCCGCACCCCGGTCACCAGCTCTTCCAGCTCCTTCCCTCAGGTAGGCGCTACCGATCAATGCAAACTAGAACTAGTAGACATTCCAACAGCTTCTTCCCTCTTGCGATCAACTTCTTAAACACCTGACCTACAATTCCATTACAACATGCTGGCAATTTTTTGACTTGAGTTCGTTGTCCCATTTCTGTGGGGCAAATTATTTATTACTCGTGCACTCACTGTAGTTGTCTCACCATGCTGCACTATTTGCATATACTGGCCACTCATGCCAGTGTAGCATCTGCTCCATTTGCACACTGATTGAGGAGTATCTGTAACATTTGCACAACCAACATTGTCCCAGATTATCGCACTACTCGTCACTTTCAACCGCATACACTCCTTGAAGTCCCAGCGCCCTTTGCACAATGGTCATTGCACCGGACTATTGCAATATTAGTCATTCGAACTGCTCTAAGTGCTAGAGGACTCTGCATCTTTTTGCACAATTGTCAAAAAACAAAAACAAAAAAAAACAAAAAAAGTACCGGCATTACCAGATAACTAGCAACCCTTTACTGCTCAGTGACTGTTTTTTTTTTTTTTTTTGTCAATGTCTTTATGTCTCCAAAGTGTTCTGTAAATTGACTGTCTGTTGTCGTACTAGAGGGGCTCCAACTACCGGAGACAAATTCCTTGTGTGTTTTGGACATACTTGGCAAATAAAGATGATTCTGATTCTGAAGTGTACAGATTTTTTCATAACCACTAGATGGCGGCATACATTTATAAAATGTGAACGTTTTTTTTTTTGCATTTGCCCCTATACCCATGTATAATGCGCACTATATAATATATAATATATCTAGTATAATTAACTTTTGAAAATTTTCTGGGGGGGTGGGGGGAATGCACATTATACACGAGAAATTACGGTAGTTTTTTTCATCATGTCTAATGTTGTCTAACTTTTTTATTTTTTTTTATTTAGATTGACAGCCCGATAGCTGGAGAAATAGATGATGCTGCTTTGTCCTCTTACATTCCAGCCTATGGTGACAGGATTGCTACAAGGCGTTTCTCAATGGAAAAACAGAGAAGAGGTGGAGATGATACAAAAAGACTCCTTATTTAAAAAATTGGCACCATGGGCAACATAGACTGTGATCATGGTTTCGAGGGAGAGAGAGAGAGAGAATGCAGTGAAACCAACAAATATGTGTCTAAAAAATAATAAGCGAGCCTGGAAGACAACCAGAAAAAATAGAATTAGGGTGGATACATGACAACAAACACGTCAGAAAATGCAGCGGTGGAGGAACCAGAGTTATGGATATTAACAAGAATGCCACTAAAACTGAGATCCTGTCACAAGCAAAACAACAGTTTTTCCGAATGAGAAGTCAACAATGGGAAAGTGGGAAGAGTTCAGTAATGACATCGTTAACTTTCAGGAAGCACAAGTTGATGAGGATGTTGTCAGGTACTGCCCTGCAGTACTGTTTTGTACTGTCTCGTCCTCTCTCTCCCCTCCCCTCTCTGTTTCAGCTTCTCCAATCAAACCTCATCACCACCTACATTTAAGCCTGCCTGTTCCCGGAAATCCTCGCCAAAGTATTGCAGCCTCTCCTAGCGGTACCACGGCCCACCGTACTCACGTAAGCTACTCAACTCCTCGTTCCCTTGTTAACTCTTGTGTCTCCTCGTTCCCAATGTTCCTGACCCATGTCATTCCTGCCAGCCCACTGTTCTGTCCACTGCCTGCCATCTGTCCACCCCGCCGCCTGTCAACACATCCAGGACCACTTCCATAACCTTTGATCAATAAACTGTTCATCATTTTTCATCAGCCTCCGCCTGCTCTTGGGTTCAGCTACTTCCCACACATGACAGAATACTTTGGCCACTATGGACCCAGCAACTCCGGAGGCTCTGAAGAACGCACTAACCCTCCAAGGCGCCCACATTGGACGACAGGACAAAAACCTGCAAGAAATCACCGAAACGCTTCACTCCCTTTCGCAACATGTCTCCCTCCTTTCCCAACAGATGCAATACATGCAACCCCCTGTAAGTACTCCCCCCGAGCCACCCTGCTTCCCTTACAAAGAACCTCATGTCCTTCCGCCCGATCCCGACTCCGGGGACCTAGGTGCATGTAGCCAGTTTATTCTTAATCATATTCAATCTCCAACCGTACAGTTATCCCACCGAACGTTCCAAAGTAGCATATGTCACTAACCTCCTCCGCAGCAAAGCAGCAAAATGGTTCACTTCATTATGGCACAACTCCTCCACAACTCCTCCACCTTTCGTTCGATTCCTTTTCCGCCGAACTCTGTAAGGTTTTCAATCACCCCGTTCAGGCCAAAGAAGCCACCCGCCGTCTCCTCACACTCACTCAGGGTGGTAAGTCCGTCGCGGAATATTCCATCGACTTCCGTATCCTTGCTGGTGAATGCGGGTGGGATGATGCAGTACTTGGGGGAATCTTTTCCGGGACGAGCCCTCCTCTCTCTCCAGGCTCTTATCGCCCTCTCCATCCGGCTGGAAAACAGACTGCAAGAGAGAGCCCGTGAGAAAGCTCTCTGCTCGCGTAAACACTCTCCCACTCTGAGCACCACGCAGTCGTCTTCCGCACTTTCGTCACTCCCCGTTGCATCCGATGAATCCATTCATATTGGTCAAACACGTTTAGATCCACAAGAACGTCAGCGTCGTGTCACCCAGCGGCTGTGTCTCTACTGCGGTCAATCCGGTCACTTTATTTCCTCATGCCCCCTCCGACCAGAAAGACCCGGCTCACCGCGTCCCGAGAGCGTCGCGGTGAGCTAAACCTCCGTTCCCGCAAACTCTCCCTCCCGCATGACCGTACCCGCTTGCATTATCATTTCTGGTCATAACACCCCCGTCGCTGCCCTTATTGATTCCGGTGCCGATGATAATGTTATTCATTAAGAAATAATTCACCAACTCCAAATCCCTCTCCGTCCGGAAGTCTTTCTCCATGGCCTCACCGAACTCCTCCCATACCCGAGTTTTTGCTTCAGCAACCACCAGAGCTGCATTCCGCTTGGCCAGCCGGTGCCCATCAGCTCCCTCAGGAGTCCCACAGGCCAAAAAGGCCCGATAGGACTCCTTCTTCAGCTTGACGGCATCCCTCACCCTTGGCCAACCACCTTACGGCCACAGCTCCGGTCAGCCACCTCAGCAATGGAGGCGCGGAACACGGTCCACTCGGACTCGATCTCCCCTGCCTCTCCCGGAACATGAGCAAAGTTCTGTCGGAGGTGGGAGTTGAAACTCCTTCTGACAGGGAGGTTAGCGAGATCCCACGACCCATAAACTTCACCCCTGTGCCTTTTTTTCCCGTCGCCTATCTTCAGCCGAAAGAAATTTTGACGTCGGTAACCGCGAGCTGCTGGCCATTATATGGGCCCTGGAAGAATGGAGGCACTGGCTGGAGGGATCTAAACAACCATTTCTCATTTTGACTGACCGCAAAAACCTCGCTTACCTCCGTACCGCTAAACGTCTCCACCCCCGACAAGCACGCTGGGCACTATTCCTCAGCAGATTAAATTTCAGTCTCTCCTTCCGTCCCGGTTCCCGTAACACCAAGGCAGATGCCCTCTCCTGTATTCACTCACCTCCTTCGAGCACAGCAGAACCCGAATCCATCCTTCCGACCTCCAGCTGGTTTACTGCGCCCACTGCCAATTCCCAGCCACCCTTGGTCTCACATTGCTGTGGATTTCGTTACCGGCCTGCCCCCCTGTACTGCTGTACAAAGTAACACTGTTATTCTCAAAATCGTCGATCGTTTTTCCAAGTATGTCCATTATGTGCCCCTCCCTAAACTCCTGTCCGCGCAGGAAACTGCTAACCTCCTTTTCTGCAAGGCAGTGGGCGCAGCAGCCAGCTTATCCTTGGGGTATCACCCGCAGACCAACGGCCAGACGGAGCGGGCCAACCAAACCCTGGAATCGGCACTCTGCTGTGTGGCCGCCCGCAACCCCTCCTCATGGAGTTCCTTCCTCCCATGGATTGAATACGCTCAGAATTCCCTCACCAGCTCCGCTACCGGTATGACCCAATTCATGGCTTGCTACGGTGTCCAACCTCCACTGTTCGACCTACAGGAGCAGGCGGTGGCAGTCCCCTCCGTACAAGATCACCTCCAGAGAGCCCAGGCGGTTTGGAAGTCACGCAACAACCAGCTCGCTGACCGTCATCGCTCCCCGACGCCCCGAATACAAGGTGGGTCAATCCGTCTTGCTCTCTTCCTATGACCTTCCCCTTCAAACAGAGTCCAGTAAACTCGATCCACACTTCATTGGTCCTTTTCCCATCACCAAAATCATTAATCCCACTTCAAAAAAACAAAAAAACAGAAAATAAATTAGTCAGGAAAACAGGAGAAGAAATCATCAGAAAAATGGGGGGAAAAATTGGAAACACAGAAAAACAAATTGTCAGAAAACCAGGAAATAAATTTTAAAAAACTAAAAAAAAAACAGAAAATGAAAATAAATATTCAAAAAAACAAACCCAAAAAATAAATGGCTCAGAAAAACTGGAGTTGTTGTTTTTGTTTTTTTTTCAAGTGAATGCAATACGGCAGCATGGTGGACAACTGGTTAGAGCGTCTGCCTCACAGTTCTGAGGTCCGGGGTTCAATCCCCGGCCCCGCTTGTGTGGAGTTTGCATGTTCTCCCCGTGCTTGCGTGGGAGGAAACTGGAGTGCCCGGAGAAAACCCACGCAGGCACAGGGAGAACATGCAAACTCCACACAGGCGAGGCCTGAGTTGTGTGGCCAAAACTGTGAGGCAGACATGCTAACCAGTCGTGCACCGTGCCACCATAAACTACATAATGTGTAAATTAGTTGATTATTCATTTTGTGACATTGAGGAGAGCCTTTCCTTACTGAGAAGTTGTCACTGGCTGGCTCACACTTCTGCAGTATTCAACTGCATGCATTTGCATGTATCGATACCCCCCTCTCCTCCACCCCGGTAGCGTACAATTTAACTGATCCATTCATGTCACTGTGACCACAGAGCGTGGCGACTGCATACTCGAATCAACTAGCAAAACAACACCACATTTTAACATGAATTGAACGAGGCCGAGCGAAAATAAAGTGAGGTGTGGACAAAACAACGGCAATATGCAACCTTTGCGACAAAAGCGTTCAGCACAGCAACAACACGAGCAACTTGTTTAAACAGCTCAAGACTGCGCATCCAGATGCTCACGACACAAAATACTAGGAAATGGAGAAGGCAGCATCAGCTGCAACATCTGCACTCAGACAGAAGTCTCTTCTGGAAAGTTTTTATAAAGGCAAAGTGTATGAAGATATGAGCAATGTGTGTGTGTGTGTGTGTGTGTGCGTGTGTGTGTGTGTAAATACAGAGAAGCATCATGCTCAGTGCCATGTTAGCAAAATGATAGACTCTTTAACCTTTACATGGATGATGCAGATAATGTAATATTAGTTTTTGTCATAAAAGAAATGGCTAAAGCTGAGATTTCAGTCTCACAGTAAAACAACCCATTTTGCAAAATTGATTCTGGTATCTAATTCTGGTATTACAACAATGGTAAATTATTACATTTTAAAACATAGTTACAATGATATCATTGGGTTAAATGTTTTACTTGTTAGAGCAGGAGAACATGATTTACATTACAATAAAAACATTTTTTTTTAAATCACACAAAGTATCGGTATCAGTAATGGTATTGAAAAAATTGCCCGGTGTCGTATCAAATCAAAATTGTCTGGAATCGCCCATCACGACTATGATGCAGGTACTTTGCACACTAGAAGCATATACTTGTATTATTTTACCATGGAATTTTGTTTTGGGCTTTTTGAAAATGGTTGCATTGGTTTGTCCTTTGCTAAAATAACCTGGAGTGATTGGGAGTTTTCAAAGTAACAACATTCAGAAGTAAATAGGAACATTTATTGCAGTCTGGCAGCAATTAAATTTCCAAGAAAAAAAAAAAAAAACATTAAAAAAAAAAACAACTTTTCACTAAACCAAACCGTCCCATGCGATTGGCTGGCGACCAGTTCAGGGTGTACCCTGCCTCTCAACCGAAGTACGTAGGTTTTTATCTGATTAGCTTTCAATCAGTCATTTTGAAAACAGAACAAAGGATAAAGCCCACCGAAAAGGCGTAAGGTGAAGTTTCAGCTTAACCTGCCTACGACCGTCTTCTTTACAGAGCAAAAACATCAGCAAGAAACCCTTCAATCCTCCAACACAAACAAATTTCAATATCTTAAGGAACTAAATGAAATTAGGAAAAAAAAAAAAAAATAAATAAATAAACTCAATGCACAAATTTATCAGAGCAGTGAACCAAAAGATCCTTTTTTTTCACATTTTCACTTTGTTCATGCCTGATTCATATTTTTTTGTACTTAAGTTTTCAACATATTTTTAAAAGATTTAAGTGAGCCACACTGAAAGTGAGTCACCCTCGTTGTCGAAGTCATGTGGGATAGGGTGTGCCAATGAGAATAAATAACCGGTGTACAAAAATACTGATCAATCCCAGTACAGCAAGAAGTGAGGTCTGACCCTTTCATGGCTGAATGCTGTTGAATTCAATGAAACATTTTATGATTTTTAAGTTATAAGATTTGGGGTTGTGGGGTGGGAGAGGCAATAACTCCATCAAGGCAGCCTTTGCAACTATGAAATTGCTTTTTGTTGTTGTTGCTTTAAGGTTATGACCACTGCTAATTCAAATGCTACTACGTTT
Source organism: Phyllopteryx taeniolatus (assembly GCF_024500385.1). Classification (NCBI taxonomy): domain Eukaryota; kingdom Metazoa; phylum Chordata; class Actinopteri; order Syngnathiformes; family Syngnathidae; genus Phyllopteryx; species Phyllopteryx taeniolatus. The sequence goes on along the minus strand of NC_084505.1, from coordinate 2,953,059 downwards.
TTCCTCATTTGAAATTTTGACCCTGGAGAAAATGAGACCCCCCCCCCCCCCCCACCCACATGGTACACCGTTGCACTCCAGCCTCCTCTTGTGAAGTATGTGAGGTTGCCTAAAACTGGACGATTAAGCCAGTTCCTATCCCCCTTGCCTTTCTAGCCAATCAACATTTATAGAGTTAAATTTGGCCCTGAATTTGAAGTACTTCTTCTGGGTTATTAGCACAACTTTCTGTTTCACCATTTAAAATCTTGACAGTTTATACAACATAATAAGTAAATCCAACTGCTGTAACGTAATACGACGACGACGATGATGACAAAATACCGGAAAGTAGCGCCATTAGCAAGTGCTTTGAACATTATTATTTGTTAAGTTTTTTTGTTTGTTTTTTAAATATTTTGGCCCTCTACTGTTGTAGTGTTTAATTGATTTAACAAATAATAACTTTTGCTCCATGTAACTAATTTTAAATCAGTCAAAATACATCTGCTAGCCAGTCAAAAATACACATGGGATGTGGTAAATATATATTTATTGACAATATAAATGTGGAAACGTTTGGTGACAACTATTCACAACTATAAATACCTTTTAAAGAATGATGCTTGGTTCATACGATTAGATTAACAAGAATTCATTGATCCCTATCTGAGGAAAATTACAGCGTGTATTGTTTTTTTCTCTGGCATGAATCTACTTTCCAACGCTAACAGCTTTTTATTTTGTATGTTAATTTTTTTCCCAACTTTACTATTATTATTGACATTATTATTATCAAATGTCAACTATACAAAAGAGTCGTCAGCCAAAGTAACTAAGAAAGTTAAAGTTGTAATGAGTTTACAAACAAAGCATTTTAACACTGTTGAAGTAAACTGCCTTATCATTTTATAGTTGCCACAGTTTGTGAAGCGAACAACTTTGAGCACAGCATGAGCAGTAAACAAGAATCGGCATATAGGTCACCACGGCAACCCAATTTACGCTATTATTATAAGTTATTTCTTGCTTTGACTTGTAGGGTCACCACCATTTCCAAGAAAAGTTGACTCCAAAAGGACAACTGCTCTCATACTATTTTAATGTTGACAACCTAAATGCAGAACGCATTAGATAATGATGCTACATATGTTGAGTAATGATTTTCAACACAGCAGTTTACTTTTCTTCTTGGAATTTTGGGCTGCAAAAATGTTTAGTTGGTTTGACTGCACAACAACACCCCTTGCCCTATTTTTCTTTAAATAATTTCCATCATATTCTATACATTATTTGTTATTTCCGATCTCACTAACTAAAACTATTAAACTCACTATCGCCATCTGAATCAACAATTACAAAAAAAAAATACAAATCCACCTACCGCTAACTACCCGCGCTGTACAACAGAAATGATCATTTGAACATAATGTGTGATGCATTAATCTCATGGTAATACTTCTCATACAGTTTGAATGTACAACTTCCACTTCATCATATGGATTAAAGCGCCAATTGCTGTCGCAGATTTGAAACACATCTCAGTATCATCTTAATGGAAGTGAAATTAATGCTCTCAGTTACAAAATCAATGCTTTTTTGTTGCAAGCTAAGGATATAAAATTAAAATAAACAGATCTTATTAAATGTTGTTTGGTTATTATTATGATTATTATTATTACATCTAATAATCTCTATAAGTAAACCACCTTGCTCTATGTCCTAAAGTTAAATTTCTGTAATTTTAAGGCACAATTTATGGCACAAAAATATAATTATGTAACAATAATTAAAAGCGGGACTAGATGCACAAAAATATTAACTGCACGTTACCATGCAGTGTGTGTGTGTGTGTGTGTGTGTGTGTCAAAAGATGAATCTATATGTAAATTGAACGTCTGAAATTATTTTGAAGGCTCTAGACAGGTAGCTGTCTACGTATGCCAGCAATTTAACTGAAAATATTTTTTCAGTACCAAGAGAATTGACCGAGGTCACATATTGTTTTTTCTTTCTTTTCTTTTGTAATGTACGTCTAAGACAGGCTGTATCAAGAATCCCCCCACAATGTCAGGTCAAACCACTTTGTAAATTCACTATTCCGCACAGTGGACATATAAAGCTATTGCGCATTATATGACGATACGAACTGATTTTACAAGGGGACTAGATCATCTTTCATAAGTTTCTTGAAAAAGCATCTGATATGAAGAATCTAAAATTTCAAATGAAATCCCAAAACTGTCAAATACGAGGACAGTGAACTGCTTCCTTGTGTTGCTTTTTAGACATCACCTTTCCCTGTAGCGCTCTCATACGCACGCACCCACGCACGTCCGTGCACACACAAACGCCAGCACGGCTTCAGCCCTCACCACAATCTTCCTTAAAATACAGAGGCAACCCTGTGTCTCTTATTTATTCATCAGTACTATCTGTGGGTTGATGTAATTTATACAAAGCATATATTCGTGTTTCTATTACCTAAGATAGATAGATAGATAGATAGATAGATAGATAGATAGATAGATAGATAGATAGATAGATAGATAGATAGATAGATAGATAGATAGATAGATAGATAGATAGATAGATAGATAGATAGATAGATAGATAGATACATTCTCCTACATAACGAAAACTCCCTCAACTCTGGGCAGTCTGGACCTGTACTTAAAGTAAATTGCCATGGGATTTTTTTTTTTTTTTTTTTTACAATGTATACATTTTAAATAACAGACAGCAGCGGAGTGACTTGATCTATTTGAGTGTAATTTGAAGGAACACTGTACATCCAAGGAGAGATTTTGACAATAGGCTAAAAAAAATTAAAAAATGATAAAGGATAACAACCGCAGATGGTATACAGAAGACGTAGGAGGGAAAACAAACAATCAAATTAAGTTGAATGTATTTTAAAATGGATCATATGAATGAGCTGTCTTAATATTTGGCACATATTCAGCTAATTATTATCATTATAAATGAATGACATGAATCGAAAAAAACTCACCTTGTCAGAGGCTTGACATCTCATCTACCCTAGATACAAACAGACCGCGGAATTTCAGGAAAGTATTTGAGCCACAGCACAATATAAAAAAAGATCATGTGGTAATTATGATATCTCATGCTTACGTCATTAAGTGTTGACCTACCTGTCCGTCCCGGCATTTTCCTGGTTTGTGTCGCGAGGCCGGTTCCTCAACACAAGACGAAAGAAAGAAAAGAAAAAGCAAGCAACTTCTTCCATTCGCTATTTAATCATCAAAACGGCAAGTAAACAAGAAAGCGAAACCCCGTAAACGGCCGCGGTGTGAGCGCACTTTGGTCACTGTCCAAATAATTCTTCGCCGCTGTCTAAATGGGACAGAAGAAATGGAGTAGTGTTAATATCGTTAAATGCCGTTTTTAAAATGCATGCTTTGTCGAAATCAAAGCTCCGTCCGTGTGAGCACGTAGAATGGATTATTCATGTCCAATGCAACGCGATGTGCGCGGCTGTCAAGATCATCAAATCAACAATAGAGACTGAGTCTGCTGTCCCAACGGCTGGTAAACGGAAAGCAAAGTCATAAAGAGTCAACGGGGGCTTCATGTTTTTTCAGGGCACAGAAGGTGAAACAAGCGTTCCCCTTTGCTCTTGACGAGGAGCGCATTCATAAAGTCGGAGCGAGGGGACGGTTGCGCGTCAGTCGAAGTCAGGACGCTCTGCAAGTGGGAGACGGCACAATCTCATCTCCTCCCGGTAAAAAAAAAAAAAAAAAGATGATGATATGCCAAGCGAGGCAGAAACGGACTGCTGAGGGATCCCCTGCTGCGTCCAATCCTGACGTCTCTAGCCACGGTGGCGTGTGCGTGCGTGCGTGCGGGTGACAACAGCAAGAGCGTGCGTGTTTGTGTCTATGAATCCATCCAGCCATCCATTTTCTGTACCGCTTCTCCTCACTAGGGTCACGGGCGTGCTGGAGTCTATCCCAGCTATCATCGGGCAGTAGACCCTGAACTGGTCGCCAGTCAATCGGAGGGCACATAGAAACAAACAACCATTCGCACTCACATTCCCACCTATGGGAATTTTTGAGTCTTCAATTAACCTACCACCGTGCCGCCGGCTCTATGAATGTTGGTGCGAAAAGAGAGTAGTGGGGGTGGGGACAGCTGTGGTCGTGGACTCCCATGCCCTCAGCAGTGACAGGTGCAAGCAGAGGTGCGACAGCAACGCCAAGATTGTGAGACACTCACTTAATGAGGTGTTTTCAGCCTCCTTTATGACAACCTGCACACAAACAAAGGTTGTGGAGAAAGTGTAAAGCTGACCACTCTGGGGAGGAAAAAATAAATAAAACAAACGACTAAATTTGATCATGCACATTGGTTGCACATGATTAAAATGCGGTAAATTGACATAATTTTCACCTCTTATATAATCAAACAACAATGTCAGTTTACCACATTTTAATCATGTGCAACCGATGTACATCTTTGAATTAACTAAATTCAAAGGACTTTTTTTCATTGTACTTTTATAATTTCAAAAAAGTGTAATTTGCTTTTAAAGAACTGTTAAAGTATTGGCTTGGGAGTGACAATGAAGAATTTGATCTATTAATGATTTGATCTATTTTTTTATATTGGAAAACAGCAGCCTGTTGGACCTACTACATCCACAGCATTAGTTACACCAATGAATGAAGTCATCAACTACAAGAGATGTATCAAATTGTGTACCTCCATTGCTCAGTTTTGACGGAAAGGGTGAGTGCTTTTATTGCAGATTTTGTAGTGTTGAACTGCACAAAAGAATATCTCATTCAATCATGCAAATGTACTCATGTAAATTACGGAGTGTGTACAGTATGTACAAGTTACCATGTGTCACCATTTGTGTTAGTATTATTTGTATATTATGGTGGATTCATAAAACACAATAAACAGCTTCTAAATGTATTCAATTGAATCACATGTTAATTTTAAAACTATATATTTCAAATACCCCCCTTTAAAAAATCATTTTGAATAATACTTTGTTGTCAAACAAATCTACAATTCCCCAAGATGGTAATCTATATGTGTACTGCCTGTATCAGAAAGAAAAGTTGAAAATGCACAGATAAACATGGACTTGAATTAAAATGTGCCACTGGAAAGCTTACTTGAGAATAGCAACAATCACAACATTAAGATAAATCAAGCTGTCAGTATTGTAATAGCTTATTTCACTCCTTGTAATTACTGCTTTCTTTTTATTTAATATAAAGATTTGCAACAATAACAATCACTTATATTTGCTGGTTGTTGAAGGGTACACTGGAAAACATTGTTGCGTAAAAACATTAAAAAGCATTGGAATATCAATCCATCCATCCATTTTCTGAGCCGCTTCTCCTCACTAGGGTCACGGGCATGCTGGAGCCTATCCCAGCTATCATCGGGCAGGAGGCAGGGTACACCCTGAACTGGTTGCCAGCCAATCGCAGGGAACATACAAACAAACAATCATTCACACCTACGGGCAATTTAGAGTCTTCAATTCATGCATGTTTTTGGGATGTGGGAGGAAACCGGAGCCCGGAGAAAACCCACGCAGGCACGGGGAGAACATGCAAACGGCACACAGGCTGGGCCGGGGATTGAACCCCGGTCCTCAGAACTGTGAGGCTGACGCTCTAACCAGTCGCCCACTGTGCCGTCGGAATATCAATTCATAATTCCTATTTAAAAAAACAAAATGTGTTTGTGGCAATAAATTGTAATTACTTTGAAGGGCTGTGACAGCATTTCTAAGAATATAAAATAAAATCAGACGGTACCAATATTGATTAATTATGCAAATTAAAAATGTCATATATTCATATATATATACATACACATATATATATACACTGTATGTATAATATTTACAAGTGAATGTATGCAATTGTTGTACTTGCACTGTTTGATAGATATGACTCAAAGTGTTAGATTTTCATTTTGCAGTTCATGGGAATCTCTGGATCACTCTTACTGATTTCGGAGTTCTGATTAATATAGCCACAATGGGAAAAAAAAGTACTTCATTTTTGGCTACACATATAATGTGGTAAACTGATGTAATTTTTAGGAAAAGTGGGGCTCTTTTCCTAAAAATAATCAAACAATATGTTCGTTTAGCACATTTTAATCATGTGCTACTGGTGTACATGTTGGAATTGAGTAAATTCAAAGGACTATTTTTTTTCTCAGTGTAATACTTACAAACGTATTAAACCATATCACTCTTAGTGGGGTGTAATACATGTTAGATTCTTGAAATAAAATATAGAACTCAAACATTACATGATGAGATGTACAAAAATAAAAACAAATTGCTCCATTTATTATTTCCTGTATTGCCTGGTTCCACAGTTGTTGTCTTGAATGCAAATGAGCTCACAAAGCAAGTGGGGGGCATCTTAATATCCCCAATTGTCATCTCTTGGTCAGCCAATGCATGAAAACACACTGGGTTGCCACCTGTGTCAATGTGGGTGAAAGCAAATGTATACCAATCTGAGCTGATGCTCCAAGACCATAAAATAAACCGAGCCAGCAAAAGAAAATTGAATAAGCACAAGACTTCGAATGTAATAGTAAGCACTGCAAAGCACAAAGGACAAGCATCTCCTTCTTAAACCCAGGTGAACCGCTTTCTACCAAAACACTAGTACCTCACCTGTGCAGGACCTCTGAGGTCCTCTTAGCTTGTTAACCAGAGTGTATTTTCCCACTTCAAATACTGAACAACCGGCGCAGCAAAATCAGCATCTGGAATCCTCATTTTAAATAGCTACACATTGCCTTCATGGAGGTGCATGTAACAGCTATTGGAATCCACTTTTATTAAAAGCATCATCACAGTTGCAGTTTGATGGTATGTCAAATCAGTATATTGGTCATTTTCATATAATTTGATGAATAACAGTAAAGGCATGTTCCACTGAATTTACTTTTGAAATTCAATTAATTTTACAGATATCATTATTTGAATTATTTGTAGTTACTATCCATCAAAAGTTCAATGTTTTTAAGGGGAAAAAATATTTAAACTAATATTTTAAAAACTTTCAATGCCAAAATGTTTTCACTGTTAGACATTTTTGGATAAATAGGATTTTTCTCCTGGTGCTTAACAAGCCTTTTTCCATGAAAACTAAGATAAGTGCATCTTAGTGCCTTGACAGTTCCTGTTTTTTTTTTATCATCCATCCATCCATCCATTTTTTTACCGCTTATCCGAGGTCGGGTCGCGGGGGCAGTAGCTTTAGCAGGGACGCCCAGACTTCCCTCTCCCCAGCCACTTCATTCAACTCCCGTGGCGTTCCCAGGCCAGCCGAAAGACGTAGTCTCTGCAGCGTGTCCTGGGCCGTCCCCGGGGTCTCCTCCCGGTGGGACGTGCCCGGAACACCTCACCAGGGAGGCGTCTGGGAGGCATCCAAATCAGATGCCCCAGCCACCTCATCTGGCTCCTCTCGATGTGGAGGAGCAGCGGCTCTACTTTGAGATTCTCCCGGATGACCGAGCTTCTCACCCTATCTCTAAGGGAGAGCCCGGACACCCTGCGGAGGAAACTCATTTCGGCTGGTTGTATCAGGGATCTTGTTCTTTCAGTCACAACCCGCAGCTCGTGACCATAGGTGATGGTAGGAACGTAGATCGACCGGTAAAGCGAGAGCTTCGCCTTTCGGCTTAGCTCCTCCTTTACCACAACGGTCCTGTGGGGGTTGCTTCGGGAATATGGGATACCGAACCCCGATACGGGCTGTCAGAGTTAGAGTTACAGTCAGAGTTTGGTCCGCATGTCCGGCAGTAAGTCGGACTCATTTCCGATGAAGGTTGGACTCCGCCAAGGCTGCCCTTTGTCACTGATTCTGTTCATAACTTTTATGGACAGAATTTCAAGGCACAGCATAGAGGGGGTCCCTGTTTGGTGGCCTCAGTATTGCATCTCTGCTTTTTGCAGATGATGTGGTTCTGTTGGCTTCATCAAGCCGTGATCTCCAACTCTCACTGGAGCAGCGTCTGCAGTGATGCGGACTTTGTATGGGTCCGTTGTGGTAAAGAAAGAGCTAAGCCGAAAGGTGAAGCTCTCAATTTACCGGTCGATCTACGTTCCTACTCTCACCTAATCACAAGCGGCCGAAATTAGTTTCCTCCACAGGGTGTCCGGGTTCCCCCTTAGAGATAGGGTGAGAAGCTCGGGCATGTCCCTGGGAACGCCTCGGGATCCCCCCGGAGGAGCTGGATGAAGTGGCTGGGGAGAGGGAAGTCTGGGCGTGGATGGACAATAGCAGACAGCAAAATAAATGGTGTTATTTCTGAGATATGAATCAATATGTATGACTTTGTATAAGTGTCTGCACTATTGCATGTCTTTACCGTTATTACAGTTGTATAAATACAACAATGGAATTGGTTTAATGGGTACCTAGGGCCATTTCTGCACTTGTAGCGGCAGAGTTTGAAGGTTAACACAGGTAATTTTTATGAAGTTTTTTGTCTTTACCATAATGCACATTTTTCGTTACCGTTATAAAAAGCAGTGTAATTTAAATGGGCCACCACCATTTGCTCTGTTAATGAGGATTGCCTTTACGATGAATGCCTACAATTTTAAATCATCAATAACTTTTTGAAAATAGGACTTAAAACTGGCGCTGTTTCAGCATGGGAGAAAATTATTACCTCTATAAAACGAAGATGGAATAAAAAAAATTGGTATTTTAGAATTGTATTGATTTATTTTACAAATGTCTTGTAGCGTTTATGGATGAAATAAGAATTGTGCTTAATTTAGAAGGAAATGATGAGTTGGAAGCGGCGCCTGCGTCACTTCCCGGTTAGCGTAATTTTAAATTACAGCGTTATAAAGAAAGATATTTGATATGTATGAGGGGCACCACCCTTCCTTGAGCCGTTACCTTATCGTGGTGGAGGGGTTTGTGTGTCCCAATGATCCTAAGAGCTAAGTTGTCTGGGGCTTTATGCCCCTGGCAGGGTCACCCATGGCAAACAGGTCCTAGGTGAGGGACCAGACAAAGTACGGCTCCAAAAACCCCTACAATTAATGGATTCAGGTTTCCCTTGCCCGGACGCGAGTCACCACGGCCCCCCTCTGGAGCCAGGCCTGGAGGTGGGGCTCGAAGACGAGCGCCTGGTGGCCGGGCCTGCACCCATGGGGCCCGGCCGGGCACAGTCCGAAAGGGTAACGTGGGTCCCCCTTCCCATGGCCTCACCACCTGTGGGAGGGGCCATAGGGGTCGGGTGCAGTGCGAGCTGGGCGGTGGCCGAAGGCAGGGACCTTGGCGATCCGATCCCCGGCTACAGAAGCTGGCTCTAGGGACGTGGAATGTCACCAATCTGGCAGGGAAGGAGCCCAAGCTGGTGTGTGAGGTCGAGAAGTTCCGACTAGATATAGTCGGACTCGCCTCCACGCACAGCTTGGGCTCTGGTACCAGTCCTCTCGAGAGGGGTTGGACTCTCTTCCACTCTGGAGTTGCCCACAGTGAGAGGCGCCGAGTGTGGGTATACTTATTGCTCCCCGGCTCGGCGCCTGTACGTTAGGGTCCACCCCGGTGGACGGGAGGGTAGCCTCCCTCCGCCTTCAGGTGGGGGGACGGGTCCTGACTGTTGTTTGTGCCTATGCACCAAACAGCAGTTCAGAGTACCCACCCTTTTTGGAGTTCTTGGAGGGGGTGCTGGAAAGCACTCCCGCTGGGGAACTTCAATGCTCACGTGGGCAATGACACGTGAGCATTGAACTCACGTGTCATTGCCCACTTCAATGCTGACGTGGGCTGGGGTACTTCAATGCTCACGTGGGCAATGACAGTGAGACCTGGAAGGGCGTGATTGGGAGGAACGCCCCCCCGATCAGAACCCAAGCTGTGTTCTGTTATTGGACTTCTGTGCTCATCACGGATTGTCCATAACGAACACCATGTTCAAGCATAAGGGTGTCCACATGTGCACTTGGCACCAGGACACCCTAGGTCGCAGTTCGATGATCGACTTTGTGGTCGTGTAATCGGACTTGCGGCCGTATGTCTTGGACACTCGGGTAAAGAGAGGGGCGGAGCTGTCAACTGATCACTACCTGGTGGTGAGTTGGCTCCGATGGTGGGGGAGGATGCCAGTCCGACGTGGCAGGCCCAAATGTATTGTGAGGATCTGCTGGGAACGTCTGGCGGAATCCCCTGTCAGAAGGATTTTCAACTCACACCTCCGACAGAACTTTGCTCATGTTCCGAGGGAGGCGGGAGACAGTGGACCATTGCTGAGGCGGTAAGGGATGCCGTCAAGCTGAAGAAGGAATCCTATCAGGCCTTTTTGGCCTGTGGGACTCCTGAGGCAGCTGATGAGTACCGGCTGGCCAAGCGGAATGCAGCTTTGGTGATCACTGAAGCAAAAACGCGGGCATGGGAAGAGTTCGGTGAGGCCATGGAGAAAGACTTCCGGACGGCTTCGAGGAAATTCTGGTTCCCCATCCGGCGTCTCACGAGGAGTAAGCAGTGCACCAACAACACTGTGTATAGTGGGGATGGGGCTCCTCCTCAATTCCACCGACACGCCTTCCCATGAGGGAGCAGAGTCTGGGTTCTCTGAGGCGGGCTCTCCTATCTCTGGGGTTGAGGTCACCAAGGTGGTTAAAAAGCTCCTCGGTGGCAAGGTCCCGGGGGTGGAGGAGATTCGCCCGGAGTTCCTCAAGGATCTGGATGTTGTAGGACTATCCTGGTTGACACGCCTCTGCAACATCGCGTGGACATCGGGGACAGTGCCTCTGGATTGGCAGACTGGGGTGGTGGTCCCCCTTTTTAAGAAAGAGGACCGGAGGGTGTGTTCCAACTACAGGGGGATCACACTCCTCAGCCTCCCTGGTAAGGTCTATTCAGGGTGCTGGAGAGGAGGGTCCGTCGGGAAATCGAATCTCAGATTCAGGAGGAGCAGTGTGGTTTTCGTCCTGGCCGTGGAACAGTGTACCAGCTCTACACCCTTGGCAGGGTCCTCGAGGGTGCATGGGAGTTCACCCAACCAGTCTACATGTGTTTTGTGCACTTGGAGAAGGCGTTCGACGGGCTGTTCGGTCCCTGTACGATCGGAGTCAGAGTTTGGTCCGCATATCCGGCAGTAAGTCGGACTCGTTTCCAGTGAGGGTTGGACTCCGCCAAGGCTGCCCTTTGTCACCGATTCTGTTCATAACTTTAATGGACAGAATTTCTAGGCACAGCCGAGGCGTAGAGGGGGTCCGGTTTGGTGGCCTCAGTATTGCATCTCTGCTTTTTGCAGATGATGTGGTTCTGTTGGCTTCATCAAGCCGTGACCTCCAACTCTCACTGGAGCAGTTCGCAGCCGAGTGTGAAGCGGCTGGGATGAGAATCAGCACCACCAAATCTGAGACCATGGTCCTCAGTCGGAAAAGGGTGGCGTGCCCTCTTCAGGTCGGGGATGAGATCCTGCCCCAAGTGGAGGAGTTCAAGTATCTTGGGGTCTTGTTCATGAGTGAGGGAAGAATGGAATGGGAGATCGACAGGCGGATCGCTGCAGCGTCTGCAGTGATGCGGACTTTGTATCGATCCGTTGTGGTGAAGAAGGAGGTAAGCCGAAAGGCGAAGCTCTCGATTTACCCGTCGATCTACGTTCCTACCCTCACCTATGGTCACGAGCTGTGGGTCGTGACCGAAAGAACAAGATCCAGGATACAAGCGGTCGAAATGAGTTTCCTCCGCAGGGTGTCCGGGCTCTACCTTAGAGATAGTGTAAGAAGCTCGGTCATCTCAGAGTAGAGCCGCTGCTCCTTCACATCGAGAGGAGCCAGATGAGGTGGCTGGGGCATCTGATTCGGATGCCTCCCGGACGCCTCCTTGGTGAGGTGGTCCGGGCACGTCCCACCGGGAGGAGACCACGGGGACGACCCAGGACACGCTGGATAGACTACATCCTTCGGGTGGCCTGGGAACGCCTCGGGATCCCCCCGGAAGAGCTGGATGAAGTGGCTGGGGAGAGGGAAGTCAGGGTGTCCCTGCAAAAGCTACTGCCCCCGCGACCCGACCTCGGAAAAGCGGTACAAAATGATTGGATGGATGGATGGATGAGGGGCACCACATCATATTAACTTGAGGCGAAATGACGACAAACCTTTTTAATCAGTCTCTTATCGGAAGGTGGCTACACTTTTGAAACTTTGAGTTCCAGACTTTCCAGAGGTTTCGTTCCGAACCCAGTTACACAAAAAAATGATGCAAGTGGTGAATTTTATAGAAAATGTAATCATAAAAAGGGGTTTCTACAGGAAAAAAACACAGACAAACACAAAACAAACAAGGTACAGACGAATATTGGCAAAGGAAGGGATTTGTGACGTGAGATGAGCAGAATGGGCGTGTAGTGAATGAATATAGCTGAGGATTCCTGTTCTCATTAATATAAACTCAAATATGCACTAATCCGTACTTTTAGTAGACTGCAATATTGGACTTACGTGTCTGGAACACGTTTGAGGCAGGCGAGTCAGGCTCCTGAGTGTTCGGCCGGCCTGGTCCGCATCGGGAACAGGTGGATTCGACGGAAGGGAGGAAGGAAAAAAAGAGGAGAAGGAGGAGGCCAACGAGTTCCCAGGCAGGACGTCTCTCGGGTGTCTCTGTTTGCAAGACGTTCGGAGCGGGTGCGTTGCGTCCGCCTCCGTTCCCTCGGACTGAACTCGGCCCCCAAGCAGGGTGGCTCGGAGCGCTTGCAGGAGGCTCTTCAGCCGGGGATGGTCCGATGCGTCCTTGCCACCTCGGATGAGGGGGGCGTCCTGACTGAACCGGGTGGTCGGCGAGTTGGTCGACGTGAGACCAAAGTGAGACCAAAACTCCCAAAAGCTTCTCCACTGGTCCCAGCTCCGGCCCCTTTTGTAGCCGGAGCGGGTCAAAAAGGGGGGGTTTCCCATCCTTTACTTTTCTACCACCTTCGCGAAGACCGATGGCTGGACTGCCTTTTTGCGTTATTTTTCCATTGTAGGATTATTTTATGGTTTAAAACCAGTGGAATAAAATATTAATTATTGGATTTAAGATAACGAGACCATTTCGTCACCTTGCATTGTTCCACGCTCATCCTCTTTCATACCTGTAATGAATTTTTAAAATGTTGTGTGGTGTGGAGAACATTACTATTTTCCATGTGCCATTTGTGGTGTGGGGTGAAACACTTCATCTGGTTCAGTTAACAACATATTCGACGTGAGACATTCAAGTTTGCAGCAATACAGTCACTTGTGGCGTTCATGTAAATTTTTTAAAATATTTACTCCCAGTCGAGTCACAGACTGTCTTATGAACCCATGTCTGTAGTGTCGTTCCGTCGTCCATGGGTGTCGCGGTTTCCTGTTCCAACTCCCAAGAGGCAGTACTCAACAGGGTGGAGGCACCTTTGTTGGTGCAATCCTTCGACTGGCGGGGAGTTAATTAATGTAGCGTCCGGGGGCGAACTCGGCATCCTTGGGTCTCCCCTTTGAAGCGCCAGGCAGCCGTGATTCACTTAGCGTCGGCATGACAAAGCAAATATCTGTGTCTTGTTGAAGATAGTTTATGGCGTTGATTCGTCTGCGTGTGACGCTGCGACTCGCTAGCAGTGAGCTTCCTCGGCGGGGAGCGGCGGTAGTGCAAGGCTGGGGTGCCGGGTGGCATCTTTTGCGTGACATGTCCGCTACACCATTATTGATCAAATTATATGGAAATGTCCCAGATGCTTGGATAGAAGAGCCGAAAATTATTATTTTGAATAAAGTGGGATTGATACCCGAAACTCAATCTGTATTTTCTCCACATGATCATCTACATGTTTATTTCTAAATTAGGCCACATTTTGAGATGTTATTTTACCAGGAAATAATAGATAAAATAAAATGTAATGTATTATTAATATATTTACTATTATTATTATTATTATTATTATCCATCCATCCATTTTCTGTACCGCTTTATCCTAACTAGGGTCGCGGGCGTGCTGGAGCCTGTCCCAGCTATCTTCGGGCGAGAGGCGGGGTACACCCTGAACTGGTCGCCAGCCAATCGCAGGGCACATACATTATTATTATTGGTAGGGCCTGAGCAGCGAATGCTGCAAGGGACCTATTGTAATCGTTTTTATTCTCCGTAATGAATCACATTTTTGACGGCCTAAACATACCCCAAAATGAACGAAACTTTAATGCAATCACACAGCACAATGCAGCCACGGACTACACTGTATACGTATATTTTGGAGAAAGAATGTCGACACACCCCTATTCAAATCCAGGTTTTTGTGAGTTAAAAATAAAATGAGACCAGGTTAAATAATTTCAAAACAATTTGTACCATAAACTCATTCACTGCCAAACATTTTCAAAGCACCGTTCCCCATATTGACAGCCCTTTTAGAGCATTTTGACTGATCTTTCAAGACCCACAGAATATTGTGATGTGTGTCAATAAGCAACAACCATATCAAAACAAAGAGTCAACTCTCTTCTTTCACCAGGAAAAAAAAAAACAGTTTCAAACTTTTTTCATTCTTTAGTAATCACTAGTATAACAGTAGAACTTGGGTTGGTTTCTCCAAGAACACTGGTTTCTGACCAAAAAGCATACAAGAAACATGTCAAGCAGAGTAGTGACTTTGACACTAATATTTGTATGCTTTTGTGATGCCTTATACCAGGGGTCGGCAACCTTTGGCCAGCGTGCCACGGGTGACAGTTCGTGGCCTACACACTGGCGTTAAGCCGCCGCCGACTTTTCCATTCATTGTGTAATGGGGAAGGTTTTCGGACATTGGGGTATGGTGTACGTGCCGAGGGTGGCGGCAACGCGGAATACCGGGTCGCGCATGGCGTTATAAGTTCAGAGAGACTGACGCGACACAGCGCGCCCTCAAAATGTTCTATTCTATTCTATTCTGCGTCGTTGTGGTGATGCGTTAACCATCCATGAACAGGATGTGAGACGCATCTTCAAACAACAAAAGATTAACAAAGCGGCAGGCCCGGACCACGTGTCCCCATCCTGCCTCAAAGTCTGCGCGGACCAGCTCGCGCCAGTCTTCACTCAGATCTTCAACAGATCACTGGAAATGTGCGAAGTTCCATCCTGTTTCAAACGCTCCACCATCATCCCAGTCCCCAAGAAACTTGCAATCTCGGGTCTGAATGACTACAGGCCTGTCGCTTTGACATCTGTGGTCATGAAGTCCTTTGAACGTCTTGTGCTGGACCACCTCAAGAGTGTCACAGGTCCCCTGCTGGGAGATCGACAGGCAGATCGGTGCAGCGTCTGCAGTGATGCTGAGTTTGTATCGGTCCGTTGTGGTGAAGAAGGAGCTAAGCTGATAGGCGAAGCTCTCAATTTACCGGTTGATGTACATTCCTATCCTCACCTATGGTCACGAGCTGTGGGTCGTGACCGAAAGAACAAGAGCCCGGATACAAGCGGCCGAAATGAGTTTCCTCCGCAGGGTGTCCGGGCTCTCCATTAGAGATAGGGTGAGAAGCTCGGTCATCCGGGAGGGGCTCAGAGTAGAGCCGCTGCTCCTCCACATTGAGAGGAGTCAGATGAGGTGGTTGGGACATCTGATTAGGATGCCTCCTGGACGGCTCCCTGGTGAGTTGTTCCAGGCACGTCCCACCGGGAGGAGAGCGCGGAGACAACCCAGGACACGCTGGAGAGACTATGTCTCCAGCCTCGTGATCCCCCGGAAGAGATGGAGGAAGTGGCTGGCTGGTGAGATGGAATTCTGGGCTTCCCTGCTAAAGCTACTGCCCCCGCGACCTGACCATGGATTAGGGGAAGAAAATGGATGGATGGATGGATGGATGGATGGACTTTCAACCTGGGCTTCTTTCAAACATAACACATTTTTTGTATTTTTGCAAAATGTAGCCAGGCTTTGATTTTTTTCTTTTAGAAAATAAGACTTCCCTCTTGCCATCCTATAAAGAAGACGAGAGATTGTCTTCACGCACTACACAGCCAGAAATTTCTGCAGCTCCTGCTGCTATCGCCCTCTTTTGTAAGCATCCCTGGCCAGATTTCCTCTCATCTTTTCATTAATTTTGGAGGAATGTCCAGTTCTTGGTCATGTCACAGTTGTGCCATATTTTCTTCACTTGTTGATGACTGTCTTCAGTATGTTCCATGGCATATTTAATGCCTTGACATTATTTTCTTCTTCTTCTACTGACTGATCCCTTACAACAATGAGATGCTTCTCATGTTGTGGAAGCTCTCTGTGGACCATGGTTTGTGCGGTAAGAAGTCACTACAAAAATGTTAGGTACTCGAACGTCTGAACTCTACAAACAACCATTCACATTCACATTCAAACCTATGGGCAATTTAGAGTCTTCAGTTAATCTACCATGCATGCTTTTGGGATGTGGGAGGAAACAGGAGTACCCGGAGAAAACCCACGCAGGCACGGGTAGAACATGCAAACTCCACACAGGCGAGGCCGGATTTTAATCCGGGTCCTCAGAAGTGTGCGGCAGACGTGCTAACCAGTCGGTCACCGTGTCACAGCAATATATACATCAAAGTAATTTTATTTATTTATTTATTTATTTATTTATTTATTAACCTTTATTTATCCAAGTAAGGCCATTGAGGACAGATTCTCATTCGTTATGTTGACCTGTCTGCTGACAGCAGAGTACAAGACAAAATAAAAGCAAGTAAATACATCGGATGTTCAAACAACAGCAATCTTGGGATCTAGAAAATTGAAACGTTGAAGTGTCAGATGCTATGGGAATTAATCAAAAGAATAAAACCTTGTACTTAGAGCGATACGTGTACCCTGGGCCCGGCGTACTCTGAGCAACGCGACCAAACGTGATGGATGGTCAGTCACGAACCAATTATCGTCGGCAACTCATTTGACGATTGGTCAACTCTCTACAGCAGAAAAAAAGTGACCACTGGTGTTCTTATCAGGAAACAATGTTGTGAGGAGCAACGTGATAATTTGACTGAACCACAAATATGCCATGATTGTTGAAGAATAAACAGTTCCCTGGTCGCTGAAGCTGTTATTTTACAAAGGAAACAGTCGAGAAGTTTAGTGTGGATATAGGCTATTGGCAATGATATACCTATTAAATGACCGCATTCGTACATTTCAGCAATAGAGACTATCCACGCTTCATTTTTTAGCCAGATTATATAGTTATCATTGTAAAACACTATATATATATATATATATATATATATATATATATATATATATATATATATATATATATATATATATATACACACACACAGTGGGTACGGAAAGTTTTCAGACCCCTTTAAATATTTCACTCTTTGTTATATTGCAGCCATTTGTTAAAATCATTTAAGTTCATTTTTTTCCTCATTAATGTACACACAGTACCTCATATTGACAGAAAAAAACTTAATTGTTTAAAGTTTTGCTCATTTATTAAAAAAGAAAAACTGAAATATCACACAGCCATAGGTATTCAGACCCTTTGCTGTGACACTCATATATTTAACTCGGGTGCTGTTCATTTCTTCTGATCATCCTTGAAATGGTTCTCCACCTTCAGTGGAGTCCAGCTGTGTTTGATTATACTGATTGGACTTGATTAGGAAAGCCACAAACCTGTCTATATAAGTTCACAATGCATGTCAGAGCAAATGAAAATCATGAGGTCAAAGGAACTACCTGAAGAGCTCAGAGACAGAATTGTGGCAAGGCAAAGATCTGGCCAAGGTTACAAAAAAATTTCTGCTGCACTTAAGGTTCCTAAGAGCACAGTGGCCTCTATAATCCTGAAATGGAAGACGTTTGGGACAATCAGAACCCTTCCGAGAGCTAGCTGTCAAACTGAGCAATCGGGGGGGAAGAGCCTTGGTGAGGTAAAGAAGAACCCAAAGATCACTGTGGCTGAACTCCAGAGATACAATCTGGAGATTTGAGAAAATTCTAGAAAGTCAAGCATCACTGCAGGCCTCCACCAGTCGGGCTTTATGGTAGAGTGGCCCGACGGAAGCCTCTCCTCAGTGCAAAACACATGAAAGCCCACATGGCGTTTGCTAAAAAAAACACCTAAAGGACTCCAAGATGGTGAGAAAACAGATTCTCTGGTCTGATGAGACCAAGATAGAATTTGTTAACCTTAAATCTAAACGGTATGTGTGGAGAAAACTTGGCACTACTCGTCACCTGTACAATACAGTCCCAACAGTGAAGCATGGTGGTGACAGCTTCGTGCTCTGGGTGTGTTTTTCAGCTGCAGGGACAGGGAGACTGGTTGAAATTGAAGAAAATATGAATGCGGCCAAGTACAGGGATATCCTGGACGAAAACCTTCTCCAGACTGCTCAGGACCTCAGACTGGGTCGAAGGTTCACCTTCAAAAAAGACAATGACCCTAAGCACACAGCTAAAACACAGAAGAAGTGGCTGCAGAATAACACTGTGACTGTTTTTGAATGGCCCAGCTAGAGCCCTGACTTAAACTAAATTGAGCATCTCTGGACACACCTGAAAATGGCAGCCCACCAACGTGCACCATCCAACCTGACAGAACTGGAGAGGATCTGCAAGGAGGAATGGCAGATGATCCCCAAATCCAGGTGTGAAAAACTTGGCTGTATTAGCTCAAAAGGGTGCTTCTGCTAAATACTGAGCAAAGGGTCTGAATACTTATGGCTGTGTGATATTTCAGTTTTTCTTTTTTAATAAATCTAAAATTTCAACAATTCCATTTTTTTCTGTCAATATGGGGTGCTGTGTGTACATTAATGTGGAAAATTTTACTTAAATGATTTTAGCAAATGGCTGCAATATAAAAAAAGAGTGAAAAATTTAGGGGGATCTAAATACTTTCCGTACCCACTGTATATATATATATATATATATATATATATATATATATATATATATATATATATATATATATATATATATATATATATATATATATACACACACACACACACACACACACGTATTTTAGCATGTTGGTTTTGGGTAAAACGTAATTAATTCTGGAAAAGAACGCCTGCGTTTACTTAAAGTTTAGTTGGTTTTACGTTTAACGTTATAATCAAACTACCTTTGTCTCGTAAAAGGGCACCCCGTCTCTTTTTGCAGTCATAAACTTTAAGAAAAATGACGAAAAACCTCTAATCTATCGCTCTATTTTGGAAGGTTTGCTACATGGATGAAATAAGAGTTCTAGAGTACAGCGGTTTATTGTTGCACTCAAACACACAAAGCACACACGGAGAGGAATTTTCTAGAAATTTTCATTAAATCTAAAAGGGAAAACTACAGGGAAACAATGTAGAGGGGGTTGACTACAAAGGCCACAGATTAACATTTGTAAAGCAGGTCGAACTTGTGATGTAGTTGTGAAATGAGAATGTGCAGGGAGCAATGTGAGGCTGCCAATTTCTGTGACCGTTATTCTAATCCAATTATGCACCAATTTGTACAGAGGAAACAGTACGCTGTACTCACATTGCGTAGAACAGAATTTAGACAGGCTGGTCGGTCTGCCAGATGGATGGGCCGGGGCACTAAATAGGTATATTTGAAGAAAAAGGAAGAAAGAGTAAAAAAAAAAAAAAAAAAGGAAAAATAGAGCAAAAGGAAGGGTAGGGTTGTCGAAGCGCCTTGGTGGCGTGGCGAGGAAGGTTGAGTGCGTCTCCACCACCTCGTGGTGAGAGGCAGGGCTCCCTGGCTGTGTGACAGTGTCTTCGCCGAGCTGGAGAAACAAGAGCCCCAGAACAAAGGGGTCTGCGAGCTTTCATGCACGGGAGAAAGGGGCTGGCCCAGGGACCAAGACGGAGACAGACTGTGCATTTTAGTATTAATTTTCATCCTTGGATTATTTTTGGTTTTAAAACCAGTAAAATAAGAGATTAATTAATTCGTTCCCAGTTTCTGCATTGTCACACACACACACCCTGGTTAATCTATGCAATGAGTGTTTCAATTTTATGTGGTGGCTAACAACATTTAACGCACTCACTACCATTGGCGGCTTTCGAAGTAAAATATCCATGTTAATTGGGAAGGCTGGCAGTGAATTAATATTTGTGGTGTAACATTTGTGTTGTGTGAGGTAAAACGTCTCATCTGATTCAGTTGACAAACAGATTTGACCTGTGGAAAAACAAATGAAATATGATATATACTGGGAGCATTCATGCAAAGTTCATAAAATCACAACGGACATATAAAGTCAGTGAAAATTGTTGGTAACTGTCCTCGGCTTGCAGTAACTCTCAAACGCCAGTGGGTGTCGCCCGTGTTCCATCAATGTTCCCAGAGCGCCTGGCAGCGCATTGCGTGCATGTTTTATTATTAAAACAAATGGTTTATTGCTGTATTTGAGTTCCTAAAAAAATAGACTGTGATTAAACCTAACTCAAGGTCCGGGAGTAATAGTTCAATCTTTGGCTTGTCTAACTAATAAATCTATTTTTGTCGATTTGGCTACAACAGTCACATTTGGAAAGAGGTTCTCCCAACCTTTTGGTCGGCATCTCAATTCTGCACAACAAGGGGTCTTTGATGAATGGAAACCCAGATTTGTAGGGCAGCTGTTAATTAGTAGTCCAGATGACATCAACCAGGCTTCTTGTGACCGTCTGGCTCAGCAGGGCAGTAGGCAGGAATCCAGAACTATGCCGATTGGGGGTTGCTGGTGCCATTTGTTGATTGCGTGTCCGCTATATATATTGCTATATATATATATGTATATATATATATATATATATATATATATATATATATGTACAGTATATATATATATATATATATATTTTTTTTTTTTTTTTTGAGGGGGAGGGCGTCATCTGCAACGCTGTGACACTGTGACATACAATTCAGATTTTGAAAATCACAGCAAAAATAGTTGCTGTAGGCCACTCATGAAAAATAGTTGCAGAGGACCGCAAACTGCATGAGAGTTCAGTTCCCTGTGGTCACGTCACTCAGTGTGCAGCGGGCCTGAGACTTCTTAAGTGAAAGTGTCTCTTGAGTTGGGTTGAGCATTGGATTAGGATACCAAATAAATAGCTCTCATTGGAGGTGGTTAAATCATGTCCAACCGAATGGCAAACTCTTGCTGCAAGATCATATAGCACTTCTGTTCTGGGATAGCCTGGATGCTGGCCCAACAGGGGCTAAAGTTTTTGGCCAAGGATGTGAGAGACATGACTCATTGTGTTTTCCATCCATCCATCCATTTTCTGCGCCGCTTCTCCTCACTAGGGTCACGGGCGTGCTGGAGCCTATCCCAGCTGTCATCGGGCAGGAGACGGGATACACCCTGAACTGGTTGCCAGCCAATCGCAGGGCACATAGAAACAAACAACCATTCACACTCACAGTCATGCCTACGGGCAATTTAGAGTCTCCACTTAATGCATGTTTTTGGGATGTGGGAGGAAACCGGAGTCCCCGGAGAAAACCCACGCAGGCACGGGGAGAACATGCAAACTCCACACAGGCGGGGACGGGGATTGAACCCGGGTCCTCAGAACTGTGAGGCTGACGCTCTAACCAGTCGGCAACCGTGCCGCCATTGTGTTTTCATTAGAACCAAATTCTAAAATATTTATCTGCAGATTACCCCCAGTGTTCATATTATCACATAGAATTCAGACAGTTCATTTACATGCACTCAAACCAGACTATTGCATTAGAATGATTGAAACCCAACTTTCAAAATGAATATTAACCACTTAATCTGATCATGTTGGACTTTTTAAAAGTTGGATTAACACAGCCAGACTCGTCGACTGCTGTCAATGGTATACACTTCCATCAATTGAATGTCGGTGCCACCTTTTTGCGCATGCTCCTGTTTCCGTGGCTGATTGTAATAGGGGGTATTAGAACCAACAAGGAAATTCATACTATATCTTCTTAAATACTGTAAATCAACAATTTAAAGCATATGGACAGAACAAGATCTGATGAAACATTGTGTTTTTATATGTGACAATAACTGGGGAAATCATCATTAAGTCCTGCTCACCAGTATTGGCACCCATGAAGTTTAAGTACTGAATGTGAAATATCTCCTGAAGAAAATTAATCGAGTGAAACATTTTTATATAGAGGAATTGTGTTTGTTACCCAAGTGCAAATGATAAACTTCATTTTATGGACAGATGGAACAAAAATAGAGCTTTTTGCACAACAACAGTATGCTTACAGATGGCACAATGAAGCCTTTAAGGAGAAGAACAACCTGCCAACAGTCAAGCATGGTGGAGGATCCATCATACTGTGGGGCTGGATTGTTACATCTGGTACGGGAGTCCTTGACTACATCATACAGGTAACATGAAATCAGAAAATTATCAAGAGATTTTAGAGAGTAATTTCTTACCCATTGTGAGAAAACTTAATTTGAGGCAAAGATCATGGGTCCTCCAGCAAGACAAAGAGCCAAAGCACACATCGAAAAGCACACAGGAATGGTTAAAAAGGAAAAAAATTGACTGTTTTCAAATGGCTAGCAATAAGTCCTGATCTCAGTCCAATTGAAAATCTTTTGGGGGAGCTGAAATCTGCCATTGGGCAAAGGAACCCTGCAAATGTTCAAAAGCTTGAACAAATTGCAAAGGAAGACTGGGAGAAAATACCACCTGAGAAGTGCAAAAAGCTTATAATTGGATACAAATGTTTGGAGGCTCTCATTGCTGCCAAAGGGTGTGCAACCAAATATTAAGGAGGGGTGCCAATATTGCTGCACATGGTGTTTTCTGTTTTTTTTCCCCTTTCTTTTCCATTTATTTCTAAAGCTGTTATACGGGTTATGTAAACATTGAAGGGGTGCCAATAATGGTGAGCAGGGCTGTATGCATCCTCACTAAGGCTTATTTAAACAGATGTGAATGTGAATATAAACAAATGTGAATGTGAGTATGAATGGTTGCTTGTCTTTGTCTGCCATGCGATTGACTGGCGACCAGTCCAGGGTGTAGCCTCCCTCTCGCTCACAGTCATCTTAGATAGGCTCCATATCACCTATGACCCTAATGAAGATAAGCAGTAAAGAAAATGATCGGATTTTAAGTACAGTTAAATGTGTGCAAAGACCATCCAAAACAAGTACACTTGTGTATCCTTTGAATCCAACTTTATTTAGTCAATGGCTTTCGCAATGATGTCCTGAGCAGTGAAGAGTTGGTTTTCAAACACTAACTCATAATTACAAGATACAACGTAGGGCGGCAGTAGCTTACCTGTATAGACTTGGGCCTTGGAACTGAACAGTAACAGCTGGAGTCCCGCTGC
This sequence comes from Phyllopteryx taeniolatus, assembly GCF_024500385.1. Lineage (NCBI taxonomy): Eukaryota > Metazoa > Chordata > Actinopteri > Syngnathiformes > Syngnathidae > Phyllopteryx > Phyllopteryx taeniolatus. The sequence continues at coordinate 2,929,773 of NC_084505.1, read as the reverse complement.
AGACAAATGAAAATGGCAACAAGTTGTTGGAGGGATGCTTCCTGACTACTGTCGACGTGACCCACCCCTTCAGCTCAAGAGATGAAGCAGTGCTTGCGTGCCCCTTTCACTCTGACGTCTTTCCTTACATGCCTCTGTGTGTGATCTGATTCTCTTTGTGGTGTGAAACACATTTATACAGAGTGTGGGTTGAATTTGTGTGTGGACGGCAAGAAAACACAAAGTGATCCATACCGTTGTCCACAACGCCATATACTGTAATTACGGCAGGGGAATTGGGAATAAACTTTCATAAGAAAAAAATACGTTGGTCATTGACCAAAAAAAAAACAAAAAACTCACTTTGCCAACATGGCCGGCATGTAGGCACGTCAGTGAGCCGGGCTGGTGCAGCACACTAGCATATCTAATTTTCTCTTCATAGCTACCAGTTAGCAAGTACCAAGTAGCAATGAGCCAAGGGCAACACCTTGTGTAGCGGAGACAGACATACTTTGGCTAATTATCGAATTGCACTAAGTGCACATGAAAAAAGTGTTAGAAAGTTGTATACATAGTTTTATGGATTGTGGTAAATGAACTTTGCCTATGTAGCACTTTTATACCAAAACAGTTAATTACAAAGTCACCGTGTTCACCCATAAGCACAGTTAATGACGGCGTCATATTATGGCGTATTCACATACTGATAACACAGCATCAACTGAGGGTTTAGTAACTTGCTCATCACGGTACACCACGGTACACCACCACGGTAAAAAACGCATACCGTGCTATACCTCGTGCAGCCTTGGGCTCGTCTGATCACTGCTTAATTCACTTAATACCGACGTACAGGCAAGAACTTAAATGTGCGAAGCCTACAGTGAAAACAGCCAAAAAGTGGACAAATGAAGCCAAGATGGAACTTCAAAGCTGCTTAGACTGCACAGACTGGAGTGTCTTTGAAAATTCAGCTGGCAGCCTGGATGAATATACGGACACTGTTACATCCTATATCAGTTTCTGTGAAGAGGTCTGTGTTCCAACAAAATCATTTCGCACATTCAACAACAATAAGCCGTGGTTCACTGCTAAACTTAAGCAGCTTCGCCAAGCTAAGGAGGACGCATATCAGAGCGGGGACAGGGCCCTGTATAATCGAGCTAGAAACCAGCTGACCAAAGAAATTAACATTGCAAAGAGGATCTATACAGCAAAGTTGGAAAAACAGTTTAGCGCAAACGACTCTAAATCAGTCTGGCATGCATTCCAGTCGCTGACTAATTACAAGCGACGATCCCCCCAAGCTGAGAACAATAGCACACTAGCCAACGACTTGAATACCTTCTACTGCAGATTTGAAAAGGACAGTTTCACACCACACACCAACCCGGCCGCACCCGCGACCACAATCACACCACTGACCTCTGCGTTAACCATCCATGAACAGGATGTGAGACGTATCTTCAAACAACAAAAGATTAACAAAGCGGCAGGCCCGGACCACGTGTCCCCATCCTGCCTCAAAGTCTGCGCGGACCAGCTCGCGCCAGTCTTCACTCAGATCTTCAACAGATCACTGGAAATGTGCGAAGTTCCATCCTGCTTCAAACGCTCCACCATCATCCCAGTCCCCAAGAAACCTGCAATCTCGGGTCTGAATGACTACAGGCCTGTCGCTTTGACATCTGTGGTCATGAAGTCCTTTGAACGTCTTGTGTTGGACCACCTCAAGAGTGTCACAGGTCCCCTGCTGGACCCCCTGCAGTTTGCCTACCAAGCGAACAGATCTGCGGATGATGCAGTCAACATGGGACTGCACTTCATCCTAGAACACCTCGACAGTGCAGCGACCTACGCGAGGATCCTGTTCGTGGACTTCAGCTCAGCGTTCAACACCATCATCCCTGAACTCCTTTCATCCAAGCTTCTCCAGCTCAGCGTCTCACCTGCCATCTGCCAGTGGATTTACAGCTTTCTGACGGGCAGGACACAGCAGGTCAGGCTGGGGGAGGCCACCTCATCCACACGCAGCATCAGCACTGGGGCGCCCCAAGGTTGTGTCCTCTCTCCGCTGCTCTTCTCTCTCTACACGAACGACTGCACCTCAGCGAACCCGACTGTCAAACTCCTGAAGTTTGCAGATGACACCACTGTCATCGGCCTCATCAAGGACGGTGACGAGTCTGCATATCGACAGGAAGCGGAGCGGCTGGAGCTGTGGTGCGGCCGACACAACCTGGAGCTGAACACGCTCAAGACTGTAGAGATGATCGTGGACTTCAGGAGGCATCCTTCGCCACAGCTGCCCCTCACGCTGTCCAGCTGCCTTGTGTCAACCGTCGAGACCTTCAAGTTCCTGGGAATTACAATCTCCCAGGACCTGAAGTGGGCGACCAACATCAACTCCGTCCTCAAAAAGGCCCAGCAGAGGATGTACTTCCTGCGGCTTCTGAGAAAGCATGGCCTGCCACCGGAGCTGCTGAGACAGTTCTACACAGCGGTCATCGAATCAGTCCTGTGTTCTTCCATCACAGTCTGGTTTGGTGCTGCTACAAAAAAGGACAAACTCCCACTGCAACGGACAATCAAAACTGCTGAAAGGATTGTCGGTACCCCCCTACCCACCCTTGAGGACTTGCACACTGCCAGAACTAAGACAAGGGCGTGCAAAATCCTCTCGGACCCTCCCCACCCTGGTCACCAGCTCTTCCAGCTCCTTCCCTCAGGTAGGCGCTACCGATCAATGCAAACTAGAACTAGTAGACATTCCAACAGCTTCTTCCCTCTTGCAATCAACTTCTTGAACAGCTAACTTACAATTCCATTACAACAAGCTGGCAATTTTTTGACTTGAGTTCGTTGTCACATTTCTGTATTATGTATTACTCGTGCACTCACTGTAGTTGTCTCGCCGTGCTGCACTATTTGCATATAGTGGCCACTCATGCCAGAGTAGTATCTGCTCCATTTGCACACTGATTGAGGAGTATCTGTAACATTTGCACAACCATTGTCCCAGATTATCGCAGTACTCGTCACTTTAAACCGCATACACTCCTTGAAGTCTCAGTGCCCTTTGCACAATGGTCATTGCACCGGACTATTGCGATATTAGCCATTCGAACTGAGGACTCTGCATCTTTTTGCACAATTGTTGTTTGTTGTTGTTTTTTGTTAATGTCTTTATGTCTCCAAAGTGTTCTGTAAATTGACTGTCTGTTGTACTAGAGCGGCTCCAACTACCGGAGACAAATTCCTTGTGTGTTTTGGACATACTTGGCAAATAAAGATGATTCTGATTCTGATTCTGATCAATACTTTGACAAAGTCAAAGGAACTGGAAAAGAAACACAGAACAATCATTGAGAGTCAACCACACTATTGCTGCATCTAAGCTACTCTTTCGTGGAATTTAGTTGCCATGAAAACTACATTTTTGAAGAGTTCACTGTAGTGACACAAAATGGATCAATACAAAAATTATTACCCTTTACACGATGAACTCTGTTAAACACATGGACTTACATATACACTCAAGTGAATCCAATCCAAACACTAACACTGACACACCCTTTGACAGTCCCTCATCTCATGCAGTGACATGCTGACACATCACATCTGGGGACATTTCCAAAGTAAAATCATGCAGAGTTATTCCTCTTCTGGGTCAAAGTGGGGAAAACCCTGAGGAAAAGCAGAAATACAAGAGAAACTAAAAAAGTAAGAATGAGAAACTGAGTTGGTGAAAAACAATGAATTAAATTTGGAAAACTACATGAAAAAGGCATAGGGGGACAGAAAGAGAGGACGGCTGTCATACAGGACTTTTAACCTGTAAGGAATAGTCTGTATACATGAAAACCCTGGAGCCCTCTGAAATCCACATATGCACACAGAGGCATGGCCTGTGGTGTGCTGTGTTCCATGCAGCATAAGGACAGGTGTGTATTCAAGCGAAACCTTTCTCTGTGTCACTGTCAGTGTGTGTATGTGTGGGCGTGCGTGAGTGTTTTTTGTACATTTACTGGCAATGTGCACATAACAGTGTGAATGAATCTCCTTCTTCCATAAACAAAAGCTATTATCATTGTGTAGGTAATCACAGTTACATCATGACTCTGTGACACACAAATAATTTCACAGTGCTGTGAGGGAAACACAATGTCATTTTATGAAGTAGAACAAAATTAGTTCCATGACACTGGTCGGCTAAAAACGGGTGTTCTGTCACAGACGCACAAACACGCACGCACGCACACACACACACACACACACACACAGACACACACACACAGAGACACACAAAAGAGTCCACACAAGTACAGTAGTGACTTGTGAGGACTAAAGAAACGGTAAACGACAGGAATGTCGAGCCCGATTAAATTTACAGCTAAAGCAGCCTCGTTTACCTGGAAGTCTAAACATTACTCTTTTCCATAAATGAAATAAAGGGAAAGAATGCAAATGACAAATGCACATTATGCCATGGACAAAAGTGCTTCCCCACGTCAAATTCGTCAAAATTTCACTGGGCAATGCTTCTAAAAAATTAGTGGCCATTAACGCCCAAGCAGACAAAAACAGTGCCAGACAACAAATGCGGCTTGATTTTCACCACGCAAACTGGCAGCCACCTATGATGTGGAGAACATGCTGCCGTTGACCACCGGTGAGTGACACTCATTCAGAGAACTAGTTTCCAAGTAGGGATGCACATGACATGTAAATAGACGTTTTCAAAATTTATAGCTGCTCAATAAGGTGTACTAAAGAACTGATTCATATATATAAACACTTTATAACCATAGTAATTACTTTAGCTACCATAATACATGACGTTCGATTGGTGGCTAAACGTACTTCATCCTACAGCAATATTAAAATAATATATATTTTGGCACACTGTTTCTGTTAGAAATGTATTGAATTAAGTTCATTTCAATACGATAATGGGCACACTTTCTGCGGAAGTGGAATTTAATGAAACATCTCACAACGACTCACGTCGGCTTGATTTACTGAATTCCCAGTGCAAAGAGTTTAAAGTACTTCATTGTTTAACTGTTGTGTAGAATATTTTGTTGAAAACACAGTATTTGGAAATATATTGTCTACAATTTGTCTGTAAGCTGTGTGACAGTTTTTTTCATCTTTTATTTTACACTACATTGAGTTAAAAGCAATTACTGTTGAAAATTTCATTAGTGAAGCAAATACTGCTTGCAGTATGTCTACCAGTTGTGGTTTAAAGTCCAATAAATCATAAGTTAAATAAAGCACCCGCAGTTGTTCTCTATGAACAGGGGCACAAATAAATGTATTGGTCTGGTTCTCAAAGGAGCGCCAGAGGTTGTTGCTTGGTGCACATTTTTTTTCCCGACCCACCGACCTCACCGCCTGGCCTGTGTGAAGTTTGCATGTTCTCCCTGTGCCTGCCTGGGTTTTCCTCGGGTACGGCGGTTTCCTCCCACATCTCAAAAACATCCGCACTAGGGTCATGGGCGTGCTGGAGCCTATCCCAGCTGACTCATGGCGAGAGGCGGGGAAATCGGAGGACCCGGAGAAAACTCACGCAGGCACTGGGAGAACATGCAAACACCACATAGGGAGGCCGGATTTGAACCTCAGAACTGTGAGGCAGATATGCTAACCAGACATATACCGCGCCGCAGAAATATATACATCAAAGTAACTTTATTTATTTATTTATTTTTAACCTTTATTTATCCAAGTAAGGCCATTGAGGACAGATTCTCATTTGTCATGCTGACCTGTCTGCTGACAGCAGAGTACAAGACAAAATAAAAACAAGTAAATAAATACCTAACAAATTGTACAATGTGATGTAAACGAAACATAAAACATACAGTACATACATACACATGTACAAACCCAATTTCAATGAAGTTAGGACATTGTGTTTTTTTTGGTCCTGTTCGGCTATTAGGTCAAGCAGAATGGAAAATCTGTATCCCTTTTATGCCGCAAGAGTATTGAGAATTAGAGCGGCACGGTGAACGACTGGTGAGAGCGTCAGCCTCATAGTTCTGAGGACCCGAGTTCAATCCCCGGCCCCGCCTGTATGGAGTTTGCATGTTTTCCCTGTGCCTGCGTGGGTTTTCTCCGGGCACTCCGGTTTCCTCCCACATCCCAAAAACATGCATTAATTGGAGACTCTAAATTGCCCGTAGGTGTGAATGTGAGTGCGGATGGTTGTTTGTTTGTATGTGCCCTGCGATTGGCTGGCAACCAGTTCAGGGTGTACCCCGCCTCCTGCCCGATGACAGCTGGGATAGGCTCCAGCACGCCCGTGACCCTAGTGAGGAGAAGCGGCTCAGAAAATTGATGGATGGATGAGAATTAGACTTGATCAGTCGGACAGAACAAAGTTTCTAGAAGGGAGAGAGAAACAAAGACAAAAGACAAAGCACTAATTGTAAACAGGATGAGAGAAGTAAATCATTACATTATCTACAACAATGAAACATTAAATGAGTGTTGCATGGGGCTGTATGTAGTGCTATACCCTGTGAGGGAAGGACACGACAAGATAGAACAGGAAAAGGACAGGAGAAGAAACATGCAGAACAAGGGTCGTGAACCCGGCTGTACAACTGAAGTGTGGTGGCATTAATTATGTAAATTATAAAAGTCTACAGGACGAGAGTATAAGTGAGGGGATAAACAAGCGATTTGCATATGCATGAGTTATTTGTTGCAGTAAGTGTGTGAGCTCACACCCAGTAAAAGAGTCCTAGGGTTGTGTGCCTGCGGATACATGCAAGTAAATTGATACCATTTTACATGCACAAAGACTGACAGAAGTGTCCTTTAATTGCTGTGGCCACACCACGGCGGCTGAGGACCCCACCCAATCAATCGAGGGGCGGGATCAGGCCCAGGGGTCTACCCGATAGCAGCCCGGCGGACAGGACACGTCCCACACCGAGGGACCCAGAGCGGTCCGCCGGCCCCACCGAGGTGCCCCGACAACCGGCCACCCAGAGGGAGTCGCAGGGACCCAATGCCACCCCCCAGCCAACCACCCCACCCCACCCACCGCCACACATGCCCCGCCACCTCACCCAACCCCCCTCCTCCCCCAGGAGAGCCAGGCGACCCCCCCTATACATTGTGTTAAACATAAATAAGAACAGAATACAATGATTTGCAAATCATGTTCGACCTATATTTAATTGAATACACAAAAAGACAAGATATTTAATGTTCAAACTGAGAAACTTTATTGTTTTTAGCAAATAATCATGGATTTAGAATTTTATGGCTGCAGCACATTCCCAAAAAGCTGGTACAGGGTCATATTTACCACTGTGTTACATCACCTTTTCTTTTAACAACATTCAATAAACGTTTGGGAACTGAGGACACTAATTGTTGGAGCTTTATCGGTGGAATTCTTTCCCATTCTTGCTTGATGTACAGCTTCAGCTATTTAAAGTCCTCCACCCTTGCTATCTCGTCTCCCTGTAGCCTCACTCTTCCCCCACCACCCCTCTCATTCATGCACGTATATTCTGTCTTATTTCAGCTAATCTTCATTCCTCTGCTTCCCAGGGCATGCCTCAATATTTCTAACTGTTCCTCCACCTGCTCCCTGCTTTCACTGCAGATCACAATGTCATCTGCAAACATCATGGTCCACAGGGATTCCAGTCTAACCTCATCTGTCAACCTATCCATCACCACTGCAAACAGGAAGGGGCTCAGGGCTGATCGAAGTCGAAGAAGAAGAAGCGGTGGAAAGCGGGTTCTTCGGCAGAAAGAGAAGAGCAAAGCACAGAGCCTAGAACTGAATGTGGGGACTTTGAATGTTGGGACTATGACAGAAAATCTCGGGAGTTGGTTGACATGATGATTTGGAGAAAGGTTGATATATTGTGTGTCCAAGAGACCAGGTGGAAAGGCAGTAAGGCTAGAAGTTTAGGGGCAGGGTTTAAATTATTTTACCATGGTGTAGATGGGAAGAGAAATGGAGTCTGTGTTATTTTAAAAGAAGACTTGGCTAAGAATGTCTTTGAGGTGAAAAGAGTATCAGATCGAGTGATGAGGCTGAAACTTGAAATTGAGGGTGTTATGTATAATGTGATTAGTGGCTATGCCCCACTGGTAGGATGTGACCTAGAGGTGAAAGAGAAATTCTGGAAGGAGCTTGACAAAGTAGTTCTGAGCATGCCAGACAGAGAGAGAGTTGTGATTGGTGCAGATTGTAATGGACATGTCGGTGATGAAGAAGTGATGGGTAAGTACGGCCTCCAAGAAAGGAACTTGGAGAAACAGATGGTGGTAGACTTTGGAAAAAGGATGCAAATGGCTGTAGTGAACACTTTTTTCCAGAAGAGGCAGGAACATAGGGTGACCTACAAGAGCGGAGGTAGAAGCACGCAGGTGGATTACATCTTGTGCAGACGATGTAATCGGAAGGAGGTTACCGACTGTAAGGTAGTGGTAGGGGAGATTGTGGCTAGACAGCATAGGATGGTGGTGTGTAAAATGACTCTGGTGGTGGGTAGGAAGATTAGGAAGACAAAGGCAGAGAAGAGAACCATGTGGTGGAAGCTGAGACAGGACGAGTGTTGTGCAGCTTTTCGGGAAGAGGTGAGACAGGCTCTCGGTGGAAAGGAGGAGCTTCCAGAAGACTGGACCACTGCAGCCAAGGTGATCAGAGAGGCAGGCAGGAGAGTACTTGGTGTATCTTCTGGCAGGAAAGGAGAGAAGGAGTCTTGGTGGTGGAACCTCACAGTACAGGAAATCATACAAGGAAAAAGGTTAGTTAAGAAGAAGTTGGACACTGAGAAGACCGAGGAGAGGCAAAAGGAATACATTGAGATGCGACACAGGGCAAAGGTAGAAGTGGCAAAGGCCAAACAAGAGGCATATGATGAAATGTATCGCAGGTTGGACACTAAAGAAGGAGAGAAGGATCTATACAGGCTTGCCAGACAGAGGGATAGAGATGGGAAGGATGTGCAGCAGGTTAGGGTGATTAAGGATAGAGATGGAAATATGTTGACTGGTGCCAGCAGTGCGCTAGCTAGATGGAAAGAATACTTTGAGGAGTTGATGAATGAGGAAAATGAGAGCGAAGTAGAAGAGGCAAGTGTGGTGGACCAGGAAGTGGCAATGATTAGAAAGGGGGAAGTTAGAAAGGCATTAAAGAGGATGAAAAATGGAAAGGCAGTTGGTCCTGATGACCTTCCTGTGGAGGTATGGAAGCATCTAGGAGAGGTGGCTGTGGAGTTTTTGACCAGCTTGTTCAATAGAATTCTAGCGCCTGAGAAGATGCCTGAGGAATGGAGGAAAAGTGTGCTCGTGCCCATTTTTAAGAACAGGGGTGATGTGCAGAGCTGTGGGAACTATAGAGGAATAACGTTGATGAGCCACACAATGAAGTTATGGGAAAGAGTAGTGGAGGCTAGACTCAGGACAGAAGTGAGTATTTGCGAACAACAGTATGGTTTCATGCCTAGAAAGAGTACCACAGATGCATTATTTGCCTGGAGGATGTTGATGGAAAAGTGCAGAGGTCTGAAGGAGCTACATTGTGTCTTTGTAGATCAAGAGAAAGTCTATGACAAAGTACCCAGAGAGGAACTGTGGTACTGCATGCGGAAGTCTGGAGTGGCAGAGAAGTATGTTAGAATAATACAGGACATGTAAAAGGGCAGCAGAACAGCCGTGAGGTGTGCTGTCGGTGTGACAGACGAATTTAAGGTGGAGGTGGGACTCCATCAGGGATCAGCCCTGAGCCCCTTCCTGTTTTCAGTGGTGATGGATAGGCTGACAGATGAGGTTAGACTGGAATCTCCATGGACCATGATGTTTGCAGATGACATTGTGATCTGCAGTGAAAGCAGGGAGCAGGTGGAGGAACAGTTAGAAAGATGGTGGCATGCATTGGAAAGCAGAGGAATGAAGATTAGCCTAAATAAGAGAATATACGTGCATGAATGAGACGGGTGGTGGGGGAAGAGTGAGGCTACAGGGAGAAGAGATAGCAAGTGTGGAGGACTTTAAATACCTGGGGTCAACCGTCCAGAGCAATGGTGAGTGTGGTCAGGAAGTGAAGAAACGGGTCCAAGCTGGTTGGAACGGGTGGAGGAAGGTGTCAGGTCTGTTATGTGAAGCATACTTTTTTCCATTTCGTCAAGTATTTGTAACGGTATTTTTACTCCGTTACAATAATCTACACGTCGCTTGCAACTTTCATTTATCAATAACTTCCGCATCGAGCGACATTGCTCCAATCTACCGTGATTACCGCAGTAATGTTTGACGCATGTTCACCAATCAAATGACACAAGAAAAACAATTATCGCAGTTTTCAGTCATTCATTCATCTACCGTTCCGCTTATCCTCACTATGGTCGCCGGCGAACGGTTGTTTGTTTCTATGTGCCCTGCGATTGGCTGGCAACCAATTCAGGGTGGACTCCGCCTCCTGCCCGATGATAGCTCGGATAGGCTCCAGCATGCCCGCAACCCTAGTGAGGAGAAGCGGCTCAGAAAATGGATGGATGTATGGAATTTATCCAAATGTTCATCAACTGTCTCAGAATGCACAGTTTGTGACATAGCTATGGTCTCCATAAACTTTGTGGTGGTACTCTCAGTTACAATATATACAGTACCTTTTCTTAATAGACATAGAGGTTGTCTGAAAATCTGTCATTCAAAGAATACACAAAAATGGTCAGAAATAGCCATATCCTTAATGTCAACTGATATAATTTCAATATCCTTTGAGATCACCACGTCGAAGATGTGAACTTGAGTGTGGGATGGACACTTTATATGTTGCGGGAGGTATATGTTTCCAATATAGCAGAGAGTTCTTTAGTTTTTTTCCCCCATCTTATTGTCAACATGAATGTTAAAGTCTGTTGTTATGACAAAATAGTTGTAGTCAGTACAAATAACTAACTGCAGTTCTGAAAAATTTCCTTTGTATCTTGGAGTCTATAAATTATTAAAGCAAAGCAATGCAAAATTATTTATATAGCGCATTTCATACACAAGGTAACTCAATGTGCTTTACATGATTAAAAGCATTTAAAAACAAAGAAAAAACAGCTTATAAACATTTAAAACAAAGAGGAAAAAATAAAAATACAATCAAAACAGCATACAGTGCAAGAAATATCATTTAAAAGTGAAAATGCTCTAAAAAGCATGGGGGAAAAGGGTTAAGTTTTTTTTAAGATGGACTTAAAAACATGCAGACTTGGGGCTGACGTCACTTCTGTTGGCAACTTGTTCCATTTGTGTGCAGCATAATAGCTAAATGCTGCTTCACCATGTTTGCTTTGGACTCTGTGCTCCACTATTTGACCTGAGTCTGTCGATCTCAGAGCCCTAGGGGGCTTCTATACCATTAGCATTTCTTTCATGTATTCAGGACCTAAACCATTTAGTGATTTATAGACCTGTAGCAGAATTTTAAAATCTATTCAAAAGCTGACTGGGAGCTAGTGTAAAGACTTTAGAATTGGAGTAATATGCTCTGACCTCTTTGCTCTGGTCAGAACCCGAGCTGCAGCATTCTGAATGAGCTGCAGCTGGTTCATGCTCTTTTTGGGGAGTCCAGTCAGAAGACCATTACAATAGTCAAGTCTACTTGAGATAAACGCATGGATGATTTTCACCTGGTCTGCTTGACACATGCAAGCCTTCACTCTGGATATGTTCTTCAGATGGTAGAAGGCAGTTTTAGTAATTGATTTTATATGACTGTTGAAAGTCAGGTCAGAATCTATCAGAACACCAAGGTTTCACTTGGTCTTTGGTTTTTAAAGAGAGTGACTCCAGATATTTACGAAAAGCAATGCTCTTTTCTTATTGCCAGAAACAATTATCTCAGTTTTGTTGTGGTTTAATTTAATTACATTTTGGCTCATCCAATCAATAAAACAACACCCTTTGGATCATCTTTTACTAAAAAACAGCGATATTAAAAAAAGCTCAAATCACCCAGTATAATTTCTTTACACTGAAATAATGATATAAAACTAGCAGCAATAACTCCGCCTTTTTTCCCTTTTCAACACTTGATCATAAAGTAAAAATTAGACTTATATGCCACTAAGGAAAAGAGACAGGGGGGGTGGGACTGATACACCGGGTAGAGCCAATGACTTGGCAGTCATAGTAACGGGGGAAGTGGTTCACCACCTTCATGGCGGTGCTCCTGAGGCCAGGGCCCCCGGCCAGGAGGACTGCTTGGCATTGGGGCTCCCCTCTCATGCCCTGCGGCGGCTCCCTGGGTCCCCCCCCCCCCTTATTGTTCCCTTGTCGGGCGCCCCTATCTACCCTCCTTTCCAAGAAACAAGGGACACCGTCCCACCCTTGGGCTGGTTGGGGACTGGCTGCATTGTGGGCACTGCGGTTTTGGGGGGGGGGGGGGGGCGTCTTGCTCTCCTGGGGGTGAAGGGTGGGGTGGTGGGGTCGTTGGGGGGAAGTGGAGGTTGGCTGGGGAGGTGACATTTGTTCCCTGCCGCCTCCTCCGGGTGGCCGGTTCTCGGGGTGCCTCGGTGGGTGCTGACAGAACGCCCTAGGTCCCTCTGTGTAGGATGTGTCCCGACCGCCGGGCTGCTCTTAGGTGGAATCCTGGACCCGATCCCGCCTCTCGATTGAATGGGTGGTGTCCTCAGCCTCCGCGGTGCGGGCACCGCAATTACAGGACACTTCTGTCAGTCATTGTGCATGCGAAACTGTATCAATTCACTTGCATGTGTCCGCATGCACACACCCTTGGGACTTTTTCGCTGGTGTGGAGCCACTCACTTATTGCGACAAATAACTCATGAATATGCAAATTGCTTGGGTATCCCCTCAATCACACTCTCCTCCTATAGATGTTTATAATTTACATAGTCACTCCCACCACACAGCCGGGTTCACGTCCCTTGTCCTGCATGCTTCTTCTCCTGTCCTTGTCCTGTCCTATCTTGTCCTGTCCTTCCTTCACAGGGTGTAGCACTACTGCCCTTTACAACACTCATATCTAATGTCATTGTTAGCATTGTTATAAGGATTTACTTTTCTCATCTTGTTTACAGTGCTTTGTCTTTTGTTGTCTTCTTTTCTCACTCCCCTCTAGAAACCTTGTTCTGTTCGACTGATCGACTTTGATTCTCAATAAATATCCATTATAATACTAAGAAACCACTGCGGCAGCTTAAAAACTCCACTGTGACACAGTAAAACTGTTCAGGCATAAAAGGGATAAAGATCCTCTATTCTGCTTGACCTAACAGCCGAACAGGGCAAAAAAAAGGAAAAAAAAGAAACAGGGTCCGCCCATCTGGGCTAATCTGGTGGATGTCTGGGACACCAGACATGAGGTGTTTGGCTGGGTCAGTCAGGAGGTCAGCCAGGACGACAAGCTCAAGGGTTTTTACTGGGGCATTCAGGCGGACGGCCATGATGCCGAAGCCTACGGTGTTGCAGGGGCCAAACAATAAAGTTTCCATGGCGGCCACAGACCGTGCACCGCCTGAATTGACTGGCATGGCGGTCCATGCCACCCAGTCGAGACATGGATCAGTGATTGCTGCGGCGGTCCATGCTGCCCAGTCAGGATGTGGACAGGGTCTGATTGCGACCAAACAGCGTGCACTGCTGGAGCAAGAAATGACTGTCGTGGCACACAAAAGGGGGGGCTTGAGTTGCTGCGGCACAGGAAGGGGGGCCTTGAGCTGTCACAATGCAGGAACGGGCACCTTGGACTGTCACTGCACAAGAACAGAGCACTTTGGACGGATCTTTTTTCCGTAAGCTACCCCACACACACAAAAGTGCTGTGCCCTCCACGCTCATCGGCGCGGCGAGGAAGGTTGAGTACGTCTCCACCGCCTCGTGGTAAGAGGTGGGGCTCCCTGGCTGTGCCAGAGTCTTCAGCAGGCTGGAAAAAACAACAGGCCCAGAACAAAGGGGCTCTGGCCTTTAATGCACAAGAGAGAGGGACTGACCCAGGGACCAAAAGGAAGACTGACCACACCTCTTAGTATTAATTTTCATCCTAGTATTATTTGTGGTTTTAAAACCAGTGGAATAGGAAATTAATTATTCGATCTAAGATAAAGAATTCGGTTACCAGCTTTTGCATTGTCACTCACACACCCTGGTTAATCTATGCAGTGAGTGTTTCGATTTTATGTGGTGGCTAAGAGCAGTTAATATTTGTGATGTGACACTTGTGTTGTTTGAGGTGAAACATATCATGTGATTCAGTAGACAACCAGATTTGATATCAGACCTGTGGCAAACAATCATTAGTGACATTGGTGTCATGATTTATACTGGGAGCATTCATGCAAAGTACGTAAAATATCAAACAGACATTTAAATTCTGTGAAATCTGTGGCACAGCTCACGGCTTGCAGTAACTCTCCACCGCCAGCGGGTGTTGCTTATGTTCCATCAATTGTCCCAGATCGAGCGCTTGGCAACGCCTTGCATGCATTGCAAAGGAGCAAATGGTTCATTGAACTTCATTTTGAGTTGCTTTGAACAACAGGTTTTCCAAATCTTTGGTCAGCATATTAGTTCCAAAAGGGGCTTTGATGAGTGGAAACTCAGATGTCTTGGCGAACTGTTAATTAGTTGAAGGTCCAGGTGACATAAACCAGGGTCCCTGTGACCGTCTGGCTCAGCGGGGCAGCAGGGAGGGATGCCGAATTTATCAATTGTGGGGGTTAATGCTGGCACCTTGTTCCGTCAGGGCATATTCGCTACAGTGTGGTCAGCGATGGGAGGCAGACTGGCGGCGCACAGGGTGACGCTGTGTGCTTCCCATTGGGTCTTTCTTTGGTTGGTGCATTCTGTCAAAAATTGGGTTTTTGCGGTGTTGAGGCAGAAGGTAGACCCAAGCACAGGGAAGCAGAGAGGCAGGCAGGAGTTCAGGATTTATGAAAAAAAACATTTATTTTTGAAAGACAAAAACTAAATAATTAAAAATCTCTGCGATTGGCTGGCAACCAGTTCAGGGTGTATCCCGCCTCCTGCCCGTTGATAGCTGGGATAGGCTCCAGCGGCTCAGAAAATGGATGGATGGATGGATAATTAAAAATCTAAATTCAAAGAAACATAAACCTCACCACTACAAAAAACACAACGACGAGCGCCTCCAGAGCGGGGTCGGGTGGCGGCCGCTGGACGAGCGCCGCCGGAGCAAGGACGGCTGGCGGCCGCTGGACGAGCGCCGCCGGAGCAAGGATGGGTGGCGGCCGCTGGACGAGCGCCGCCGGAGCAAGGACGGCTGGCGGCCGCTGGACGAGCGCCGCCGGAGCAAGGACGGGTGGCGGCCGCTGGACGAGCGCCGCCGGAGCAAGGACAGGTGGTGGCCGCTGGACGAGCGCCACCGGAGCGGGAACGGGTGGCGGCCGCTGGACGAGCGCCGCCGGAGCGGGAGCCTGGCGCAGCTGCAGAGGAGCCGGAACGGGAGCCTGGCGCAGATGCCGAGGAGCCGGAACGGGAGCCTGGCGCAGCTGCCGAGGAGCCGGAACGGGAGCCTGGCGGAGCTGCCGAGGAGCTGGAACGGGCGGCTGGCGCAGCTGCCGAGGAGCAGGAACGGGAGCCTGCCGCAGCTGCCGAGGAGCAGGAACGGGAGCCTGCCACAGCTGCCGAGGAGCAGGAACGGGGTCTGCAGTCGCTTCCTCAGCCTGCCGCCATTGAGGTTTGGGAGTAGTGGGTACGGGAGTGGAAGAGTGCACAAGGTCTCGGGAAGGTGAACTCGGAAAAATGGCTGGTAGTGAAGGAGGGTAGGTATGGATGGCAGGCTGAGGACGGTGGGAGGCAGTTTGGTGGTGTCCAGGGTGACGCCATGTTCTTCCCGCTGGGTCCTGTTCTGGTCGGTTCATTCTGTCACGTGCGTGGTTAGGGCGAAGGCGAGGAACGCAAGGCAAGAACATGGTGGACCCTATTGCAGGGAAGCAGCGAGGCAAGGCAGGAGTGCGGGAATCTCAAAATAATAATATTTAATCACAATGATAAAAACAACTGCCGACTATGACAGGGCAAGACATGTGACAACGACAATGAACCGACAAGAACTGAAAGAAACCAGGGAACTAAATACAAACAAATTGACGAGACAACGAGGAACACCTGGACAAGACACGAGTGGCTGGAGAGAGCTGATTGGTCGACAAAGTAGACGAGAACAGGTGGACACAACAACCTAATGAGCACACGACAAACATGGAACACAGGAAAACATGGAACAAAACTAAACAACCCAAACCAAAACACAGACCATGACAGAACCCTTGTTTGTTAGACACTCCTTTTCGCTGCAGCTCCATCCACCAGCATCTTCATACTCGGCTGCGAATCGCTCCATTGAGAGTTGGAGATCACGGCTAGACTGGTTGGTGAACTCCCATGCACCCTCGAGGACCCTCCCAAGGGTGTAGAGCTGGTCCAGTTTTCCACAGCCAGGACCAAAACTACACTGCTATTCCTGAATCTGTGATTTGACTTCCCGACGGATCCTCCTCAACCAGCATCCCTGAATAGACATTACCAGGGAGGCTGAGGAATGTGATCCCCTGTAGTTGGAACAAGAGGGACCACTACCCCAGTCTGCCAATCCAGATGCACTATCCCCAATGTCCAAGCGAAGGTGTGTCAAACAGGACACCCCCACAATATCCAGAGCCTTTAGGAACTCCGGGCGAATCTCATCCACCCCCGGGGCCCTGCCACCGAGGACCTTTTTCACCACCTCGGTGACATCAACCCCAGAGAAAAGAGAGCGCCCCTCAGAGACCCCAGACTTTGCTTTTTCATGGGAAGGTGTGTTGGTGGAATAGATGAGGTCTTCAAAGTAGTCTCCCCACCGACTCACGATGTCCCGAGTCGTGGTCAGCAGTACCTCATCCCTACTATACACAGTGTTGATGGTGCACTGCTTCCCCCTGCTGAGTCGCCGGATGTGGACCAGAATTTCCTCAAAGCCGTCCGGAAGTCCCACGCCGGAGTTTTTGCTTCAGCGACTTTCATTCCTGTGCTGTTGCTCCAATCCACCGTGATTACCACAGAGAGGTTTGACTCAAGTTTAGCAATGAAACGACACAAGAAAGTCACATGTCCGCACACAAAGTCTTCTATTGGGCTTTGCGGGGCAATCAAAGTGGGTCGTGACAGCTGCGCGCAGCTTTTGTTTATGTTACAATTAAAAATAAGAGCTTTAACATGCAGCGTAGTTTTGTCCCTGCCCAAACTTGGAAATTTTAGCCCACTTCTAACTTGAGAAAACACCTTGCAGTAAGTTGCAGATATTTTTGCTGCTTCTTCATTCAGTCATTTTCGTGGATAAAGCAAATAATGTTTCTGGAAGGCCATATGCATGTGTTGTTGTCGTTTGTTTATTTTTTTTTACTTCACAATTGAAATGTGGCAATCAAGAATAGCACTACTTTAATCAACATTAGCATTTTATGGTCACAAGTAACTGTAAAACATGCATCTTGTGTCATGAGCTATGCCCTGCAGTTCCTTTGTTGGAGCTTGGATGGCGCTTTGCGCCCCTCTCGCCCTCTCTCTCTCTCTCTCTCTCTCTCTCTCCCTCTCTCTCTCTCTCTCTCTCTCTTCCCATGAATCAGCACCATGAGCACCTGTTGTCAATAAGCCTTCATCATCACCTGTAACTAAACCTGGCAGATCAAGGACTCCTCTGCCAGTGTATTAACGTCCACCCATGGTACACCGGTTCTCAACTCGCACATAATTATTCTGACCTCCATGTTCTTCCTCGTACTCAGTACTCCTTCCGTGCTCCCCGCCTTGCTGATCCCTCCAACGACGACGTCAAGCCCTTCCACCTGCTCACGCCACAGCCTCCTGCACGTCCCCTGTCTCGACGGTCCACCTTTACGGCTCAGAAGTCCAACTCCGAATCCCTTCTCAATAAACCATTCTCCACAAAGTTCTCCAGCCACTGCCTGCTTCTGGATTCAGTCAAAAATTGATACAATTACATCGTAACATCTTGTTCTCTCTCTCTCTCTCTCTCTCTCTCTCTCTCTCACACACACACACACAGGCGCGCGCGCACACACACTTGAGTCTGGTCAGCAAACAGCTTGTTCATTCAGTCATTTTAGTGGATAAAGCAAATAATGTTTCTGTAAGGCCCAATGCATGTGTTGTTTTTTTTCGCTTAAAAATTTAAATGGTGGCAGGAGTCTGTGGACTCCCATTGAACATGAGTTTGAATGTCATCTGTTACTTCTGCACAAGAAGGAGTCCATCCTTGGGCAGCTAGATTTTATTTTATTTTATTTAAGTTTTACTTAACCATTACTTACAAATAATAATAAAGTTCAGTTAAAACAGAACATCTCTTTTGCAATGGTGACCTGGCCAAGAAGGCAGCAAGTTAAACATCAAGTCCAAGTCAATCACATTCAAATTTATTTCAGTTGTTTTCACCTCTCCTCTCAAAAAGATACAAAAATAAATCAGTTGAGTTGTACAAATTGTAGGTCACGTTAATGGTGGCAAAAGTTTTAAAATGATTTATCTTGGTAAAAAGCGGCACGGTGGACGACTGGTTAGAGCGTCAGCCTCACAGTTCTGAGGACCCGGGTTCAATCCCCGGCCCCGCCTGTGTGGAGTTTGCATGTTCTCCCCGTGCCTGCGTGGGTTTTCTCCGGGCACTCCGGTTTCCTCCCACATCCCAAAAACATGCATGAATTGGAGACTCTAAATTGCCCGTAGGCATGACTGTGAGTGCGAATGGTTGTTTGTTCCTATGTGCCCTGCGATTGGCTGGCAACCAGTTCAGGGTGTACCCCGCCTCCTGCCCAATGACAGCTGGGATAGGCTCCAGCACGCCCGCGACCCTAGTGAGGAGAAGCGGCTCAGAAAATGGATGGATGGATGGATCTTGGTAAAAATTCTTTTACAACACAAAAACCTGCCATTTGAACAGGGGGGTGTATACTAATTATATCCACTGCAGCCTTGTTCCTGTTTTTGTAATCTGCCTGGTGAGCGTACAGTATTGTACTGCTTAACAAGTAGAAACAATATAGTAGAAGACCATTTCTTGGAGCTGAATTTGCATTAATTTGTTATTTAACAGAGATTTTATTTAATAAAGATTTTATTTATTATGTTTTAGATTCAGTGATATTGTTCAGCAATATCTGAATTTGCTAATTCATATTATATTATTTTTATTTTATTATTTTATTTATGTTCATACACGGATTTAAAAAAATAAATCAGAAGTTACTCACTAGTTACTCAGTACTGGAGTTGATTTTCACAGTACTTTTTCTCAAGTAATTATTTGTAGGATTACTTTTTACTTTGACTTGATTTATATTGTTCAAAAGTAACAGTACTCTTACTTGAGTACAGTATTTAGCGATTCTTACCACCTCTGATTATTGTGTTGCAATAACGCATCTTCTCATTGAGTAATATGTATGCTGTTTTTGTAGGTACTGTAGGATATGATGTATTGGTCAGCCAGTAAGAAGGTGAACCTGAATGTGGTAGCGTTATTTTTTCCTGAGTTGCTGAATAAATATGCCTTTGCTATTCTTGGCAATTAAATATGCCAGTCGCCCACCGTGCCACAGAATCCATCCATCCATTGTTTGTACCGCTTTATCCTCACAAGGGTCGCGGGCGTGCTGGAGCCTATCCCAGCTATCTTCAGGTGAGAGGCGGGGTACACCCTGCACTGGTCGCCAGGCAATTGCAGGGCACATATAAACAAACAACCATTCGCTCACACATTCACACCTAAGGGGAATTTGAGTCTTCAATGAACCAACCATGCATGTTTTTGGGATGTGGGAGGAAACCAGAGTGCCTGGAGAAAAGGCCACAGAATGTGATTAAAAAAATAATAATAATAATTCACATTGATTCAACATGGGGTGACACAGTGGACGACTGGTTAGCACATCTGCCTCACAGTTCTGAGGACTCGGGTTCAAATCTGGCCTCGCCTCTGTGGAGTTTGCATGTTCTCCCCGTGCCTGTATAGGTTTTCTCAAGGTACTCCAGTTTCCTCCCACATTCCAAAAGCATGCATGGTAGGTCAATTGAAGACTCTAAATTGTCCGTAGGTGTGAATGTGAGTCCAAATGACTGTTTGTGTATGTGTGCCCTGCGGTTGGCTGGCGACCAGTTCAGGATGTACCCTGCATCTTGCCTGAAGTCAAACTGAGATAGGCGCTAGCATGCCTGTGATCCTTGTAAGGATAAGCAGTACGAAAAATGGATGGATAGATGGATGATTCGACATGTTGAAAACACAATTAATTAAAAGAGAATTGTGCTTTGGAGTTACCTAATTCAATTACATATAAAAACGTCTTTGGCGTGATTTTTTTTTTCAGTCTAAGAATGTTTCAAGGGCCCTGATTGAAGTCTAAATTATTTGTTTTAAGTATAGTTTTTGAAGAAACTGTCTTATTCAAAGCTGTTTTTGCTAATTATTTTAGAATTAAAGTAAAACTTATTAGAAACAGCTCAAATGAGACCAATATGTTCTGTTTAAAGAGAATATGTCCGATCATAATCACATAATTTCTTTCTTGTATTAACCAAACTTTAATTCATAAGTGAGATGTAAATTCTTAAGTGAAAAAATCTTTAATCATGAAAATATACCACTTATTTCTTACATAACTGATTTTTTGCTCGTAATAAGCAAACTTTACTGAATTTTTAGCACATTTTTCTAGCTTTATAACCAGTTACTCTCCTAAAGGTACTAGATTTATAAGCTAGCTTTAAAGAATTCAAGCCAAGCAAATTTTGCTGACCCCAGTGGCAGATTTCCACACACTGCATGACATGACTGAATTGTTCAGTTGCGTTAGCCTGTTTCGCTCAGTGCGCAGCGGACTTTAGTGTGAATGGGGGGGTGCATACATTTTTGTTTACATATTCATCTTGATTTAGCCAGATTTCTGTTTAATAAAATATATCTATATCAACACAAGGAATCAAATTGTTCACAAGGACTGATTTTCTTAAAAGCTCTCCGATGTTTAGGAGTCCACATTTAATTGTCAAACTTTGATGCACTGGTTTTGGGAGGGTCACCGCAACAATACTAACAGATTTACTGTTGAGTGGACAGAACTACTGTTTTAGGTACAATTACGGTGATACCACAGTGTTCCTAACGTTGACTGTCATTTAGGGAGGATGGTGAGGAGCGTGCAAACTCTCAGGTGGAGAGCAACCCCATCCAGCATCGAAGAAGCCAGTGACATTCACAGGGTACCATGTTGACAAACAGTGACAGAAGGTGACTAAACATGTCATCACTGGTCAGGTTGGGAAGGGCTCCCAAGGAAACAACAGAGTCTGGCAATAGAGTATTTGCAAAAGCACACACAGACTGCTCGGGATCTACCGAGGGGAAGTGAAGTGCTCCATACTAGCTACAGCGGGCTGACAAGCTACCATGACATAAGTCTTCCCTCCACAGTGTTCTTCTGAGCCCATCCATCAATTTTTTTATAGCGCTTGTCCTCATTAGGGTCAGGGGTGAGCTGGAGCCTATCCCAGCTGAGTTTGGACGAAAGGCGGGGTACACCTTGGACTTGGCCAGCCAATTGGAGGACACATGCAAAAAAACATACACACTCACATTCACACCTATGGAAAATGTAGAAACTTTCATGAACCTGAATGTACCCAGAGAAAACCCAGACAAGCATGAGGAGAAGATGCAAACTCCCTGTTGTGTGGCAAAGCCACTTCATGCAAATAGACTGAACATATTACGAATATGCTGACAGTGAAGGAGGTCGAGGAATAACTAAACACGAGATACACAGAGAAAGGGAGAGCAGTGCAAGCAGGCAGTTGACATAGTAAATAATTACCCTCAGCGCCAGTGTACTGTACTTGTTTACTGTAGCACACAGACCTACAGTAGTAATCTGTGCTTTCAGTTGCCAATTCGTACATGTTATTTCAAGGATAGATCCTTAAAATAAATTCTTTTGGTTTTGGTGTAATCTCTCAGTGCATGGCATGCAAAGCTGAAATAGACGTGTCAATGGCAGAGTCTGGTCCGTGACAAAACAACAAAATAGCTACAGATCAATGGACTGCACATCTGTCTTGTTAAAAAAGGCTTTCCCTAAATCTGTGATGGCTTAAAAACTTTTTAACTGTCCATACTATGTACCACTGGCGCAATTGTTAACACCAGCTGGCATTCTGTTGCCATGCTGAAAGTGTTTGAAGAAATACCCCACTAGTGTGTTTCTACTGATGGCAAAGGAATTACAGACCTCCATCCATCCATTTTCTGAGCCGCTTCTCCTCACTAGGGTCGCGGGCGTGCTGGAGCCTATCCCAGCTGTCATCGGGCAGGAGGCGGAGTACACCCTGACCTGGTTGTAGATACAATTATATAGTGTAAAATACAGTTGCCCTTGAAAATGGGCCAAGCAGGCACCTCACTATAAGGAAGTAGCCATACAATTTCACCCAATCAGCTCAAACAATAATAATAATAATGATGTTATGAAAACTAAACAAAAATCAATCGAAAATATCAACAAATTGATAAAACTGTGTTCACAAAATGTCAACTTCAAAATGTATCAGTGCGTTTACATTTACACAGTGTGCATGTACTTCACATTTGCTGATGGTGAAAACTGAAGTCCCCTTTCTCGGAGCAAGGGCAAAATGTTGAATAGAGCCAATTAGGATTATTTGAATAGTCACAAATAGTGGCCCACAATGTTCCTCTCCACTCCTATAAAGATAACAGGACATTTGGGTTATATTATCATGATAAGGTTCTTAGTAAACAAAAACATAAATATTGACACAGTTTATTCATGTAATATATTAACTGAGTGGGATGAGTAAATTTAATTCGAGACTTACTCATTTGTTTTAAGTGATTACCGTAATGTCCGGCCTGTAAGCCATTACATTTTTCCCACACTTTGAGCCCTGTGTCTTATATGATGCGGCTAATTTTTTTTGTTTGTTTTCAGGTTCACGGGCTTCATGCAGCCAATGAATTTAACTTTGTCGCATCAGACCACCTCTCCTTATCGTGGTGGAGGGCTTTGTATGTCCCAATGATCCTAGAAGCTAAGTTGTCTGGGGCTTCACGCCCCTGGTAGGGTCACCCATGGCAAACAGGTCCTAGGTAAGGGACCAGACAAAGCACAGCTCCAAAAAACCCTATGACGAACAAAATATATGGATCTAGGTTTCCCTTGCCTGGACGCGGGCCACCGGGGCCTCCCTCTGGACCCAGGCCTGGAGGTGGTGCTTGAAGGCAAGTGCCTGGTGGACGGGCACAGCCCGAAAGGGTACTGTGGGTCTTCCTTCCCATGGGCTCACCAACTGTGGGAGGGGCCATAGGGGTTGGGTGCAGTGTGAGCTGGGCGGTGGCCGAAGGCGGGGACCTTGGCGATCCGATCCCCGGCTACAGAAGCTAGCTCTAGGGACATGGAATGTCACCTCTCTGGCCCGAGCTGCTGTGTGAGGTAGAGAAGTTCAGACTAGATATAGTTGGCCTCGCCTCCACACATGGCTTGGGCTTTGGTACCAGTCCTCTTGGGTATACTTACTTCACCCCGGCTCGGCGCCTGTACATTGGGGTTCACCCCGGTCGACGAGAGGCTAGCCTCCCTCCGCCTTCGGGTGGGGGGGACAGGTCCTGACTGTTATTTGTGCCTATGCACCAAACAGCAGTACAGAATACCCACCCTTTTTGGAGTCCTTGGAGGGGGTGCTGGAGAGCGCTCCCGCTGGGGACTCCATCGTTCTTCTGGGGGACTTCAATGCTCACGTGGGCAATGACAGTGAGACCTGGAAGGGTATGATTGGGAGGAACGCCCCCTCCAATCAGAACCCGAGTGGTGTTCTGTTATTGGACTTCTGTGCTCACCACAGATTGTCCATAACGAACACCATGTTCAAGCATAAGGGTGTCCACACGTGCATTTGGGCACCCTAGGTCGCCGTTCGATGAGCGACTTTGTGGTCGTGTCATCGGACTTGCGGCCGCATGTCTTGGACACTCAGGTGAAGAGAGGGGCGGAGCTGTCAACTGATCACCACCTGGTGGTGAGTTGGCTCCGATGGTGGGGGAAGATGCCGGTCTGACGTGGCAGGCCCAAACGTATTGTGAAGGTCTGCAGGGAACATCTGGCAGAATCCCCTGTCAGAAGGAGTTTCAACTCCCACCTCCGGCAGAACTTCACCCACATCCTGGGGGATGCGGGTAATATTGAGTCCGAGTGGACCATGTTCCGCGCCTCTATTGCCGAGAAGGCCAACCGGAGCTGTGGCCGTAAGGTCGTCGGTTCCCTGTGGTGGCGGCAATCCCCGAACCCGTTGGTGGACACCAGCGGTTGAGGGATGCCGTCAAGCTGAAGAAGGAGTCCTATCAGGCGTTTTTGAACTATGGGACTCCTGAGACAGCTGATGGCTACTGGCTGTCCAAGCGGAATGCGGCTTTGGTGGTCGCTGAGGCAAAAACCCGGGCGTGGGAGGAGTTTGGTGAGGCCACGGAGAACGACTTCCGGATGGCTTCGAGGAAATTCTGGTCCACCATCCGGCGTCTCAGGAGGGGGAAGCAATGCACCATCAACACTGTGTATACTGGGGATGGGGCAGTGCTGACCGTGACTCAGGACGTTGTGAATCGGTGGGGAGAATATTTCAAAGACCTCCTCAATTCCACTGACATGTCTTCCCATGAGGAAGCCAAGTTCCTCAAGGCTCTGGATGTTGTAGGGCTGTCCTGGTTGACACATCTCTTCAACATTGCGTGGACATCGGGGACAGTGCCTCTGGATTGGCAGACTGGGGTGGTGGTCCCCCTTTTTAAGAAGGACGGTGTGTTCCAACTACAGGGGGATCACATTCCTCAGCCTCCCTGGTAAGGTCTATTCAGGGGTGTTGGAGAGGAGGGTCCATCGGGAAGTCAAATCTCAGATTCAGGAGGATCAGTGTGGTTTTCGTCCTGGCCGTGGAACAGCTCTACACCTTCGGCAGGGACCTCAAGGGTGCATGGGAGTTCGCCCAACCAGTCTACATGTGTTTTGTGGACTTGGAGAAGGCGTTCGACCGTGTCCCTCGTGGAGTCCCTTGAGGGGTGCTTCAGGAGTATGGTGTACCAAACCACCTAATATGGGCTGCTCGATCCCTGTACGAGACGGTGTCAGAGTTTGGTCCGCATTGCCGGCAGTCAGTCAGACTCGTTTCCAGTGAGGGTTGGACTCTGCCAAGGCTGCCCTTTGTCACCGATTCTGTTCATAACTTTTATGGACAGAATTTCTAGGCGCAGCCGAGCCGTAGACAGGGTCCGGTTTGGTGGCCTCAGTATTGCATCTCTTTTTTCAGATGATGTGTTCTGTTGGCTTCATCAGGCTGTGATCCCCAACTCTCACTGGAGTGGTTCGCAGACGAGTATGAAGCGGCTGGGCTGAAAATTAGCACCTCTAAATCTGAGACAATTGTCCTTAGTCGGAAAAGAGTGGATTGTCCTCTCCAGGTCAGGAAGGAGATCCTTCCCCAAGTGGAGGAGTTCAAATATCTTCGGGTCTCTTTCACGAGTGAGGGAAGAATGGAACGGGAGATCAACAAGTGGATCGGTGCAGCGTCTGCAGTGATGCGGACTTTGTATTGGTCTGTTGTGGTGAAGAAGGAGCTAAACTGAAAGGTGAAGCTCTCAATTTACCGGTCGATCTACATTCCTACCCTCACCTATGGTCACGAGCTGTGGGCTGTGACCAAAAGAACATGATCCCGGATACAAGCGGCCGAAATGAGTTTCCTCCGCAGGGTGTCCGGGCTCTCCCTTAGAAATTAGGTGAAAAGCAGGGTCATCCCGGAGGTGCTCAGAGTAGAGCCGCTGCTGCTCCGCATTGAGAGGAGCCAGATGAGGTGTCTTGGGCATCTGTTTAGGATGCCCCCTGTACGCCTCCCTGGTGAGGTGTTCCGGGCACGTCCCACCGGGAGGAGACCCCGGGGATGACCCGGGATACGCTGGAGAGACTACGTCTTTCGGCTTGCCTGGGAACGCCTCAGGATCCCCTCGGAATTGGCTGGATCCAAGAGCAGTCGGAGGCAGATGTGAAAGGATGAATAGTTTATTGATGCAAAGTAATGGCGATGGTCCTACGTGGGTTGGCAGGCGCCGGTGTGGACATGTGGCAGGCAGTGGTGAGGACAGGCGGCTGGCTTGGCGGCAGGAATTACGTGGATCAGGAACACGGGGGGGAAAACACCCTGGAACAAGGAGACACAAGAGTCAAAAAGGGAACGAGGAATCGGTTGATTTACGGGAGGTAAATGGGCCGTGGTACCACTGAAAGTAACTGCAATACTTCAGCGAGGATTTCCTGGAACAGGCAGCTTTATATACTGGTGGTGATAAGGCTGATTGGAGACAGGTTCTGAAAACAGAGAAGGGAGGGGAGAGAGAGAGAGAGAACGCAAAGCTCCGTCCCGGCTACAATAATGGAACTGCAGGCAGTATATGACACATTTGTCAAAAAAAAAAAAAAGTATTGGCATTATCACATTACTGGTAACCTTTTATTGCTCAGTCACTGTGTTTTTATGTTTTTGTGTCTCAAAAGTATTATCTGTCAATTGGCTGTCTGTTGTAGTACTAGATAGAGCATCTCCAACTACCAGAGACAAATTCCTTGCTTCTAGCAAATTTTGTCTAAACCAGAAGAAAAAACCTTCCACCTACATACTAATCATTTCGGCCTCATGACTGGATAAAAACATAACACAATATCTAGCAATGTCTATTGCTACCCTTGTAATTAGGATGGGCAAAACAACATTCTCTAAACATCCCCCTCAAAAAAAGCAATGACCTATTTTTTGGAACTTGACCCATAATTAAAATCATATGGCAATAAAGACAGTGAGAGCAGGGAAGAATTGCATTGCATATTTTCGTAGAATAGTGAGCTAATAGTTTGAATCCCAAGCCAAGCCTTTTGACAGATGCAGTATTTGAAAATCCCCTACTGAGACAACTCTTTAAACTTTCTCCATCTGGGACGAAAAATTTATAAATTTAGCTTCTCTCATGGACTGAAGCTCATTACGACGCTCCCTTGCTAAGGAGGGACACAACAAAAACAGGACCTACGACCTATTTTCGTGCCTTCACTCATAACATCAAAAGTATATCAATGTGATCAAATGTGAGTCAAAGTATTAAGATTAAATATTGTCAACCCATGTCACAGTGTTTGATATTTTTTCTGCGAATTTTGTACTAACAACATGGCTGTTTTTCTTCTGGAATACTGCAACATAAAAGGTTGGTCATAAAAAATTATTATAAATAATTTGATGAATTATTTGATTTTAGGCGGCACGGTGAAAGAGTGGTTAGAGCGTCTGCCTCACAGTTCTGAGGACCCGGGTTCAATCCCTAGCCCCGCCTGTGTGGAGTTTGCATGTTCTCCCCGTGCCTGCGTGGGTTTTCTCCGGGCACTCCCGTTTCCTCCCACATCCCAAAAACATGCATGAATTGGAGACTCTAAATTGCCTGTAGGTGTGACTGTGAGTGCGAATGGTTTTTTGTTTATGTGTGCCCTGCGATTATAATAATGCCTGCCAGAAAACCAATTTTCTTTTATTGAAATGTATATTGAAGATGTACAGTAATTTTTCTCTTTAAGATATAGGAAATAAGTGAATGTCCTTCAATTGATGTTTGAGTGAGTCCATGATTGTATTTTTAACTACTGCTTCTGGCTTCATTGTAGCTGTAAACATATTTTCAATTTATGGGACCAAATGTTTAATTAAAACAGTTTTAATAGCAGGGGCAACTTAGTTGTACTGTACCCACGATATTTGAACGATTGTCACGGTAGGCATATACTAAACATCTTTCACTACTGCAGTTATAGATATCTATTTCTATAAATAGTCAATAGTTTGGACACCCTTGTGCATTCTATTTAATGTCTAGGCGTATCCATCCTTCCTGCGAAAGGAAGTAACGTCACAATTATGTAGCTACGAGCTTGTTGCCTTACATTTGACAAAGCCTAGTTTGTTAAAAATGGATCAGTAGGAACTGCAACTGTGTCAGGCTGTCAGCATCAAATGTAAATGTCCAAATGCATTTTCCCCTATAAAACTGCCTCTGAAAAGTAGTCTGCTGGCTGTCTCAAGCCTACCAGGCACTTGCCTAGCAGCTAGCTACCATTTAACCCATGACAGTGTAATAAGTAAGCAATTTTCTTTCACTTATTTAATGAGTTATTAAACATGTTTTCGGGCTGGTGTTGTGTTGATGTTGGTGGCAACAGTATCTTCTTCTTCTTCTTTTCCTTTCGGCTTGTCCCGTTAGGGGTCGCCACAGCGCGTCATCCTTTTCCATGAGAGCCTATCTCCTGCATCCTCCTCTCGAACACCAACTGCCATCATGTCTTCCCTCACGACATCCATCAACCTTCTCTTTGGTCTTCCTCTAGCTCTCTTGCCTGGCAGCTCCATCCTCATCATCCTTCTACCAATATACTCACTCGCTCTCCTCTGGACGTGTCCAAACCATTGAAGTCTGCTCTCTCTAACTTTGTCTCCAAAACATCGAACCTTGGCTGTCCCTCTGATGAGCTCATTTCTAATTTTATCCAACCTGGTCACTCCGAGAGCGAACCTCAACATCTTCATTTCCGCCACCTCCAGCTCTGCTTCCTGTTTTCTCTTCAGTGCCACTGTCTCTAATCCATACATCATGGCTGGCCTCACCACTGTTTTATAAACTTTGCCCTTCATCCTAGCAGAGACTCTTCTGTCACATAACACACCTGACACCTTCCTCCACCCGTTCCAACCTGCTTGGACCCGTTTCTTCACTTCCTGACCACACTCACCATTGCTCTGGACGGTTGACCCCAAGTATTTAAAGTCCTCTACCCTTGCCATCTCTTCTCCCTGTAGCCTCATTTTTCCCCCACCACCCCTCTCATTCATGCACATATATTCTGTTTTACTTCGGCTAATCTTCATTCCTCTTCTTTCCAGTGCATGCCTCCATCTTTCTAACTGTTCCTCCAGCTGCTCCCTGCTTTCACTGCAGATCACAATGTCATCTGCAAACATCATGGTCCACGGGGATTCCAGTCTAACCTCATCTGTCAGCCTATCCATCACCACTGCAAAAAGGTATATGATGGTAATATAAAAGTCGGTAAGGACAGCCACTAGTCAAGAAGTCAAGCCAGTTTCCACAACAATTATTAATACTAAGCAGTATGGTAACACGCCACCAATGCACTACGCGGGCCAACTTAAAAATAAAAACTGAACAAGGCATTGATGTCCAATTTATTATCGATGAGGTCTGCTATCTCTGCTTTCAGCGAGGGATTGAGCAATCCGAGATGAGGCTGGGCAAATCACAGCCACACGTCCTGTCTCGCACATGTATTTGAGCAGGAAATATACAAATTATTCAGTTTTGACAATTAAATCATCATTGGATTATTCATTCATTCATTCATCTTCTGGACCACTTATCCTCACTAGGGTCGCGGGTGTACTGGAGCCTATCCCAGCTGACTCTGGGCAAGAGACGAGGTACACCTTGAACTGGTCGCCAGGCAATCGCAGGGCACATACAGTACAAACAAACAACCATTCGCAATCACAGTCACACCTACGGGGAATTTAGATTCTTCAATTAACCTACCATACATGTTTTTGGGATGTGGGAGGAAACCGTCGTACGCGGAGAAAACCCACGCAAGGCACGTGGAGAACATGCAAACTCCACACAGGCGAGGCTGGATTTGAACCCGGGGTCCTCAGAACTGTGAGGCAGACGTGTAAACCAGTCAGTCACCGTGCCGCCAATCATTGGATTAAAAACAGAACATCAATTCAAAGCACTGAAGTTATTTTTAATGTACTTTTTATTGTTGTTTTCAAAAGACACTGTAATTTCTCATGTATAATGTGCATCCCCCCCCCCCCCCCCTAAAATTGTCAAAAGCCATTAGTGCGCATTATACATGGGTCTAGGGGCAAATGAGGAAAAAAAAAAAAACTTTCACAATTTATAAATGTATGCCACCATCTAGTGGTTATGAAAAAGCTGTACACTTTCATTCCAAAATGCCACCGCCAGCTAGTGGTTATAAAAAAAGTGTAGCCTACACTTTCATTCCAATATGATGGGTATGTATGACTGCATATACGTACAGTTGTGCTCATAAATTTATATATCCTGGCAGAATTTGTGAACATTTTATTTTTGTTTTAAATATGACTGATGAGGCGGCACGGTGGCCGACTGGTTAGAGCGTCAGCCTCACAGTTCTGAGGACCCGGGTTCAATCCCTGGTCCCGCCTGTGTGGAGTTTGCATGTTCTCCCCGTGCCTGCGTGGGCTTTCTCCGGGCACTCTGGTTTCCTCCCAGATCCCAAAAACATGCATTAATTGGAGACTCTAAATTGCCCGTAGGTGTGAATGTGAGTGCGAATGGTTGTTTGTTTGTATGTGCCCTGCGATTGGCTGGCAACCAGTTAAGGGTGTACCCCGCCTCCTGCCCGATGACGGCTGGGATAGGCTCCAGCACGCCCGCGACCCTAGTGAGGAGAAGCGGCTCAGAAAATGGATGGATGGATGGATGGATGGATATGACTGATGACTCAACAACAACCATCATTAATTTCTCTTATGGTTATGTTTTGTTTAATGATAATGCTTTTCTGAAATACTTGACCGAATAATTTGAAAACCATTAAAATAAAATTAAATGTGTTTTGCCTGGTCCTTCATGTTTTCTTGAAATAATTGTACCCATCTTACAAATTCTGCCTGGGTAATCAAACATATGAACACAACTGTATGTTTTCTAATTTACTAAATAAAAGTAGGGCTGTGAATTTCAAAATAAGAGCAAGTAAATTAAAAAAAGAATTACATGTTCAAATAAAGTGCTTCACTTCAGAATAATTATTTGAAAAAAAACTAACAAAATACAGATAATACTTCATGTTTTGATCATATGGGTAGAAACAAAATCATGCATTGTAAAAATGCATTACACCTCGGCAGAAGGGTTTTCCAGAATTTTGAGGCCACCTTTGGGGTTGCGTATTATACATGGGTGCGCATTATAAACGAGAAACTACGGTACCACAAATACAAACAATAATTAAACAAGCAGCGTGGGAGGGCCCTTTACTCAACCAACATTGAATTTACATATACAGTACATATAAGTACCTGGGAACCGATACCTGTACTCAACGGTACCACTTTTCGGTAATTTTGTGTTTTTATGTGGTAAAATCTAAAAGTTTTTCAATTTAACATTTTCATTTAAGTATATAATCTTTGACAAATATAACAAATCAACATACCAAGTTTAAAAAAAACAAAACAAATGATCAAAAGAAGATGGAGTAATAATAAAGGTATAATATTGTAGGGAGTGACAAGCAAAGTTTATTACAATATTTTACAAATAATAAAGTATAAATAATACAAACAATAAATAAATAAAGTATTACCAAATACAAAGTGCAAAACAAATTTATTTGCAATGAACTACACGAGGAACGAAGATAAACAGTTATTCTAAAAACTATCATATGAATGCTGGACTTTAAACCCATTTGTTTGTTTTGCTCAATCTAATACTCAGCGACTCAGAAACATTAGTTAAGCAGCCTTTAGCTGTCTGCTCCTCCTGCCTTACCACTCATTAGCCAAAAGCTAGCTTCGCTGGTAGGGCTCATCTGCATGGGAATACACTAGCTCCCCTCCATACTCTGTGGGTGGATAGCCTTCTGGTCTACCCCAAGAAGCACTCGTGCTTGGACGAGTCTGCTACCATCCTGCCAGCTCTCCTGGACATGGATCTGCGCCCATGGATTGCTGTCTCCGACACAACCGACCGATAACTTGCTGCTAATTACGAAGCGTCAAACTTTTCCTCGTCTCCAGTGAAGCTATACAATCAGTACGCTCCACTCCTCTTCCTCCACCATGGTTTAACGTCACTGCCGATCCCCCATATGGAACTCCCATGTGGATTATTAATCAGCTCTATATGGATTGTACTGTGTCTGACTCTCACAAGCGGAAGTCCACTGCTTGGTGAAGATGTTATGTCTACGGACCTTTTCATGGCGTCCTAGCACATTTTCTAATCAAGGCCTTCTTACTACTGTAGTGTATATTGGTTTTGGATAAAAGTGTAATTAATTCTGGAAAAGAATACAGTGGAAAGCGAACGGCTGTGTTCACTTCCAGTCTAGTTCGACGTACACGTTACAATCCAAGTATCTTTGTCTCGTATAGGTCAGCACGGCTCTTTTTATATTCGTAAAATTTAGGAAAAGGGACGAAAGTAATCGATCAATCTCAGTACTTAGATGGCTCGCTACATTAACAAAAATGAATAGTTCTTGATTACAGCAGTTTTTACTATTACACACAAACACACAACGGACAAAAAGGAAGTGAAATTTTATAGAAAATGTAATTAAATCTACAAGGGAAAACTACAGGGCAATGCAACAGGGCTTGACGACAAAGGGTACAGATAAATATTTGTAAAGCAGGCTGAACTTGTGATGTAAGTGGGAAATGAGAATGGGCAGGAAGCAATGCAAGAGCTGGGAATTTCTGTGACCGTTAGTATAAGCCAATTATGCACCAATTTGTACTCAGGAAATAGCACGCTGTTCTCACATTGCGAAGAACACAATTTAGGCAGGCTCGTCGATCTTCCCGATGGATGAAAAAGGAAAAACAGAGAAAAAGCAAGGATAGGGTGGCTGAAGTGCTTGGGTGTCGTTGTTTGTCATGTGCTCAGAGAAAACTTGTGCCGCAAACCCTTACTGCTGGTTTGTCCTTCAGTGGTGCTTAACCCACACACAAAAGTGTAGTCTTGGGGAGCAGGCAGAGTAACTCTGGTCAGGCAGTCGTCGGTGTGGCAAGGAAGGTTCGGCCAGCCTAGCCCGTTGTGGAGTGCCTTCCCCACCTCGTGGCGGGAGGTGGGGCTCCCTGACTGGTAGCCAGCGTCTTCGGAAAGCAGGAGAACAAGAAGCAAGTGAGGACAAAAGGCTTTTATGCCCAGGAGAACGGGGCTGGCCCAGAGACAAAGAGCAAGAAGACAGACTGCGCCTCTTGTATTGAATTTCATCCTACAATTATTTGTGGTTTTAAAACCAGTGGAAAAAGTGATTAATTGATTCCCAGCTTTTGCATTGTCACACACACCATGGTTAATCTATGCAATGAGTGTTTCAACCTTATGTGGTGGATAAGATCACTTAATGTCCATTCTGTAGCATTTCTGTGTTATCTGGGATAAACAATTATATTCAGCTGACAAACGGATTTAACCAGCAGACCTGTGGGAAAACAATTATTAGTGACATTGGTGTTATGATATACACTGAGAGCATTCGTGTAAAGTTCGTAACATATTAAAACAGACATTTAAATTCAGTGACAACTGTGGGCACTAGTTTTCGGCTTTCAGTGACTCTCAAACGCCAGCGTGTTTCGCTAATGTTCCACCAATGATCCCAGAGCGTCCGGTGGGCCATTAAATAAAAAAGAAAAATGGTTCATTTTGCTTTATTTGAGTTGCTGAAAAATATGGTGAATAGTAATTCCATTGTTGTCAATCTGTCTTGAACACTCCCAGTTGAAAAGAGGGTTTCCAAATTTTAGGTCATTAAATCAGTTTGCAGAAAAAGGTCTGTTGGTGAGACCCTTCAGAATGGCTGGGGGGAGGTTTGATGACTAGTTTGTGGCCCAGCTGATAAGAAACCAGGTCTCCTGTGTCTTGTGCAAACAGACTGGCTCAGCGGGTCAGAAGACAGTAATGCAAAGGTTACCAGTTGTTGGGGGTTTACATTGCCAACGTTTCTATAAAACGCATCCGCTATATACCCCCTTCATTGGCTTGATCCAGCTCAATGGTGGTCTAGGCGACGTTTCCATGGAGGATGGCACAGGTTGGCAGGTACACACGACAATGCAGTTACCAAAGTGCAACATTAGTGCTTATCAAACCCCTTACGGCCATAACAATTGTCCCTGACAACGTCTTACTCAAGGTGTGTCTATATGTGAATATAGAGGTCAATGTAGGTGTAGATGTGTGTGGATATGCATATATATGTGTTGGGGTGGCAGTCAGACCAGCAATTCAGGGCAGGAGAAAATGTAATACTAAGAGTAAACATTAACTATGTGTAGAGTTTTCAGCAAAAATCTAACAAACAAAACCACAAAAAGGAGAAACTCAACAAGGTTCTAAAGAATAAAGAGAGAAGAGAAAACTAGCTTCGACTTAGCACACAGGGGGAATGACAGTCAGGTGTAGAAACTAATTCATCAATCAAGGAGAGGGAAGGTGCCAAGTAGAGGTTCTAATCTTGACAAAGAACAAAATCTTAATCTATCTTTAAAAGGGTGTGGAGAGGTCTGGGTGCAATTTAGGTCAAGGAGGACCTCCTCCAATGTCTGTATGGGATCAGGTTTGGGTTTAGCTGTTCTTTCCACGGAAGACCTTGGGCAAGTATTGGAGTGCTGTTCTAAGCAGTTCCGGTAGGCCAGGTAGGCTATGCTGAAAATCATGCGGTGACCGAGTATGGTTAGGGCCACTAAGTTAAGGTCTGTAGCAGAACAGGAATGCGCAAACAGGGGTTTTGGCATCTTAGGGTTGGTAATGTCAATTGCCTGATTTCCTTCAGATTTAATTTGTTCAAGCATTTCAGGGTCAAATTCGAATTTGTGTTAAATTTAGAAATCACAAATTGGCTGTCGTAGCTGCCGGACGGTAGGTGGTACCGGGTGACACCTTCAATTTGCAAAGTAGCCTCTTTGAGGGCGTTGCTGGTTGGGCGATCGAGAAGAAAGGCTTTTCCTCGGACCTCAGGTTTGAAAAACTGAAAGACGGGCCGGATTAGTGGGGCCTGTCAGGGCCATAGACCGAACAATATTTATTACGCGGAGGGGTCCCAAATGTGGGAGAATTCTATTTATTGCTAAGTTGTCTAGAAAGTGAGCAATTTCACGTAGCCTGTCGTTCATCAACATGTTAGCAATCTGTGTGTCAGCGTAACCCATCAGGAGCAGAGACAACAGCATGGTTATTATCTGCTTATTTTGGTTTAGGGCTAAACTGCAAGCGTCGAGACCTAAAATGGCTACTCTTAGCATGTTGCTTAGTGACCAGGAATTGGTTAATTCGTTCGCCATGCATTGTCGTGTGGTAAGGATCTCGGAATGGATTTCCCAAAGTTTTGTCTCGATGCTAGTAAGGCTACAAACGTCGCCAGTGGGTGCATTTTATTTTGGTCGTTATGTTATCAGTTTGCAGTGAAGCAGCACGTTCGGATTCGTCAGTGCCTTGGTCGGGCATCTGAGTTGGCGGACTTGGTGTAGTCCTTGGTGTAGCGAGGATAATGTCACGAGGTTGGACCTGCTTGACCGGTCCGGTCTCACTGTGTTGACCATCCTTCATTTCGTTTGTGGTGCATCGTGGGCTGGTTTCACGGAGACGCAATAACAAAAGCCCACGACAATCCAAATGAGCTGGTACAACAACAAGAAGAAATTAATGTTAAGCTTGCACGGTGCGCAGAATTGAAAAATTGCAAGAGTAGCGATAAAGGTGAGAAACAGAAAGATTAAACGAAAAACAGGGAACGTGGACATCACAAACAACGCAGAAAAGAAAAGAAAGGGTGGGAACCAGCACAGAAGGAAGTGTACATCACAAGTGGATACTGCAGGTGCAGTAGAAGAGTTGGGTCCAAGGAGTTGCCAGAGGGACATAAGGGTGGGCAGGGTGGGCAAAATGGCCCAGAGACAATGCCCACGTCCTGTGCTGTTGAAGCAATAAATGTGTAAATGTCACAAAAGAAGCAAAATGACTGAGCGGCCGCCGAAGAAGTGGGCCACCTAAGTTGAAAAGATACAATGAAGGTTACCGCAATAGCTGAATTGGGGGTCAATTGATTAGGGACAGAGTCCACAACATGCGTTTCGAAAGGCGCAACCCAGCTATTTACTAGGGGTCGAGTGGACTCAAAAGATTGAGGGAAGGTCCAATGTCACAAGAGCAACCCCTGGTAGACATGTCCAGCATCACCGGTGCAGTCCCCCCTTTTGTAAGATTGTCAACTGGTTGCGGTTGTAGTAGAGGCGGCGCGGTATTAAAGGGGAATCGAAAGGTTTTTGTCGTCAAGTGGAGGTCAGGATGCTTAAGTCGTGGGGTGTCAAGCATCCATCCATCCATCCATTTTCTGAGCCGCTTCTCCTCACTAGGGTCGCGGGCGTGCTGGAGCCTAACCCAGCTATCATCGGGCAGGAGGCGGTGTACACCCTGAACTGGTTGCCAGCCAATCGCAGGGCACATACAAACAAACAACCATTTGCACTCACAGTCACACCTACGGGCAATTTAGAGTCTCCAATTAATGCATGTTTTTGGGATGTGGGAGGAAACCGGAGTGCCCGGAGAAAACCCACGCAGGCACGGGGAGAACATGCAAACTCCACACAGGTGGGGCCGGGGATTGAACCCCGGTCCTCAGAACTGTGAGGCTGACGCTCTAACCAGTCGTTCACCGTGCCGCCAGTCTCAAGCATTGACAGAGAAAATGCAAATTTTGTCCACCCACAACATCGTCCACCAGCAACATTAGGGCAGTAGCACTCTTCGTGTGGTGGCTGGACGAGATGGCCGGGGAACATGTCGAGTTCTCTAAGTCAGTTCAGCGGGGGTGAGGTGGCTACAGGGGACTCGGCGGTGTCATCATTTGGGGTGTCGTCACTTGAAAGAGTGTGGTCTGACAGGTCGCAGTCACTCAAGTGGTCCAACACCAGGCACCGGTCTGAGGACAGTTATCGAGTTGGTGGTGGTAAAGCCTGTTCCGTCTGCGGCCACAGCTGAAGATTTTTATTGTTAATTACTGGGTCAAAGCGGCAAAGCAGGTCTTGGCCGATGAGCAGGGGGGCGGCCTAAATAGGCGACACATAGACCGAATGGACTAACGTCATGGGGCCAATTGTCCAGTGGAGCATAGTCAAGGTGTTTAGTTCAGTGTTAGTCACTGAGAACGCATGGATAGTTAGTGCGTAGTGTTGCAGTTGGAGGTCCCGGCCACTGGCTTTTAATAGTGTCAGAAGCTGGTTGAACACCGCATGGGACATAACAGTGATGTCTGCCAGAGGGTCAATCAGAAATTCGCGGATAAGTTTATGTTCAAATGTAATGGTCAAATAGAACTTCCGGGAGGTACATTTAGCAGTTAGCTCGCCAAAAAGCTGGCGGAATGACAGAACATTATTCAGTCGCGTAATGTCACGTGAGTCAGGGGCCTCGCCTGGATCTAGTCGGACGATTAAGATGGCAAGCGAGGAACCTAGAGATTGGTCATTACAAAGTGGTCTGCTAAGGTTATTGCGAGGCGAATTTGTTGGGCGGAAGTCCGGGGTCACAGAGGGACTGGGCAGGTCATTAAGGGAACAACAGAGGTTTCTCGGTTGACCTGCTGCATCCTCTGTGGCTCCGTCCGACCCAGTCAGGCCTAGTAATAATGATGGGTCCCGCTTTTTGTCTTTGGACAGGCTGCGGAGCCCCTCAAGCAGTTCTTCTGCCACGGCACTAAGTTCCCTTTGGGAGCTATTAGCTCGGGGGCCATTTTCTCGGTTGTCACTAGTTGTTTTAGGGTCTTGGTTAGAGAAGTCAGATTTAGGCTGGTCGTTGCGTGTACCCTGTTTTGACATGTAGTTATGACGCAAATTAGAGTTACGGTTATCCCACGATTTTGATTTATCATTGGATTGGCGTTGTTGGTTACAAGGATCATTGTTGTACGAGGGCTGAGATTGGTTGTTCAGATTAAACGATTTCTTTTGATTGTTGGGTTTAACATCGCCAGAATGTTAGTCGCACTCGTGTTGCACGTAGCTCCTTCAAATTCCATCTGCGGCGGAATTAAAAATTAAAATCAAATCAAGCTTAAACATAAACCCAAAGTGCTTAAAAATAAACAAGCAATTAATCAATACTCCACTCGTAAGGGAATCCGTGAAGTAATTGTGTTTACTATTAACGTATTGTGGGGCTAAATCAAGTTATGTGGTGTAGGGAGCGTTTGCGAACGGGAGGTGGCGGTGTTGCTTTAGCAATGCAGCGCCTTTCGCGGTGAGTTGCTAATTCTGAATCTCAAAACTGGTTGAAAATAGCAGGCACAAAGCTTTAAAATCACGATCGCAGCAGCGGCGTTTCGAAAAACGAGCGAAAACGGGAAA
Source organism: Phyllopteryx taeniolatus (assembly GCF_024500385.1). Lineage (NCBI taxonomy): Eukaryota > Metazoa > Chordata > Actinopteri > Syngnathiformes > Syngnathidae > Phyllopteryx > Phyllopteryx taeniolatus. Next base: position 2,891,469 of record NC_084505.1, on the reverse strand, counting down.
TTTTAAATCAATCAATTGCAGTCGTGTGCGGATGCAATAACTTAACAGCAATGCTAGCTAACCATGGCTAACGAGAGGGGTCGGTTGCTAGGTGAGGCTTGGTTGCACGGCGCTCACGTTGGAGCGACGGTAGGGAATCAGCGCACACAGGAAGCTTAAACCAGCAGAAAAAGCACAGATTCTGTTTTAGTGAGTGCTTGATAGAACAGGTCTGGAGGTAATCAGGCTTGGGTGTGATCAGTTAAAATTAACCAAAAATTGTGATTAGCCACAATTAATTCATGATTTAACAAAGGGGGTAATTACTTTTTCATTCAGAGCCAGGTGACTGAATAGTTTTTTTCCCTTAATAAATGAAATCAATACTTAAAAAAAGCATTTTAAGCTCACTTGGGTTATATTTGTCTGATATTCACATTTTTTGATGCTCTTAAACATTAAAGTGGGAAAACTATGCAAAAATCTAAGAATTTGAGAAGGGGGGCAAGACTTTTTCACGGCACTGTATATCTAGGCACACACACGTGAGGCTGACAGAGAGCACTTCAGAGAGAGATCAACACAGCCCAGAAGATCACTGGTTGCTCTCTGCCCAGCCGGGAGGACAGCGCCAGCTCTTGCTAACTCAGCACAGCTGTCCACGTCAGCAAGGACTCCTCTCACCCCAGGAACCACCTGTTCGAACAGTTACCCTCATGCCAGCAGGTCACACAGAGCTTGAACAAACAGACTGAGCTTCTTTCCCAGAGTTATCATCGCGATCAACAAAAATGGGAACAATGAGAACTGTTCTAAGAACCGTCTTAACATAAACCAGATGTGCAATAATGCAGATTTTTCTGTGCAACTTCAAATACGTAACATGCGCAATAACTGTTTACACTCTCTCAAAATTTATTTTCCTGTTCTTATGGTAAATAGATTTGCACTTATAAATACTGTACAGGGCATTAGCTATACCATCACACAAAGCACTTTACAAATCCCCACACATTCCCCCATTCATACACCAATGGGCGACCACTGCCATGCAAGGCCCACTGGGAGCAATTTGGGGTTCAGTGTCTTGCCCACGGACACTTTGGCAGCAGATAGTCGGAGCCGGGATTCAAACTGTAAACTCTTTGGTTACTGGACGACCGGCTCTACCAACTGATCCACAGCTCAACCTGAGTACATTGCACTGTTCCCATTTTATATTTGTACTCTTCCTATCTTATTTTGTACTTTCATTATTATTTTTGTTGTTGTTGTACTATCTGTAAATACAGCCCCAAGTCCAATGAAGTTGGGACGTTGTGTTAAACATAAATAAAAACAGAATGATTCGCAAATTATGTTCGACCTATATTTAATTGAATACACTACAAAGACAAGATATTTAATGTTCAAACTGATAAACTTTATTGTTTTTAGCAAATAATCATTAACTTAGATTGCTGCAACACGTTCCAAAAAAGCTGGGACAGGGTCATGTTTACCACTGTGTTACATCACCTTTTCTTTTGACAACATTCAATAACAGTTTGGGAACTGAAGACACTAATTGTTGAAGCTTTGTTGGTGGAATTCTTTCCCATTCTTGCTTGATGTACAGCTTCAGCTGTTCAACAGTCCGACGTCTCTGTTGTCGTATTTTACGCTTAATAATGCGCCACACAATGGGAGACAGGTCTGGACTGCAGGCAGGCCAGCCCAGTACCCGTGCTCTTTTACTACGAACCGCACTGTTGTAACACGTGCAGAATGTGGTTTGGCATTGTCTTGCTGAAATAAGCGGGGCGTGCATGAAAAAGACGTTGCTTGGATGGCAGCATATGTTTCTCCAAAACCTGTATGTACCTTTCAACATTAATGGTGCCTTCACAGATGTGTAAGTTACCCATGCCATTGGCACTAACACAGCCCCATACCATCACAGATGCTAGCTTTTGAACTTTGCGTCCATAACAGGCAGGTTATTTTCTTCTTTGGCCCGGAGGACACGACGTCCACAATTTCCAAAAACTATTTCAAATGTGGACTTGTCGGACCACAGAACACTTTTTCACTTTGCATCAGTCCATCTTAGATGAACTCGGGTCCAGAGAAGCAGGCGGCCTTTCTGGGTGTTGTTGATAAATGGCTTTTGCTTTGCATAGTAGAGTTTCAAGTTGCACTTACGGATGTAGCACCAAACTGTATTTACTGACATTGGTTTTCTGAAGTGTTCCTGAGCCCATGTGGTGAACCTCGCCCCATATTTGCTTGTGAATGACTGAGCAATTCAGGGAAGCTCCTTTTATACCCAATCATGGCACCCACCTGTTCCCAATTAGCCTGTTCACCTGTGGGATGTTCCAAACAGGTGTTTGATGACCATTCTTTAACTTTCTAAGTTTTTTTTGCCACCTGTCCCACCTTTTTTGGAATGTGTTGCAGCCATAAAATTCTAAGTTAATGATTATTTGCTAAAAACAATAAAGTTTATCAGTTTGAACATTAAATATCTTGTCTTTTTAGTGTATTAAATTAAATACAGGTTGAACATGATTTGTAAATCATTGTATTCTGTTTTTAGTTATGTTTAACACAATGTCCCAACTTCATTGGAATTGGGATTGTACAATCAAAACAGTTTCACCTATGCCTTTAGGAGTTGACATCCATCCATCCGTTTTCTGAGCCGCTTCTCCTCACTACTTCTCCTCACTACTTCATTGGAATTGGGGTTGTATATTAATAGGCACCAAGGAGTATAGCAACCTCAAATTTCGTTGTAATGCATATGATGACAAAAAAGGTGATTCTTATTCTGAAATCATGGAAATATACAGAGAGTGAGGCATTCATAACATCATTTATGTGATTGTGTAAATATCTGCCTCAGTATGAGTCCAGCGTCCTCAGTGTGAGGTCATAATTATGTTCTCTGTCGGCGCTTCACTCTCTTGCTACTTGCTCCTATGCTGAGTTGAAGTTCCTGCTAGGCACACCACCCTCCCCAGTTCACAAATATGTGCTCAATGTAGGTGCCTTATTTGTGGTATATGTATGAAGCATCTGCATTTGGACATTTATGACTGCATATTAAGGAAATTAACTGTGGAAAACATGTTAGATGCTAAAAGCATTATGGAAGGATAATGTAGAGATGTTTGTTGTATACACAACCCACCACTGTTTCTTGCCACAATTGGTTGAGGGAAGGGTTTTCCAAATTTTTTCAGCTCAAGACTCAAATTACAAATTTGTTGCCTCCACGGCAGGGGTTCTGCAGCCCACTGGCAGACAGAAAGTGTGGCAGAGCAAGTCTGCGTAAACATGATGCTTACCATGCTACCATGTAAATATATATTAATTTCAAAATAAAGACTTTTCTAAACAAAAGTATTATAATAGAAATATAATGTACTATAGAATGATTTTTCGGTGTGTCGTCACCCCAGGGTCAAAGTCTATGGTCAAAACTAGACGATGAAAAAGCTAATGCTTGCTGAAAGGCTTTGGAAAAGGGGGAATATGTAAGGCCTCAGATAAATACGTTTGGTAAACAAAGCAGGACAACCGTGTCGCTGGCTATGGTGCGGTGAGGCTTCATCACTTGAAATATGAACACAAACATGCAGCATGTTTCACACACAGTTCACTAAATTACCAACGCAATGAGGGATTTGTTCTTTTAAGATATTTATTAGATTTATTAGTAAATTTATTTGATATCTGGCAACAATATGCAATATGTAGATGATAGCTGTGAGCAAAGGTATTTGAAAAGGCAGTCAGCAACTATTGTAGCATCATCAATACCTTTTCGTTTCCCATCAATTCTATATCAATATTGATTTCATACATGAAAAATGTAACATCAGACATACTGAATATAATTTCAAGAAACTTAGATAAAAGTTAAAAGGTCACTGCATTTCTAAGTAGTCCAAGTCTTCCAAAGGCTATGAGCAAAATACAAAACAAGTAAGTCATCGAAATGGAAATAGGTCTATCTGAGGGAATGGAAATACCTGAGGAAACAATAAGAGGGGAATTTTTGAAAGGAACTCTGGAGATTTGCGTTAAATGCCAAATGTCATCCCTTTTTCTCAAATGATTCAGTTTGTCCTAGTTTGGTTTGAGATGCAAAACACTTAAAAGCTCCATCATGCTAATGACACCCTTTACTACAAATGATAACCCAAAAGGTAGGTCTGATACTAATCATTTGATCAGTTCAAACTAATAGTTATGGTGAAACCGGTTATCATTTGTTAAAGACAAATGACATTTTAGGTCATTGCAGTACAGACAGTACTACCGGTCTAATTTTTGGTGAAATATTTCCACATGCTTGTAGCATAGTACAACTGTATGCCGTACTGCGACAAGTATTACGACACAATGTCGTAATATGATGTGTCATGATGTTGGTGCGTTCTTCTCGGCCTGCCACTGAAAGTGAGACTGAGACACTACAGCTTCTCACCGAGCCGTCCTTTCATGGAGCCCCACGCCTTGTCGGCAGCCTCTCTACGCTCTGCCACCATGACACATCCTTGGTCTTCAACAGAGGGGGCCGCCACACGAGTTGCGGCGCTGGCCGTCCAGCAACCACCAAGTTTTTTGTGTGGCGCCTACTCGTGGCTGAGCTAAACTGAACTGAGAAAGGAACAAATCAGTTCATGAATAGAATCCATTCACTCAAAATATTTGTTCGTGTGAACAAGAAATCGCAAACGACTACTCAAGCCCTATCACCCACACTGCTCCTAAAAAAAAAAAGCAAAGCATTTTCTATTGTGCAGTCTCTCTGTGCAGCCCATTAGACTGGGACCACAATTCGAAACAGCAGTTAATGCTTGCTCAATTCAAAGACAGTTAAATACAACAAAATCAACATAATTATTTATTGCATTTCTTCCTGATGTTAAAGGTGTATATTATACTGTCGATTTGTAAAATGTCAGTGGGCCTCATTTACTGACCGTGCGTATGCACAGTTTTGTATGCTTAAAAATCGTGTGTGCACACGTTTGACGCACAAATCTGTGATTTATCAATATGTTCGTACTTGCTTTGGTTCGTATTCTGCAAACAAATTTAGAACATCCTCAGACCATGCATATGCACAAATAATGAAGAATCAGCTTTTGAAAAAAATATCAAACAGATATCTTTTACCCAAGACTACTGTCTTTCATAAAAACAATAATACAATTTGTATTGATAATAACTTAAATCAGGAATTAGAATTTTATCAACTACAAATGCCTCTTTGTAGTGCTATTTTTATCCCTTACTATCTATTTTAACAACTTGTGCAGGGTTTGTTCATTCTCTGCTTTCAATTTATTTTTTCAATGCATGCTTTGTGTGCAGCAGTCGAGAATTTAACTTTATAATTAATGGAACATGATTATAATCATCATTATTATATGTTGTCAGTTTCTGTGTTTAGCAAGCTTTCCGATGATTTAAACCTTTTGAAAATAGAATAAAATTAAGAAAGTCATGAATGTTTTGGAGCGGCACGGTGCTCAACTTGTTAGCACATCTGACTCACAGTTCTGAGGACCGGGATTCAAATCCCGGTCCTCAGAACTGATCATCTAAAATCTTAGAAAACGCATCGCAGATTTTTAACATACTCTACAATATTGTCAGTTGAACCATGCATGACAATAGCATGAAACATACAATCAATAACTGAGGAAGAAAATATAATCTAAAATCTAAAATAATGAGAAAATACAAAGGATGCCCATTAAGGTGGTCATTTGCTGATACAGTATGCGTGCAACTTTGTTTTGTTTATTTTGGATTTTTTTTTTTCAAACCTTTGTGCCTTTACAGAGTCAGTATTTTCAGACATTTCAGTATCAGCTTTAACTCCCAGTTATTGATTTCACAATCAACCTGACTCTTAGTACCTTAGGTAAAAGCTAAGGCATATAGACTCAATTTGGACTTGTAAAGCTAACTATTCACACCAGAGAGTTTCTAATATGACAGTCTTGAGAGGTTTCTATAGAAGGTGCCGAATGTCAGTACAGCAGTTCCATCTCTAGAGCTGCTGTTGGCCTAGTTTGTCTTGAGATACAGCACTATCCTGTCATAGAGATGGCAAATAAGCACCAGAGGGGTTTCTGAAATACACACACACACACACACACACACACACACGCACACAAACACAATTAACAGTCATCCAATACTGCCCAAAATAAGTCGTAGTAAACAGAAAAGTGGATTGCTGTGGTGAGGACAGTCAAACCTATTTATTCCTCCTCCACTCACCTATTGTTTAATGTAGGTTTTAAACATATCATACATTAGTATTGTTCTTTTTCCCTTGTTTGAGTTCACATCACATCTAATGCATTTGGTTATAACATGAATTTGAGTGAAATAACATTATTTGATATCAATATTAGGAATAAAAAACATACAAATACTGATTATGTAGCTGTTATCATACCTATATAAAGAGGACTAAGCCAGTGAAACCCCTCTGGAAGAGAGTTAAAATGGTGTCATTTACATTGTGTTCTCTTAAATCTTTTGTGGTCTGAGAAGAAGGGAGATGTTGGAATTGTAGGGATAGTTCCAAGTTCATTATTAATTTCTAAATAGTCAATGCAATTTACAGTCAATACAGTTTTGAGATCATCAACAATATTAGCTTCTAGCTATTAATGGGGTTTTTATTGACCAAAACAACCATTAGAATGGCAGTTTTTTTTAAATATAATTATTCAAAATGCATCGTTCCAAATTATTAAGCACAATAGCGCGAAAAAAAAACCAAGAAGAAAAATGTTTGTTTCTGTCATTTACACAGAGATAATAATAATAATAAAACAAACTGTAGTTATTTTGCCCCCCCCCCCCCGCCCCCCCCGCCCAAAAAAAATCATTACATGACCAAAGAATCACTTTTGATATGTAGCACAAAGACTGTAAGTCTGTTGATCGTTTCTGCATGTACTCATTTGAGGATACAAGAATTGCCTTCCAGAGTTGCTTTTCGGAAGTATACTGCCATCCTCCCTTTTAAGGATGCACCTCAGGTTGTTAATAGAGTGAGCTCAGGGGATAATGGTGGCCACACCATACATTTTTCTCACATTACACCCATAGCAGCTAAAGCTTCAATGATATCTTTTGCTACGTAGAATAGTGTGTTGTCTTGCATGATAATTATTTTATTACGGAAGGCACAATTAATCTATCATGACAGCAAATGGTCAGTTGCCATCTTCAGGCACCTCGTCCAGCTCACTCCCCATTACTCCAGCTCGGAACATACAATAGCTCCACTTCCCCCTTGCCGATGTCACAGCCTTGTTGGGACATGGCTATTTACTACGCAGAACTCCATCTGTCTGGACCATCCAAAATAGCATGGAATTCTTCAGTGAATAAAACAGAAATTTAGTCTTAGTGTATTTCAAAGAACACTGCAAATGTTTGTGAGCTTGGTTAGAGGTGGAAGGAATACAGCTTGACTGCTTGTCTGCAATTGTTTAGAGCAGTGATGTCAAACACACGGCCCTCAGGCCAAAACCGGCCCGTTTGGGGGCGTAACAATCACCCTTCCGGATGAATTTGAAAGTGAAAAAATACATAAGACATTGGGGAGATTGGGGACTAAGAATAACTTTGAGAATTATTATGCACATGTAGAAAATGTCGTGGTAATAATTCGTAGTTCTTCATAAATTGATTTCATTTTAAAGCGCAAAGTACTATATTTTCAGTTCCAAATACCTGTGACTTAAAGTTTTGTGCCTTAAAATAAAATCATTGTAATCAGTTATTATGCACACATAAACAGTAAATGACAAACTGAAGCAACATTTTCTCAAGAAATCTGAGTTTTTTTTGTAAAATTATATATTGGAAAAATTTAATTAAATCTGAAGCTTTTTCTAATGTTCTTGTTTTGCTTTAAAAGAAAGGGAGACACTTCATCCATCCATTATCTGAGCCGCTTCTCCTCACTAGGGTCGCGGGCGTGCTGGAGCCTATCCCAGCTGTCATCGGGCAGGAGGCGGGGTACACCCTGAACTGGTTGCCAGCCAATCGCAGGGCACATAGAAACAAACAACCATTCGCACTCACAGTCATGCCTACGGGCAATTTAGAGTCTCCAATTAATGCATGTTTTTGGGATGTGGGAGGAAACCAGAGTGCCCGGAGAAAACCCACGCAGGCACGGGGAGAACATGCAAACTCCACACAGGCGGGGACGGGGATTGAACCCCGCACCTCAGAACTGTGAGGCTGACGCTCTAACCAGTCTTCCACCGTCCCGCCCGAAAGGGAGACACTTATTGTTATTTATTATCATATTAGGTATGGAATGATTTTAGTGATCTGGCCCTTTTGACATCAAATTAGGCTGTATGTAGCCCCTGAACTACAATTAGTGTAACACCCCTGGTTTAGAGTATCTTACGCTGAGCGGTTCTTGGGACTCCAGAGACGGCCACAGACAGGATCTCTCCAAACCTCTCCAGACCACTCCAAACCTGAATGTTAAACTTAGGGCCTAAATGCCATATAATTTGTAGCACAGTTTATTTACACATTTTCGAACAGATATATCACTTCTCAATTATATATTTTGTCACTATATGGGAAAAAAAACTCACAAATCAAAAGATTTGTATGCAGTTTTTCATGCCATCCTTTGTTTGCTCTTTATATTTTATTAAAACAGTAGCACAGCTACATTAAAATGTACATCAACCCCACAATCACACATTGCATCCAGATCTGTGGCATCCCTGAATATGCTCTGTAGTTTGTCTTTACAGTACATATAAAAAAATACTGAACATTGAAATTATTCTATCTGATCTTCAATATGCGTTTTTTTGGATAAGTTTTACCGAAATACATCGCGGTACTATAATTTAAATGTGTATGTATGAGTTACAATATGAAATTACACAATTTTGAAAGGCACCTGCATTTAAGAAAGTGAATTCAATACATAGCCAGCAATGAACAATACAAAAGATATGTTTAAATGTTTTTAAAACAATCCATATTTTCTAAAACACTGGCAAATTGACAAAGTAACTGTTATTAATGTAATATAATAATGGGGAAAACACCAAATCTTATCCATATGAAAAATTAGAGGTCCATCAATCAATTACAAGCAAATGTTATGTTAAATGTGAACCTCTATGATACTTAGTCTTATTTACTTTCCCATTTAAATTTTAAATACTTTTGGTGTAACTCTTAACGTGTCAGCTTTTATGCTTGACATTTTTTTTTTTTCCCAAAATAATAAAATTACAGAGATGATCACAATATCAGGGCTGTGTTTTGTGGTTTCCTTTGTAAAATCTAATCTGAAAAAAAATATATATTGACAGCACAGTCAACATCAATACATGAGGACCACAATCACCCATCCTTTCATAGAATATATACAGCAAGCACATGTAGCATCCTGTAAAACCAAGTACTGTACTCTGATTGGGTCTGGTAACCAAACTGTTGCAAAGATGATTGGTAATTTCCTTTTTGCTAGTTACATTTTAATTGGTTGCTGGGTTTGTGCCTACATCTAGTAGTGTACCTCAAAGGCAAGGCAAGGCAATGTTCAACATTTTCAGTGTTGAGCAATTGTAAAGGCTGTCCAATGGCAAACATAAATTAGATGAACTATACAGACTGCATCTCTCGCTGTAGACGTCATGACCATGATGCAACTTTGAAAAAATATTTCAAAGGATGACAGCTGCATATAATTGCAACATCCATCCATCCATCCATTTTCTACACCGCTTATCCTCACTAGGGTCGCGGGTATGCTGGAGTCTATCCCAGCTAACTGCGGGCAGGAGGCGGGGTACACCCTGAACTGGTTGCCAGTCAATTGCAGGGCACATATAAACAAACTACTATTGGCACTCCCATTCATACCTATAGACAATTTAGAGTCTTCAATAAAACTGGCATACATGTTTTTGGGATGTGGGAGGATTTTAACCCGGGTCCTCAGAACTGTGAGGCAGATGTCCACCGTGCCGACACAATTGCAACATGTATTTTCAAATTACAAAGGGTTTCAAAGAGAAACATCAATTCCTGAGTTGTTTTGTTTTGTTTTAAATAGTTAAAGAAGTCACTCAATCCCTTAAAGCTTAAAGGAGCAATGTATTCTCAATAATTTCTTTTTGCTCTTTAATGCTGTGGTGTAGCCAAATCCAAACAAGAATACTTGCACCTGGCAGAGCGATAAAACAATAGAAAGGTTTGTAAATTTTGAATCACATTAAGTATACCTAAAACAAATGGAGGCACAGTGGTTAGCAATATGTTAGTTAGTCTGTCTTTATTAAAAAACACATGCTACCTACATTAATCTGTAATTTGCGTTCTACAGCCATACATTCTAACTGTGTTACACCAATGAAGTATTTACCAATAATTCCTGTAAAATTACACCTGGATTTTAACAAAATGGAAAATGTTTTCCTTCTACAAGCTGTTCACTAAAGACAAGTACATGAGGAAAACCAAGTTGTAAACTCTGCTGCACTGTACCATCTCTGTGTCTGTTTTGTCATGTGTGTTAGGTCCTGGCCTTCAAAAACCTTTCTGACCTTTTACTAAATGAATGGTCATGGGAAACTCAGTAGGCAGTGCCCAGAATCCACAGGGAATCCCACCTCAGCTAGACCCCCCTTGGATGACTGGTTTATCACTGTCTGGTTCTGTTCCATGCCAGTGTGTCGTCCCTGGGGTATAGAAAATAAGACAGTAGGAACTGCTACTTTTTGTATGTATCTCAATATTTTTGTGTATTTTATATTGAGAAATGTTGTGCCACTGGTAACACCACCAAAATTGTCAATATGTCTTATTCTAAAAGACCTTTTTTTGGGGGTATTATTAGTAAAGCTTACACTTTAGTGAAAATCCTAGCATCTACAACATTGCATTAGACAAGAAGTAGTATTACTGTTTGAAGACTTGATTATTTAAAAAAAAAAAATACTTACATTTTTTATTTTTTTTTGCAGGACACTTTTCAAAGAGCAGGTCAACCTGCTTTTTAAAAAGACCCAACAAACCTGATATCAATAAAAACGTAATCAAGTCTGTAAATAAGTCTTGTAGCAGTCTTTACATATGACACAGTCCTTCTACATGTAACAGTAAAGAAACATTCACACTTTTTAATGTAATCTATCCAGTTTAAGCATTCTATAGCTTTGCCCCCGTACAACACAGCCTGTGTCTTTCTGCCAAATATTATTTCATGCCAGAGCCTCTCTGCAGTCAGCCATTTTGTGTGACAAAGGTAGTTCTGCGGCGCTTCTCTGGTCTGGTATTATTTCACGGCCTATGATCACACGGCAGGGGGTACATTGTGCTTTGGTCACTGAATGAAGTTTGAGGCATTGGCCGCCTGTGGCCTTTAAATGTCCTACTGTCCAACCTTGTTCCACGGCATCCCTTCACCCACCAGGCAGCCATTTTGTGCCAAATGGAAAAGATGTGCAGCTGAAGGTGCTCGGATGATTGTCATCAAAGAGTACTTTTATTCTACAAGATTCCAAAGGTGTTCATAGGGAATGCAACTTACATTTTATTACACAACTATAGAACCTAATTTAAATCATTATAGACTTCCATGCTAAGTAGCGAAGTAACCTATTGTGCAATGAAAAAATATGTTCATGACAATACCAAGCATCTTAGTAAAAGTTAAATATCGCCTCCATCGATCCATCCATGTTCTTGACCGTTTATCCTCTCTAGGGTCGGGGGCTGAGCTTGAACCAATCTCAGCTGACTGGGGGGCGAGAGAAAAGGTACATAGGGACGAGTCGACAGCCAGTTGAAGAGCACATTTAGAGAAAGAATCATTCATACTAAAAACATACCTTTGGAGAATTTAGAGACTTCAATGAAACTCACATGCACGTTTTTGAAATGTTGGAAGAAGGTGGAGCCCCCAGAGAAATCCAATGCAAGCAAGGGGAGAATAGAACCGAACTTCAAACCCCGAACCTCAGAATAGTGAGGCAAACATGCTGACGACCCAGTCACCGTGCTGCCATAAGCATTACTGTAACTATCCATCCATCCATTTTCTGTACTGCTTATCCGAGATTTGATTTGAACCCCGGTCCTCAGAACAGAAGTAGATGTGCTACCCATTCGTCCACCATGGCGTCTGTGTAGGTACGTGTATATATATATATATATATATATATATATATATATATATATATATATATATATATATATATATATATATATATATATATATATATATATATATATATATATATATATATATCCATATCATCCATCCATCCATTTTCTGAGCCGCGTCTCCTCACTAGGGTCGCGGGCGTGCTGGAGCCTATCCCAGCTATCTTCAGGTGAGAGGGGTACACCGCGAACTGGTTGCCATCCAATCGAATGGCACATATAAACAAACAACCATGTGCACTCACATTCATACCAACGGACAATTTAGAGTCTTCAATTAACCTACCATGCATGTTTCTGGGATGTGGGAGGAAACCGGAGTACCCCGAGAAAACCCACGCAGGCACAGGGAGAACATGCAAACTCCACACAGGCGGGGCCGGGATATTTATTTATTTATTTATTTATTTATCACAACTTTCTATGTGTTTTAGACTATGTTGTAACATTTATTTGAGCTTTTCAACAAAGGATGTCACATGTGAATTACAGTACATCAGGGGTGTCCAACTCATTTTTGTCCTGGGCCACATTATAGTTTTGGCTTACCTCGGAGGGCCATTATGACTGTGAACCCATATAAATGAATTATCGCCTCATATAATGTACTCAAATTGATGGATAACTACCGTAATTTCTCATGTATAATGCACACCCATGTGTAATAAGCACCCCCAAAGTTGACCTCAACATTTTGGAAAACTCTTCTACCTATGTATAACGCATTTTTACAATGCATGATTTTTCTTCTACCCATATGATTAAAACATGAAGTATTATCTGTATTTTGTTAGTTTTTTCAAAGAATTATTCTGAAGTTAAGCACTTTATTTGAACACGTAATTATTTTTATTTACTTAATCTTATTCTGAAATTCACAGCCCTACTTATATTTAGTAATTGAGAAAACGCACAGTTCTGCTCATATATTTGATTACCCAGGCAGAATTTATAAGATGGGTACAATTCTTTAAAGAAAACATGAAGGGCCAGGCAAAACACATTAACTTTTATTTTAATTGTATTCAAATTAAATTGTCAAGCATTTCAGAAAAGCATTATCATCAAACAAAACATAACCATAAAGATATTAATGATGGTTGTTGTTGTTCAGTCATCAGTAGTATTTAAAAAAACAATATATCACAAATTCTGCCAGGGTCTGTAAACTTATGAGAACTTCTTCTTCTTTTCCTTTCGACTAGTCCCGTTAGGGGTCGCCGCAGCGCGTCATCCTTTTCCATGTAAGCCTATCTCCTGCATCCTCCTCTCGAACATCAACTGCCATCATGTCTTCCCTCACGACATCCATCAACCTTCTCTTTGGTCTTCCTCTAGCTCTCTTGCCTGGCAACTCCATCCTCATCATCCTTCTACCAATATACTCATTATTTCTCCTCTGGATGTGTCCAAACCATCGAAGTCTGCTCTCTCTAACTTTGTCTCCAAAACATCGAACCTTGGCTGTCTCTGATGAGCTCATTTCTAATTTTATCCAACCTGTTTACTCCGAGAGCGAACCTCAAGATCTTCATTTCTGCCACCTCCAGCTCTGCTTCCTGTGATCTCTTCAGTGCCACTGTCTCTAATCCGTACATCATGGCTGGCCTCACCACTGTTTTATAAACTTTGCCCTTCATCCTAGCAGAAACTCTTCTGTCACATAACACACCTGACACCTTCCTCCACCCGTTCCAACCTGCTTGGACCCGTTTTTTCACTTCCTGACCACACTCCCCATTGCTCTGAATGGTTGACCCCAAGTATTTAAAGTCCTCCACCCTTGCTATCTCTTCTCCCTGTAGCCTCACTCTTCCCCCACCACCCCTGTCATTCATGCACATATATTCTGTCTTACTTCGGCTAATCTTCATTCCTCTTCTTTCCAGTGCATGCCTCCATCTTTCTAACTGTTCCTACAGCTGCTCCCTGCTTTCACTGCAGATCACAATGTCATCTGCAAACATCAAGGTCCACGGGGATTCCAGTCTAACCTCATCTGTCATCCTATCCATCACCACTGCAAAAAGGAAGGGGCTCAGGGCTGATCCCTGATGCAGTCCCACCTCCACCATAAATTCGTCTGTCACACCTACAGCACAACTCACCGCTGTTCTGCTGCCCTCGTACATGTCCTGTATTATTCTAACATACTTCTCTGCCACGCCAGACTTCCGCATGCAGTACCACAGTTCCTCTCTGGGTACTCTGTCATAGGCTTTCTCTAGATCTATAAAGACACAATGTAGCTCCTTCTGACCTTCTCTGTACTTTTCCATCAACATCCTCAAGGCAAATAATGCATCTGTGGTACTCTTTCTAGGCATAAAACCATACTGTTGCTCGCAAATACTCACTTCTGTCCTGATTCTAGCCTCCACTACTCTTTCCCATAACTTCATTGTGTGGCTCATTAACTTTATTCCTCTATAGTTCCCACAGCTCTGCACATCACCTTTGTTCTTAAAAATGGGCACCAGTACACTTTTCCTCCATTCCTCAGGCATCCTCTCACGCACTAGAATTCTATTGAACAAGCTGGTCAAAAACTCCACGGCCACCTCTCCTAGATGCTTCCATACCTCCACAGGAATGTCATCAGGACCAACTGCCTTTCCATTTTTCATCCTCTTTAATGCCTTTCTAACTTCCCCCTTACTAATCATTGCCACTTCCTGGTCCACCACACTTGCCTCTTCTACTCTCCCTTCTCTCTCATTTTCCTCATTCATCAACTCCTCAAAGTATTCTTTCCATCTAGCTAGCACAATGCTGGCACCAGTCAACATATTTCCATCTCTATCCTTAATCACCCTAACCTGCTGCACATCCTTCCCATCTTTATCCCTCTGTCTGGCCAGCCTGTATAGATCCTTTACTCCTTCTTTAGTGTCCAACCTGGCATACATGTCATCATATGCCTCTTGTTTGGCCTTTGCCACCTCTACCTATCTAAAGATCTCTCTGCTGTACTAGACACATTTGACCTCTCTCAAAATTTTAAGAGTCAAACCCACACTCAAGGTCACATCTTAGACATGTTCATCTCTAAGTATGTTGAAAAAAGGTAGGCCCTATGTCGCATCTCAATGTATTCCTTTCGCCTCTCCTCGGTCCTCTCAGTGTCCCACTTCTTCTTAGCTAACCTTTTTCCTTGTATGATTTCCTGTACTGTGTGGTTCCACCACCAAGTCTCCTTCTCTACTTTCCTGCCAGAAGATACACCAAGTACTCTCCTGCCTGCCTCTCTGATCACCTTGGCTGCAGTGGTCCAGTCTTCTGGAAGCTCCTCCCGTCCACCGAGAGCTTGTCTCACCTCTTCCTGAAAAGCTACACAACACTCGTCCTGTCTCAGCTTCCACCACATGGTTCTCTTCTCTGCCTTTGTCTTCCTAATCTTCCTCCCCACCACCAGAGTCATCTTACACACCAGCATCCTATGCTGTCTAGCCACACTCTCCCCTACCACTACCTTACAGTTGGTAACCTCCTTCAGATTACATCGTCTGCACAAGATGTAATCCACCTGCATGCTTCTACCTCCGCTCTTGTAGGTCACCCTATGTTCGTGCCTCTTCTGGAAAAAAGTGTTCACTCCAGCCGTTTGCATCCTTTTTCCAAAGTCTACCACCATCTGTCCCTCCAAGTTCCTTTCCTGGATGCCGTACTTACCCATCACTTCTTCATCACCCCTATTACCCTCACCAACATGTCCATTACAATCTGCACCAATTACGACTCTCTCTCTGTCTGGGATGCTCAGAACTACTTCGTCTAGCTCCTTCCAGAATTTCTCTTTCACCTCTAGGTCACATCCTACCTGTGGGGCATAGCCACTAATCACATTACACACAACACCCACTATTTCAAGTTTCAGCCTCATCACTCGATCTGATACTCTTTTCACCTCCAAGACATTCTTAGCCAACTCTTCTTTTAAAACAACCCCGACTCCATTTCTCTTCCCATCTACACCATGGTAAAATAATTTAAACCCTGCCCCTAAACTTCTAGCCTTACTGCCTTTCCACCTGGTCTCCTGGACACACAATATATCAACCTTTCTCCTAATCATCATGTCAACCAACTCCCGAGATTTTCCTGTCAGAGTCCCAACATTCAAAGTCCCCACATTCAGTTCTAGGTTCTGTGCTTTCCTCTTCTCTTTCTTCCAAAGAACCCACTTTCCAGCTCTTCTTCTTCGTTTGACTTCGACCCACAGTAGCTGAATTTCCGACGGTGCCCTGCAGGTTGACGGCACCGGTGGCGGACGTTGTTAACCCGGGCCACGACCGATCCGGTATGGAATTCTTTGGATGAACGCTCATATTTGTTTGGCAAAGTTTTAAGCCGGATGCCCCTCCTGACGCAACCCTCTGCATTTATCCGGGCTTGGGACCGGCCTACAGTTTGCACTGACTTGTGCCCCGCATAGGGCTGCATAAACTTATGAGCACAACTGTACATAGTATGCAGTGATACATACCCCTGTCATATTGGAATGAAACTGTAGGCTACACCTTTCTCATAACATCTAGGTGGTGGTGGCATATTAGAATGAAAGTGTACACCTTTCTCATAACCTCTAGGTTGTGGCATAACATTTACAGTATAAAATGGGAAAGTTTAGTTTATTTTCCCATTTTCCCCTATACCTATGTATAATGCACACCATGGACTTTTGAGATTTCTTTTTGGGGCGGGGGAGGGGGGAATGTGCATTATACATGAGAAATTACGGTAGTTCTGAAATCAGAAGCCAAGAAAAAAACTAATTTCAACTATTTCAAATTTCTTTTAAAAGGGGAATTGGTATTAGAAAATGCTTGCAATATCCATCCATCCATTGTCCTCACCGCTTATCGTCACTAGGGTCGCGGGCTGCTGCAGCCTATCCCATCTATCTTCGGGCGGGAGGCAGGGTACACCCTGAACTGGCCAGCCAATCGCAGGGCACATAGAAACAAACAACCATTTGCACTCACATTCACAGCTACGGGCAATTTATAGTCTTCAATCAATCTACCACGCATGTTTTTGGGATGTGGGAGAAAACCCACCCAGGCACGGGGAGAACATGCAAACTCCACACAGGCGGGGCCGGGATTTGAACACCCGTCCCAAGAACTGTGAGGCAAATGTGCTAACCAGTCGTTCACCATGCCTGCTTGCAATATCTCAAAGTTATTACAAGTGAAGACAATTAGATTTTTTTTTATTTTCACAACAAACATGAAGTCGGTCAACATGATTTGCTTTTGTCGCCAACGAAAAATGATGTGGCGGGCCGCATCTGGCTCCCAGGCCATGAGTTTGACACCTGTGATGTACATGGACTGTTATAAGTCCTACACCATTTACCAGATTTGGATTTAAATACCCTCAAATTAAAGGATCTACTTAATAGTGAGAACATTGGCACTTATTCTATATTTCTGGACTTAAAAATTATGTCTGCAGAAAAAAATCCCCTCAAAATTGACTAAATCATAATTTTAGGCTCATTTTCTGAAGACATACCATATTTCCACGACCATAACGCACACTTAAAAGTCTTAAATTTTCTCCAAAATGAACGGGGCGCCTTATAGTGTGGCGCGCCTTATGTGTGCACCGAGTTCCAAAATCTGTAAATGTTGTTGTGTGACTTTAATGAGCGCTCCGCTTGACTGACTGGGAGCATTTCCTGTCGACACGCTGCTTATATAGAGGAAAGGTGGACGTGACTGAGGACACCATGCGGACGTAAAGGGGGAAGGGTGCACGTGACAGATGAGGCTAAAGACACGCCCCCAGTAGGTATATAGTTTCAGAATGTGCATCAGTTTGGCTAAGGACCCTCGAAAATGTCACCTACGAAGAGACACGCTTACGAAGCACAGTTTAAACTGCAAGCTATTAGTTACGCGGAGGAACATGGGAATCGAGCAGCCGCGAGATAATTCAAGATCAACGAATCCATGGTTCGCAAGTGGAGGAAGCAGGAAAACGAGCTTCGCCAAGTCAAGAAGACGAAGCTGAGTTTCCGCGGGAACAAGACGAGGTGGTCCGAATTGGAAGACCAACTCGAGCAATGGATTAATGAGCAAAGAACAGCCGGGAGAAACATCTCTACAGTCACCATTCGACTGAGTGCAATAACTCTGTTCTTCAAGCTTTCGTAAAAGCCGGCAATCATTTCTGAGGAGCCGCACGGTAACGAGACTGACTCCGACAATGACGAGAGGGAACCTGGCGTGTTTAATTGAGCACTTGCCCAGCTGTTCATTTCGGATACAGAAGATGAGGACTTTGATGGATTTGTGGATGAGGATTGATCAAAAAATAACGTGAGTACATTGTTAAATACTTCAATAAAGTACAACCGAACTCTGTTTTGTTCCCACTGCCTTTTTAAAAACATTGTTTTAGCGTGCATGCATGCTACCGTATGTTTTAAGCTAGCGTTTGTTTTACCATGCCTACGCCCAATAATACGGTGCACCTTATGTATGTGTTAAATATAGAAATAGACCCCATAACTGAGACTGCGCCTTTTAATACGGTGTGCCTTATGGTCGTGAAAATACGGTATTTGATTTTCAGACAGATTTTGGGCCACCCACATTTTGGACACATCACCCTGTCACAGCCTGACACATAAATGGCAGAAGGCGAGGACATTTCCTCATTGAACTTCTATGTAATCTGCAGTGTAATTGTTGTAATTGTTCATTGTTATATGGAAAGTCTAGATGTTTTTTTGTTGTTGTTATACAATAATGAGTGAAAATAGTTACTGTGAAACTTAGACTGTGTAAATTTACAAGTCCATTCCTATCTATGTCCACATACAGCTCTGAAAATATCTGAACAATCGATTTATGATTTCATCGATGCATTTCCACGTCAGCAAGGTAGAGCCTCCCATAGAGGAAGGGCTTTGGAGATTCTTTTCCACATTTACACACGGCTTTCGTCAGCTCAATTTTGTATTCATTACATTAAAAATGCCTCTAAGACGTCTCAATAGAGTTCCTACAGATAGTTTCCGTAGGTCACTATGTGACTTTGGCTGGCTGTGTCATAATGTCGGATGATGAGGGCATCAATCTCCCAGCCAAAAGTGGTACATCGCTTTATGTCCAAAAACGCTGGCTGATCTTCACCAAAAATGTACGACTACATTCCTATTTAATCGTATTCCTATTTTAATATTTCAGAGTTCCAAGGCGAAAACCACTGCTGACCAAAAAGAACATAAAGGCTTGTCTTACTTTTGCAAAAAAAAAAAAAATCTGAATGATTCCCAAGACTTTTGGGAGAATATTATATGGACTGATGAGATGAAAGTTTAGTTTTTTGGAAGGTGCGTGTCTTGTTACATCTGGCGTAAATGTAGCACAGCATTTCAGAAATAGAATATCCTACCAACAGTCAAACAAGGTGGTGGTTGTGTGATGGTCTTGAGCTGGTTTGCTCTTTCGGGACCTGGACAACTTGCTGTGAGTTGATGGAACCGTGAATTCTGCTCTTTAACAGAAAATCCTGAAGGAGAATGTTCAACCATCAGTTTGTGACCTCAAGCTGAAACACACTTGAGTTCTTGAGCAGGATAACGATCCAAGACACACCAGGAAGTCAACTTCTTAATGGCTTAAAAAAACATGAAGGTTTTGGAGTGGCCTAGTCAAAGTCCAGACTTGAATCCGATTTAAATTGCAGAGGCATGACCTTAAAAAGGCTGTTACATTTTTTCTGAATTCAAACAATTCTCCAAGGAAGTTATTAGGTTTAGGGGGCCATTACTTTTACATACAAGGCCAGGTCAATTTGAATATCCATCCATCCATTTCCTGGACCGCAATTTAGAGTCTTCAATTAACATATCCATGCATGTTTTTGGGATGTGGGAGAAAACCGGATTTCCCGGAGAAAAACCACGTAGGCACGGGGAGAACATGGAAACTCCACACAGGCGCTGCTGGGATTTGAACACCGGTCCTCAGAACTGTGAGGCAAATGTGCTAACCAGTCGCCCACTGTGCCACCTCAATTTTTCTTTTTCTTTTTCCTTAATAAATGAAGTGGGGAAACTATGCAAAAATCTAAGAATTTGAGAAAGGGACCAATAATTTTTCATGACACTGTACATATTTCTGATTAATAATAAAAAAAAAAAAAAACGATAATAATACATTAATTCATTTTCCGTACTGGGTATACTCGGTGGTAATCATTGCATTGGACAATTGGGCCAAATACGGTGGTTCACCCTGTCTTCGTGTCCCCTATCGAGTCAGTACCTCTTCTCATTGGGCAGGACCTACTAGGTCATTTCATGCCATTCATTTGCGATACTCAGCGTGAAATTTGGGCGCAAGTGCGACGGCCCTTGCCATTGTCACCACAGACTAAAGAAACCGCCTAATGCTACGCCCTAAGGCACCTTTAAGCATTGCCTCTCCTACAACCGCAACCAGATGACGATCTTACGAAAGGGGGGACTGCACCGGTGTTGCCGGACATGTCCACCAGGGGTTGCTTTTGTGACACTGGACCTTCCCACAACCTTTTGAGTCCACTTGACCCCCGAGTAAATAGCAAGGTTGCGCCTTTCAAAATGTGCATGTTTTGGACTGTCTCTAATCAATTGACCGCCAATTCAGCTATCGCGCTAACCTTCATTGTGACTTTTCAACATAGCTGGCCCACTCCTTCATTTGCCACTAAGTCATTTTGCTTCTTTTGTGACGTTTACACATTCATTGCCGCAACAGCAAAAAAACGTGTCGGGTTTATCTCTCTGACCTCTGACTTTACTCACCCATCTTCTTTGGCAACCCAACCTGGCCCTGCAAGGCGCACCTAGGTGCCATTTTACCCCCTCTGCCCACCCTTTAATCTCTCAAGCAATGCCTTGGACCCCACTCTTCTATTGCACCTACAGTACCCGTTTGTAATGGAACCTTCCTTCCGTGGTGGTTTCCAGCCTTTTTCTCTTCTGCATTGTTCGTGATCTCAATGCTCCCTTCTTTACGTTTGATCTTTCTGTGGCTCGCCTTGGCCGCCACGCTTACAATTCTTCCTTCTTGCACACCTCGCAAGCTTATCTTTGGTTTCTCCTTGGTTTTGTGCCAGCTCATTCACATTCTACACAGCGGTAGTCGAATCAGTCCTGTGTTCTTCCATCACAGTCTGGTTTGGTGCTGCTACAAAAAAGGACAAACTCCGACTGCAACGGACAATCAAAACTGCTGAAAGGATTGTCGGTACCCCCCCTACCCACCATTGAGGACTTGCACGCTGCCAGAACTAAGACAAGGGCGTGCAAAATCCTCTCGGACCCTCTGCACCCCGGTCACCAGCTCTTCCAGCTCCTTCCCTCAGGTAGGCGCTACCGATCAATGCAAACTAGAACTAGTAGACATTCCAACAGCTTCTTCCCTCTTGCGATCAACTTCTTAAACACCTAACCTACAATTCCATTACAACATGCTGATAATTTTTTGACTTGAGTTCGTTGTCACATTTCTGTGGGGCCAATTATGTACTACTCGTGCACTCACTGTCGTTGTCTCGCCATGCTGCACTATTTGCATATACTTGCCACTCATGCCAGAGTAGCATCTGCCCCATTTGCAAACTGATTGAGGAGTATCTGTAACATTTGCACAACCAACATTGTCCCAGATTATCGCACTACTTGTCACTTTAAAACGCATACACTCCTTGAAGTCTCAGCGCCCCTTGCACAATGGTCATTGCACCGGTCTATTGCAATATTAGTTATTCGAACTGCTCTAAGTGCTAGAGGACTCTGCATCTTTTTGCACAATTGTTTTTTGTCAATGTCTCTGTCTCCAAAGTGTTCTGTAAATTGACTGTCTGTTGTACTAGAGCGGCTCCAACTACCGGAGACAAATTCCTTGTGTTTTGGACATACTTGGCAAATAAAGATGATTCTGATTCTGATTCTGATTCTGATTCAAGGGCTGTTGTGTGTGCATCGTGGTCCCATGCAGCCGAATGGTATCACACAATCATAAGCCCACTATGCTCCATACACAAAATGAAGGATGGTCAACACAATGAGACCAGACCGTTCAAGCAGGGCCAACCTCCGTGACCTCATCCTCACTACAACAAGGACTAAACCCAGTCCGCCAACTCAGATGTCCAACCAAAAAACCGAACGCGCTGCTAACATAATGACCGAAATAAAACATATCCGCAGCGCCCCCTCCATTGACACTGGTAGGCTTAGTACTATCAAGACACAACTTCGGGAATTCCAGTCCGAGATCCCTACCACAAGACAATGCACAGCTAAATAAGTAACCAATTCCTGGTCGCTAAGCAACACGCTAATAGTAGCCATCTTAGTTCTCAACGCTTACAGTGTAGCCCTAAACCAAAATAGGCAGACCACAAACAAGCTGTTGTCTCTGCTCCTAACGGTTTCCGCTCACACACAGATTGCTATCAGGTTGATAAACGACAGGCTGTGTGCTCCCTCTCAAGACAACTTAACAATGGATAGGATTCTCCCACATTTGAAATCTCTCGGCTTAATCAAAAATATTCGGTCAACGGCCCTGACAGGACCCATTAATCCGGCCCATATCAGGTTTTTCCTTACAAGCTCCACAGGTCTGCATGTCAATCCTGAGTTACGAGAAATAACGTTTCTTGTTGCTCGCCCAATCAGTGAGTCCCTCAAAGATACTCCTTTTGCATATTGAGGATGTTGCCCTTTACCCCCTGCCAGCCAACAATTATGAGAGCGAACTCGAGATTTCTAACTTTTTCGGACAATACAACTCATGAGACGCTTAAGCAAATACGATTTGAAGGAACTCAGGCATAAGACATCACCCATACAGACAACACTCTACACGGCATTAGTACTGATGCTAAAACACCATAGCCCCCGTTCATGCACTGCTGGTCCGCGGCATCTTATTAGCCTTGGTCAGCCTCGGTTACTGCATGACTTTCAACATCGCCTAACTGCTCTATCGAAAGACTCAAAACTTGCCGAGTCTTCTAAATCAGTGCTCAAATGTGCGGACCAAAATCTTCCAAAGGAAAAGAACGGCTGAACCCGGGTCTGACCCCATACGGACAGTGGAGGAGGTCCTCCTTGACCAAAATGGCCCCTCGGACCTCTCCACCTTCTCTTAAACCTAGATTGAGGTTTCGTTCTTTCGTCAAGATTAGAACCTCGACTTCATCCTCCTTGATTGATGAATTGGGTTCTACACCTGACTGTTATTCCCCCTGTGTGCTAACTTGAAGCTAGTTTTCTCTTCTCCCTTTCTTCTTTAGAACCTTGTTGAGTTTCTCCTTTTTGATTTTTTTGTTTTTTGTTTTGTTTGCTTTGCCGTGTGTGGAGGCGAGCCCGACTATATCTACTCGGAACTTCTCGACTTCACACACCAGCTCGGGCACCTTCCCTGCCAGAAAGGTGACATTCCACATCCCTAGAGCAAGCTTCTGTAGCTGGGGATCGGTTCGTCAAGGTCCCTGCCTTCGGCCACCGCCCAGCTCACACTGCACCCGACTCCTATGGCCCCTCCCACAGGTGGTGAGCCCATGGGTAGGGGGACCTACGTTACCCTTTCGGGCTGTGCCCGGCCAGGCCCCATGGGTGCAGGCCCGGTCACCAGGCGCTCGCCTTCAAGGCACACCTCCTGGCCTGGCTCCAGAGGGGGGCCCCAGTGACCCATGTCCGGGCAAGGGAAACCTCAATCCATTAATATTTTTCATCATAGGGGTCTTTTAGCTTTGCTTTGTTTGCCATGGGTGACCCTACCAGGGGCGTGAAGCCCCAGACAACTTAGCTCGTAGGATCATTGGGACACACAAACCCCTTCACCACGATAAGGTGACGGCTTCCAGGAGGGAGGATTATATTATATTATATTATATTATATTATATTATATTATATTATATTATATTATATTATATTATCCCCCCTCCTTGAGCTGTCACCTTGTCGTGGTGGAGGGGTTTGTGTGTCCCAGTGATCCTTGGAGCTAAGTTGTCTGGGGCTTTATGCCCCTGGCAGCGTCACCCATGACAAACAGGTCCTAGGTGAGGGACCAGACAAAGCAAGGCTCAAAGACCCTAATGATGACGACAAACAATGGACTTCGTTTTCCCTTGCCCGGAAGCGGGTAACCGGGGCCCCCCACTGGAGCCAGGCCTGGTGGTGGGGCTCGAAGGCGAGCGCCTGGTGGCCGGGCCTGCACCCATGGCACAGCCCGAAAGGGTAACGTGGGTCCCCCTTCCTATGGGCTCACCACCCGTGGGAGGGGCCATATGGGTCGGGTGCAGTGTGAAATGGGCGGTGGCCGAAGGTCCCTTGGCGATCCGAACCCCGGCTACAGAAGCTGGCTCTAGGGACGTAGAATGTCACCTCTCTGGTAGGGAAGGAGCCCGAGCTGGTGTGTGAGGTCGAGAAGTTCCGACTAGATATAGTCCGACTCGCCTCCACACACAGCTTGGGCTCTGGTACCAGTCCTCTCGAGAGGGGTTGGACTCTCTTCCACTCTGGAGTTGCCCACGGTGAGAGGCGCCGAGCAGGTGTGGGTATACTTATTGCCCCCCGGCTCGGCGCCTGTACATTGGGGTTTACATTGGGGTTTACCCCAGTGGACGAGAGGGTACCCTCCCTCCGCCTTCGGGTGGGGGGACGGGTCCTGACCATTGTTTGTGCCTATGCACCAAACACCAGTTCAGAGTACCCACCCTTTTTGGAGTCCTTGGAGGGGGTGCTGGAGAGCGCTCCCACTGGGGACTCCATTGTTCTGTTGGGGGACTTCAATGCTCACGTGGGCAATGACAGTGAGACCTGGAAGGGCGTGATTGGGAGGAACGGCCCCCCCGATCAGAACCCGAGCGGTGTTCTGTTATTGGACTTCTGTGCTCGTCACGGATTGTCCATAACGGACACCATGTTCAAGCATAAGGGTGTCCACATGTGCACTTGGCACCAGGACACCCTAGGTCGCAGTTCGATGATCGACTTTGTGGTCGTGTCATCGGACTTGCGGCCGCATGTCTTGGACACTCGGGTGAAGAGAGGGGCGGAGCTGTCAACTGATCACCACCAGGTGGTGATTTGGCTCCGATGGTGGGGGAAGATGCCGGTCCGACGTGGCAGGCCCAAACGTATTGTGAGGGTCTGCTGGGAACGTCTGGCAGAATCCCCTGTCAGAAGGAGTTTCAACTCCCACCTCCGCCAGAACTTTGCTCATGTTCCGGGGGAGGCGGGGGACATCGAGGCCGAGTGGACCATGTTCCGCGCCTCCATTGCTGAGGTGGCCGACTGGAGCTGTGGCCGTAAGGTGGTCGGTGCCTGTCGTGGCGGCAATCACCGAAGCCGTTGGTGGACACCAACGGTGAGGGATGCCGTCAAGCTGAAGAAGGGGTCCTATCGGGCCTTTTTGGCATGTGGGACTCCTGAGGCAGGTGATGGGTACCGGCTGGCCAAGTGGAATGCAGCTTTGGTGGTCGCTGAAGCAAAACCTCGGGCATAGGAGGAGTTCGGTGAGGCCATGGAGAAAGACTTAAGGACGGCTTCGAGGAAATTCTGGTCCACCATCCGACGTCTCAGGAGAGGAAAGCAGTGCACCACCAACACTGTGTATAGTGGGGATGGGGCGCTGCTGACCTCGACTCGGGACGTTGTGAGTCGGTGGGGAGAATACTTCGAAGACCTCCTCAATTCCACCGACACGCCTTCCCATGAGGAAGCAGAGTGTGGGTTCTCTGAGGCGGGCTCTCCTATCTCTGAAACCGGAGTGCCCGGAGAAAACCCACGCAGGCACGGGAAAAACATGCAAACTCCACACAGGCGGGGCCGGGGATTGAACCCCAGTCCTCAGAACTGTGAGGCTGACCAGTCTAACCAGTCGGCCACCGTGCCGCCTATATTATATTATATTATATACACATACATATATATATATATATACATATACATACACATGTATACATATATATATATATATATACACACACACACACACATATATATATATATATATATATATATATATATATATATATATATATATATATATATATATATATATATTTTGTCCTGTTCGGCTGTTAGGTCAAACAGAATGGAAAATATGTATCCCTTTTATGCCGAAACAGTTTTACTGTGTCACAGTGGAGTTTTTAAGGTTACACTTTGGTATTATAATTGAGGTTTATTGAGAATCAGACTTGATTAGTCGAACAGAACAAAGCTTCTAGCAGGGATAAAGAAACAAAGACAAAAGACAAAGCACTAATTGTAAACAGATAGTGAAGTAAATCAATACATTATCTACAACAAAACGTTAACTATGAGTGTTGCATGGGGGCTGTATGTAGTGCTACACCCTGTGAGGGAAGGACAGGACAAGATAGAACTGGACAAGGACAGTAGAAGAAGTATGCAGGACCAGGGTCGTGAAACCGGCTGTACAATTGAAGTGTGGTGGCATTAATTATGTAAATTATAAAAGTGTACAGGACGAGATTATAAGTGAGGGGATACACAAGCGATTTGCATATTCATGAGTTATTTGTTGCAGTAAGGGGTGTGTGCCTGCAGATACCATCCATCCATTTTCTGAGCTGCTTCTCCTCACTAGGGTCGCGGGCGTGCTGGAGCCTATCCCAGCTATCATCGGGCAAGAGGCGGGGTACACCCTGAACTGGTTGCCAGCCAATCGCAGGGCACATACAAACAAACAACCATTCACACTCACAGTCACACCTACAGGCAATTTAGAGTCTCCAATTAATGCATGTTTTTGGGATGTGGGAGGAAACCAGAGTGCCCGGAGAAAACCCACGGAGAACATGCAAACTCCACACAGGCGGGGCCGGGGATTGAACCCCAGTCCTCAGAACTGTGAGGTAGACGCTTCTAACCAGTCGTCCACCGTGCCGCCCACTTTCTCATTTGTTCTTTAATTTCTGTGGATCATGGCATGACATTTCTTTTTAAAATTTTGTAGCTTACTTCCCTTAGTCTGACAGGTATTATTTAATTGATTTCTAAATGAATCAAATCTGGTGGTAATCAGGCCTGAGTGTGGCCACGGTGCCCAGTGAAACTGAACTTAGCTTTCCAAAAACTGTGGTTACCCGCAGTAAAACTCATGATTTAACAAGGGGGCAACAACTTTTTCAGAAAGAGCCAGAGAGATTTTGATTTTTCTTTTCCAGTAGCAAATTAAATTATCATTCACGAACTGCATTTTGTATTTGGTTTGATGATCAAAAACATGGAAGTGATAAGAAATATTTAATGAAAAAAGTATTTTGGAAGGGGGCTTTTATATACTTTATATACTTTTGCGTGGCAGTCTCTCAGACGTATGCATTATTTGGAATAAATCACCATTTGTAAGGTGATCAAAAGTATTAGAATATACAGTATAGCAGGTAGAATGCATGCTCTTTATGGTCTAGTGTCTAAACATTGACCTGGCCAGTATTAATCCTTCCACTTATTGCCTCTTGAAGTCTTGGTTATGTAGTAGGTTTTGGGTCATTATATAGCTGCATGATGACAGATTCCCCATTCAGCTTTGTTGCATCTTTCTTCAGGAGAATTTTTTTCTGTAGAGTTCTATGGAGACTTAATTTTGCTTTTGCCATCATTCGTTATATCATCAATGAAGTCATCTCATCAGTCCTAACAAATTTGGCCCAGAATTTTACCCCAGTTTATTAAGGGTTAAAATGGCTCTTTAAAGGTCCCGTATTTTGCCAAACCAGCTTTTTCTAGTATTTGGGATGCAATATTCTCTCTATGGTGCCTCAGTAAACATGCGAAATATGAATTATTATTATTGTGATTTCGAGACGTTTTTTTTTCTGCCGAGACACCTGAAATAAGCTAATTCGAATTGCTTGAGGTTATTTACGTGACTTGCAAAGAGTTCCACCTACCTCTCCGCTCCCAAGCCACAACAAACACTCATCGCCCACAAAATAAGGCCCAAAACCATGCGAATAGCAGGCATTTACACTGTCAATATAGCACACACGTATGCTCTCACAAGTGGGTCTTCTATACAGAGGCAACCAATCAGAGGAAAGAGGGCAGTCTGAGCCAAATATGGACAAAGTGGATACAAAATTGGGTCAAACAGAAGTAGCTGTATGACAAAACCAAGGTGTTATTTTAAATGAACTTTATACTTTTCTACTAAGTCCATGTTAGAGAGTCACTCTATGGAGGTCTAAATAGCTAAAATATGGGACCTTTAAAGTCTTTAATTGTGATGGCACAACCAAATATAGTTCATCCTGACATGATACTAATACAGTATCATGTGACCCACACATATTGAATATGTGTAATGAAATTTCTAGCAACTATTAACTGGTGATGCTTCAGCCCACATATGCAGTGATTATAATGTCATCTACTGCCCAGAATACCTTTTTTAGTTTAAATACCAAGCCAAACATTTAATGTCATAAATCTTCCAAAACGAACAAAGCTTCCTTTCCCAAGGGACACATATCCATATACTTGTGGGGGACGAGAGTCATCCATAGGGGAGCGCTTCACACCACCTGTCTGGATATGGCAAATTCCCCTGAAACTGCTTGTCCCCATTTTTAAAACTACACAATGCTTTGGTCTTGTTTTCCTTTCAAAATAAATCAATTATATTGACTTTCTTGCTTATTTCTCTATGTGTTAGTGCTTAGCCCATCTGCCTTACAGTTATGAGGTTTGAGCTTCAAATCTCAGCTCCAGCCTTCACTGGTTCTCCCAGTAGTTGTGTAGATTTTCTCTGGATATTACGGCTTCCCCCCACATTCCAAAAACATGCATGTTAGGTTAATTGAAGACTCTACATTGTCCCTACTTTGTCAATGATTGTTTGTTTTTAATATGCTCAGCAATTGATGGGTTACAAGTCCAGGGTGTACTCCACCTCTTGCCTAAAAGTCTGCTGGGATAGCACCAGGTCACCTGCCACCCTAATAAGGTCAAGTGGTACAGAA
The DNA here is from genome assembly GCF_024500385.1 of Phyllopteryx taeniolatus. Taxonomy (NCBI): domain Eukaryota; kingdom Metazoa; phylum Chordata; class Actinopteri; order Syngnathiformes; family Syngnathidae; genus Phyllopteryx; species Phyllopteryx taeniolatus. The sequence continues at coordinate 2,862,227 of NC_084505.1, read as the reverse complement.
AACGGATGGACAGCTGGAACAATTTCTCAGTTTAGAAACACATAACATCAATTCAGCACAATGATAACAGACACATGCATTTATATGAGTGTAGAAAGTTATTAAGCATCCAAAAACAATCTGTGATCATTCAGGTACTTTTGATGTTTTAAGCAGCAGCACATTACGATGTGAAAATCATCCATTTTCTACTGCTTATCCTGCTCATGGTCACAGGGACCATTAAATTGGCAAATGTGCTTAATTTATATTGTTGCAGATGACCATATAACATATATTCACTTGATGATGATTCTGGAAGTACCACTGATGATGTAGGCTCCCTAATTTGGTTTGTCTGACCCACAAAAGGACACAAAGCTTTTGTTTTCTGTGTTTGACACTGTTTTAACATAATAACAGGTTATTTTTTAACTTAACTGTCACTTTGTCACAAATTCTTTTGCTCCACATCTTTTACTTGTTGATGTGTTCCAATGTGTGCTTATGACTTTGGGATGTGCAATTATTGTTGGTATTAGTGCTTCCTCAGTTGTTTTTCCACATGCAGACCCTTTGAGTGAAAAGCATACGTTGAACCACTTTGTCCAGCTCACCTAGGGGATCCTGAGGTGTTTCAGGCAAGCAGGGAGACATAGTCTCTACAATGTGACCTCTGTCATCCCAATGGTATGTGCGCAGAACACCTCATAGAACACCTCACCTAGGTGCCACCTCATATGGCTCCTCTCAATGCAGAGGAGCAGCTCTATTCTGAGCTGCTCCCGGATGGGTGAGCATCTCAGGGAGCCCCTGAGGATGAAACTCATTACGGGGTCTTGTTCTGTTGGTTTTGACCCACAGCCCTTGACCATAGGTAAGGGTGGGACGAATAAATCAATATGGGTTACATCTCAGCTCCCTCTTCACCACGACAGAACGATGAGGTGCTGATTCTCATCCCAACGGCTTCAGACCTGCCTGCAAACCGCTCCATCGAGGGTTGAAGACCATGGCTTGGTGAAGGCAACAGAACCACATTATCTGCGAAATCAAATTTTTTTTTTGCCTGAGCAACCGCCAAAGGCGCATTGTACTTGGCTTGCCAGTATCCATCAGTTGTCTCAGCTTTGACAGTCTTCTTATCAGTGGTGCCTGGTCAATAAGGGTGACAGAGGCACCACCCTACGAGTCAGCTGAGTCCCAGTGAATATGAAAAAAAAGTTAAATCATGAAAAGGAAATATAATATAAATATTACAAATTATATCTATATCTATTTTAGATGAGTAGGATAAATAGTATAATGTAAATGAGTAAAATTGATTCAGTTATTGCTGCAATTCCATTTCATGATGTTACTTCCCGTTTGCGTCCTCAGCCGTTGTGCTCAGACGTTTACCATTCATGTTTTATTAAACTGGGAGACGCGAGCGGGGTCATGTACAATGCAAAAGATATTGCCGAGGTAGGTTATCAAATTCCAGCACCCACAGCCAATAACATTAAATTTACAGATTACGAATTACCATTAACCCTTCCCATAACCCCACCCCCACGCCAACATCCATGTCTGACGACGACAGTTACGGTCATTTTCTCGTGCCACTCTGCATTCTGCAGACAGCAGACGTTGGAAATTGCAGGATTCAAAGAGTGGTAAAGCTATCGATTTCAAAGCAATTTTTAAGGTAAGAGACGTTTTCAATAAATTGTTTCCCGTGCTAAAAACACCCCTCAGTTTTTGGCTGGCTTGAGAATGGGGTTTGGCTATTGGTTGGCAACTGTGGCTAAATAGCTGAATGGTAGTGCTACTGCGATTAAAAGTGACTGGTGGTGCGAGTTTGAGCCTCGCTGGAGTAACATAGGGCCTTGTTCACTAATTTAAATTCTATAAAACTCTGCGGACAAGTTGAGCATATACGCAAAATCACTGCAAGATTCATGACACGGTCCATATCCTTCATAACTTACCTCACAGGTCCATTTCCTTCACACCACCGTGCATATGTTAATGAATAAGAATTAATTCTATATTACGGGCTTTTGCCCCCGATCTGCGATATGTATAAACCGCACCCATATTCCCCTATAAAACATACATGCAAATCAGTCGCCTTTCGGTGGAATTCGCCGTTTTGAGTCTCATAATAGGCCATTTACGTAAATCGTATCAATCCGATGAGTTGATCGCTGGCAGCAAGAGCCATTCCACACATCCACCATCAACACACAGATGTAATTGTGAATATTACTCCGCAATGGACTAATATGCAGCCTGAGGTTCCGCCTGTGCGCTCGAAGTCACAGGAGTTGACGACACCAGAAAAGCCCCGCTGATCATCGTGCGTACGTGGCGGCCATGTTGGGAAGGTCGTCGTTACCATGAAGACGACGGCGCGCTACTCTTGTTTACATTTAGACGAACAAAAACAACAGCTTTCATGTATTGTAGTATTTGTCCACATCGGGAGCTGTCTGCCCAAATATGGATATTTCAGATCACTTATAACTTAAGAAAACACTGTGCAGTAAATTGCAGATGTTTTTTTTTTGTAGTTTTGACTGTGGATACACACACGCAGCAACATCAGAATTCACTTTCTATTTTGTAATTTATTTATTTTTTCCAATTGATGTTCATGCTGTGGCTACAATTATCTTATTAGTTTACTGATGTTCATGTTAAATGTATTAAACGACAGAGCGCTTGTTAAGGATTATGTCACAACACAGACTGAACTAACTTCAAATACAGAAATGGCCAATAAAAACAGAAAAATATAGTACTTAATATTTTCCTTGAGGATGCATTTGGGATTAGCCTTTGAAGTTGGTAATAGAGAAAAATGAAGTGAAACAGACAATGATTTGAGTCAATTCTTTTCCAGAATGAGAGTGCTTAAAGAGGAGGATGCTATTCATGTGGCACATCTTGAAGCAGGCATCAGAGATGGGCCTGGCTCAAATTGGAGGCCAGAACAAAAAAGATAAGAAATGAGGCACATTTAATTTTAATCTTAAATTTATACATCAACATGTACTTGAGCGGTGTAAATAAGTTTTTCTGTGTGAAGAATTTTAATTTTGTTTGCCTTATTGTACTCTTTAGAGTCTTCTAGATTGCTTAATTTATGTTCAATTCGACATTGTCCCAGATTATCGCACTACTCGTCACTTTAAACGGCATACATTTCTTGAAGTCTCTGCGCCCTTTGCACAATGGTCATTGCACCAGACTCTTGCTCTATTAGTCATTCAAATTGCTCTAATTTCTTGAGGAGTCTGTACCTTTTTGGATAATAGTCACACACAAAAAAACAATTGTACCGGCATTACCAGATTACTAGCAACCTTTTATTGCTCAGTGACTGTTTATCGCAATGTCTTTATGTCGCAAAAGTATTCTCTGTCATTGACTGTCTGTTGTTGTACTAGGCGTCTCCAACTACCTTGTGTGTTTTTGACATACTTGGCAAAATAAAGATGATTCTGATCAAAATAATTCTCTGCGGGGGGCTCGGGGGATCCCTAAAATATTTTTGGGTTTTTTTGTAACCATTTTCATGCCTTTGGTGTTTGCATGCTGAGGCCACCAAACCGGACTCCGTCAACACCTCGGCTGCGCCAAGAAATTCTGTCAATAAAGGTAATGAACAGAATCAGTGACAAAGGGGCAGCCTTGGCAATGTCCAACTCTCGCTGGGAAAGTATTCAACTTAAAAAGTCAAAAAGTATTCAAAGCGGACCAAACTCTGACACCTGTCGCACAGAGCCCGAACAGCCGTTATTAGGAGGTCCGGTACCCCATATTCCTGGAGTACCCTCCACAGTACTCCCCCAGGGGCACGGTCGAACACCTTCTCCAAGTCCACAAAACACATGTAGACTGGTTGGGCGAACTCCTATGCACCCTCGAGGAGACTTTTGAGGGTGTAGAGCTGGTTCATGGCCAGTACAAAAACCACAGTCCTCCTCCTGAGTCTGAGAATCGACTAACAGACGGAACATCCTCTCCAGATCCACTGAATAGATCTGACCAGGGAGGTGGAAGGGTTTGAGCCACCTGTAGTTGGAACAAATCTTCCGGTCCCCGTTCTTAAAAAGGGGGATCATCACCCTGGTCTGCCAATCCAGAGGCATTCTCCCCGATGTCCACGCGATGTTGCAGAGGCGTGTCAGACAGGACAGCCCCACAACATCCAGAGCCTTTAGGAACTCCAGGCGGATCTCCCGGGGCTCTGGCACCAAGGAGCTTTTTAACCACCTTGGTGACCGCAAATCCGAAGATAGGAGAACCAGCCTCAGAGCCCCCAGACTCTGCTTCCTCTCGGGAAGGCGTGTCAGCTGAATTGAGGAGGTCTTCGACGTATTCAGCTCACTGAGTCACAACATCCGGAGTTGAGGTCAGCAGTGCCCCATTCCTACTCTACACAAACCATCAAAGTCTGCTCTCTCTAACTTTGTCTCCAAAACATCGAACCTTGGCTGTCCCTCTGATGAGCTCATTTCTAATTTTATCCAACCTGGTCACTCCGAGAGCGAACCTCAACATCTTCATTTCCGCCACCTCCAGCTGTGCTTCCTGTTGTCTCTTCAGTGCCACTGTCTCTAATCTGTACATCATGGCTGGCCTCACCACTGTTTTTTAAACTTTGCCCTTCATCCTAGCAGAGACTCTTCTGTCACATAACACACCTGACACCTTCCTCCACCCGTTCCAACCAGCTTGGACCCGTTTCTTCACTTCCTTACCACACTCACAATTGCTCTGGACGGTTGACCCCAAGTATTTAAAGTCCTCCACCCTTGCTATCTCTTCTCCCTGTGGCCTCACTCTTCCCCCACCACCCCTCTCATTCATGCACAGATATTCTGTTTTACTTCGGCTAATCTTGATTCCTCGGCTTTCCAATGCATGCCACCATCTTTCTAACTGTTCCTCCACCTGCTCCATGCTTTCACTGCAGACCACAATGTCATCTGCAAACATCATGGTCCACGGGGATTCCAGTCTAACCTCATCTGTCAGCCTATCCATCAACACTACAAATAGGAAGGGGCTCAGGGCTGATCCCTGATGCAGTCCCACCTCCACCTTAAATTCATCTGTCAAACCTACAGCACACCTCACCGCTGTTCTGCTGCCCTCGTACATGTCCTGTATTATTCTAACATACTTCTCTGCCAGTCCAGACTTCCGCATGCAGTACCACAGTTCCTCTCTGGGTACTCTGTCATACGCTTTCTCTAGATCCACAAAGACACAATGTAGCTCCTTCTGACCTTCTCTTTACTTTTCTATCAACATCCTCAAGGCAAATAATGCACCTGTGGTACTCTTTCTAGGCATGAAACCATACTGCTGCCCACAAATACTCACATCTGTCTTTAGTTTAGCCTCCACTACTCTTTCCCATAACTTCATTGTGTGGCTCATCAACTTTATTCCTCTATAGTTCCCACAGCTCTGCACATCACCCTTGTTCTTAAAAATGGGCACCAGCACACTTTTCCTCCATTCCTCAGGCATCTTCTCACATGCTAGAATTCTATTGAACAAACTGGTCAAAAACTCCACAGCCACCTCTCCTAGATGCTTCCATACCTCCACAGGAATGTCATCAGGACCAACTGCCTTTCCATTTTTCATCCTCTTTAATGACTTTCTAACTTTCCCCTTTCTAATCATTGCCACTTCCTGATCCACCACACTTGTCTCTTCTACTCTCCCTTCTCTCTCATTTTCATCATTCATAAACTCTATCGAAGTATTCTTTCCATCGAGCTAACACACTGCTGGCATCAGTCAACATATTTCCATCTCTATCCTTAATCACCCTAACCTGCTGCACATCCTTCCCATCTCTATCCCTCTGTCTGGCCAGCCTATATAGATCCTTTTCTCCTTCTTTAGTGTCCAACCTGCCATACATGTCATCATATGCCTCTTTTTTGGCCTTTGCCACCTCTACCTTTGCCTTGTGTCGCATCTCAATGTATTCCTTTCGCCTCTCCTCGGTCCTCTCAGTGTCCCACTTCTTAGCTAACATTTTTCCTTGTATGATTTCCTGTACTGTGAGGTTCCACCACCAAGTCTCCTTCTCTCCTTTCCTGCCAGAAGATACACCAAGTACTCTCCTGCCTGCCTCTCGGATCACCTTGGCTGCAGTGGTCCAGTCTTCTGGAAGCTGCTCCTGTCCACCGAGAGCCTGTCTCACCTCTTCCAAAAAAGCTGCACAACACTCGTCCTGTCTCAGCTTCCACCACATGGTTCTCTGCTCTGCCTTTGTCTTCCTAATCTTCCTCCCCACCACCAGAGTCATCTTACACACCACCATCCTATGCTGTCTAGCCACACTCTCCCCTACCACAACCTTACAGTCGGTAACCTCCTTCAGATTACATCGTCTGCACAAGATATAATCCACCTGCGTGCTTCTACCTCCGCTCTTGTAGGTCACCCTATGTTCCTGCCTCTTCTGGAAAAAAAGTGTTCACTACAGCCATTTGCATCCTTTTTGCAAAGTCTACCACCATCTGTCCCTCCAAGTTCATTTCCTGAATGCCGTACTTACCCATCACTTCTTTGTCACTATCACTATTTCCTTCACCAACATGTCCATTACAATCTGCACCAATCATGACTCTCTCTCTGTCTGTGATGCTCAAAACTACTTAATCTAGCTAACTACTTCCAGAATTTCTCTTTCACCTCTAGGTCACATCCTACCTGTGGGGCATAGCCACTAATCACATTACACATAACACCCTCAATTTCAAGTTTCAGCCTCATCACTCGATCTGATACTCATTTCACCTCCCAGACATTCTTAGCCAACTCTTCTTTTAAAATAACCCCTACTCCATTTCTCTTCCCATTTACACCATGGTAAAATAATTTAAACCCTGCCCCTAAACTTCTAGCCTGACTGCCTTTCCACTTGGTCTCCTGGACACACAATATATCAACGTTTCTCCTAATCATCATGTCAACCAACTCCCGAGATTTTCCTGTCATAGTCCCAACATTGTCACCGATGGTGTAGTGGTACACTCGCCTGACTTTGGTGCAGGCAGCGTGGGTTCAGTTCCCACTCAGTGACGGTGTGAATCTGAGTGCGAATGGTTGTGCGTGTCTATGTGTGCCCTGTGACTGACTGGCGACCAGTTCAGGGTGTAGTCCGCCTTTCGCCCGAAGTCAGCTGGGTTAGGCTCCAGCATCCCGCGACCCTAACCAGGATAAGCGGTGTTGAAAATGGATGGATGAAATGGATAGTCCCAACATTCAAAGTCCCCACATTCAGTTCTAGGCTCTGTGCTTTCCTCTTCTCTTTCTGCCAAAGAACCCGCGTTCCACCTCTTCTTCTTCTGCGACTTCGACCCACAGTAGCTGAATTTCCAACGGCGCACTGCAGGTTGACGGCACCGGTGGCGGACGTTGTTAACCCGGGCCACGACCGATCCGGTATGGAATTCTTTGGATGGACGCTCATATTTGTTTGGCAAAGTTTTAAGCCGGATTCCCTTCCTGACGCAACCCTCTGCATTTATCCGGGCTTGGGACCGGCCTACAGTTTGCACTGGCTTGTGCCCCCAATAGGGCTGCATTTTTTAATTGATGATTGACAATTTTAAATAAACAAAGGTTTATTATTTTTTGGTTCTCGATCAAGGATCGGCAAAATGCATCCGACTTAAAACTTTACCAAAGAAATATGAGCCTTCATCCAAAGAATTCCATACTGGATCAGCCATGATGTTTGCAGATGACATTGTGATCTGCAGTGAAAGCAGGGAGCAGGTGGAGGAACAGTTAGAAAGATGGAGGCATGCACTGGAAAGAAGAGGAATGAAGATTAGCCGAAGTAAAACAGAATATATGTGCATGAATGAGAGGGCTGGTGGGGGAAGAATGAATACTTGAATACTTGGGGTCAACCGTCCAGACCAATGGTGAGTGTGGTCAGGAAGTGAAGAAATGGGTCCAAGCTGGTTGGAACGGTTGGAGGAAGGTGTCAGGTGTGTTATGTGACAGAAGAGTCTCTGCTAGGAGAAGGGCCTATGAAGGGCAAAGTTTATAAAACAGTGGTGAGGCCAGCCATGATGTACAGATTAGAGACAGTGGCACCGAAGAGACAACAGGAAGCAGAGCTGGAGGTGGCGGAAATGAAGATGTTGAGGTTCGCTCTCGGAGTGACCAGGTTGGATAAAATTAGAAATGAGCTCATCAGAGGGACAGCCAAGGTTCGATGTTTGGAGACAAAGTTAGAGAGAGCAGACTTTGATGGTTTGGACACATTCAGAGGAGAAATAGTGAGTATATTGGTAGAAGGATGATGAGGATGGAGCTGCCAGCCAAGAGAGCTAGAGGAAGACCAAAGAGAAGGTTGATGGATGTCGTGAGGGAAGACATGAGGGGAGTTGGTGTTCGAGAGGAGAATGCAGGAGATAGGCTTACATGGAAAAGGACGACGCGCTGTGGCAACCCCTGAAGGGACAAGCCGAAAGGAAAAGAAGATCAGGGGTCGGCAACCCCCGGTTCTCGAGCCGCATGCGGTTCTTTAGCGCCACCCTAGTGGCTCCCTGGAGCGTTTTCAAAAATGTATGAAAATGGAAAAAGATGGGGGAGAAAAATATATTTTTTGTTTTAATATGGTAGGAGGACAAACATAACAACAAACATGACAACAAACATTCTTAACGTTTTCCAATGTTGTAAAAATGTGTGGAATAAATATTACATTTCAACATTTCTGTTGAAAGATTTGCATCATAGCCTGTGACGCGCGCTTCTTTGAGCTTGGCTTGGCAGGTGGCTGTCCCAAAAAAAACGGCGGGCGTGTGTGATGGGCCATGGATCGCAAAGGGAAAAGGAGAAAGATAGCTGAGGATAGCCAGAAAGCCCACCTTGCCCAAAGCCACAAATGGAGCAAAATTGAAAGCCTCGCAACACCCGAGAAACTTGTGTTTAAAACATGGAATGCTCTTCCTGACAGTTATAGGAACATGAAGAAATATGCATTTGAAGTATTATCCATCTTTGGATCAACATACCTGTGCGAGCAGGTATGTCATGTCAAGATTAAAATTACATTTTAGATGCCCGATGTTGAGAAGCTGTCCAGTGATGTCCGAAAACAGAAGTCACATTAAACGGGTAAGAACATATTTAGCAACAAAGTGTCTATTTTTATGAAGTGTCAGTATATATTTGGAATGATACATAGGGATATTATTGTGTTTTGTTGCTCAGGTGCGAGGATGGCTACGTTGTATTGTGCCTGTCAAAAAAGAAGAGGATGCTGCTTTTTTACCTTGCACTGACTTACTTAGCATTTGTAGAAAACGAAAGAGAAGAGGATAATGCACATAAATCGAACTTAAATGTATTATTTTAATTTTATATACTTTACCTTTACAAAGGCTGCTGTTTTATTATTTAAGCAGGCTGCGTTTTAATTGCAGGCTGTGATTTATCACACTCATGTGCACTTGTCGCCTATTCATTTGTGTCTGTTGCCGCCATTAGGGGGGAAAGAGAAGAGGATTGTGCATTATTTTATTTTATTAATCGAAATGAAACTGGCTTATTTTCGTAGTACTTACCTTTTCAAAAGGCTGCTGTTTTATTATTTAAGCAGGCTGCGTGTTAATTGCAGGCTGTGATTTATCACACTCATGTGCAATTGTAGCCTATTCATTTGTCTGTTGCCGCCATGAGGGGGGAAAGAGAAGAGGACTGTGCATTATTTTATTTTATTAATCAAAATGAAACTGGCTTATTTTTAGTAGTACTTACCTTTTCAAAAGGCTGCTGTTTTATTTTTATAATTGCAGGCTGCATTTTATTACACTCTGTCTGTTGCCCAGATAAGGGGGAAAAGAGAAAAAGATTGTTTGTATAATTGAGGATTGAAGAGGACTGCATTTTATTTCCATGGTGAGATCTGAAATTACAGGAGGCATGTTCCATTTTGTTTTTTTGAATCCTCAAAATAAAAATTACACAAAAAGGTCTGTTTTCTTTATTATATTTCTATAATTTCATCAATGCAATGAAACATAACACATCGATAATGGAAGTTAAACTTTAAACACCATCGTACATCAGAGTAGTCACGTGGCGTGTCATTCTCTCCAGGATGCGCTGCAGGAAAAATAAACATTTAATCATGAATGGTCATTATGTCATTTGGCTAGAAGGCTAAGATAGACACTTACAGCATGTGTTGCCTTCATTATAAGGCTTATATAAGGCTTTACATTTTTTGCGGCTCCAGACAGATTTGTTTTTTGTTTTTTTAACCCTCTTTCAACATTTTGGGTTGCCGACCCCTGTTCTAGATTAATAAAAATTCTGGTCAAACTCATGGTTAATTCCACTGATATAAATAAATTAACAAATGTGAAAAGCAAAATGTTAACTACTTACTGTGAGGGGTGAGAATATCAGTTTTGTGAAATTGCACAATTCACAGCACTGAGTTCAGAACCACAAGAGTTACAGTTAACAGTTTTGTTTGTAATGTTTGTTTTAAATACTGTCAAATGATTAAAAGTATTTATACAGCACCTTTTATAAATTAACACATTTTATAAGTAAAAAATGTAACAACAAGTGATTTACAACAATTAAAATTACGACAGAAGCTTTGAAGGTATTTGAGACTGAAGACATTAAGACAATCTGACTGACAAGACGTGTTCAATTTATGCACAAAAAGGACTTGGTGTGAGTGACTGTGCGGTCTGCTGATTATTGATGTGTTGGTGCGTGTATGTTTATGTCTGTGTGTTGATGTTTGAGAGACGAATGCTGGAGTCTTGGACAAGTGTTTGGTGAAAGTGCGTTGTTTGACTGATTGGAGGAATATCTGTTGTTAGTCGTGGCTACTGTATGTATCTCTGTGCGTGTTACTACTAAAGCGATGAGCTGTTGCTGCAGGGGAAAATAAGTTGTGGAAAAATTTGTTTTTTTTAGTGTTGGTGATTAGCTGGTGTAATGCTGTTATATTGTAGAGCAAGAGTTTTGTTTTGTTTTTGTGATGTAGTGAGAATGAGGCCTAGAGACCTGAATGGGAGTCACCTACTGATAGAAGGATCGATTCCATTGGGGGAAAAAAGGAGAAAAGGAGGCTGCTCAAAATCTTACGTAGAATATAAACAATTTCAACATCAAACAGATATTTAATTTTTAAAATGACTGTTATATGCCACATCCTGCAGTCATGACTTTGCGCAGCTGTGTGTTTTTTTTTTTTTTTATGTTGTGTTGTCTTTGTGTTTATGCGCAGCTGTGTGTTTTTCGTTTTTTTATATTGTTTTGTCTGTGTGTTTATGTGCAGCTGTGTGTCTTATTTGCACATTTCTCTGACGGGGCAAACTTCAGCGCAACGAGGAGAATGTAAGCCTTTTTCTTATTGTCGCCGCACGACGACTTGAGCACGTTTTTTGTTTAACTGTCAAAGAACACAGATTTTCACAACACGCATACATGCTTTGCATTGCGTCCTTCTTATGAATTGAACTTCATGCGCAATAATCTTTTCTGATTCCTTGACATTTCCCAAGTCCCAAGTAAAATCCCATCGTTTGGGCTAACAGGAAATATAGGGTTAATTAGGAACTATCCGCCAATTCAATTGAAATTAAACTGCCCATCCACCAACACTGCCAGCATCCACTTCACACGGATGCTGTTGACGATATTTGTCCAATATTGGAGTCGGTCAAACCCATTGGGCCAAATTCCGTCCGGTATTAGCCGCTTTTTAGTTGTCGAGAATGTTTTTTTTTTGTATTTGTATTTTGCTAAAGTGAGGATGGGTGGGATGATGTGGCACTTTATCAAAAGGGGTGTGGATGGGTGATGTTTGGAGTCGTTTGTTTTTGTTTTGTGGGTTTCGATTTTGGTTTTGTCTTGTTTTGTGCTCTGGAGTACAAAGGCAGTAGATTGTTGTATTTTTGTGCTTAGCAGCACAAGTCACATCACATGTTGCATTATTATGTTTGACACATAATTGATTGCCACAAAATTTGAATTTATAGATTCAAATTCACTTCACTTAGAGACAATTCAACAGGCTGCAAATACAGCACCGATATTGGCATTATTACAGTGATAGAAAATGATGGTTATTCTACAAACATTTAATGTCCATAATTTTGAATTCATTATGGAACATTTTGCACATATGTCATTAGGTCAACATGGTATGATATGGTGGCTTTCCACATGCGGTATACATATTACAAATTACACAAATTTAAAGACTTGTAGACGATAGGTTGAAAAAGGAACAAAAAAGGCCTTACTAAAATTCTGAGCTGATACTGGCATACAGTCAGCAAAGACACATTTTAACTGTCGTCTGAAAATTTTAATTTCTAAATTTCAAACCCCAAAACTTCCGAGGAAAAATCTAATAAAAGTACAGATGTTACGTTTGGGCATGACAAATTATTGCAGGTCCTGGATAAGTAATTATGCTTAACTGTCAGTGTCATTGGCATCCCTTGGACAAAAAATGCTGAAGCAGATTTTATCAAACGTAAGAAATTCCTTCGATTTCCAGACTACTCTAAACCCTTCACTTGTTATTTACATGACCTCGTGATGACACGGAAACATGTTTTGGGGGAAAGGAAAAGTACATTATTCCATGCAGATTTTTGTCACGTGTCTAGAGCACATAGAACATTTATGTATTTACATTCAGTAATGTTTTGATTATCGGTGTCAAAGATAATGATAATATACAAATAATTATGTTAGTATAAAGTTGATAATGGATATTGGGTTGGATTATATTGACACTATACTGATAATGTCCATCCATCCATCCATTTTCTTTACCGCTTATCCTCACTAGGCTGCTGGAGCCTATCCCAGCTATCTTCGGGCGAGAGGCGGGGTACACCCTGAACCGGTCACCAGCCAATCGCAGGGCACATACAAACAAACAACCATTCGCACTCACATTCACACCTACGGGTAATTTAGAGTCTTCAATTAACCTACCATGCATGTTTTTGGGATGTGGGAGGAAACCGGAGAGCCCGGAGAAAACCCACCCAGGCACGGGGAGAACATGCACACAGATAATGTATATAATGAGATAACGATAGATGCACTTACAAAATACTGTCTAGATATGGTAGACATGTTTACGTAGGAATTGAAGTAAGTGGAAGTAGCACAATTAACCAAAATTATTCTCAGAATCCTATTAAAATTCTTTGAAAGCTTTCCTCTGACAACAGCTTTCTGACAGATTTCAATTTGACCTCAGAACACATGATAGCTACCACCTGCAAATAAATACTGGGAAGTCAATTAAATTAGGTCTATATGAGGAGGTGTGTGCCCCCTATCCTTTTTTTGGGATTGTTTTTGCAGGCACTCCATTGGACTGGATCCATTCGGGTCTACCAAAGCCAGATCTGCCGATGGGCATACAAATCGTTCAGGTATTGCACATTATCGACTAATCAATTTCAGGAAACAAGTCCAATCAGCACTCCTGGCCGATGGACCTCTGCATGACATCAAACCCGGTGATTTTTGTGCTGATTAAAAACGTCTGAGACGTCAAAGACCCCTTATGATGACGACAAACAATGGACTTTGTATTCCCTTGCCCGGACGCGGGTCACCGGGGCCCCCCACTCAAGCCAGGCCTGGTGGTGGGGCTCGAAGGAGAGCGCCTGGTGGCCGGGCCTGCACCCATGAAAGGGTAACGTGGGTCCCCCTTCCCATGGGCTCACCACCTGTGGGAGGGGCCATTGGGGTCGGGTGCAGTGTGAGCTGGGCAGTGGCCGAATGCGGGTACCTTGGCGATCCGATCGGTTGGAGGGGTTGGACTCACTTCCACTCTGGAGTTGTCCACAGTGAGAGGCGCCGAGCAGGTGTGGGTATACTTATTGCCCCCCGGCTTGGCGCCTGTACGTTGGGGTTCAATGCTCACGTGGGCAATGACAGTGAGACCTGGAAGGGCGTGATTGGGAGGAACGGCCCCCCCGACCAGAACCCGAGCAGTGTTCTGTTATTGGACTTGCCGTCAAGCTGAAGAGTCCTATCTGGCGTTTTTGGCCTGTGGGACTCCTGAGGCAGCTTATTGGTACTGGCTGGCCAAGCAGTATGCAGCTCTGGTGGTCGCTGAAGCAAAAACTCGGGTATGGGAGGAGTTCGGTGAGGCCATGGAGAAATTCTGGTCCACCATCCGCCGTCTCAGGAGAGGAAAGCAGTGCACCACCAACATTGTGTATAGTGGGGATGGGGCGCTGCTGACCTCGACTCGGGACGTTGTGAGTCGGTGGGGAGAATACTTCGAAGACCTCCTCAATTCCACCGACACGCCTTCCCATGAGGAAGCAGAGTGTGGGTTCACTGAGGCGGGCTCTCCTATCTCTGTGTTTGAGGTCACTGAGGTAGTTAAAAAGCTCCTCGGTGGCGGGGCCACGGGGGTGGATGAGATTCGCCCGGGGTTCCTAAAGGCTCTGGATGTTGTGGGGCTGTCCTGGTTGACACGCCTCTGCAACATTACGTGGACATCGGGGACAATGCCTCTGGATTGGCAGACTGGGGTGGTGATCCCCCTTTTTAAGAAGGGGGACCGGGTGGGTGTGTTCCAACTACAGGGGCATCACACTCCTCAGCCTCCCTGGTAAGGTCTATTCAGGGGTGTTGGAGAGGAGGGTCCATCGGGAAGTCGAATCTCAGATTCAGGAGGAGTAGTGTAGTTTTCATCCTGGTCGTGGAACAGTGGACCAGCTCTACACCCTCAGCAGGGTCCTCGAGGGTGCATGGGAGTTCGCCCAAACAGTCTAGAGTCTATGTGTTTTGTGAACTTGGAGAAGGCGTTCAACCGTGTCCCTCGGGGAGTCCTGTGGAGGGTGCTTCTGGAGTATGGGGTACCGAACCCCCTGATACGGGCTGTTCGTTCCCCGTACGACCGGAGTCAGAATTTGGTCCGCATATCCGGCAGTAAGTCGGACTCGTTCCCGGTGAGGGTTTGACTCCGCCAAGGCTGCCCTTTGTCACCGATTCTGTTCATAACTTTTATGGACAGAATTTCTAGGCGCAGCCGAGGTGTAGAGGGGGTCCGGTTTGGTGGCCTCAGTATTGCATCTCTGCTTTTTGCAGATGATGTGGTTCTGTTGGCTTCATCAAGACGTGACCTCGAACTCTCACTGGAGCAGTTCGCAGCCGAGTATGAAGCGGCTGGGATGAGAATCAGCACCTCCAAATCTGAGACCATGGTCCTCAGTCGGAAAAGGGTTGCATGCCCTCTCCAGGTCGGATTGGTCATGGAACGGCAAGGTCAATTCCTTTGTTTTGTATCCCTGCCCCATTGAAGCAAAGCCCAACGCAAAACTCACTTTCGACTAGCCTAAATGCCATGTTAGGTCTGACAGACAGGGTGAAGGCTCTTATATTGGAGTCAAGCCCACACCACGCCAAGATCTTCCTTCCATCCCCCCTCGCCTAAAACCACCATCCACGAAGATGCGAAGGGCCCCTCCTCCACCCATGAAGAATTTTATCTGCAAGTCTGACTGTTATATGCGGGGTCTTTTGCAGAATAAGTCAGACCACTATGGAGATCAGGCATTTTTCATCCCTCTAATTACAAGTGACAGAAAGTTGATGAAATAAATAAATGAAAGAAATTTGCCACAAAAAAGTACAACTACAAACTTAGTGAGGATAAAATGTGAATCTATCAAACCATTGTCTCCAGTTATCTCTGCGAGACTAGCTCTTTTTAATATCAGGACACTTGGTAATAAATCAATGTTGATTAATGACATCATTACAACCTATGATCTGGACTTTTTGTTACGAAATGAAACGTGGTTAACAGAAAGTAGCTGTAATACCATTTTAAATGAGGCAACACCAGCAAATTTAAATATTATGAACAAGTGTCGAATAGGGAAAAAAGGCGGTGGTATTGCTGTTATTTTTAAGTAATTATTTCAGTGTAAAGAAATTGTACTGGGTGATTTTAGCTCTTCTGAATATCTCTGTTTTTTTACTTAAAGGTGACCCAAAGGTTATTATTTTAATAATTTATAAACCTCCTAGATACAATAGAAAATTTATGGAGGATTTTTCAGAACTGCTGTCAGTTATTTGTACTGACTAGTAAGTATTTTGTCATAACTGGAGACTTTAACATTCGTTAAATTACAGACTCTTCCAAACGTTCAGACAACCTCTATGTCTATTAAGAAAAGGTACATAAATGAGACTACCGCCACTAAGTTTATGGAGACCATAGCTGTGCCACAAACTGTGAATGCTGAGACAGTTGATAAACTTTTCGATAATTTCACCTGAAAAATCTCAAATGTCATGAATGCTGTCGCTCTTATTAAATCTAAGAAAATCTTGAGGCACTGTGATGGGAAAGACCTCTAAATCAAAGTTTAGGAAAGCAGAAAGTAAGTGGAGAAAAACTAAACCCAAATTGACGATGACCTCTACAGACAAAGTCTTCGTATCTTAACCAAGAGTTAGTCAGGGCTAGACAGCAACGCTTTTCTGAAATCATTAGTAAGAACTTCAACAATACTCGCACTCTGCTGTGGTTGAAAACGGTGGTTGAGAACGTGCCTGGTATGTTAACGTAATATATTAACAGTTATTTAGATAACTATAACATAAAGAACATGCTAACAAGTTTACCAAACCATCATTGTCACTCCAAATAACTCAATCGAATGAAATCTTCATCGGTGTCCCTTCTAAACAACTCCAACAACTCCGGAGGGAGACGATGCGCCGCTTGCTCTTCTACGTCGCTTTCGTCAGACTCTTCGTCAGTTGCAGTTCCAATTATTCCAACCTTTCTGAATCCTGACAGGATGGTTTCGGTTGTCACTGAAGCCCATGCTTTGTTGATCTCTCCAATGACTTCCAGGAAAGTTGCATGGCGCATTCTCCCGGTTGCCGTGAAGCTGTGCTCTCCATCCATCATCCACTCCTCCCACAGGTTACGCAAGACTGCCTTAAAGCTCCAATTCACAGAGATAACAAGTGGCTGGAGTATTTTGGTTAAGCCTCCAGGGATGATGGCAGGTATGGAGTTGAAAACTTTTAATTTATTTTTGAATTGTGGCGTGATGTGCTAGCCATGCTATCCATCACAAGCAGAGTTTTGCGTGCTCTCTTTAGAGCATCCGGATGCTTACTGTAGCACTTCATAAGCCATAAGTTCATCATTTTTTGATCCATCCACCCTTTCTCATTCACGGCGACTGAGGGGGATTGGATTTTTGGCATGGTTTTTCGTTTGAAAATGACCATTGGTTGCAATTTTGATCCATCTCCACAACATGCCAGCACAACTGTGAAGTGTGATTTCTTATGACCAGTTGTTACTATATTCACACTCTTTTGTCCTTTCTCTGCGACACTTCAGCCCATGGGAATGTCAAACGTGAGGGGGACCTCGTCCATAATCCTTGTCCATAATCGTTAATAATATGATCCGGTGTCATGTTGTGCTCAGTTACATGATTTTCAAAGAACTCACGGAAACTGTCGACCTTGTCTTGGAAGTCTGCTGGCAGTTTTTGTGACATTGTTGTCCTTGCTCTGATAGAGAGGCGGTGGCGTCGCATGAAGCGCTAACACCAAGAAGGTCCTCCTGCAAAGTCATTTATATTTATCTCCTTGCCAACTTCCTGGGCGTGGAGACGCAACTGCACTGTTGACAAGCCTCTCCCGGCAGCACGTTGTTCAAGCACCCATGTGTTAACACGTTCCACTAGCTGTGGCCACCTAGCTTTTAGCCCGCAATTAGCTTTTTTTGTTTTCTTCATTTCAGTAAGCGTAACCTCCGCTTTTCGCCAGTCCCTTACAAGTTTCTCGGTGACTCCAAACTTTCTTTCTGCTGCTGGATTACCATTTTCGTCTGCATATTTCACTACTTGCAGCTTGTAATCTGCAGAATATAATTTTCTTTTCGATGCCATTTTTGTTCACTCATTCTCAGTTGTTTTTATAAATTATCGCTAATGTTGAAATGATCAATTTTAAAAAGTACAGAAGTAGCAGGTACAGATACATAGGCCTAGAGCGCCCTCTTGCGGATCTCAGTGTGAAAATAACGTGAAATTATATAATAATGTGTTAATAATTTCACATATAAATTGCTCCGGAACAGACATTACCCAACTTCAAGTGAACAACATTTAATATTTGGTGGCATAACCCTTACTTGCAGTAACTGCATTACGCCTGTGACCAATTGACTACACCAGACGTGCATTCTCCATTTGAAATGCTTTCCCAGGCCTTTACTGCAGCCTCTTTCTGTTCTTGTTTGTTTCTGGGGGTTTCTCCCTTCAGTCTCCTCTTCAGGAGGGAAAATGCATGCTCTATTGGGTTAAGGTCCGATGATTGACTTGGCCAATTTAAGACCTTCCGCTTTTTCCCCCTGAAGTCCTTTGTTGTGTTGGTAGTGTGTTTTAGGTCATTGTCTTGTTGCATGATGAAGCTACTCCCTTAGTTTGGATGCATTTTTCTGTAAAATGCAAGACAAAAATGTTTTTGTAGACTTCAGAATTTATTCTGCTGCTACCATCATGAGTTACATCTTCACTAAAGACAAGTGACCCCATTCCAGAAGCAGCCATACAAGCCCAAGCCATGACATTACCTCCACCATGCTTCACAGATGAGCTTTTGTGTTTTGGCTCATAAGCAGATCCTTTCTTTCTCCATACTTTGACCTTTCATCACTTTGGTAGCGGTTAATCTTGGTCTCTCCAGTCCAGAAATCTTTGTTCCAAAAATGTTGTGGCTCATCTCTGTACCTCTTTGCAAAATCCAATCTGGCCTTCCGATTCTTTTTGCTGATGAGTGGTTTGCATCTTGTGGTATGGCCTGTATATTTTTTCTCTCAAAGTGTTCTTCGAACAGTGGATTGTGATACCTTCACCCCTGCCCTTTGGAGGTTGGCAATGATGTCACTGACTGTTGTCTTTGGGTGTTTCTTCACAAATCTCACAATGTTTCTGTCATCAACTGCTCTTGATAGCTTTGGCCAACCTGTTCGATGTCTGTTGCTCATTACAACAGTGTTTTCTTTCTTTTTCCAGACATTCCATATTGTTGTATTGGCTATGCCCAATGTTTGTGCAATAGCGCTGATCGATTTTCCCTCTTCTCTCAGCTTCAAAATGGTTTGCTTTACTCCCATAGACAGCGCTCTGGTCTTCATG
Organism: Phyllopteryx taeniolatus; assembly: GCF_024500385.1. NCBI lineage: Eukaryota > Metazoa > Chordata > Actinopteri > Syngnathiformes > Syngnathidae > Phyllopteryx > Phyllopteryx taeniolatus. The sequence continues at coordinate 2,843,010 of NC_084505.1, read as the reverse complement.
TTTGCTTAACAGCAAATGCAGTTTTCACTGGTGAAACCCAAAGCCAAAAATAAGCACTATCTAATGTTCAAGCAATCAATCTAAAAAGGCAACGCCGAAGCAACTAGAAACAACCATAATTCACATGCTCCAATAATTTTGCCAACTTGAAAAAAGGGGGGCTTCAAACAAAAGGTGTTCTGTCCTGAGTTACATATCAAGATGTAAATACCATGAAATAAATTCTGGAATTCTGAACTTTTGACTCATATTCATCTTTTGATCTGAAACCCAAATGTCTTCAGTATACAGTGGGTACGGAAAGTTTTCAGACCCCTTAAATTTTTCACTCTTTGTTACACTGCAGCCATTTATTAAAATCATTTAAGTTCATTTTTTTCCTCATTAATGTACACATAGCACCCCATATTGACAGAAATAAAATGGAATTGTTGAAATTTTTGCTGATTTATAAAAAAAAAAACCTGAAAAATCACACAGCCATAAGTATTCAGACCCTTTGCTGTGACACTCATATTTAGCTCGGGTGCTGTCCATTTCTTCTGATCATCCTCAAGATGGTTCTACACCTTCATTGGAGTCAGATGCAGGGACAGGACGACTTGTTCCAATCGAAGGAAAGATGAATGTGGCCAAGTACAGGGATATCCTGGACGAAAACCTTCTCCAGAGTGCTCAGAACCTCAGACCTTCAAACAAGACAATGACCCTAAGCACAGAGCTAAAATACCAAAGGAGTGGCTTCAGAACAACTCCGTGACTGTTCTTGAATGGCCCAGCAAGAGCTCTGACTTAAACCCAATTGAGCATCTCTGGAAACACCTGAAAATGGCTGCCCACCAACGTTCACCATCCAATTTAGAGACTTCAATTAACCTACAATGCATGTTTTTGGGATGTGGGAGGAAACCGGAGTTCCCGGAGAAAACCCACGCAGGCACGGGGAGAACATGCAAACTCCACACAGGCGGGGCCGGGGATTGAACCCCGGTCCCCAGAACTGTGAGGCAGACGCTCTAACCAGTCGTGCACCGTGCCGCCCTTTTTTAATAAATCTGCAAAAATTTCAACAATTCCATTTTTTTCTGTCAATATGGAGTGCTGTGTGTACATTAATGTGGAACAAATTAACTTAAATGATTTTAGCAAATGGCTGCAATATAAAAAAGAATGAGTAATTTAAGGGGGTCTGAATACTTTCCGTACAACAAAACAACTGTACAACAAAAACAAAGCAATTGACCTTGCCGTTCCAATACTTTTGAGAACTGTATGTACGTATGTATATATATATATATATATATATATATATATATATGTTGGGTCAGCATGGCAGATTTTGGGCCTATTACCTTCTTCGTGGCAGTACAACAACAACAAAAAAAACGGCCCTCATTCCCCAGAGGCCAAAGAGCCTCTGTCTACGGCAGCGGGCAGACAACTTGTAAAACTATTTCAATGCTGCTTGGGCTTCCAGGAAGTACCGGTGACATGGAAAGACGCAGAAGTCATTTTGCTACATAAATCAGAAGATAAACTGGACCTAAGAAATGATCGCCCAATAGCCTGCTCTCAACAATTTACAAAGTCTTTGCAAAGATTTTGGACAAACGAATTGGAATCAAACTCAATGAAGCACAGCCAATAGAACAAGCGGGTTTTTGTAGCGGTCTTAATACTATGGACCACATACAGACAGTTCAACAAATAATCGAACAACACGAGTACGAAATGCCTCTATGTGTAGCCTTCATCGACTGTGAAAAAGTGTTTGACTCAGTCACCACCATTTCGATACTGCAGTCACGAGTAAATCAAGGGATAGAGCCGACCTATATCAACATTCTACAATCAATATACAACAATTATTCGGATTTAATAAGAATTGATGATTAAAGAGTGCAAATAAGTCTAGGAAAAGGAGTCGGGCAAGGCAACACACTGTCTCCAAAGTTATTTACACCTTGCCTTGAAGAAATATTTAAAAAGCTCATTTGGGAAAAAGAAGGACTAAAAATGAACAGTGCCTTTTTGAGCCATCTTTATTTTGCAAACGACATAATTTTATTCTCCTTCGGAGCTGAACAACTACAGCGTCGTATTCAGGAATTATAGTTAGAAAGCCATCGCGCTCAGGTCTCAAAATGAACAAAAACAAAACAAAGGTCATGTTCAATAGTTCCTGTCAACATAAAGATGTCAGAATGGACGACTATGTCCTAGACGCCGTCGACAACTACATCTATTTTGGCCAACTTGTAACAATGGATTGAAATACTGTACAAGCACTGAAGTTGAACGCCGCATAAAGCTTGCCTGGCAGGCTTATGGAAGGCGACGTGTTATATTCAAGAACATTCTTCCCATTTGCTTGAAAGGAAAAGTTTTCGATATGTATTTTACTCGTCCTCACTTACGGTAGTGAAACTTGGACTATAAATGCCAAAGTTATTCAAAGGCTCCTTGTAACCCAAAGGAACATGGAACGTCAAATGTTGAAAATAAATATTCGCGACGAGAAAAGACGCAGTTGGATAAGACGGCAGACACGAGTTACCGACGTCATTCAAAAAAATAAAAAGCATTAAATGGAAATGGGCTGGCCACGTTGCCCGAAGAGCTGACAAAAGGTGGACCACAGAAACTATCAACTGGCTACCACTGGGCACAAGGCGACCACGGCGAAGACCTAAAAGTAGATGGATAGATGAAATTATTAAACACACCGGAATACACTGGCAACAAATTGCAAACTGCCATAGTAGTTGGAAATGTGAAGAAGAGGCCTTTATCCTGCAGTGGATCCAAAATGGCTGATGATGATATATATATATATATATATATATATATATATATATATATATATATCCAGCCATCCTCAACACTCGCAGGGCGCTGGAGCCTATCCCAGCTGGCTTCGGGTGAAAGGCGGACTACACCCTGAACTGGTCACCAGTCAGTCGCAGGTCACATATAGACAAGGACAACCTTTCACACTCACATTGTCACTGAGTGGGAACTGAACCGACACTGCCTGCACCAAAGTCAGGCGAGTCTACCACTACACCATCAATGACCGTCAGTGAAAAGAAAGCTTTGCATATAAATTAGTATGAGTGATTATATATATATACATTCACTTTCTTTCATCATATCACTCATACTAAAAGAAAGCTTTTGCATATAAATTGGTATGAGTGAATATATATATATATATATATATATATATATATATGGATGGATATATATATATATATATATATAAAATCACTCATACTAATATATATATAATCACTCATACTAATTTATATGCAAAGCTTTCTTTTAGTATGAGTGATATGATATACTGCATTGAGTGAATATATATATATATATTCACTCATACTAATTTATATGCAAAGCTTTCTTTTTACTTGGTGACATAATCATTAATTTTAATGACCATCAGTAAGCTATAATACATTAGTGTACACATCCACACTGAGGCGCCAATGATCCTGGAGAGCAATTATAGTCTGCACTTTGTTTATTATCTTTTATGATAGGCAAGGGAGTGTGTGTGTGTGCGTGTGTGTGTGCGTGCGGCGAGGGAGTGAGCAAGAGAGAGTTTGCATGTTCTCCGTGTGCTTGGAGGGTTTTCTCAGGGGTATTTTGACTTCCTGCCATATTCCAAATCCATGCATGTTAGGTTAATTGAAGACTCTAAATTGCCCAAAATGGTTGTTTGTCTGTATGTGCCCTGTGATTTACTGATGACTAATCCAGGATATACCCTTCATCTCACTCAAAGTCATCTTGGTTCGGCTCCCACTCATCTGCAAGAATGATGTGGACAAGTGGTACAGAAAACGGATGGATGGATGTAGATGGTTATGATGGCTGTAGCAGGTTAGTAACATACTACAGTACATAAATGGGGATGAGGCAAACAGGGCACATAACAATAGCTATAAATGTAATGTCAGTATAAGCGGTATAAGAGAGAGAGAGGGAAAGAAAGAGAGAGAGAGAGGTGCTGTTGTCAAATTGTGAAACAAACAAATGTGTAATTGATCTGATTCACCAGTCACTCGCTTCATTCTCTCAACCTCGCTCCAGCACAGCTGCTACAGCGTCCTGTATCTTAACAACCTTACTGAGGTTACAGCGGTGTCCCTTCATATGTCCCAGACATTTTATATAAGGTGAAATAAAGTACTGTACTAGTATTCCGGCATTGAATGGACTCTGAGTAAATGAAAGCCGAAAAGTGACAGCGTGAACAGCAAGAGGCAATAGTCGCTTCTCCCACAGTTGCCACAGACGCACGCACAAACATTGATTGTGGAAGAAATCATTTAGGATTTTTTGCCAAAGTGGGTGTAACTAGTCCCAGTCTTAATTTGATCAAAACAAACTGACTGAACTTTAACAGCAAATTTTACTTCTTCTTAACATTGATGAAATTGTTTTTTTATAATTGAAATATTTAAATAAAAGAAAGAAAATACAAATGCCCAGGAGAGCCCCTGTGCTTGGGGCCCCAGTAGAACTGTCCAACTTGTACCCCCACTTCGACGCCCTTGCTGACCACTTTAGCCTGCTTCTCAACCAACAGCAGTCATCTCCCAAGAGTAATCGTCACAGTCAAAAATATGATGCTTCAACAAATTTCTTAATAATGTACATTCACACAGCTGTAGCAAGCTACAACAAATGGAGGGAGAAGTCATTTACACGCAAGTGATGTGACGACAAGTGCTTCTCATTCTGTGGAAGCTTACGGCGATAAAGTAGCAGGCAAACCTCCGGTGTAAACATTTTCAAAATAAAAGCAAATATTTCAAAACAAATACAAATGACTGCATTTACAATAATCATGAAACTCAGCTATGGATGGGTGTGAATGGAGTGTCCGCGACAGGTTGGGGTGGGGGTGCCCCGTCTCCCACTACATTGAGAAAAAAAAAAAAAAAAAAAAGATATACAGTATATGATTTCAGGTCTCCTGCGTCTACTCCTTGAGCCCTGCCTCTTTTTCCATGTATGCCTGTGTGAAGGATTGAAGATTTGGAGCAGGGACCCAAGTGCAAGCAATCATCATCAGCTGAATACTTTAAACCAGTTCTGAACTTCTGTCAGATCTCGCTTACCCCAGGCTCTCCTGCACCTTAGGTACTAAGGGAGTCCTGACCAGCTCTGCGTTTAAAGGGTTAAAGCTCCCCGTTGTCCCTGATGACTACACAATGGACCGTAAATGGCAACAGGAGCTTGCTTAAGATGGTGTCAAGAAAGATTCGCCTACATTCTAACAGTCACCTATGAACCGTCGGCCCCGCTTAAGTTAGGCCATGCCTCAACAGAGTAGCCTTAGCAGATCTCGGGCGAAACTCTAACCACACTCATTTAAAACTGCTCCCTCACTTAATGATCTTTTGCCCTTGTTACTGACCTAGGATTATTCGATGGTCTTTATATGACAGTCAGGACCTGTTATCAATGTATGTAATAGCCAAAATAAACTTTCAAGAATAGGAGTAAAAAATGTTGATAGACTATGTTGGTAAAGTGTGATTAAATCAGCCAATATTTTGAACACAGTCCCTATCATTCTAAGAATAAACGGAAGAGACATTTTTATAAAAAAAAATAAATAAATAAAAAAAATTAAAGGAACTGTTTGTGAAACATCTCACTAACAAATGAGATAAATTACATCAAGCCGAACCTTTGAGATGAAAACCTAAACAATCCAAAATAAATCAATTTAAAGTCTCATTCAATGATAAATGGAAACTCCAAAATGTGAAAAACCAAAAGATGATAAAAATAAAATCCAATACAAAAGGAAAATTCGATTGATCAGATCGGCCATCCACTCGATGAGCTTCTTCTTTAAATTTGTATTTAGAAAAGGGTTTGAGGAGGAACGTTGAAAAGGCTCTCTCCCTATAATTTTGCAACCATCCTCTGTTTCTTCATCCAATCTTTGTCAGAAGTTTTTCAAGCCATCTTTCAGAAGCTCCATTTCTTGTCATCTTGCATCTTACACAAAGACATAATGAAAATGCAAAAGCTTCTAAGGCAACATCCTTGCTGCTAACCGATGGGAACAAAGAGCGTTAAAAAGCAGAATGTTATATAGGACTGGCCGATGCCTAAGAGAACCAGACAAACAGAACCAGCTAAGGCTGGCTCACCCTCATTTTTATATCCTTAGAAGGAAAAAATGTAGCGAGGATGACTATAAAAAGACGCACTTCCTTAAAAGGACAAGAAACCTTTTATCTACTTTCCTATGTGTCTGTTTCAGCACACAGCACGTTTCCTATGTTGCTATGGAGATGACTTTCAGTTTTCAGGAACTTGTCACCCCTTTCTTCCCCTTTCAGCTCCTGGAGGACAGCTTAGAACTGATCACATTTTATGTGTGCATAACATACACTCATTAAATCATCAAACATTGAAGACATACAACATGACAATGTGTTTAGTCAATATTTCATTGCAAAACCCCCACTTATACAATAAAAAGGTACTATTACTTCATCATCTAACTCCCATATAATAGTGTGGGCGCAATCGATTGTGGGTCCTAATTCTTGGTTACCAGAAAGAAAAATACAGTATATATAATATGCTGCTAAAAACTGTTACGGATTATATGTTTGCTAATATGTATTGAGCAAGAAAATTATTATAAGACTGTATTGGCATGTTTGTATAAAAGACATAGGTTGACCTGATGGACTTCTATTCTGGCTCCATCTAGTGGACATTTGTGGTATAACTGGTCAATCATATTAATAGTTTTCTGGACCTGTATCCAATCAACAATTTGGGCATATTTTGTACCATCAATCAACGCACCATTCATTACATGATGCCAACACTCGACACCCGTTCCTCGGAGTCTGGTCCAGGACCCCCAAACCGAGAATAAGGCTAAGCATCAGGCAAAAAGGACTCCAAGGTCTCAGCATCAGGATCACATTCAGCATCAGAATAATCTTTATTTGCCAAGTATGTCCAAAAAATCACACGAGGAATTTGTCTCTGGTAGTTGGAGCCACTCTAGTACGACAACAGACAGTCAATTGACAGAGAACACTTTTGAGACATAAAGACATTGACAAAAAAAAAAAAACAGTCACTGAGAAATAAAGGGTTAATAGTTATCTGGTAATGCCGGTACATTAGACCAAAGAGAAGGTTGATGGATGTTGTGAGGGAAGACATGATGGCAGTTGGTGTTCGAGAGGAGGATGCAGGAGATAGGCTTACATGGAAAAGGATGACACGCTGTGGCGACCCCTAACGGGATAAGCCGAATGGAAAAGAAAAAGTGCAAAAGATGCAGAGTCCACTAGCACTTAGAGCAGTTCGAATGACTAATATAGCAATAGACTATTGCAATGACCATTGTGCAAAGGGCGCCGAGACTTCAAGGAGTGTATGCAGTTTATAGTGACGAGTAGCGCGATACACAATGTTGATTGTGCAAATGTTGCAGATACTCCTCAGTCAGTGTGCAAACGGAGCAGATGCTACCGCAGGTGACACCAGGTCAAGTTGGCAAGTAGATGAGAGGGTCAGTGTACGTTCAGGCGTAGGTTTTAGGATGAGAGCTGGCTCCGGCACCACCTCTGGATCAGGAGCCAGGGGGAGGGTTCGATGGACAGGACAGGTGGGGAAAGGTCCCAATGACCTCATCCCCTTCGTCGGTCTTGATGATCACACACTCATCAGTCTTTGCGATCTTGTCGGGCTCATGGCCTTCAGGCGAAGCCCATCCTTTTCTGTCCTCTCCTTCAGCCTCCGGGAAGATGGCCCTGAAATCTATATATCCCCATCCATTCCACGACGGACGCCGCATGCTCCCCAGAACAAACAGAGTCCAACACAGTCTTATGTCTAAGCTATCCACTTCTGATTTGATCACTGAGCAAAACAGCCTGAACTTTAGACCTCCCAGCCTTTGTGGTAGGGGGCAAAGTGAAAAATGCTCCAGAGGTCATGAACGGGATTATTAGGGCTATTTGAGGAACAAATTCATACCATAGTAGAAGGGAAACGACTCCCCAAATTACTCCCCATATTACAAATTTGGTAACTCGATATATCCACATTCTCCTAGATCATGGTTGTAAATGAGAGACAATTCACATGATATACAGTGCAAAGGCCATGGCCAAAATTCCTTCAATTGTTACTACCCCATATAACAGTGGACGTACATCCTCCCTGGAGGTGTGGAATCTTCTGGGTTAAATGGCACTTACAATGGCAGCCCATAGTACAACCCCAATTCCAATGAAGTTGGGACGTTGTGTTAAACATAAATAAAAACAGAATACAATGATTTGCAAATCATATTCAACCTATCTTCTTCTTCTTCTTTTCCTTTCGGCTTGTCCCGTTAGGGGTCGCCACAGCGCGTCATCCTTTTCCATGAGAGCCTATCTCCTGCATCCTCCTCTCGAACACCAACTGCCATCATGTCTTCCCTCACGACATCCATCAACCTTCTCTTTGGTCTTCCTCTAGCTCTCTTGCCTGGCAGCTCCATCCTCATCATCCTTCTACCAATATACTCACTCTCTCTCCTCTGGACGTGTCCAAACCATTGAAGTCTGCTCTCTCTAACTTTGTCTCCAAAACATCGAACCTTGGCTGTCCCTCTGATGAGCTCATTTCTAATTTTATCCAACCTGGTCACTCCGAGAGCGAACCTCAACATCTTCATTTCCGCCACCTCCAGCTCTGCTTCCTGTTTTCTCTTCAGTGCCACTGTCTCTAATCCATACATCATGGCTGGCCTCACCACTGTTTTATAAACTTTGCCCTTCATCCTAGCAGAGACTCTTCTGTCACATAACACACCTGACACCTTCCTCCACCCGTTCCAACCTGCTTGGACCCGTTTCTTCACTTCCTGACCACACTCACCATTGCTCTGGACGGTTGACCCCAAGTATTTCAAGTCCTCTACCCTTGCCATCTCTTCTCCCTGTAGCCTCATTCTTCCCCCACCACCCCTCTCATTCATGCACATATATTCTGTTTTACTTCGGCTAATCTTCATTCCTCTTCTTTCCAGTGCATGCCTCCATCTTTCTAACTGTTCCTCCAGCTGCTCCCTGCTTTCACTGCAGATTACAATGTCATCTGCAAACATCATGGTCCACGGGGATTCCAGTCTAACCTCATCTGTCAGCCTATCCATCACCACTGCAAAAAGGAAGGGGCTCAGGGCTGATCCCTGATGCAGTCCCACGTCCACCTTAAATTCTTCTGTCACACCGACAGCACACCTCACCGCTGTTCTGCTGCCCTCGTACATGTCCTGTATTATTCTAACATACTTCTCTGCCACTCCAGACTTCCGCATGCAGTACCACAGTTCCTCTCTGGGTACTCTGTCATAGGCTTTCTCTAGATCTACAAAGACACAATGTAGCTCCTTCTGACCTTCTCTGTACTTTTCCATCAACATCCTCAAGGCAAATAATGCATCTGTGGTACTCTTTCTAGGCATGAAACCATACTGTTGCTCGCAAATACTCACTTCTGTCCTGAGTCTAGCCTCCACTACTCTTTCCCATAACTTCATTGTGTGGCTCATCAACTTTATTCCTCTATAGTTGCCACAGCTCTGCACATCACCTTTGTTCTTAAAAATGGGCACCAGTACACTTTTCCTCCATTCCTCAGGCATCTTCTCACGCACTAGAATTCTATTGAACAAGCTGGTCAAAAACTCCACAGCCACCTCTCCTAGATGCTTCCATACCTCCACAGGAATGTCATCAGGACCAACTGCCTTTCCATTTTTCATTCTCTTTAATGCCTTTCTAACTTCCCCCTTACTAATCATTGCCACTTCCTGGTCCACCACACTTGCCTCTTCTACTCTCCCTTCTCTATCATTTTCCTCATTCATCAACTCCTCGAAGTATTCTTTCCATCTACCTAGCACACTGCTGGCACCAGTCAACATATTTCCATCTCTATCCTTAATCACCCTAACCTGCTGCACATCCTTCCCATCTCTATCCCTCTGTCTGGCCAGCCTGTATAGATCCTTTTCTCCTTCTTTAGTGTCCAACCTGCCATACATGTCATCATATGCCTCTTGTTTTGCCTTTGCCACCTCTACCTTTGCCCTGTGTCGCATCTCAATGTATTCCTTTCGCCTCTCCTCGGTCCTCTCAGTGTCCCACTTCTTCTTAGCTAACCGTTTTCCTTGTATGATTTCCTGTACTGTGAGGTTCCACCACCAAGTCTCCTTCTCTCCTTTCCTGCCAGAAGATACACCAAGTACTCTCCTGCCTGCTTCTCTGATCACCTTGGCTGCAGTGGTCCAGTCTTCTGGAAGCTCTTCCCGTCCACCGAGAGCCTGTATCACCTCTTCCTGAAAAGCTGCACAACACTCGTCCTGTCTCAGCTTCCACCACATGGTTCTCTTCTCTGCCTTTGTCTTCCTAATTTTCCTCCCCACCACCAGAGTCATCTTACACACCACCATCCTATGCTGTCTAGCCACACTCTCCCCTACCACTACCTTACAGTTGGTAACCTCCTTCAGATTACATCGTCTGCACAAGATGTAATCCACCTGTGTGCTTCTACCTCCGCTCTTGTAGGTCACCCTATGTTCGTGCCTCTTCTGGAAAAAAGTGTTCACTACAGCCATTTGCATCCTTGTTGCAAAGTCTACCACCATCTGTCCCTCCAAGTTCCTTTCCTGGATACCGTACTTACACATCACTTCTTCATCACCCTTATTACCTTCACCAACATGTCCATTACAATCTGCACCAATTACGACTCTCTCTCTGTCTGGGATGCTCAGAACTACATCATCTCGCTCCTTCCAGAATTTCTCTTTCACCTCTAGGTCACATCCTACCTGTGGGGCATAGCCACTAATCACATTACACATAACACCCTCAATTTCAAATTTCAGCCTCATCACTCGATCTGATACTCTTTTCACCTCCAAGACATTCTTAGCCAACTCTTCTTTTAAAATAACCCCGACTCCATTTCTTTTCCCATCTACACCATGGTAAAATAATTTAAACCCTGCCCCTAAACTTCTAGCCTTACTGCCTTTCCACCTGGTCTCCTGGACACACAATATATCAACCTTTCTCCTAATCATCATGTCAACCAACTCCCGGGATTTTCCTGTCATAGTCCCAACATTCAAAGTCCCCACATTCAGTTCTAGGCTCTGTGTTTTCCTCTTCTCTTTCTGCCGAAGAACCCGCTTTCCACCTCTTCTTCTTCTTCTTCTTCTTTGACTTTGACTTCGACCCACAGTAGCTGAATTTCCAACAGCGCCCTGCAGGTTGACGGCGCCGGTGGCGGACGTTGTTAACCCGGGCCACGACCGATCCGGTATGGAATTCTTTGGATGAACGCTCATATTTGTTTGGCAAGGTTTTAAGCCGGATGCCCTTCCTGACGCAACCCTCTGCATTTATCCGGGCTTGGGACCGGCCTACAGTTTGCACTGACTTGTGCCCCCCATAGGGCTGCATTTAAAATCATATTCAACCTATATTTCATTGAATTCACTACAAAGACAATATATTTAATGTTCAAACTGATAAACTAATGTTTTTAGCAAATAATCATTAACTTAGAATTTTATGGCTGCAACACGTTCCAAAAAAGCTGGGACAGGGTCATGTTTACCACTGTTACATCACCGTTTCTTTTAACAACATTCAATAAACATTTGAGAACTAATTGTTGACGCTTTGTAGGTGAGATTCTTTCCCATTCTTGCTTGATCTACAGCTTCAGCTGTTCAACAGTCCGGGGTCTCCGTTGTCGTATTTTACACTTCTTAATTTCAATGGGAGACAGGTCTGGACTGCAGGCAGGCCAGTCTAGTGCCCACACTCTTTTACTACCAAGCTACGCTGTTGTAACACGTGCAGAATGTGGTTTGGCATTGTCTTGCTGAAATAAGCAGGGGCGTCCATGAATAAGACGTGCCTTGGATGGCAGCATATGTTTCTCCAAAACCTGTATGTACCGTTCAGCATTAATGGTACCTTCACAGATGTGTAAGTTACCCATGCCATTGGCACTAACACAGCCCCATAACATCACAGATGCTGGCTTTTGAACTTTGCGTCCATAACAGTCCGGATGGTTCTTTACCTCTTTGGCCCGGAGGACACAAAATCCACAATTTCCAAAAACAATTTTAAATGGGGACTCGTTAGATCACAGTACACTTTTCCACTTTGCATCGGTCCATCTTAGATGACCTCGGGCCCAGATGGGTGTTGTTGATAAATGGCTTTTGCTTTGCATAGTACAGTTTCAAGTTGCACTTACGGATGTAGCGCCGAACTGCATTTACTGACATTGGTTTTCTGAAGTGTTCCTGAGCCCATATGGTGATATCCTTTACACATTGATGTCGGTTTTTGATGCAGTGCCGCCAGAGGGATTGAAGGTCACGGGCATTCAATGTTGGTTTTCGGCCTTGCCGCTTACATGCAGTGATTTCTCCAGATTCTAAGAACCTTTTGATGATATTATGGACCATAGATGATGAAATCCCTAAATTCCTTGCAATTGTACGTTGAGGAACATTGTCCTTAAACTGTTTGACTATTTTCTTATGCACTTCTTCACAAAGAGGTGAACCTCGCCCCTTCTTTGCTTGTGAATGACTGAGCAATTAAGGAAAGCTCCTTTTATACCCAATCATGGCACCCACCTGTTCCCAGTTAGCCTGTTCCCCTGTGGGATGTTCCAAACAGGTGTTTGATGAGCATTCCTCAACTTTCTCAGTCATTTTTGCCAATTGTCCCTGCTTTTTTGGAACATGCTGCAGCCATACAATTCTAAGTTAATGATTATTTGCTAAAAAACAATAAAGTTTATCCGTTTGAACTTTAAATATCTTGTCTTTGTAGTGTATTCAATTAAATATAGGTTGAACATGATTTGCAAATCATTGTATTCTGTTTTTATTTGTGTTTAACACAATGTCCCAACTTCATTGGAATTGGGATTGTACAATCAAAACAGTTTCACCTATGCCTTTAGGAGATGACATTCATCCATCCATTTTCTGAGTCGCTTCTCCTCACTAGGGTCGCGGGCGTGCTGGAGCCCATCCCAGCTGTCATCGGGAACTGGTTGCCAGCCAATCGCAGGGCACATAGAAACAAACAACCATTCGCACTCACAGTCATGCCTACGGGCAATTTAGAGTCTCCAATTAATGCATGTTTTAGGATGTGGGAGGAAACTGGAGTGCCCGGAGAAAACCCACGCAGGCACGGGGAGAACATGCAAACTCCACACAGGCGGGGCCGGGGATTGAACCCGGGTCCTCAGAACTGTGAGCTGACGCTCTAACCAGTCGGCCACCGTGCCGCCCAGGAGTTGACATCTTAATATTTATTCGGCCTACTAATACTAACAGAAAAGTGCGAATGGGTTGGTAAAGGTCCCATTGGCCAGTACAACAATAGCATACCCATGTTAAATACAGGCACCAATATTCTGTTTCACTCACATCATGAAGGGCTCCCAGCTTTCCACTAGGTTTTAAAATTTAGTTAATTGTACCGTTGTTACCATTCCTTGCCATGGTTCACATTATCTATCTTCCTATCAGCTATGCTCATCTTGAAAACAGGACCTGGACTACTCAGGGTGCAGCTCAGCTTGAAAACAGGAACTGGACTACACAGGGTGCGGCTCAGCCTTATGTTTTAAAGCCTGAGAGGCTCCTCTCTGGAGGTGTGTAATCTTCTGGGTTGTCCCCTTGACTTTAGCTACCTCTTTCTTCTTTCTGTTCCTGCATGCAGCATACGTTTCTCCTACACGGCTGCATAGACTTCCATGGCGGTGATGATAATGCCACCTCCGAACAACAACCAGTGTCAGGTCGCACTGATGATCCATAGTCCAAGCTTGTAGGCTCCATCCTCGACGATATCAGTTTCGACTGTTTCACAGTTTCACTGTTTCAACCATGACTTTAGTGGCTCTGACGATGGCAAGCCCTATTTTCTCATACCAGGTGCATTCGTGTTCATTAACACCATGGCCGCAATGGAGCCATCACTCTTTCAGGAGAGTAATAGGTCCCATTGTTAAACATCTTGTGTTTCCCTTCCATGTCAAAACCTATCACTTCTTTTCCAGCGTACAAACTTTGTCGGAAGGTATGTCCTTCAGCAATTAGTATCTTGGAGTCACGCACAATAGGAATTCTAACATTACGTGGCAGGTGTTTCCTTTTCATGAAGCCATCCCCCAACAGTTAGTGAAGACAGCTCAAATTGGGCGGGATCAACCTTATCCACCTACCTCTGTTGTCCTTTATCCATGTAGCTTCCTGCTCAAAGGTGCCATATTGACCTTGATAGTGCTTGTCATAGTGTGCCTTCCACCCTGGCACCTCTCGACAATTTCTTCTGGCCAGGCCGACTTTACAAACAGCCTTGTCTGTATTACATGTCATTCGCCATAGCCTGGGATTTTTGTAGCGGTAGGGTGACCAGTAACCGGATGGGTAAATGTCCTGTTCTTTGGAATATAGTGAAGACATGAACTGGTATTTTACCCAGGTTCTAGATGTGCCCTTTTGTGAACTTCCTTCCATGCTTGCAGGATTCCTTTGACGGTTTGATTTATTAAATTTTTTTTTAAACATGCTAGTACAATCGTAGATCCACCTTGTCACAATGGTACCCTAAATCTGTTTCAGAGGTCAGCGAGGGGAGTTACCCACTTTCCAGCCTGTTGCATTAAATCCTTCAAAAATCCTCTTCACGACACATTGGTCAATCCTGTCAAAGTCCCCTTGAGGCACAGAGGGTAACTTAGGCATGGGCAGGTGTGATAGTACATGAGGCAGCGATAGGGTTCACTAAGGTCCTGACTGGATCTCGGGCTGTTTGCTTTGAACGCGGCTATGAGGTGGCGTATTGGTCTTCCCCATACCCAGTTCCAAGAGTCATTAAGCCACTGTTCATGGTCTACATATTTGTAATCCGTTATTAAGCCGTTCAAATATCGTGCCTTACCTGCCTACCTCGTTGAGACGAAATTCTGTCATTGATGTTATGACTTGGTAGTGACATTGACAAGGAGTGGCCTTCTAATGTATCGGATGCAGGCCGAGTCCGTTGAAGCTCCTTTAACATGGACCTTCTTCCGACTCTCTCTCCGAAGCTTCATGGAGCATCCCTGGTGTCGTGTGTTCCTTGCTCGAAAGGGTACAATTCTTCTCTTCGGCTGTGATGTCGTGGAAGTCACGTATGGTGTCACGTGGATGCAGAAATATTTCCAGGGTTATTGATTGAAGTGCTGCAGGTAAGATTCAAGTAGTGCCAACAGGGCTCCCATCGTTGGTATTTGTCTACACAGGTTTTGTTTATTGGTCGTGCAGGATACCTTTTTTTGATCTGTCCAATATCCTCTGCGGTCGTTGCCAAAAAGGGACAGGCATCACTATAGTGCCACTCTGGTTCTTATCCAATTGACCTTAACTGTCTTTTGAACCATGAGGATTACTACTAAAGGTCTATCATCATATACCATAAACTGTCTCACTTTCCATTGTAGGGATCGTAGCTCTTTTTTCTAGATAGCTTGTTCAAAATTAGTCCTTCGGTAATGTCAGGCCGGTCGCGTCGTTAAGCCTCAGTCCCTTCTGTATCTGGCAAGCCAATTGTCTCCTGAGGCTTGGTCTTGAGTATTCTTCTGTCCAGTTGACTTCCATGGAGCCTAGGCCTGGTTTCCAGCAGGTCTGGTTCTTTTCCTTAGAGTTTCCATGTCCCACCGGGACTACGTCAAAAATTTGCTGTTCGTACATGCCTTTGAAGTTAGTTTCTTCTAAGTAGTCTGTTCTACACAGCTGACTTACACATTTTGTTAGTAAAACCATAATTAAGAGTAGTCCTCCAAATACTACCTTGAACCATGGGATTTTAGGCAGGTGTACATCTAGAGGTGTCATAGGGGTGTCGAGGTTGCATCGGCCACAATAACAGGGGCCCTGTCTGTCCTGATGGACCAGGTCCAGAATGTAGGTTGGATGGATCCCTGCGGAGGAAGGATCAAGTTAATTGGTTATTGGAGTCAGGTACGGGATGTTGTCTCGTGGGACTTCTTGGCCCAGGCAGTCATTTGGAAGGTCGTAGTGGGGCTCCTCAGGCAGTCCCTTCACTGCAAGTGGATCCTGTATCGTCTCAGAGGGAAGCCTGTTGTCGTAGACTGGTCCCGACGAGGAGTCACACCATACGTCGGGCGCTTGATGCACATAGCTCCGCAACTGAATGCCTTCTGTTGCTGGTGAGTCCCCATGAGAGGGAGGCATTATGTCCTCCTTCATTCTCCTCTCTAATGTCCACGGGTGGCCCTCTCAGGGAGAAGTAATCTGTATATGTCTCCTCTTTCATCTTTTAATATTCAATCCAACCATTGCCACACCCACTTCCAGGAGGTGACAATTGACTGATGGGGGAGGGGCGCAGGGACAGCAAACCTCCAGCCTGCTATGCGCCACCACCTATTCCCTCTCGGCATGGTTAAAATAGGTCATAAGGGCATGTCCATATGAGAATCATATCATTTAGGACCCACTTGTTTGACTTCTTTGTAAAGCGGATTTCGATCCTCATTTAGCAGAGCTGTGATCCTATACCATCCCAATCGCCCAAAGACGTTCTTTCCTATGCATGATCCTGTCTATGTCAAACATGCCATTCCTCTTTGGCTCCAAACATCATATTTCTTATAACAACCCCTCAGTGGCATTTTATCCATCCATCCATCCATTTTCTGAGCCGCTTCTCCTCACTAGGGTCGCGGACGTGCTGGAGCCTATCCTAGCTGTCATCGGGCAGGAGGCGGGGTACACCTTGAACTGGTTGCCAGCCAATCGCAGTGGCATTTTATGTGTTCTCAATTAAATATCTCTTCGGGTCTGCTATTCTTAAATCAAGAGCTCTCTAAATACCATAACATAACCAAATCAAGAAGTCATTCATCTTGATGTCCACATCTTCTTCCTGGAGAGGGTCAAAATAATTCGGCCCCCCCTTATCTTTAATTGCATACCTTGAAAGCACATACAGTATTGTAGCAGTTAAGTATTGTAGCAGTGGACTCTTTTCCTTTACAGGTGTAGATAATCTCTTTATGTATAGGTCTTGGTTGGTCCTCGTTCAATACATTTCGGTCATCGGTAATAAGTCCACCCGTACCATCGTAGTCCTTCCATAGTCTTACTTTTGCAGTCTAGTTTTGGGGAAGAGGTTTGTTGTCTTCGTTCCACAGGGGGGCTAGTACTCTCATAACTCTCTCATGCGCCTCTTGTTGTCGTTGGTCTCCTGCAGGTACTCCTGCATCGGCGAGTACCTCCAGTGGGTTAAATCCTGGGGGTGGCGCAACCTGATTGTTCATGCCCTCTGATATGATAGTTGTGTTCTGGTTTTCTGCTCCCTGAGATGGGGCTGTTATCCTGACTTTGGAGGCAGACATGGCTTCAGTAGGCTCCTGTTTGAGTACGGAGGCGATCGCTTCCATCAACTGAGTTTTTTCATTCTCTGTTTCAGCCTCTTCTTTCACTGCAGTTGCTGGCACGGAGGGTGCTCTTTCACGTTGCATGAACTGAACTGGTTGGGGCATTACCTCCATGTCTACTCCAAAGGCATCCAGTCCACTGTAGGGAATCATGGGCATGTTCACATTGACTTTCACACAGAGCATCAATCAAAGATCAAAGGGAATGGTCAAGTGCATCAAGCCGTCCATTGGAGCCATACAAAACACGGATCCTTTCAGTTTAAATTCTAATGGTCTCTCAAAATAGTCCAATGCTGTAGAAAAACAAAACAAGTTTCATCCTCTTACTGAGGTCTTCTTTGGAGCTCATCGATCATTTGTGTAATTACCTCGGCCCAGGTGAATCGTTGCCACGTCGTCTCATTTCCGTCATTCCACATTCTCATCTTGGGTGCCGCACTCCCATTCCATTTTCTCTGTTGTCTGTCCATGGCTTCGCTGGATGACAATTGCCTCGCGACTTGTAAATCCTGCTGCCACCACATGGAACGTGTTACGAATAGGCGGTTCCATCTCAGTTGGTTGGTATACAGGCCAACACTTACGTATCAAGTCATGAAGCCTTTTCCACTGTAGTTGTGTTCTTGGGCTCCGGCAAACAGATGGGGTTGGCTTCCAGTGAATGGGAGCAGTGGAGCCATCATGGTGACAGCCCTGGTGAGCTGCCATCCTTCTGTGGGTCCGGCTGGAAAACAGTAAGCTGAACGGCTGCTGACGCACCTAGGCAGTTCGTACACTGCCACAACCGGCTCCCGTCCCAGGCACAGGTATACGTCAAGCAGTCGATCTCCACCGCCAAAGTCCCATTGGGCGTATATCCTCAGCCTTGGGAGAGAGTGTCATGGCAATTGGCACACACGTAGGCTCCCAGTACCTTTGACTGGGTTTGATCCTCCGTTTAGTACTGATTAGCATGTCTGGTGGGAACGTGGGCTTCATAAACCCCAGTCCCATCCATACGGTTGGCAACGTCTTTTCTGTCAAAGAGACGACACATTGAGTATCGGCTGTTTGCAAAAAAAATTGTCTCTGATAACCATCCCTCTTTGCATTGTTCAACGGAATCAACGCTCTCCCCGCCTTTTTTCCCACTGATTGCTCTTCTGGTGATAATTGCTCCTTTGATTGCGGCCAATCTAACAAAGGGTGGCATGGCGGCTGCGCCATCTGACATTTCTCCTTTTCTGTGGTTATTTCTTGGCTTGAGTTGGAGCAATTGGAATTGGTTTCAACTGCTCTACCCCTTGGACTCTCCGTTTCTTCAGGCGTACTGTATTCAAATCCAGAATCTCTGGTACTATGTCAGAAACATCATACTTAATTTCACTGCTGAGTTGTTGGGTTGATCTCGAGCCTTGATCCACACCCGCTGTCCAACTCTGAATGGGTTTGCCGGTGGTGTGCTGCCAACTGTTGCTTGGTTTCGTCCTGCCTCCAGCGACACAAACGGGTGTTGATTCAGCTCCTCGGAAGGGGGGGGGGGGGGGGGGGGGGTCTCCCTGCCCTGCTTCTCCCGTTCAAGTAAGCAGCCATTTCAAACGATTTTGTACTCCATTCTTTGTTAGCATTTTTACCTAACCAATTTTTGATTAGACCAATGGTTCTTTCCGCCACACCATTTGTTTGAGGTGTGTAAGGAGGTGAATAAACCCTTCTTATTCCCCACTTTTGGCACCACATGTCCACTTATGCATTTTTTTTTTTTTAAATGGTTACCATTGTGGCGGCACGGTGGACGACTGGTTAGAGCGTCAGCCTCACAGTTCTGAGGACCGGGGTTCAATCCCCGGCCCCACCTGTGTGGAGTTTGCATGTTCTCCCCGTGACTCTAAATTGCCCATAGGTGTGACTGTGAGTGCGAATGGTTGTTTGTTTGTATGTGCCCTGCGATTGGCTGGCAACCAGTGCAGGGTGTACCCCGCCTCCTGCCCGATGATAGCTGGGATAGGCTCCAGCACGCCCGCGACCCCAGTGAGGAGAAGCGGTTCAGAAAATGGATGGATGGATGGTTACCATTGTCTGTTCTCATTTTTTTGGGTACTCCAAGCCACATATAGCCTTCTTCTAGAGTGCGTATTACACTATTGGCATTCGCTTTCCTCACAGCTTTGAATCCAAAATGTCCTGACCTAGAGTCTACAAGCACAATAAGATATTTCTCACCTTTTCTGTCAGTCACAACCATGAGTCCAGCTACATTTATACAAACTAATCCCCACAGCAAAGTGCTCTTGCTTGTAAGTCCGTCCACCGTGTGTCCTCGGCGTCCTACATTGTATTTGTTACACAATTCACAGTCCCATAAGGTGGCACGTATAGCCCTCTCAGAAACACAAAACTAAAATTTTTCCAACTCCCTTCGTGTAGGTACGCTTCATGTACAGTCAACACCACTTTCCCATTGTACTCTTCTGGGACTGCCTTTTTGTTTGGGGTCTTGTCCCATTTTTCTGAACCTACAACTATAATTCTTCTCTGTTGGACGTATTGATCTACTTCATTATTCCCTGGCCAGTGGACCACCTCCATGACATAGGCCATCCGGTGGACGACATCAATGTTCAAATTTAGCCTCAGCTCAGCTATTTTCTTCCACAACTTACAGTGAGCGATTTCCTTTCCTTTTGCTCCCTCATAGCGATTTTCCTCCCATACAGCAAAATTTATTTGAGGGATTTGGAAACAATAATGACTGTCAGTTACAATCCTTGCACCTCCGATGTGTCGATTAATAACGTCTAGTTGTCCTTGCAGCCATACAAAACACGGATCCTTTTAGTTTAAATTCTAATGGTCTCTCAAAATAGTCCAATGCTGTAGAAAAACAAAACAAGTTTCATCCTCTTACTGAGGTCTTCTTTGGAGCTGCCGGCAGAGGTTCAAGGGGCATGTCCACTCTATCGATCATTTGTGTAATTACCTCGGCCCAGGTGAATCGTTGCCACGTCATCTCATTTCCGTCATTCCACATTCTCATCTTGGGTGCTGCACTCCCATTCCATTTTCTCTGTTGTCTGTCCATGGCTTCGCTGGATGACAATTGCCTCGCGACTTGTAAATCCTGCTGCCACCACATGGAACGTGTTACGAATAGGCGGTTCCATCTCAGTTGGATGGTATACAGGCCAACACATTATTCCCTGGCCAGTGGACCACCTCCATGACATAGGCCATCCGGTGGACGACATCAATGTTCAAATTTAGCCTCAGCTCAGCTATTTTCTTCCACAACTTACAGTGAGCGATTTCCTTTCCTTTTGCTCCCTCATAGCGATTTTCCTCCCATACAGCAAAATTTATTTGAGGGATTTGGAAACAATAATGACTGTCAGTTACAATCCTTGCACCTCCGATGTGTCGATTAATAACTTCTAGTTGTCCTTGCAGAACAGCAGTTAGTGGTCCGGCCTAAGCACTGCCACTTGTTCATCCCTTGCAACGACACCTCTCCTCACCATTCTGCCCCAGTGAGCGTGCCGGTCTCCACCCTTCATCGACCCAGCAGTATAGAGGACCCATTCAAATGGACGGTTTACCCAGGTTGTTGCTGGTCCAATTTTGAAGTTCTAGTAGGATATCTTCCCCATACCACAATTGCTTTGGTGCTTTCTATGGTTGTTTTCCGCAGGTTATCGATGAACCTGACTCTGCGTAACCACTTGATGCCTTGCCCTTGAGCAAGGTCCTTGTATGGAGTCGCGCACAATAGTATTTGGCCAAAACGCCCAGTTCTTTCTCTTCCTGTGGGAATTTTCTCTCCACTGACGACAGGGTTTAGCTCCAAAGGGCCATCAGTCTTTTTCCTACGTTGCTTACCAATGCCACCACATCGTCATCTTCACAGCTCACCTCAGCAACCAGTCTGTCTTCTGGCCTTCTGGGTTCCAGTTTCTCTTTTACAGCTTGTTTCAGGTTCTCCAAATTTTCTTGGTCCTGAGGTGTTCAAGGCCCATTTTTGGTCACTTCTTTCCTCAGGATTATTCCTGAGACGTGCATACAGAGGTCTTGCATGTTTTAGGTAATGGGAAACATGGTCTCGAACATAGTTACACAAACCCAGTATCCTTGGGAGTTCGTGTTCAGAGGTGGGAGGCAGGATTTGTTAAATTTTCTGTCTATATCCATCTAACAACCTCAAATCTAATGCCACTTGGATGCCCAGGTACTCTACCTGGAATCTTGCTAGTTGACACTTCTTGAGGTTGAGCTTGAGTCATGCATCCGAGACCTTTCTGATCACGACTTGTAGCTTGTTCAGATGTTCCTCTTTGGTGTCGTTGGCGATGTACACATCATCGATGTAAACTAACGTCAAGGCCTTTCAGCACCTTCAAGACGGCTGACTGAAAGACATAAGGTGATTTTTTGTATCTTTGTGGCAACCTCTGCAATACGTATGTTTTTCCTTTCTGGGTAAACACCGTCTTCTCTTGTGATGCCTTAGCAAGTCTGAGAGAAAATAATCCATTCGTCAAATCAATGCAAGATTTGAATTTTCTTAATTTCAGCGTTTTTAGTGAGTTGAGTGTGTTAGTTTTTCGTTACCCGGTGGGGACAGGTCACTTTCTTGCACTTGCTGGATCTTTGTACAACCCCAATTCCAATGAAGTTGGGAGGTTGTGTTAAACATAAATAAAAACAGAATACAATGATTTGCAAATCATGTTCAACCTATATTTAATTAAATACACTACAAAGACAAGATATTCAATGTTCAAACTGATAAACTTTATTGTTTTTCGCAAATAATCATTAACTTAGAATTTTATGGGTGCAACACATTCCAAAAAAGCTGGGACAGGGTCATGTTTACCACTATGTTACATCACCTTTTCTTTTAACAACATTCAATAAACGTTTGGGAACTGAGGACACTAACTGTTGAAGGTTTGTAGGTGGAATTCTTTCCCATTCTTGCTTGATGTACAGGTTCAGCTGTTCAACAGTCCAGGATCTCCGTTATTTTACGCTTCATAATTTCAATGGGAGACAGGTCTGGACTGCAGGCAGGCCAGTCTAGTGGCCACACTCTTTTACAACCAAGCCACGCTGTTGTTTCACGTGCAGAATGTGGTTTGGCATTGTCTTGCTGAAATAAGCAGGGGCGTCCATGAATAAAACGTGCCTTGGATGGCAGCATATGTTTCTCCAAAACCTGTATGTACCTTTCAGCATTAATGGTGCCTTCACGGATGTGTAAGTTACCAATGCCATTGGCACTAACACAGCCCCATACCATCACAGATGATGGCTTTTGAGCTTTGCATCCATAACAGTTGGGCAGAGCTCGGTCCCAGAGAAGCTGGCGGTGTTTCTGGGTGTTGTTGATAAATGGCTTTTGCTTTGCATAGTAGAGTTTCAAGTTGCACTTACAGATGTAGCGCTGAATTGTATTTACTGAGATTGGTTTTCTGAAGTGTTCCTGAGCCCATGTGGTGATATCCTTTACACATTGATGTCGATTTTTGATGCAGTGCCGCCTGAGGGATCGAAGGTCACGGGCATTCAATGTTGGTTTTCGGCTTTGCTGCTTACATGCAGGGATTTCTCCAGATTCTCTGAACCTTTTGATGACATTATGGACCGTAGATGATGAAATCCCTAAATTCCTTGCAATTGTACATTGAAGAACATTGTCCTTAAACTGTTCGACTATTTTCTTATGCACTTCTTCACAAAGAGGTGAACCTCGCCCCATCTTTGCTTGTGAATGACTGAGCAATTCAGGGAAGCTCCTTTTATACCCAATCATGGCACCCACCTGTTCCCAATTAGCCTGTTCACCTGTGGGATGTTCCAAACAGGTGTTTGATGACCATTCCTCAACTTTCTCAGTCTTTTTTGCCACCTGTCTTTTTTGGAATGTGTTGCAGCCATAAAATTCTAAGTTAAGGATTATTTTGCTAAAAATAATAAGGTTTGAACATTACATATATTGTCTTTTTAGTGTATTCAATTAAATATAGGTTGAACATGATTTGCAAATCATTGTATTCTGTATTTATTTATGTTTATCACAACATCCCAACTTCATAGGAATTGGGGTTATACCATTCCACTGGGGCGGTGCATTTTGAAGGTCCTACTCAGATTGATCTTGATCGTAGCTTCCTTAGGAGCTTCTCCACGGTTTGGCGCTCATTCCTTGTCTTGTTTAAATCTTCTGTATCTCTTAATGTCAATAAATCACATCCAGGTTTTTCAGGCTTCAGCGGGTCATGGACACCTCCGCTCCCGTGTCCACCAGGTTGGGCACCCCATCTATATCAGCATAGTGTGTCCCCCCACTTCAGTAGACTCCTTACAAGGTGATCCGCGGCTTTTCAGCCATTGTTGATCCGAACCTCCCGAGGTTGTCGCTTTGCGGGACTCGCGGAGGGCCGTTTTCTTCTTCTGGAGTGAGTTTGTTATATTCTTCACTTCAAAGATAGTTTCCAGTACCTTTTTGAGATGTTTTTTTCTGGACCTTTCGAGGGGTTTGTTCTGTTCCTTCTGTTGTCTGCTGTTGTGGTATCTTTGAGTACGTTGTTTTCTGCTGCTGCCTTTGTGTGGGCCGTTGGTCTGTGTTCCCTCGCTCCCAGTTGGTTGATGGGGCTGTTTTACACTTCTTACGGTAGTAGTTAGCTACTTGGTCCCACTTTCTGATAGAGTCTTCGATTTTGGTCAGATTCATCATCGTCTTCATTGTTCCCCCACCTCATGTGCACTCTCGTCTGAGCTGGTGGGGTCAGAGGTGATCAATTTCAACCATGCTTTCTGAACAGATTCTTGACAGGGGTAGTCTTTTATTAAAGTCCATGTCTCGCGTAGATAGTCTTTAACGTTCTCTTGGGTGCCTTTGGCCATCTCGGGTGCATTTGGCCATCAGAACCTTGAGTTCTTGAACATCTTTGTTTACCATAACATGTGCTGGAGTTAAGCCACAGGTTGTTATTCCCAGCTACGTGGGCATTTGGGACACCGATTGCATTGCTGTTCCTCCCATTTGTACCGGCACCTGTGGATGTAGGGTGGCAGTTGCACCCGCTCCAGCTCCATCATCATCCAGGTCATCGCAAGCTCTCAAGTCCACTTTGGCCCGGTTGTATGCCGCTTTATTTACTGTTAATGCAAGGCATCATAAATTACAGCAACAAATCCCGCTTTAAAATTCTTAGTCATGTCAGTAAAATGTACCAGAGTATGATAGGAGGGGGTTAGCAAGAAATTCACCATATCCCACCACTTAATTTCCAATGATATTACTGTATTTTCTTCCAGCTTGTCATACCAGGCCTCCGGTATTGTATGGTCCTTTTGACTGGCTTGAGGGATGTTGATCTTCCTCCCGTCATGGGTCTCAATACATCCCAGCCATACATTTTTTGCAATCTTCTTGTCGGCTTGCCAGATCCCCACCACTTTCACTGGTTTTTAAATCCCTTTGGGCATTGCTCCTCTTAACTCCTTCGGTCTTTGATCCGCTGGACCTGTTGGAACTGACACAGAATTCAAGCTAGCCACTTGGTCTTTAACTTCATCATCATCTGAACCTTGTTGTCCATCTTCATCCTCAGTTAGAGGTTCCACAGCATCGTCACTCCCTGTGCCTGCTGCCGATGTCCCTGCTTTATTCTGTGGTCCACTCAATGGTGTCATTTGTATGACTGGTTGCTTCCCCATATCCTTCCCGCTCCGTTTAGAAGTAGCTGCCCTTTGGGGAATGCCAGTGTCAACGCCACTTTAGGTTGTGTTGGAGTTGGTGGTGGCGCTGGTGTCTCCCTCTGTTTTTGCATGGGTGGACGGACCCTCTGGTTGAGCCTCTCTTCCTTGTTGTTCATGCTATTCTCATGATATTACAATCACTAACTCCTTGCCCACTAAGGGACTACAGAGTGTAGCTACCTGCAATCTCATTCCCGTTTCTTCCCAGCGCACATTGTGAGAATGGAGCCAATTAACATTGACTATCACCCACTTTTTCAATGGGTGGATAAGGTGGATAATCATGTAGAAGTTGGAATTACCTCCGCTTGTCACCACTGTCCGAAACCTGGAAATCTTCTTCTCATCTCATTTTAGCTTCCTTCAGTTCTTCTCTGTACTCCGGGCCTCCTGTGGTAGTTTCTGTTGCTTCGGGGGAGGAAAAAAACCCAAAAAAAACCCAAAACACTCATTAATCATTGCATCTACTTTACCTGAGAGTTCCTCGGGTGGTGTGGCAGGATTTAATTTCTCCAATCTCTCACTCACTGATATAATTTCTCAAATCTATCTCTCACTGATTTTACCCATCTAGTAATACCCCCTGTGTAGAGTATAAATTGAATGGGCAAGGTGTGTCGTCCTTGGGCTCTGGGCGTAGACACCTCCACTGGAGCGTTGTCTGCCATCTTAGCAAGAGTCATCGTTGCTCTCACCATGTCATCTAGTTGTAGGGTTGAGCCGTCGTCTTCCAAAGCCTCCCGTAGCGCTAAGGTTAGGGATGTACTGCAGCTCCTGGTTACTCGATGTCGCCTCTTACGACGCCTCTCTTCTGAGGACGATCAACGTAGGATGTCTCGGTACTGTCAATGTCCTCAATGGCTTGTGGTGTCCTCGGCTTCTTGCAAAGGACGTTCTCAGCAAAGTGATCTTTGACAAAATTGATGTCCTCAACTATCGAAGATTACATGCAGTATGATTTTATTCACAAGGAATAAAATATTTATCATCCACCTAGCTGTCGTCCTCAAAGAGCGGATTGCCCTGCGGGATGTAATTTTTAACAAACCATTTGTAATCTACCAGGCAGCCGTCCTCAAAGAGCAGATGCTCTGTGGAATTTAATTTTGTTCAAAAAGAACAAAATATTTGTAATCCACCTGGCAGCCGTCCTCAAAGAGCAGATGCTCTGTGGAATGATGTTCCTCAGCACAGGTCTGTATAGATTAAATCTTCGGTGGGGTGGTAGTCGTTCGTCTGGATTCCTTCTCCGCCCACAATGCTGTTCCAAAACAAAAGCCTCCTCCTTGTTGCACACTGTACTTCAGCATTTTCTGCAATTGCCCAAAAATGAAAAAACCTGATTATAAACCAGCAGAGCAGATAATGGGTCAGAATGTCCATGGGCATTTTACTGGGGAGGCACTGTCGCCGTTGTCTTTGATATAAAACAGTTGTTATCTTCTTTGTGGCACACCTATTTCAGCACTGTGGCCTAAAAGTTATTTTCCAGGAAACACTATTCCTCAAACAAAATTGTTTTAAATCAACTCTGGGTCAGCTGACACAAAATTTATCAGTGAGTAGTTTGGGACGAAAAACACCATAAACTCACACTCAGGGCTTTCTATGGTTCTGGTCAACAAATAGTTAAAGCCTTTTGTCTGTCCCAAAACGCTTCCAGCACCACGTGGAGTGCCATGTGTCAGATGTCACTTAACCTAGGCTGCACCTTAGGTACAAAGGGAGTCCTGACCGGCTCTCAGTTTAAAGGGTTAAAACTCCCAGTTGTCCGTGCATATTACACAATTGACAGTAAATGGCGAATGCCGCCATTTACTAACAGCAAAACCATTGCAAATTTATCACAGATTAACAAGATTTATTGTCTTAAATCTAGTCAAATTATCTTCATCTTGTTTTGAGTGTTAAATACTAGTTAAAAGATTATTGAGTAAGATTATTACACTTGTTTCAAGTAAATATTACTTTTTGTTCTAATTTAGTTCATACATCTAAAAGTTGGTCATTTTACACTTACAGTATATCAAGCAAAACAATTTCAAATACTGAACTATACTATAGTTCATACTTCACCCTTTTTAAGTTAAAATTTCTGACACATTCCCTTTTTCCCCCTAAAGTAAGAAAGACACTCACATATAACAAGCAAATTTGGATAATTGAAACAGTTCAGCTCAAACTTCCAAAAAGAATGGACATCCAATGTTAAAACACGATGAATAAAATTGTTCTTTAGGGTGTGACGAATGAAAAGTAGCCCATGGCTACAATCTGGCACTAGGTGTTGACATGCATGAGTCCCATGTGTGTTCATTAACAAGCAGTGTCCTGACCAAATAAAATTAAATAATACACTGACAAAATGCAAATAGTTAGCAGGTTTTACACATAAATCCTCATTGGATAAGTTTTTTTACTTAAGTTTTTCATTGAAATTACTTAAATTATTTTCCACCCTGGCAAATTGTCTAGTTTTTTACAGCAGTGATATCATCAAGGTTATATGTTGTCAAAACATACACACTGTTTTTGAAATGAACTGGGTAATATGCCATACAATCAAGCAAGGTTTCAACATTATTCAGTTCAGTTGCTTGGGCAAGGTTAGGTATCACAACTTCATAGGAAATAAAATCTGCCCAACTCCTTATTTCCAGATAGAACAAGGTATTTCAACACACATTCTATTTCCATGGGTGCCCCATCTTCAAGAATTATATGCATAATATCCTGTGGCATTTGTTCTGTTAGATTAAAACCTAGGAAATCAACAAGGTTGCTTTATCTGTTTATGCCAAAGGTTATAGGAGGGAGGATTTTAAGAATTCAGTAGGAGCCCTTTCTATTTCGTTACACTGCCTAATATGTATGTTTAATGTCTGTTTGGTGAAACTCCGTTCAATAAAATTTGCTTGCATTTCATCAAAAGTACACTCACAATGACATTTGCTGTATGCAAAACCAAGTCCTTCTTTAAAACCTGCAAAATCATGCTGGGCAAGAGTATCTCTACACACAGTAATAACTGCTCCACTTAAATCAAATTCCCTTTTTACATTATTAATTTTTATGATACTGTACAGTAACTTCAAGTCCTCATCAATTATATTTAATATTACACATTGCAATAAAGGATTTCTTAGAAAGTAAAAAAAGATGTTAAATTATTCTTATTTTAACCCTAAAAAGAAAAGTAATCTTGATCAGCAAATTTTGCATTAGGAAATTTTATCTAAAATTAAAGAAAGATATCTAGCTTTTTATGAATAAGAAATTATACCTAATTTTAAGATATAATTGCAAGTAACAAGCAAGAATCATGGGTTGCACAACGGTTTGAATAAAATCCAGAACAGAAGAGCAAGACATTTTTCCTTATTTTAAGCTTGCACAACTTCTCAATTAAAGAAACTAGGGAATTACACCAGTTAAAGTTTGAATTCAGCTGTTTTTTGCACCACACAAACAACTAAAAGTGAATAGCTCTGTTGAATCAGAACTACATGCATACTATACATACATTTATATACACATAATGGTATACCATAAAAATACAGTTTAAATTACTTCAGAAAAAGGTTGTCAGCTATTTGCCATGTGTTATTTAGTGTAATTTTCAATTTGTTCTTCTTGATGAATGTTATTTTTTTTTAGCAGGCATGTTCACATACAATTTTGGAGGCAGGTACTCAAGCCCAAAAAGGGCACCCATCGCCAAAATTATTCATACAAGTAGGAAAGAAAACAATAGTGTATGTAATATATAATTATTTATGTTAACACAACCAGCACAGTCCATAATACAACTATTAACAAAGCAGGTGAAAGGAAGCTACAGTGAATATAAAAAGTCTAAACTCCCCTGTTCAAATGGCAGGTTTATGTGATGGACAAAAATGAAAAATAAATCACTTCGAAACTTTTATTCCACTACTAGTTAACCTAGCGTGTACCTGTTCCTGTAACTGAATGGAATTTTTATTTTATTATATATATTGAATATTTTATATATTTTTAGAGAGGGGAAGTAAAAAATAAACAACTGAGATAACGTGGTTGCACAAGTGCACATGCCCTATTATAAATCGGGATGTTGCTGTGTTCAGAATTAATTACATTCAAATTCATGTTAAACTGTCACCATTTAAAGGGCCTCTGATTAACCCCAAATAAATTTCAGCTATTCTACAAAGCTTTTCCTGACAATTTTTTGTCTTACAACACAAGCCATGGTCCACAGAGATCTTTCGCAGCATCACAGTGGTTTAATTGCTCAAAGGTTTTAGACAGAAGAAAAGTATTAAAAAAAAAAAAAGAATAAAAAAGTATCAATGTGATATCAAAATTGATGACACAAGGGGTAATTTTTTATTTTTTGGGCCATGATATTGATGAATGAAGAAAAAATGGGTTGCATAAAGGAACAAGTCAAAAGGGCACGATTTTCATCAATGGCAAAAGGGCAGGTGCTTGTGCACCACTTGGTGTCAATGTGTGCACAAACCTGTTTTTCACATCACATGCTCCTGGGTTGTTTTTTGGACACATCAGATAGATTATGCTAATGCTGTTTCACCGTGAAAATGTTATGTTGCTGTCAATTGTTATTATGTTATAGAGCAGAGGTCACCAACTTTTTTTTAAGATGCGCGCTACTTCTTGGGTACTGATTAATGTGAAGGGCTACCAGTTTGATACACACTTCTGAAATAACAAATTTGCTCAAAATAGTATTATTTTCATTATTACTGTTATTATTAATAATTAATTAATTATATTTATTTACGTGAAGCAGGGGTGGGACAGAGATAGAGATAGGGTGAGAAGTTCGGTCATCCGGGAGGATCTCAGAGTAGAGCCGCTGCTCTTCCACATTGAGAGGAGCCAGATGAAGTGGCTCGGGCATCTGATTCGGATGCCTCCCAGACGCCTCCCTGGTGAGGTGTTCCGGGCACGTCCCACTGGGAGCAGACCCTGGGGACGACCCAGGACACGCTGGAGAGACTACGTCTTTCGGCTGGCCTGGGAACGCCTCGGGATCCCTCCGGAAGAGCTGGATGAAGTGGCTGGGGAGAGGGAAGTCTGGGCGTCCCTGCTCAAGCTACTGCCCCTGCGACCCGACCTCGGATAAGCGGTAGAAAATGGATGGATGGATGATGTACTTATACAGTTCGAATATATAATTATCCATCCATCCATCCATTTTCTGAGCCGCTTCTCCTCACTAGGGTCGCGGGCGTGCTGGAGCCTATCCCAGCTGTCATCGGGCAGGAGGCGGGGTACACCCTGAACTGGTTGCCAGCCAATCGCAGGGCACATAGAAACAAACAACCATTCGCACTCACAGTCATGCCTAGGGGCAATTTAGAGTCTCCAATTAATGCATGTTTTTGGGATGTGGGAGGAAACCGGAGTGCCCGGAGAAAACCCACGCAGGCACGGGGAGAACATGCAAACTCCACACAGGCGGGGACGGGGATTGAACCCCGCACCTCAGAACTGTGAGGCTGACGCTCTAACCAGTCGTCCACCGTGCCGCAATATATAATTATATATTTTAAAAATACATATTCATTTATCAAAACAAATTTGATAAGCGTACTGATCCTTTAATAAGAAGACTAGGGGGCTGATCAAAATGTTTGCACCTTCAAAGACGATCGTCAAGGGTGGGGAGTTTGTGGGGGCTTAGTGTTTCCCCCTTCAAAACAGATTTATAGTACGTTTTAAGTTATTCTATGAAAATGCTATGTTATGACTTTTTCTCACTTTATTTATGAGAATTTTATTCCATCAATGCTGCAATTAGTAATTAAGTATCCTACTGACAATTGTATCGAATAATAAACAATTGGCTAAAACATATTTTTGTTTGGTTGAAGAGCAATTAGGCGGCACAGTGACCGACTGGTTAGCACATCTGCCTCACATTTCTGAGGACCCAAATTCAAAATTCAAATTCAAATTCAAATTCAAATTCAAATTCAAAATGCAAATGAAAATTCAAATTCAAATTCAAAAATGCAATGCAAATTCAAATTCAAAATGCGGCTTCGCCTGTGTGGAGTTTGCATGTTCTATCTGTGCCTGCGTGGATTTCTCCGGGTACTCTGGTTAACTTCCACATCCCAAAAACATGCATGGTATGTTAATTGAAGACTCTAAATTGCCCATAGGTGTGAATGTGAGTGTGAATGGTTGTTTGTCTGTATGTGTCCTGCAATTGGCTGGAGACCAGTTCAGGGTGTACCCCGTCTCTCTAAAAGTCTCTTCAAGTCAATGAGCTCCAGTCCGAGTGAAATCACGAGTCATTGCTGTTCAAGTCCAAGTCGCGTTGCAAGTCTTGTGACATTTTGTCAAGTTGAGTCAAAAGTAATCAAATCCATGACTCCGAGTCCAAGTCATGAGACTTGAGTCCACACCTCTGATGTGAAGACACTGATCATGTTAATGATGTCTCACAGTAATTAGAAGATGGGGAAAAATCCATATGAACACCTTATTTGCTATAAATCTCTTTACATTTTTAAATTCATTCTTTCATTCATCTTCCGTTCCGCTTATCCTCACTAGGGTCGCCGGCGTGGTGGAGCCTATCCCAGCTATCTTCGGGCGAGAGGCGGGGTACACCCTGAACTGGTTGCCACCCAATCGCAGGGCACATATAAACAAACAACTATGCGCACTCACATTCACACCTACAAGCAATTTAGAGTATTCAATTAACCCACCCTGCATGTTTTTGGGATGTGGGAGGAAACCGGAGTACCCGGAGAAAACCCATGCAGGCACAGGGAGAACATGCAAACTCCACACAGGCGGGGCTGGGATTTGAACCCTGGTCCCCAGAACAGTGAGGCAGATGTGCTAACCAGTCGCCCACCATGCCGCCCATTTTTAAATGATCACATCTAAAACATTCCTAGAAAATCACAATGTCCCTTCACCGTGAGCTACTTTTAGAACAGGCCCCTGGGCTACTCATGGGGTCCTTGGGGGCTATCTGATGCCCACGGATACCACGTTGATGACCCCAGCCAAACTTCCTTCTGCCACAGAAACTGCTAACCTATTGGTTCAACATGTCTTCCATTTCCATTCTATTCACTTTATAGTTTCTGATAGGGGCCCACATTTCGTATCACTCATCTGGAAGTCTTTTTGTTCAGCCCTGGGCATCTCAATTAGCATTTCCTCTAGTTGTACTCCTCAGACAAATGGGTAAACAGAGCACACCAACCAACATCTTGAAACTGCCCTACGTTGCATGTCACATGCTAACCCTTCCACGTTGAGTATCCAGTTAACTTGGATAGCGTATGCCCATTACTCTCTGCCTAGCGCCTGTTAATTGTTCTCTTGTCTCCGTTCAAAGGCACAGACAAAAAAGAAGCTGCAGTGATTAATTTTAGTAGCCAACGTGGCATTGCTTGTGTGGTAGTTACCAACACAACTCTATTGCAATTTGTTTTACACATAGTACAAACGTTCCAAGAGGAGGAAGAAACTCCAGAGGTTTCATTGCAGCAATGATACACTGAGCAATACAACATCGCAGTGCAAAACGCCACGACAATTAAGAAAAAGGCAAGTACTTGCTGCCTTTTCAAGAAGTGTTTGAAAATTGCAGTTAGTTTGTTAGAAAGTTTGCTAAAGAGTGTCCAAAAGCCAAAGCTATTGATAATTGAATCATAGAGTTTATTGGACTTGATGAAAAAGTCATTGTTAGTGATTGACAATGGACAAACGATTTTGCCAGTTCTTTGCAAATGTTGAGCCCAGGCATAGTTTCTTTGTATACGTTTCTATGATGTCATGGCTGCACACATCAAACCATTTGATTGATACTGGGTAGGTAATACTGTTCAGTTTTACCATGGACAAATGTACTCCAGACGTCAGTCAGTATATTAAACTTTAGGGCACAGTGGCTGGATGATGACTTTAAAATAAAAGTAGTCTTAATTAATTAATAGCATTAATGCTCTGTAAAAGTAAAAAATAATTGTATTTATTTATTGATCAACTTTATCTTTTCAGATATTGTCTCTCAGTGCCCTGACATTGGAGAATTTGGTTGTAATTTGTGCGGGTTTTTTTGCTGTTTAAACGATATTCATGGCGTATTTAGTCATCTAATGTTCTAAAATATCCTATGTTTTATCTTATCTAATTGATATCGACCACAATAGGCCAGGAGATTATTAGTACCAACTAAAAAAGTAGCGACAGTATTCTGCGTTGCTAATTATCTTTATTTTAGGGACGTTCGATCTGCAAACCATTTGAATGCAAAACTGAAACTACATTGATTAAATGCAACAAAATAAAGATATATTATAACAATGTGTTTTCATTTGTTTTTTAAGTCTGTCCCTGAAAAAAATAATTTCCTCTGATCAGTCATCATTGAGCCAACAATGGTGGAGGAAATGTGAAGATTGAAGAAGCATTAAAGTTGTACTTTCCAATAGTGTATAATGCTTTGGAAACCATTGAAAAACACGGGGGCGAAATTGTGAATAAAATTGTTTTCTCTGAGTGTGAATTTATGTGATGGCTAACCAGGGCCTAGGATTTTGGTGACCCTAAACAAGATCTTATGTGTCCCCAAAACACTTATAGTACGGCTGCCAAATCATACACACTGCTCATAACTAGATGAAGAACACATCCTACACACAAAAACCAGAAGGGCAATTTAATTATCAACAAATATAGTATTTTACTTGATTTACTATAAACTGTTTAGGCCTGTGGCTGTGTCAGAAGGTTGAAGGTTGCTTTGTGATTTTACTGTAATTGCAATACATGTATTTGTATTTGGTGGGTGCGGCTTTTGGTGATATAGAGTTGTCACTTTAGTCTCTGTCTTTATTAAAGACAATTACACATTAATATCAGAGCTTAAAAATTGATGTAAAGCACTTTGCGTTGCATTTTTAATGTATGGAAAGTGATAAATAAAATCTGATCACTATTTGATGCTATTTTTTCTGATACATTTGTTGAGAAATTATTTTTATACACTTTAATATATGTATAGTATAGTATATAAGCACTTGTGCACACTTACTAGATACCAACAACTTTCTCTTTCAAATGTATGCCCATTAAAACAACCACAAACCAATTCCAAAGTCCCTCTAGGAAAAAAAAATATATAAAACTGAGCATGTGAACAAACCAATATAATACCATCATAATACCACTATTTAACTGAGGTATCACAGCAATTTCAATTACAAGGCTACCGTATTTGTTTCCTTCCATGGTCGACATTGAGCACATCTGATGGCGCACATAGCCACCATTAAAAACACCAACTGATTAAAAAACATTTAATTTGATAGCTAAATGGCGCTTAGCCATTTTGAGAAGAGCCATTCATCATGGCGCCAGACGCCCAAATGTAAAAAACAATTTGCCTCCAATTGTTGTAAGTGTTGAATCACGCTGCGAGACATGCTAAAGCTAATTTGCCAGGAAAATTAGTTGGCTCGATCAAACTTCATCGCCAAAGTTATAAAACCAAGTATGGAAAGTAAAGTGCTTTCACCGTACATTTCTTGTAATTGTTCCGTGTGAAGCCCACTGCGGGGTACATTTTAGATGCCCACCCTTGATGCCATTTTTTAAACACTGTGGCTGTCAAATGGCTTGGCTTAGGATACCAACCATGACAAAGATAGCTCCTCCATTTCACTAATGGAGTCTTCCCTGTGATGCCAACACATGCCAAACCAGTTGCTTTATCGTATGTTTTGCCTAAAGTAACCATTAGATCATGCTGGAACATGAGATAGAAGTTAACCTTTACAAAGAACTTTATTAACCCTTTGTCTTTGAAAATTATTAGATTTTAGTATTTACACCCTGCTAAAAAATCCAGCATAGACCAGCGAGGTGAAAACCAGCAAAAACCCAGCATATGCTGTTTTAGTTGTGTTTTGGTGCTGGTCTTGCTGGAACCAGCATGGTACCAGCATGATGGTCTTGCTGGTGTCACCAGCTACCTGTGGGGCAACACCAGCATGCTGGGAGCTGGTGACACCTGTAAAACCAGATCTGACTGGCATAGTTGTATGTCAACCAGCATTGACCAACATCCTATGTTGATAATAAGATAAACATAAGCACACTTTTTAACTCGTTAAATACAGATTTTCCTGAACATTTTTTTATTTTTTATTTATCCTATTCAGGCAACACATTTATCGACACTCATGATACATAACTGGCAACGTTTAGCTGGTGTTATGGTCTGGTACTTTATTCAACAATTCGTATGTATCAAACAAAACTAATACAACCCCAATTCCAATGAAGTTGGGACGTTGTGTTAAACATAAATAAAAACAGAATACAATGATTTGCAAATCACGATTAACCTATATTAATTGAATACACTACAAAGACAAGATATTTAATCTTCAAACTGATCAACTTTATTGTTTTTCGCAAATAATCATTAACTTAGAATTTTATGGGTGCAACACATTCCAAAAAAGCTGGGACAGGGTCATGTTTACCACTGTGTTACATCACCTTTTCTTTTAACAACATTCAATAAACGTTTGGGAACTTAGGACACTAATTGTTGAAGCTTTTTAGGTGGAATTCTTTTCCATTCTTGCTTGATGTACAGCTTCAGCTGTTCAACAGTCCAGGGTCTCCGTTGTTGTATTTTACGCTTCATAATGCGCCACACAGTTTCAATGGGAGACAGATCTGGACTGAAGGCAGGCCAGTCTAGTTCCCGCACTCTTTTACTACGAAGCCACGATGTTGTAACACTTGCAGAATGTGGTTTGGCATTATCTTTCTGAAATAAGCAGGGGCGTCCATGAAAAAGATGTTGCTTGGATGGCAGCATATCTTTCTCCAAAACCTGCATGTACCTTTCAGCATTAATGGTGCCTTCACAGATGTATACGTTACCCATGCCAATGGCACTAACACAGCATCATACCATCACAGATGCTGGCTTTTGAACTTTGCATCCATAACAGTCCGGATGGTTCTTTTGCCCGGACGACACGACGTCCACAATTTCAAATGTGGACTCGTCGGACCACAGAACACTTTTCCACTTTGCATCAGTCCATCTTAGATGAGCTGGGGCCCAGAGAAGCCGGCGGCGTTTCTGGGTGCTGTTGATAAATGGGTTTTGCTTTGCATGGTAAAGTTTCAAGTTGCACTTATGGATGTAGCGCCGAACTATATTTAATGACATTGGTTTTCTAAATTGTTCCTGAGCCCATGTGGTGATATCCTTTACACATTGATGTCGTTTTTTGATCCAGTGCCGCCTGAGGGATCGAAGGTGACGGGCATTCAATGTTGGTTTTCGGGCTTGTCCTTAAACTGTTCAACTATTTTCTCACACTTGTTCACAAAGAGGTGAACCTCGCCCCATCTTTGCTTGTGAATGACTGAGCAATTCAGGGACGCTCCTTTTATACCCAATCATGGGACCCACCTGTTCCCAATTAGCCTGTTCACCTGTGGGATGTTCCAAACAGGTGTTTGATGAGCATTCCTCACCTTTCTCACTCTTTTTTTCCACCTGTCCCAGCTTTTTTGGAACGTGTTGCAGCCATAAAATTCCAAGTTAATGATTATTTGCTAAAAACAAAGTTTATCAGTTTGAACATTACATATCTTGTCTTTGTAGTGTATTCAATTAAATATAGGTTGAACATTTGCAAATCACTGTATTCTGTTTTTATTTATGTTTAACACGACGTCCCAACTTCATTGGAATTGGGGTTGTAAAATAAAAATAAAAATAATATTGAATAACAATTAACGACAATACCATTAACCATAACATAATCTTAGTGATTTTACATGTCCTCTGATTTCATTGACAAGTTGAGAACCTATGACTGAAAGTTAATTTTTTGTTCATGATCATTATCTTCTGTACCGTCTACATTTTGTCACACGAGCATCCACCGTTGGCTCGTCCATTTTTTTTTTTCTGGTGCCACTCTTTGTAGCAAGCTGAGAAAGACAAACACACAATGAGTGCCAGGTTAAAAAAAAGCTAATCCCCCTCGCCCCAAAATAAAGTAGACTATATAGTGATCTGATCGGTTTAATCGGCATTGGCAGATAATTAGCATTTTATGCTGATCAGCCGATCGGCTTTCATGTCATAATTCGCCAATTGATCAGCTCCGTAAAATACTTTTTTGGGGTTTTTTTTTGTACGCGTCGCCGTCGTGTACAGTATATTAGAATCCAAAAAATAGTTTATTTTTAGCCTTGTGTCTTTTGACATAGTCCTGTAAATATCTGTTTACCCATAAAGTTATTTTTTTTTAAAACATGTCGGCGTGTGGGACAGACAACACGTCTGAGACAGACAACACGCAATGCCTCGATCAGACAAGACAAATTTGCTCTTTCATGATTGCACTATGTCGGACTACTGCAATAAAATCTTGTATTCCGATACCACCGCATCCCATCTTTTACGATCACTGGGCTTTATCTTGTAAAATCAAACGCGACCGGATGCACTCGTTACCATGGCGACGGCAAGAACAATGGATCGCGAACAAGAACAAAATAAGGAAATTTGGAAAATGAGGAATGTCACCAGTGCTCGGGAGAGGATGTTCAAGGATTGCTTGAGGTATGTTCACATACTTTTAATACGATGCGGCTCACAAGCAGGCAACAACATGTTATGTAGCCAAGCAAGCTAGTGCTAGAAGTAACGGCGTTCTGTCGAATCATGCTCTAAAGTTTCGGTGTGTGTGAAGTAATTTAATTACAGTAAGTTAGCAGCCATTATTTCTGTCATGTCATGTGGTAATGTTGGTTTGTCTAAAGTTCTAGAGAATACTTTTGAAGATAGTCAGTATACAGTACACCAGTATATACAGTAAATGAACAAGTTATTTAAATAGACACATTGCTCTATCTTGTGATTGGATAAGTTATTGTTTTTTTTAAACTCGATCGCTCCCAAAACTTCTGATCATGTAAAGCCTAAAATAAAGTCAGTCAGATTTCCTGCAACTATGTGTCCGTCGATGAAAGAAGTCAGTCTCAAACGCCTGTTAACTGTAATGGAGAAAGAAATATACTGTAGTTCCACAGGACTGCAAGTGATTGATGTAGAAATCCATCCATCCATTTTCTGAGCCGCTTCTCCTCACTAGGGTCGCGGGCGTGCTGGAGCCTATCCCAGCTGTCATCGGGCAGGAGGCGGGGTACACCCTGAACTGGTTGCCAGCCAATCGCAGGGCACATAGAAACAAACACCCATTCGCACTCACAGTCATGCCTATGGGCAATTTAGAGTCTCCAATTAATGCATGTTTTTGGGATGTGGGAGGAAACCGGAGTGCCCGGAGAAAACCCACGCAGGCACGGGGAGAACATGCAAACTCCACACAGGCGGGGACGGGGATTGAACCCCGCACCTCAGAACTGTGAGGCTGACGCTCTAACCAGTCGGCCACCGTGCCGCCTGATGTAGAAATCATTCATCTAAACATATTTTGTTTCATGCAGTCTCATTGGATGTCATTTTGGCTTCCAAATATGGCGTGGATGGGACACGTAATCACCTATCCTGCAGAAAATGTCTTTCTGTTGGCTGACTACAAATCAAATGTTTCTTTTTTTTAATTTACTGTTAAATTAGACTGTTACATTTGGGTCTACAAATCAATGACAAAAACCTAATTAAAATTTTCCATCCATCCATTTTCTGTACTGCTTTTCCTCACTAGGGTCACGGGCTTGCTGGAGCCTAACCCAGCTATCTCCGGGCGAGAGGCGGGGTACACCCTGAGCTGGTCGCCAGCCAATCGCAGGGCACATATAAACAAACAACCACTCGCTCTCACATTCACACCTATGGGCAATTTAGAGTCTTCAATCAACCTACCACGCATGTTTTTGGGATGTGGGAGGAAACCGGAGTGCCCGGAGAAAAACCCACACAGGCACAGGGAGAACATGCAAACTCCACACAGGCGAGGTCGGGATTTCAACCCGGTCCTCAGAACTGTGAGGCAGATGTGCTAGCCAGTCGTCCACCGTGCCGCCTAATTAAAATTTTGTTATATAAAAATGTGTTGACGATGAAATGAATATGGGATGCATGACGTGTCCCATATTTGGAAGCCGAAATGACATCCAATTAGACTGCATTCGGGGAATAAACGTTTGTTCTCCAGGGCTACATTGGGTTTTTAAAATGGCCAAATTTGCAGATGAGTTCCAAAGAAATAGTGTATAAAAAAATTATTTCCTCTCATAATATGATAGTGTTCTTTAAAATGTTTTTATTTTATTTACAATAAATCAGATACTCTAATATTGCAATAGTCCGGTGCAATGACCATTGTGCAAAGGGCGCTGAGACTTCAAGGAGTGTATGCCGTTTAAAGTGACGAGTAGTAAGATAATCTGGGACAATGTTGGTTGTGCAAATGTTACAGATACTCCTCAATCAGTGTGCAAATGGAGCAGATGCTACTCTGGGATGAGTGGCCAGTATATGCAAATAGTGCAGCATGGCGAGACAACTACAGCGAGTGCACGAGTAATACATAATTGGCCCCACAGAAATGTGACAACGAACTCAAGTCAAAAAATTGCCAGCATGTTGTAATGGAATTGTAGGTTAGGTGTTTAAGAAGTTGATCGCAAGAGGGAAGAAGCTGTTGGAATGTCTACTAGTTCTAGTTTGCATTGATCGGTAGCGCCTACCTGAGGGAAGGAGCTGGAAGAGCTGGTGACCGGGGTGCGGAGGGTCAGAGAGGATTTTGCACGCCCTTGTCTTAGTTCTGGCAGCGTGAAAGTCCTCAATGGTGGGTAGGGGGGTACCGACAATCCTTTCAGCAGTTTTAATTGTCCGTTGTAGTCGGAGTTTGTCCTTTTTTGTAGCAGCACCAAACCAGACTATCAGAGTATCTGAAGAAATCACTGCATGTAAGCGGCAAGGCCGAAAACCAACATTGAATGCCCGTGACCTTCGATCCCTCAGGCGGCACTGCATCAAAAACGAGTCCACATTTCAAATTGTTTTTGTAAATTGTGGACGTTGTGTCCTCCGGGCCGCAAAGTTTAAAAGCCAGCATGTGTGATGGTATGGGGCTATGTTAGTGCCAATGGCATTGGTAACTTACACATCTGTGAAGGCACCATTAATGCTGAAAGGTACATACAGGTTTTGGAGACACATATGCTGCCATCCAAGGCACGTCTTATTCATGGGCGCCCCTGCTTTTTTCAGCAAGACAATGCCAAACCACATTCTGCATGTGTTACAACAGCGTGGCTTTGTAGTAAAAGAGTGTGGGTACTAGACTGGCCTGCCTGCAGTCCAGGCCTGTCTCCCATTGAAAATGTGTGGCGCATTATGAAGTGTAAAATACGACAATGGAGACCCTGGACTGTTGAACAGCTGAAGCTGTACATCAAGCAAGAATGGGAAAGAATTCCACCGACAAAGCTTCAACAGTTAGCGTCCTCAGTTCCCAAACATTTATTGAATGTTGTTAAAAGAAAAGGTGATGTAACACAGTGGTAAACATGACACTGTTCCAGGTTTTTTGGAATGTGTTGCAGCCATAAAATTCCAAGTTAATGATTATTTGCGAAAAACAATAAAGTTTATCAGTTTGAACATTAAATATTTTCTCTTTGTTGTGTATTCAATTACATATAGGTTGAACATGATTTGCAAATCCTTGTATTCTGTTTTTATGTTTAACACAACGTCCCAACTTCATTGGAATTGGGGTTGTACTTCCTCACAGTCACATGCGCATTCACCAAATTGATAGAGTGCTTGCCTGCACCAAACGACACGGCACAAACCACCCCCTACTTGCTGATGAACCACGTGTTCTCCAGATATTAGCCACCCCCACATGACCAACCATTTAAAAGCTACCTTCGCCTTTGCTCAGCAACATCTCTAGAAAAGTATGGAATGCCAGAAGGCGTATTATGACCACAAAACCTCACAGGACGAATTCCAAATAGGGGACAAGATGTGGTATTACCTGTTTGCCCAACCAGGCAACACCATCCAGAAAACCATACGTCCCATATCTCGTAAGTTCCTTCCCCGTTGGGCGGGACCCTACGAGATTGTGAATAAACCTTCACCCCTTTGAATGAACCAAGGCCGTAAGGGCACACTTTTAAAGTGAGTTCATCGCTATCAAATAAAAGAGACACCACCGTCTCATGGTCCCTGGGGAGGAACCACCAAGTCCCTTTCCGGAGTCTAGACCAGAGGTCAGTCCTAACGACAAGAGACCAGAAGATGCTAAATTGACACAGCCTATGTTTGCAACACCAATTCTGACCAAGACCTTGACTAAGGATTGGACTTAAAACTGGTGGTCCTCAGAGTGTCAACTCGGGTTTTAGAACCTCTGAGTCTCAACACCAGACTGACCCATGTCAGTAAAGTAATTCATTTCGTTGCTAGGAAAAAATTATGCTGCTGCTGAGCCTCGCGCTGTACCTGCTCCCCATTACTGCACAACCGGAAATTATTTGGCCGGGACCCACCTCTGGAATCGCCCTGAAAGACCAACCGGGGGTCCTTATCACTGTCGAACCCACACCCAAAAAGTGTTCGTCTGCCTCGAACTGCGAGAAGTGTACTTGAAACACATCGGGACACCCACCAAAACCAGTTTCACTGGAGCTACTTGGT
Organism: Phyllopteryx taeniolatus; assembly: GCF_024500385.1. NCBI lineage: Eukaryota > Metazoa > Chordata > Actinopteri > Syngnathiformes > Syngnathidae > Phyllopteryx > Phyllopteryx taeniolatus. The sequence goes on along the minus strand of NC_084505.1, from coordinate 2,801,000 downwards.
CCCGCAACGCCGTCAATCATGCTTCCTCCGACACCGCACACATGCTCCAACAATTAGAGAAATTTGCTGTCACTCAGACCGACCTCAGCGGAATCCCCAGATGTTAAAAATGTTTTGTAGGGGTCCTACTCATAGCTGCCGCGTACCTTAGCATAGGAACCTCCATGGTTAACGCCATTAGTGTGACACTAGATGTCCCTTAGCCCAGACATTTGGCTTTTCTACCTATAATGCCTCAGGGGTCGCCGAGTGACTGGATTAATTTAAACGAATATCCTAATTCAGGTGTGAACAGCCGAGCCATTTCGCTTTTCTAATTTCCATGACCAAATGGCTGGCTGGTTTAGTTTTTTACCATTCTTCACCATCTTGTCACCATTGTTCTGTAAATGAGGCAATTACTCTCTACTCTCTACACAATTATTGAAAGAGAACTGATGTTGCTTTGCCTTTACCTGAATAAGTTGATAGAAATTACTTCCTGTATGCTTACACAAGATTGTATACACTTTTGTTTGATACGTCCCATTACAGATACACACCCAGAGCTCCTTATAAACATAGTTAATAGTTACTGACGTATCCCTGCCAATAGCCAACACGTTTCTTTGTAAAGTTATAGAAAATGGAGCAAGCTCTGTCTCTGAGTACCACAAACTCGGGGAGCGGTGAGAGCGTTGGACTGAATTTCCGAACGTACCCTGTGTTGATATTTTGTGCGTTTGTTGTGTCCGTGTGACTAAGTGTAATGCAACTATATGTTCATAAGGAGATCTGGGTGTGTATCTGTAATGAGACGTATCAAGCAAAAACTGTATGCAGTGTTGTGTAAGCGTGCAGCCAGTAATTTCTATCAAAATGTGTGTTGTAATGTAACGAGAGAGAGGTAGTAGGTTTAGAACTACTGTACAATATTTTCTCACAGCATTGTGTTCAACAGGCTACAATTAGTAATGATATTTCCACTTTTGTGATCACAACCCAAAAATATTTTCCCCTCCCTTCTTAGTAAGAAGTTGACAGTTTGTTCTTAATTTCTTGTTGAGATTTATTGCTGATGTACAAGATTCAAGCAAAACTTCTTTACGTATAAATTACTGCAATGAAATATACAAACACACAAATCTGTGCAGCATGTGGTTAAAGTGAGGTCTTCAACCCTTTACATTCTTTGAACATACTTGGCACTGCCACACCATCTCCTTTCTGCATTTGCCACATGTGTACTTGTACCAATCAACACAGCGCACAGTGGCGTGATTGTTCTTGCACCGAAAGTTCACCTGGCACATTGCTCTTTGCCTATGGGCAGTGTGGGAGGCTGTTGACTTGGAAGGTAGTCCTTATTCGCCTTCTTGGCTCCCACATGTGACTGAGCAAGCTTGCTTGCAAGCTCCAGCAGGAAGTCCACCCGTCTCTCCTTCACACCAGTGCATGCCCGATAAAGGACGTGCATTCAGTGGGTATCCCAGTTTTGCTGACCATGCGTCACGCAGTGAGGGAAGTTTGATCACCCACGCAAGAGGAGGATAGCAATGAACGCCATTAGTTCAGGGAGGGCCATGAACCAACTGTCATGCTCTGTCTGGCGTCCATGCTGAACAGTCCACTCCTGAATATTTTGAAGCATGCCAAGAGTGACAAAACAGAAGAAACTCTGTAAGCGACTCGACACCGTTCTTCTGTCCAACACAGTTGGCGCTCCATCTGCTGCGATTCATTTCAAGATTCAGATTCAGTTGGGCTGTGATAGAGATGCCTTCTGACTTGTTCTTCACGCCACACTGTGCCATCTTTTGCCTTCTCTGTTAGCCAAGTGTGTGTCTCCAGTCGACCTCTCTTTTCTGGTGGTGGTGAAGTCTCCTCATCAGTAGGGTGATCATGTTTTTTAAATGTGCGCAATGAAATATCCAAATGAGCTATGAAAACCTCAACCAAGGTTGGAAATCTATGCAAAGAAATCATTTGAATTATAATTCCAAAACATCAAGTATGCTTCCTCTGTATTGATTTAGGGTTGTTTTCATCTTTTCCTGAAACACAACTGCCATAATCAGCAAATGAAAATAGGATGTTTAGGAAATTTTACCAGAAGAAATTTTAGAGTATGAACTCAGCTGAAGACCTATGTCTTTTCCATCGGAGTTGACTTGGTTCAGGATCATGTCCAAAGCCTGCTGAGTGCTGTAGACTTTCTGCATCTTTGCTTCGTAGTTGACTGAGTAATTGAACTATTATGTGCCGTGAGTGAGCTATTTTATCCATCTCTGGTCTGTGGTTTCGTCATCGTTCATGCCGACACCGATCCTTCCTCCACTCCACACCCAGTAGCCCTGCTTTTACATTTTCCATCAATGTTTATATCTATTTTTTATTTATTTATTTTCTTATTCTGTTGTTTTCATCAGGATTTTCTGTGTTTATTTATATAGCACACTTACAATGTCCACAGTTGCACAAAGTGCTGCATGGTTCTGAAAAAAAAGTATATATATATATATATATATATATATATATATATATATATATATATATATATATATATATATATATATAATATACACATACCATTCCTTTCCACATGAAAGTAGTGCTATCCAGAAGAATATAAAAAGTGTAGCGCAATAAAACACTTCAAAATAAATGGATAAAATCATATTCAAAACTAAAAACACGATCAAATAAAAACTTTAATTAAAAGTCAATGCAGTTTTTGCACAAGGCCACTTGAATATGGACGACGGAGGGAGGCCTGTTGACTGTTTAGTACGGTGCCCCCCTGGTGCCAAGGTATGAGAAAAATCTAATTCATTGATAATCTGTTCCCTCAATTTAGTAATCCGTTCCCTCAGTTTAGTAAACTGTACCCTCAGTTTAGTAAACTGTACCCTCAGTTTAGTAATCCGTACCCTCAGTTTAGTAAACTGTACCCTCAGTTTATTAATCCGTACCCTCAGTTTAGTAATCCGTACCCTCAGTTTAGTAATCCGTACCCTCAATTTAGTACTGTTTTTAGGAAACATGCAGGCTAATTGCAGCCAGTCCTGCTAGTACTGCTATATAATGATCAACCCCCTCGAACTACAGCAATATTGCCTTTCAGTTGAAAAAATGGGATGTAGGATATATCACGACATGACAATTTATACACAGAATTCACACGAGTAAGAATATAACATACAAATAGAATTTACTTCAAATGACAGATACACGTAGGTATACGGAGCCCCAGACTTTTGCTAAACTGAGGGAAAAGGATTACTAAACTGAGGCTACAGTTTACTAAACTGAGGGTACGGATTACTAAACTGAGGGTACAGATTACTAAATTGAGGGTACAGTTTACTAAACTGAGGGTACAGTTTACTAAACTGAGGGAACAAATTATCAATGAATTTTATTTTTCTCATCCCTTGGCACCAGGGGGGCTCCGTAGTTTAGCTATTATTTTGTGAAAAATAATCAACTTGCCTATGCTATTTGCAACATCACACAAAGTGGTGTTGACCGAAACATGTTTTGATAAACCTTTCTTTTTTCAAGCTGAGCATTCTTGTAGACAACCACATTCCGATGTCCCTGTTAGACAATCAGTCAAGCACTTGGGCAGAAATTAAATTAACAAATGAAATGTGGCTAATTGAAGGCCGTTAAGTTGTTAATTTTAAAGCACAGACCCTTTGGGCTGTCCTCTAGGCATGGCAGCAGGAGTAAGAAAACCCTGGAAGGCTCCAAACCGAAATTCCTACCATCCGACGCAGCATGGATAGACAAAACACTAACCTCCAGTCCTTAGGCAAGACACTCAAGGGCACTATCCTGGTCCTCAACACTCACAGCCTCTTCCTGAACCAAACTAGACAGAGCATAAGCAAACTGCTGTTAGTGGTCCAAAGGGATTACGCTCACACACAAATTGTTGCCACATTGATGAATGACATGCTACGTGAAATTTCATCATCCATAGACAACTTAGCAATGGGTAGAATTCCTCCATACTTGGTACCCCTGAGCTTAGTCGAAAGCATCTTTTCTAAAGCTCTAGCAAGCCACATTAGTCCTGTGCAAGCCCACTTGGCTTTTTCTCTCGGGAGTTCCACCGTCTTATGTCAACTCTGAGTTCCGAGAAATAGCCTTCCTTGTCACTCTCCCAATTATTGACTCTCGAAACATCTACCGCTTAAAAGATGTGATTAATGTTGGCATCTTGCAGGACGACACTTACGTCTGAGTCACTACCACACTACCGTTGTGTTCGCCTATCATGATAGCAATCCTGATCTGTATCTGGCGCCAAATTTGCACATGTGCATCCTCACAAAAGACATCCATTACTTGTGTCCCAGTAAGGCGTTCGTCCGAGATGTTGCGGATGGGGTCTGTGGCATGAAGCCCAAATTGTTGGTACCAAATGGCTAGTCAACACATCAGCCCTAACCGCAACTCTGAGTTACAACCACCACAATACCACTAGACTCGCCATGCCCAATCAAACCATGTGGCTCAACGTCCCCAAAGATGGCATTTTGCATATTGAGGGCGTCGCCCTCTACCACCTGCCAGCCGACAATTATGAGAGCGAAATAGAGATTTCTAACTTTTTCTGACAACACAAATTCGAAGTTGATCCTGAGACTCCTCAGCAAGTTCAGTTTGAAGGAACTCAGGCGATTGACATCACCCAGATTGACAACATTCTACGCGCCATTTGCACTGACTGTAAAACACCGGAACCCCTGTTCATGCACTCCTGGTCCGCAGCAGATAACAGCTTAATAGCAATTGGTCAGACTCGGTTACTGCATGACTTTCGTAATTGCCTATCTGCTCTATCGAAAGTCTTTTAAATCAGTGCACACAAATTCGCAGCCCAAAATTTTCCGTAGGAAAAGAACGGCTGAACCCGAACCTGACCCCATACAGACAGTGGAGGTGGTCCTTCTTGACCTAAATTGCCCCCCAGACCTCTCCCACCCCTTTTGAATCTAGATTGAGATTTCATTCTTTCATCAACATTAGAACCTCTACTAGGCACCTTCCCTCTCCTTGACCGATGAATTAGGTGTTACTCCCCCTGTGTGCTAAGTCAAAGCTAGTTTTCTCTTTTCTCTTTCTTCTTTAGAACCTTGTTGAGTTTCTCTTTTTTGTTTTTTTGTTTGTTTGATTTTTGCTTAGAACATGAGTACAACATGCTGTCACTTTTCCTAAAACTTAAGAATATAAAAAGATACATGGTGCTCTTTTACGAGACAAAGATAGTTTGATTGTAACGTTAAACGTACGTCGAACTAAACCGGAAGTAAATGCAGGTGCTCACTTCCCGACGTATTATTTTCCAAATTTAAGTTTTCATCTAAAACCAATATACGCTACATAAGCATTTGCCGTATTTCCAACCCATGACAGGCGACATTATTGCAAACTTGCAGCTGATTTCCGAGTGACGTACAATAATGAAGCTGATTGGGTACGCGGGTGAATGGCACATGAGAGAGAGCCAATCACAAAGCGGCAGAATGGCAAATGACCAGAGAGCCAATCATAATTGTTGGCTTCAGAAGGCAGAAGAAAACCGCATATTTGATATATCCAAGCTTTTGCGCCGATTTTTCAAATGAAACAAAAACTGTAATAATCGAAAATTCCAAAAGCAACTGTAATTGAATTAATTCTCCCAGCAATATAATGTAATTAAATTATGTAATCTCGTTACACGAAATGCTTGACTACCCAACACTGTTTCCTAGGAATGTTATACAAGTGATCATTTGAAAATATAAATGTTAAAAGGAGATTTATAGAAATCGTGTTGTGTATTGATATTTATCTGTTTCCTACCTTGTTCAATCATTGTTGATAATTATCCATCCATCCATCCATTTTCTGAGCCACTTCTCCTCACTAGGGTCGCGGGCGTGCTGGAGCCTATCCCAGCTATCATCGGGCAGGAGGCGGGGTACACCCTGAACTGGTTGCCAGCCAATTGCAGGGCACATACAAACAAACAACATTCGCGCTCACATTCACACCTACGGGCAATTTAGAGTCCCCAATTAATGCATGTTTTTGGGATGTGGGAGGAAACCGGAGTGCCCGGAGAACATGCAAACTCCACACAGGCGGGACCGGGGACTGAACCCCGCTCCTCAGAACTGTGAGGCTGACGCTCTAACCAGTCGGCCACCGTGCCGCCTGTTAATAATTATTGTGAGAAATCATACATGATCAATGTCTTCACATAGATAAATATTCATTCATTTTTCGTACCGGTTATCCTCACGCAGGTGTGCTGGAGCCTATCCCAACTGTCTCTGGGCAAGAGGCGGGGTATACCCTGAACTGGTCGCCAGCCAATCGCAGAGCAAAAACTGTTTTGGCAAATCTTTTTCTGACAGAATAAGTAAGTAAGCAATCTTGTCTTTGTGGGTTTTTATTACAAAAAAGAAATCCTTGCAAAGAGAGGCAAAGGTACAAGTTGTTACCCTTTACTGAAGTCCAAGCAAAAAAATTACCTCCGTTATATAGAAGTGAAAGAGACAGGAAAGAAAAGGAAAGCAAAACAATTATCTTTATCTTTATCGAAAAACAGCTAGTCACAATATTGCTGGGAATAACTAGTACGCACAGCATGGCTGGAAAACAGCTAGTAGTCACAACATGGAAAAATAAAGCATGTGAAGGTTTTATAAACTAATAGAAGTAATATTTGGTATATATGAAACATACATTTTCCAACTCAGCTGCTACCCCTTTTGATTATGCCACACAATCTACTATTAATCGCATACAAAAGGAAAATTACTAAACATTATTACATCCTAAATACCTAAATAAGTAATCAAAACATTAAAAAGTTAATAAAACTTAATATTACTAAACACTAAGTAATCAAAAACATTAAAAGTTAATCCAAAACAAAAGTTACTAAATATTGCTAAACACTAAGTGATCAAAAACCTTAAAAGTTACTAAATATTGCTAAACACTAAGTGATCAAAAACAAAAGTTAATCAAAAAAGTTAAAAACAATTAAAAAATGATATAACAGTATAATATGTATTAACAAAACAACCGATACAGTCATCCAGAAATTCACACCTCAGGTTTTAGAAAATCCTTCATAGGTGGGCTGTAAGTCAGTCATGCAACAAAGTTAGACAGAGGAATATGAATCATGGTCATCATTTAAGTCGTCGTTGTCATCCAAACAGTCGGATTGAGGGAGATGGTTAGGAAACCGTTCATCAGAGACTGAATAGTGAAATCGTGAATAGTGGACAAACGATGTCTACCATGCGAGAGACTACAGAAAGGGACCATGCAACAGGACATGAAAAAGAGAACAAGCAAAGCGATGCAAACCATAAGTGCAAAGCAATACAGCCAAGCCTGCCATCCAAGTCCAGTGAACCAGCTCGAATTGAGTACCTCCTCAAGCGCAATGACATTGCGGAGTGTAGTGAGATTTTTAATGCAATAGGCTATGACGCCTGTATCGCCAGCATTGTTAGGAATGTATGTGCAACAGGTTTGGTTCAAGAGAGTACAAACACCGCCCTGAGAAGCCAATAGTCGATCAAGTGTCATGCGGTTTTGGAGGGCTACTTCACGAATTGCATTAATTTCCACACGTGAAGCCTCAAGAATGGTCAGGCCTCGATTGATTGGGTGGGGTGCTTAGCCGTCGAGGTGCGGCCACAGCAATTACAGGACACTTCTGTCAGTCTTTGTGCATGTAAAATGGTATCAATTCACTTGCATGTATCAGCAGACACACACCCCTAGGACTCCTTCACTGGGTGTGGGGTCACGCACTTACTGCGACTAATAACTCATGAAGATACAAATCGCTTGTGTAACCGTTCACTTATACTCTCGTCCTGTAGATTTTTTTTATAATTCACATAATTAATACCACCACACTTCAGTTGTACAGTCGGGTTCATGACCCTTGTCCTGCATGCTTCTTCTTCTGTCCTTGTCCTGTTCTATCTGATCCTGTCCTTACCCCACAGGGTGTAGCACTACAGCCCCATGCAACACTCATATTTAATGTTTCATTGTTGTAGATAATTTAATAATTTACTTCTCTCATCCTGTTTACAATTAGTGCTTTGTCTTTTGTCTTTGTTTCTCTCTCCCTTCTGGAAACTTTGTTCTGTTCGACTGATCAAGTCTGATTCTCAATAAACCTCAATTATAGTACCACAGCAGAAGCTTAAAACCTCCACTGTGACACAGTAAAACTCCTTCCGGCATAAAAGGGATACAGATTTTCCATTCTGCTTGACCTTACAGCTGAACAGGACAAAAAAAAAAAAGAATGGTCAGGGCAGTGTTAACTTCATTAATCTCGCTGGGGAGTATAATATCTTGGTACCTGTATTCCAAACCTTGTGATCGGTGGGGACATCTGTGCCCCAAGCTGGATCGTGTTCTTTAAATTGGGCCTGTCTGTGACGACAGACAGTGCTGATGTCGCACGTTTTCCGCCGGAAATTCTTAATCAACACGAAGTCGCCAGGTTTGATGACATGCAGGGGTGCGTCGGCCGCCCTTGGGAGTGCCTATTGGACTTGTTTCCTGAAATTGATTAGTTAATAATGTGCAATAACTGAACGATTTGTTTTCCCATCGGCAGATCTGGCTTTGGTAGAGCCGAATGGATCTGGCCCAATGGAGTGCTTGCAAAAACAATCGCAAAAACGGATAGGGGGTACACACATCCTCATATAGACCTAATTTAATTGACTTCCCAGTATTTATTTGCGGGTGGAAGCTACCATGTGTCCTGAGGTTACATTGTAATCTGTCAGAAAGCTGTTGTCAAAGAAAAACTTTCCAAGAATTGTAATAAAATTCTAAAAATAATTTCGGTCGATTGTGCTACCACCACTTACTTCAATTATCTAGACAGTATTTTGTAAGCCCATTGATCGTTATTTCATTATATACATTATCAGTATAGTGGCAATATGGTCAAAACCATTATCCATTATCAGGATTATACTAATATAACATTTGTATATTATTATCATTATCTTTGAGAATGATAAACAAAACATTACTAAATGTCAATACATAAAAAGTGCTCTAGACACATTACGAAAATTTGGGTGAAATTACAGTGGGTATGGAAAGTATTCAGAACCCCTTACATTTTTCACTCTTTGTTATATTGCAGCCATTTGCTAAACTTATTTAAGTTAATTTTTTCCCTCATTAATATACACACAGCACCCCATATTGGCAGAAAAAAAAATATTTATTTGGAGATTTATTAAAAATGAAATACTGAAATATCACACAGCCATAAGTATTCAGACCCTTTGCTCAGTATTTAGTAGAAGCACCATTTTGAGCTGATACAGTCTTTTTGGGAATGATGCAACAGGTTTTTCACACCTGGATTTGGGGATCCTCTGCCATTCCTCCTTGCAGATCCTTTCCAGTTCTGTCAGGTTGGATGGTGAACATTGGTGGACAGCCATTTTCAGGTCTCTCCTGACATGCTCAATTGGGTTTAAGTCAGGGCTCTGGCTGGGCCATTCAAGAACAGTCATGGAGTTATTCTGAAGCCACTCCTTCGTTATTTTAGCTATGTGCTTAGGATCATTGTCTTGTTGGAAGGTAAACTTTCGGCCCAGTCTGAGGTCCTGAGCACTCTGGAGAAGGTTTTGGCCCAGGATATCCCTGTACTTGGCCGCATTCATCTTTCCTTCGCTTGCAACCAGTCGTCCTGTCACTGCAGCTGAAAAACACCCCCACAGCATGATGCTGCCACCACCATGCTTCACTGTTGGGACTGCATTGGACAGGTGATCAGCAGTGCCTGATTTTCTGAGAATTAAGGCCAAAAAGTTCTATCTTGGTCTCATCAGACCAGAGAATCTTACTTCTCACCATCTTGGAGTCCTTCAGGTTTTTTTTTAGCAAACTCCATGCAGGCTTTCATGTGTCTTGCACTGAGGAAAGGCTTCCATCGGGCCACTCTGCCATAAAGCCCCGACTGGTGGAGGGCTGCAGTGATGGTTGATTTTCTTGAACTTTCTCCCATCTCTCGACTGCATCTCTGGAGCTCAGCCACAGTGATCTTTGGGTTCTTCTTTGCCTCTCTCACCAAGGCTCTTCTCCTCTGATTGCTCAGTTTGGCCGGAGGGCCAGCTCTAGGAAGGGTTCTGGTCATCCCAAACGTCTTCCATTTAAGGATTATTGAGGCTTCTATGCTCTTAGGAACCTTAAGTGCAGAAGAAATTTGTTCGTAACCTTTGCCAGATCTGTGCCTTGCCACAATTCTGTCTGTGAGCTCTTCAGGCAGTTCCTTTGACCTCATGATCCTCATTTGCTCTGACATGTATTGTGAGCTGTAAGGTCTTATATAGACAGGTTGCTTTCCTAATCAAGTCCAATCAGTATAATCAAACACAGCTGGACTCCAATGAAGGTGTAGAACCATCTCAAGGATGGTCAGAAGAAATGGACAGCACCCGACTTAAATATGAGTGTCACAGCAAAGGGTGTGAATACTTATGACTGTGTGATATTTCAGTTTTTCTTTTTTAATAAATCTGCAAAAATTTAAACAATTCCATTTTTTTCCTGTCAATATGGGGTGCTGTGTGTACGTTAATGAGGAAAACAATGAACTCAAATGCTTTTAGCAAATGACTGCAATATTATTGCACTATTCAAAGATTTTGAGCAGCTCCCCCCGCCACTGAATGGAATCTGTCTGTTATCAGTCGTCTACCCGTTTTAGGTCTCTAGATCTCATTCTCACTACTTCATGAAAACAAAACTCTTGCTCAACAATATCAGTTACACTAGTTAATCCCCAATCTTGAAAAAAAAAAAAAAAGTGTATTTTTCACTGCAACAACAGCTCACGACACATTACATAAGCAATACCATACCTAAACACTCCAACACACCAGTAATCAGCAGACCGCACAGTCACTCACACCAAGTCATTTTCGTCCATAAGTTGAACACCCATCTTGTCAGTCAGATAGTCTTATCTCTTCAGTCTCAAATACCTTTAAAGCTTTTTTCATCATTTTAATTGCTGTAAAGCACTTGGTGTTACATTTTTAATGTATAAAAGGTGCTATATAAATTTGCTTTGATCAACAAACATTGTTTCAAACAAAACTGTTAACACTGTGAGTGCAAACAAATCGTGGTTTTGAACTCAGTGTTGCGAATTACGCATTTTCACAAAAACGATATTCTCACCCCTCACAGTAAATAGTTAACATTTTCCTTTTCACAGTTGTCCATCCATCCATCCATTTTCTGAGCCGCTTCTCCTCACTAGGGTCTCGGACGTGCTGGAGCCTATCCCAGCTATCATTGGGCAGGAGGCGGGGTACACCCTGAACTGGTTGCCAGCCAATCGCAGGGCACATACAAACAAACAACCATTCACACTCACATTCACACCCACGGGCAATTTAGAGTCTTCAATACACCTTTGAGATGTGGGAGGAAACCGGAGTGCCCGGAGAAAACCCACGCAGGCACGGGGAGAACATGCAAACTCCACACAGGCGGGGCCGGGGGTTGAACCCCGGTCCTCGGAACTGTCAGGCAGAAGCTCTAACCAGTCGGTGACTGTGCTGCTTTTCACAATTGTGTTCATCATTTATTATTGTGTTCATCATTTATTTATATCAGTGGAATTAACCATGAGTTTAACGAAAATTTAGATTTATCTCGTACCCAAAAGTAATAAACCTTGATTTATTTAAAATTTTCAATCATTAATTAATGGATTTTTAATTATTTTTTCCAGATCAAATGTCCACCAGTGAATAGTTTCCATCCATCCATCCATTTTCTGAGCCGCTTCTCCTCACTAGGGTCGCGGGCGTGCTGGAGCCTATCCCAGCTGTCATCGGGCAGGAGGCGGGGTACACCCTGAACTGGTTGCCAGCCATTCGCAGGGCACATACAAACAAACAACCATTTGCACTCACATTCACACCTATGGGCAATTTAGAGTCTCCAATTAATGCATGTTTTTGGGATGTGGGATGCAACCCGAGTGCCCCGAGAAAACCCACGCAGGCACGGGGAGAACATGCAAACTCCACACAGGCGGGGCTGGGGATTGAACCCAGGTCATCAGAACTGTGAGGCAAATGCTCTAACCAGTCGTCCACCGTGCTGCCCCTGAATAGTTTCTGTACCTTGAAAAGTTACTAATAATCATCCTACATTTCGGGTGATTCCACTATCACCTTTCCTTAGGCCCCTGGCCAAGTTACACCATCCCTGGCCTACTTTAGATTTGTTCAAGCAGTTCCAAACTGCTACACCTTAGGTCCCTGACAAAACATCAACAACATCTAACGCGGGGAATAGATCCTCAGACAATTACAAGTAATAATTGTACATTTTAGGTACTTACATTTTCAATTTATCTTTGTTATCCCTTGTCTTTTGTTGTCATGACAACAACAAAAAACATAAAAACAAAAGAACATAAACAACAGTGCTGAGAGATCCTTATCCAACTATCCATTGATAGTTGGGTACATTAACTCCGTAAGTGTGTAAATGAATGTCTGGCAGTGACTGTAAGTTAAATAACTAGCCTAAGCAAATCAGTGTGCCAAGCGTGTCTTCATGGTAAAAAATAACAAAAAGAAACAGCAATGTTGAATGCAATATGTGTGTCTGTATACCACCAGTAAAGCGCCACTCTGTCTTTGGGGCAGCTGGGAGTCAGCCATAGGTCAGACGAACTGCGTCCCCCACCATTGATCGCCACAATGAGTGGAAAAGTCTTGCCCTTTTATGTATCTTCTTCGGACAGTCACTGATCCATTGTCCATCCAATGTCCCTCCTTTCCACAATGGAAACATCTTCTGCACCCTTCGCATCCCCGCCCATGTTCACCGCCCAGCCTCACCCTCCTCAAATCTGGTTCAGCAGTGCTTTGCTGTCCATGAGGCCGTCATCGACGGCCCGCAAGCCCTGGCGGTGTAGGAGGAAGGCGGCTGCTCTTGTTGTGACACTACAGCAGGCTGTGTGAGAAGAGGGGTGGGGGACCCCAGAAGTGCTGTGTGTGGAGGGCCGTGCTGTGGGTCACAAGAGGCAGTTGGGCTGTTGGTTGCACTCTTCTAGATCTTTGTCATAGGGTGATTTTATTTGTGGAGGCCACTGTGGAAACCAGCTCGCGATCACAACCTGACATCCTCCCCTAGGCCAACTCGGACAGATTAGACCACGGGCGATACACAGTTATCAGTAACTTGCCCTACATGTAGTTTTTTGCCAGAAAGCTTCTGTCCCTATCCGCATCTAAATCTAACAGTCAACCATATATCCAGACATTTGGCATTTTTCTCAATTTCTTCCAAATCTTTCACTTTTATCCCCCCTCAAAAAACACAGGTGATTTCTAAACCGGTAATTATTTTTTTTCCCCACTTCCCATTTCCAGTTCTCATTAGAAGCGCATCTCTTTTTCACAATATTCGATCGTCTTTGAAATTGTTGGGGACTCGAACTCCTAATTGTTTGTTGTCAGGGACTCGAACCCCTAACCGTCGAACTCTTGCCTGGGGACTCGAACCCCTATTCGTCGGGGACTCAAACCCCTCATTATCGAGGACTCAAACTCCTGATTATCACTTGTCTGGGAATCGAACCCGTAACCCCCGGACTCGAACCAGGAGACTTTATAACCTGGACTTTAAGGACTCGAGCAATTACCAATACCACTTAATACGAAGACAAGATTGTTTCAAAGACAGTACACCATATTAAATGGTCCAATTTTCAAGGAATTAAAATTTACTTTACCGTAATTCTTTGTTTAGAGGACAACAGGTCCGTTTGGACCCTGAGGTGTTGGCGATATCCAGAGCCCCGGCAGCTCCACCCCCCACCCGTCCTTAATTCTTTGGGTAGAAGCAGGACTCGTGCCTTGGTCCTGGATGATCAGTCACTCCCGGGGTCCCCTGGATCGGCAATCAATCCGAGAATCCCACTTCTGGCACCAACTTCTTCTTCTTTTCCTTTCGGCTTGTCCCATTAGGGGTCGCTACAGTGTGTCATCCTTTTCCATGTAAGCCTATCTCCTGCATCCTCCCCTCTAACACCAACTGCCCTCATGTCTTCCATCACGACATCCATGAACCTTCTCTTTGGTCTTCCGCTAGCTCTCTTGCCTGGCAGCTCCATCCTCATCATCCTTCTACCAATATACTAACTGTCTCTCCTCTGGATGTGTCCCAACCATCGAAGTCTGCTCTCTCTAACTTTGTCTCCAAAACATTTCACCTTGGCTGTCCCTCTGATGAGTTCATTTCTAATTTTATCCAACCTGGTCACTCCTAGAGTAAACCTCAACATCTTCATTTCCGCCCCCTTCATCCGAGCAGAGTCACATAACACACCTGACACCTTCCTCCACCCGTTCCAACCTGCTTGGACCCGTTTCATTACTTCCTGACCACACTCACCATTGTCCTGGACTGTTGACCCCAATTATTTGAAGTCCTCCACCGTTGCTATCACTTCTCCCTGTAGCCTCACTCGTCCCCTTCCACCCCTCTCATTCATGCACATATATTCTGTTTTACTTTGGCTTCATTCCTCTCCTTGCCAGTTCATGCCTCCATCTTTCTAACTGTTCCTCCACTTGGTCCTTGCTTTCACTGCAGATCACAATGTCATCTGCAAACATCATGGTCCACGGGGATTCCAGTCTAACCTCCTCTGTCAGCCTATCTATCACCACTGCAAACAGGAAGGGGCTCAGGGCTGATCCCTGATGCAGTTCCACCTCCAACTTAAATTCATCTGTCATACCTACAGCACACCTGACTACTGTTCTGCTGCCCTCGTACATGTCCTGTATTATTCTAACATACTTCTCTGCCACTCCAGACTTCCACATGCAGTACCACAGTTTCTCTCTGGGTACTCTGTCATAGGCTTTCTCTAGATCCACAAAGACACAATGTAGCTCCTTCTGACCTTCTCTGTACTTTTCCGTCAACATCTGTGGTACTCTTTCTAGGCATGAAACCATACTGTTGATCGCAAATACTCACTTCTGTCTTGATTCTAGCCTCCACTACTCTTTCCCATAATTTCATTGTGTGGCTCATCAACTTTATTCCTCTATAGTTCCCACAGCTCTGCACATCACCCTTGTTCTTAAAAATGGGCACCAGCACACCTTTCCTCCATTCCTCAGGCTCACCCGCTAAAATTTTGTTGAACAAGCTGGTCAAAAACTCCACAGCCACCTCTCCTAGATGGTCCACCACACTAGCCTCTTCAACTCTTCCTTCTCTCCCGTTGTCCTCATTCAACAACTCCTCAAAGTATTCTTTCCATATATCCAGCACGCTACTGGCACCAGTCAACACATTTCTATCTCTATCCTTAATTACCTTAACCTGCTGCACATCCTTCCTATCTCTATCCCTCTGTCTGGCCAACCCGTAGAGATCCCTCTGATGGCAGAAAATCAGATGTCAGACCACATCGACAGTAAATACTAAGGCAAGGCAGAGCGCTGGTCTAAAGCGATTTTGGTGAATTTGATCGGGGCACAGGAAGACAGATACTGAGCTCCCCGGACATATTTAAGTCACCAGCAGTTATGACCAGCTCATTCAGTATACCCGCTCACATTGCCAGACCGGCAATACTCCACTCATGCGCAGATCACTGCGATTCCGCATCATGCTATTCCGCATAGTGATGTCTTTCTGCTGTTGTTCTGCTAGTGTACTTCAATGCTCACGTGGCCAATGACAGTGAGACCTGGAAGGGCGTGATTGGGAGGTACGGCCCTCCCTCGATCAGAAACCGACCGTACCTGTTATTGGACTTCTGTGCTCATCACAGATTATCCATAACCAACACCATATATAAGGGTGTCCATGATGGCACAGGTTCAATTCTGGTCAGCACACCAATACCCAACCCCTCCTGGACCCAAACCTGGATAAAAATGGGTGTGTTGTGTAAGGAAGGATATCTGGTGAATAAACTCGCTGTGGTGACCCCTGACAGGAAAAAGCTGAAAGTCACTTCTTTAACTCCTTTGTTTAGTTTCTGTGTATCCAAAATTTGCCCATAAAAATTGTTTCTGTCAGGGAAACTGTAAGCAAGATAAATACAATCGCTACCTTTCACTGAATATTTTCAGGAGGCACATCAGCTTTTTGGCAGAAGGCCCGTGGTGCTTTTTTTAATGATTGAGCCCATCTGATCAAGGTAGCCCATCCCAGTAGTCAAATATTACAAAACAGCATGCATTCAACCAAATTACAGTGGAAAAGTCAAATGCCTACTGAATGCAGTTCAGTGGAATCTCGGTTTACGAATTCAATTTGGTCCTTCACCTCACACTGCAACTTTCACAGACCAATGCAATCTTTCCCATTGAAATTAGTGGAAATGCAATTAATCAGTTCCAGCCACAGAACGACGTCATATTTACCTTAGTTTGATTGTTGCGTGGTTAAAAATAAAAACTGTGGAAAATAGGAAAAGGTGAAAACACAATTTAACTGTGGGTTTGCTATCAAATCACTGCACAGTCTTAGCCTTTTTAGGTACAGTAATGTTTAACGATCACTGTGGTAACTGCCTTTCCTGAAAAAGAAGGCTACCTAAAGCACGGAGCCAATGATGTTTATGTGGCATGAGAAAAAGCACAACGTTCAGAGCCTTCCGCGGCCAATGCAAGACTGTTTGTAAACCGAACATAGTGTGTAACCGAAGGTATTTATTTAAAAATGTTTTAATTGTTCATAAACCGAATCGTTCATAAACCAGGTCGTTTGTAAACCAGGTCGTTTTTAAACCAAGGTTCCACTGTATTCCTCAAGAACTGTGTTATTCATTCTATAGAATGAATGAACAGACTAGACTTTCAATTTACTGCATATACTGTATTTCTTTTATAAAATGCTGGTTGAGCTAAATGGAGGATTTTTACATCCTGACTAGGCTTTTACATCCTGACTAGTCTCCAATAATTTACATGTATGGGGAAAATCAGTTCTCCGTCAAAGTGATTGATTTAGTTAAGGGTCACAAAAAAGGGATAAAATCTATAATTACGTCAGAAATGAAAAATAATGTGATCAGGCGGAACAAATAGGTGTAAACAAGCTTGTGTGGTAAGAATTGTTAAAATGTATAAATATGTGGAAATGAAGAAAAGCTTTAAAAACAATGAAATATGACAAGAACACAGACGGTTGAAGAGAAAGCAAACGTGGAGAGAAAAGACTGGCGATAAGCAGAGACAAACAGGAGATTGAGAGGAAGCCAAGCAGTGGAGCATGGCTAACATGTTGGCAGCCCAGACAATAAGAGATGGAGCAGGTTTGTAAATGTTGGATGAGAAAAGTATACATGGCTCTGTGACTCACTGGAGCTGCTCCGGCACTTGTGAGGGCAAGTGCTTTACACTCTCTCACACACACAAATTAACACACACGCGCACACCCAAATGTGCACACACATACACAGATGCATTCAAGTCAGGACTGAAGTAGACAGTATTTCCCATCACACACGAAAAAAAATTTGCTCCCACCATAACAACACATATCAACACATATCTTATGAGATATTTAATTGGGGGAAATGAAATGAAAGCACAGAACAATAGTGTGTGTGTCTGTGTGTGTGTGAATCCAAATAAAATAGATTTTCTTAAATTAT
Source organism: Phyllopteryx taeniolatus (assembly GCF_024500385.1). Classification (NCBI taxonomy): domain Eukaryota; kingdom Metazoa; phylum Chordata; class Actinopteri; order Syngnathiformes; family Syngnathidae; genus Phyllopteryx; species Phyllopteryx taeniolatus. The sequence goes on along the minus strand of NC_084505.1, from coordinate 2,783,293 downwards.
GTTTATATATTGTTGCAAATAAAAAAATAAAATTCATATTATTTTCTAAAATTAATCCTGAGTCACAATCGTTTTGTGGCGTTACTATGCGTTTTGGTTTGCAGAAAAATTAAGTTTATGGTGGATCCTTTGGAATTAAATATGTATGAATTTTCTAACAGTACTTGCTATTCTTCTGCATATTGTGAAGACTTGATAATAGAATCAAATTGTCATTCTCTGACGACTTCCCAACTCAAGGTTAGTAAATTAGTAAACAACAGCCGAGTGGCTTCCTAAATGTATTTACAAAATAATTACTCATGTATGCAATCTTCATGCACTTGATTGAATGTTGTTTTCTTTCACTGCTTCTTGTGAGGATTGCACAGCAGACAAGTATAGTGCTTTTCCCCCATTGGTTGGGCAGTTAAAATATTTATAAGCATTTTAACCTCTGGGTGACCCCGTTGCCGCATTACATGAGACTTCTTAGAGTGTTACCAAAGAAGAAGAGTGACATTGAGTGATCTACTGTGTAGAACACACAAGAAACTAATTAAAATGTCTAATTTGTTCTTAAATTATAAATGATAATTACATTTAATCATTTTTTGTTAATTTTTAAAGCATTACTTTAAATGACATACAGCACATCCATGCATCCATTTTCTGTACCACTTTTCCTCAATAGGGTCGCGGGTGAGCTGGAGCCTATCCTAGCTATTTTGGGGGAAAGGCCAAATACACCCTGAAGTGGTCGCCAGTCAATCGCAGCATGTACCTGTAAATCAGTGTTTTGCCATTCAGAGCCTTCTCTGCTGGCCTAAACACTATCAAAAGCACTGACGTACAATTAATTACAACGTCATTCAGTTATTTATTATTTACAATATTTATTATAATATACGTATTATCTTAAAACATTCAGTATGTATATAATAATATGCATAATAATATATATTAATTTATTCCCAACAGTCTTTTGGCTTCATTTCATAGCATGTGTGCATGTTCTGTGCTCAGCTTCCAGTTGTGTACAGTACTACAAGTGTTTTTTTTTTTTGTTTTTTTTTTGTCCAATGAGATTTCAGCTTCTGTGTTGCCATGAAAATATAATCCGCCCAAGGCCTTCAGGATCACAAGTGCTGCCGTCGACCAAGTCAAACACACACACACTATTGAAATGGTTTAACCAATCAGATTTTAGATTCATCAGTCTGCGCCTTCACGCAGGCTGTCTCACGTTGGTATTTTTCCCGTCCTCTGATTGGTTCGGCTAACTCGTCCTCTGATTGGTTGACCTCAATATGTACAGAAGAATTTATTTTGGACATGATAAAAATTCATTTTCAAGATCACTTAAAAAAAAAATAATAATAATCGACTTTGTGGGGCTAGGTCCAACAACATATTACTGTCAGGCAACCCGGAAAAAGATTTTGGGGCAATTTCAGTGCACCATGTATGAGCTGTCTTACACAGACAGCCAGGAGAAAAGAAAGGTCTGCTGCGTCTCCATCAGCATCTGCGGTGAATACGATGTATTTTAATTCAAGTTTTGATGTTTTTGTCATGTTGTCGGATACATTTTGATTCTGACTTGCGATTGTAGTTCATACACTACAATGACTCTAGAGGTTTGGACTTGTTTGGAGGTGATGTTTTGGAAGATAAAGGTGTAACGGACACGCCATCAACCAGACGTCCCCCAGCAACCCCACTAACAACTTGATAAACTGCATTCTTCCAAGCCGCCCCGCTGTGCCAGACGGCCACAAGCATGCCTAATTTATCTCACCCGGATCTTGTACTAATTAACAGTTCCCCGAGAAACTTGGACTTCCAGTCATCAAAGACCCCCCTGTGTAGGCAGACCCAAGATACAGACCAGAAGTTTGGAAAATCCGCTGGTCATAGCATGCCAAAATAAATTTCAAAGAACCATTTGCTCCTTTGTCTGAAATGCAGACAATTGGTGGAACACAGGTCATCTGGGACAATGGATGGAACACAAGCGACACCCACAAGCGTTGACGAGTTACTGCCAGCCGCAAGCTGTACCACGGAGTTCACCGAATTTGAATGTTGTGTAATATTTTACGAACTTTGCATGAATGCTCCCAGTGTTTACCACCGCACCAATGTCATGAGTGATTGTATATCTTCAAATTTGAATGTCTGATGTCAAATCTGTTTGTCAACTGAACCGGATGAGATGTTTCACCCCTTACAAATACCACATCGCTAATATTGAATGCTCTCAGCCACCACATAAAATTGAAACACTCATTGCATAGATTAACCATGGTGTGTCTGCGTGGCAATGCAAAGCTGGGAACTGATTTCTTTATCTAAGATCCAATAATTAATGTTACTTCATCCCACTGGTTTTAAACCACAAAATAATCCTAGGATGGAAAAGTAATACAAAGAGGCGGGTTCTATCTGCCTTTTGGGGTCCCTGGGCCTCTCCCTCTCTCTCCTATGCATAAAAGGCCGAAGCCCCTTTGTTCAACGCTCGCTCGCTCTCGTTTCCCAACTTGCTGAAGATACTGGCTCAGCCAGGGAGCCCCACCTCTCACCACAAGGTGAAGGAAACACACCAACTGTCATGAACGGAACAAAGGATAGGACCCAAAAATGCACGACTCCAAAATAAATGGACAGTTTCAAAAAAGAGAGGTTTAATATACGGGCAGAGATAATCGGAACAGGGTCTAGTCTTACTGTGAGTCTTTGACGTGGAAACAAGGAATGCTGGAACGTGACGGCAAGGTAAAACGAACTGGCGAAGAGAAAGAATGAGACACGAGGTTAAATGCAAGGGGTAATTAGGGTGAACAAGGCACAGGTGATGAAGATGCTCTCAGGAGCATGTGTGTGTGAAACAGGGGGAAGACAAAAACCGGAACACACACCCATAACACCGACACCTTCCTCGGCCGCGCCGAAACTGCCGGCCGCAGGAGCTCCCTGCCAGCGCCCCAAACTACACTTTTGTGTGCGAGGGCAAAATATGGACGAAGATCCAAGTTTGCTCCCAGCGCGTGACGACTAGCGCCACTCAAGGGCTTTCAAACGCTGTTTCAAACGCTCCACCATCATTCCAGTCCCCAAGAAACCTGCAATCTCGGGTCTGAATGACTACAGGCCTGTCGCTTTGACATCTGTGGTCATGAAGTCCTTTGAACGCCTCGTGCTGGACCACCTCAAGAGTGTCACAGGTCCCCTGCTGGACCCCCTGCAGTTTGCCTACCAAGCGAACAGGTCTGCGGATGATGCAATCAACATGGGACTGCACTTCATCCTAGAACACCTCGACAGTGCAGGGACCTACGCGAGGATCCTGTTCGTGGACTTCAGCTCAGCGTTCAACACCATCATCCCTGAACTCCTTTCATCCAAGCTTCTCCAGCTCAGAATCTCACCTGCCATCTGCCAGTGAATTGACAGCTTTCTGACGGGCAGGACACAGCAGGTGAGGCTGGGGGAGGCCACCTCATCCACATGCAGCATCAGCACTGAGGCGCCCCAAGGTTGTGTCCTCTCTCCTCTGCTCTTCTCTCTACACGAACGACTGCACCTCAGCGCACCCGACTGTCAAACTCCTGAAGTTTGCAGATGACACCACTGTCATCGGCCTCATCAAGGACGGTGACGAGTCTGCATATCGACAGGAAGCGGAGCGGCTGGAGCTGTGGTGCGGCTGACACAACCTGGAGCTGAACACGGTCAAGACTGTAGAGATGATCGTGGACTTCAGGAGGAATCCTTCGCCACAGCTGCCCCTCACATTGTCCAGCTGCCTTGTGTCAACCGTCGAGACCTTCAAGTTCCTGGGAATTACAGTCTCTCAGGACCTGAAGTGGGCGACCAACATCAACTCCGTTCTCAAAAAGGCCCAGCAGAGGATGTACTTCCTGCGGCTTCTGAGAAAGCACGGCCTGCCACCGGAGCTGCTGAGACAGTTCTACACAGCGGTCATCGAATCAGTGGTTTGGTGCTGCTACAAAAAAGGACAAACTCCGACTGCAACGGACAATCAAAACTGCTGAAAGGATTGTCGGTACCCCCCTACCCACCATTGAGGACTTGCACGCTGCCAGAACGAAGACAAGGGCGTGCAAAATCCTCTCGGACCCTCCGCACCCCGGTCACCAGCTCTTCCAGCTCCTTCCCTCAGGTAGGCGCTACCAATCAATGCAAACTAGAACTAGTAGACATTCCAACAGCTTCTTCCCTCTTGCGATCAACTTCTTAAACACCTGACCTACAATTCCATTACAACATGATGGCAATTTTTAACTTGAGTTCGTTGTCATATTTCTGTGGGGCCAATTATGCATTACTCGTGCACTCACTGTAGTTGTCTCACCATGCTGCACTATTTGCATATACTGGCCACTCATGCCAGAGTAGCATCTGCTCCATTTGCACACTGATTGAGGAATATCTGTAACATTTGCACAACCAACATTGTCCCAGATTATCGCACTACTCGTCACTTTAAACCGCATACACTCCTTGAAGTCTCAGGGCCCTTTGCACAATGGTCATTGCACCGGACTATTGCAATATTAGTAATTCGAACTGCTCTAAGTGCAAGAAGACTTTACCAGAAAACTAGCAACCCTTTACTGCTCAGTGACTGTTTTTCTTTGTCAATGTCTTTCTGTCTCCAAAGTGTTCTGTGAATTGACTGTCTGTTGTCGTACTCGAGCGGCTCCAACTACCGGAGACAAATTCCTTGTGTGTTTTTTGGACATACTTGGCAAATAAAGATGATTCTGATTCTGATCTGATTCTGATTCTGATATACTCAAGGTTCTTGTGATCTGTCCATACTAAAAACGGAGTCTGTGCCCCCTCTAGCCAGTGCCTCCACTCCACCAAAGCCACCTTGACCGCCAGCAGTTCACGGTTACCTATGTCATAATTTCTCTTTGCTGGAGTCAGTTTTTTAGAGAGATAAGCACAAGGATGTAACTTACCATCCTTGAGACATTTCTGGGAGAGGACTGCTCCTATACCGGCAGCAGACGCATCAACTTCTACCACAAACTGCTGTTTGAGATCTGGCAAAATGAGGATGGGAGCAGAGGTAAAGCTCAATTTTAATTTCTGTAAAGCTGATTGACAAACCAGGTTCCACACAAAGGGTCTGTGTGGCGAGGTAAGATCATGCAAAGGCGAGGCTATCGAACTGAAATTTCTGATGAATTTTCTGTAGAAGTTTGCGAACACTAAGAACCTTTGTACATCTTTGCGTGACATGGGGCTAGGCCAATTAATCACAGTATCGACTTTGCAAGGGTCTATTTCTACTTCACCCTGAGCCACCACGAAACCCAGAAAAGAAACGGACGCCTTGTGGAACTCACATTTCTCAGCCTTGACATATCGTTGATTCTGCAGTAACCGCTGCAATACACAGCGGACATGAATGAGTCTTCTCATCCGGGGAAAATATCAAAATGTCATCCAAATCAACAAAAACATACACATTCAACATGTCACGCAGGACATCATTGACAAGGTTTTGGAAAACAGCGGGAGCGTTAGTGAGTCCAAAAGGCATTACCAAATACTCATAATGTCCCGTTGGTGTGTTGAATGCTGTTTTCCATTCATCCCCCTCCCTTATCCTGACGAGATGATACGCATTTCTTAAGTCTAGTTTGGTGAAAATCTTGGCTCAAAGGCGGTGGAGATGAGAGGAAGAGGGAACCTGTTTTTTACAGTTATCTCGTTGAGACCCCGGTAATCGATACAGGGTCCCAGGGTCTTGTCCTTTTTGTCCACAAAGAAAAATTCTGCTCCCGCAGGGGATGAAGATGGGCGAATGATCCCGGCTGCCAGTGATTCTTCCACATACTCCTTCATGGCCTTGTGTTCCAGCCCTGAAAGAGAGAACAACCTCCCCTGTGGAGGTGTGGTTCCAGGCAGCAAGTCAACTGCACAGTCATAAGGCCTGTGGGGTGGAAGGGATTTAGCTTTGGATTTGGAAAAAACGTCTTTAATGTCATGGTAACAGGTGGGCACTTGAGACAAGTCAGGATCAGAGTCAATAAATACAGATGTATGACTCTCTTGATCTGGAGAGCATAGTGTCACTTTAGGAAGAACCCGGGTAGGGTCTTCCTTAATGAAATTTAGACTCACCGCTCCCGCACCCTTGTTACCGGCACCGGCAACTTTGACGTGACAGTTGCTCACGCAATGACCCTACTGCCCGCAGTAGAAGCAACGCCCTTCCCTCAGCCGGCATTGACGTTCCTCAGGGGAGAGACAGAACCTGCCCAGTAGCATGGGTTCATCTGTGGTGATGCTAGCCAGTAGATTGAGACTGGCAACAGGGGATCTGCCTTGGTTTGGCTGGTCACCAAGGCTCGTCCTCCAAGTGCGCGCTGATGCATCCCTCCGCCGAACTCCATCCAGCTCGCGATCCAAAAGCCTTTTGTCGATCTTGAGGGTGAGAGCAATGAGATGTCCAAGTCGGTCAGCAGGTCTAGCGGGACTAAATGATCCTTGACGGCGGAGGATAGTCCTTGAAAAAAGGCATCGAGTAGTGGCCTATTATTCCACTGACTCTCAACTGCTCGAATGCGAAATTCAATCGCGTAATCTGACACCCCGCGCTTGCCTTGTTGTAAGGTGACAAGGGAGCGAGCTGCCTCACGATCTGATGTGGAAAACTGAAAAATATCCATAGACTTTACGAAAAAAGCCCACGAATGACACGCGGCGGAATTGCGGTCAGGTGGGAAATAACAAAAGCGATTTTTCCCCGCTCGGTGGGGAAGGCAGCTGCCTGCAGCTCAAAGTGGAGTACGCACTGAGTGATGATCGGCTTAATGTTCCCAGAATCTCCAAAGAACCTCTCCAGTCGAGAGAGTTGTGGGCAGACAGCAGCGGAGGTGGCAGGTGGCTGCATGGTGACTGCTTCACATGGAAATGCTGGTACCATGGCGGTATCAGGTGTTGTGCCAACTGGTTCCTTCTTTAGAATCATTTTCATAAGAACTTCAAACTGTGAGGCGACCTGTCTCATCATATTGTCTTGATGTTCTGATAGTCCCTCTCGATGAAGGTGAGGGCAGCAAGCTGTTCATCCTGCTTCGAGAGGCGTTGACCCTTCGCTTGAAGGGCTTTGCGCACCGGGTTTGAGTCTGCTGGGTCCATGTTATGGCCAGTTCGTTCTGTCATGAACGGAACAAAGGATAGGACCCAAAAATGCACGACTCCAAAACAAATGGACAGTTTCAAAAAAGAGAGTTTTAATATACGGGCAGAGGTCGGTACACAGGCAGGCAATCCAAAAAAGGCAACAGTATCCAAAAACATGAGGCAAAAAGGCGAGGTTGATAATCGGAAGTCTCGTCTTACTGTGAGTCTTTGACGTGGAAACAAAGAATGCTGGAACGTGACGACAAGGTAAAACGAACTGGCGACGAGAAAGAATGAGACACGAGGTTAAATGCAAGGGGTAATTAGGGTGAACAAGGCACAGGTGATGAATATGCTCTCAGGAGCATGTGTGTGTGAAACAGGGGGAAGACAAAAACCGGAACACACACCCATAACACCGACACCTTCCTCGGCCGCACCGAAACTGCCGACCGCAGGAACTCCCTGCCAGCGCCCCAAACTACACTTTTGTGTGCGAGGGCAAAATATGGACGAAGATCCAAGTTTGCTCCCAGCGCGTGACGACTAGCGCCACTCAAGGGCTTCGGCCGTCCTGCACTTGAACTTTTAATTTGCTTTTTCCTTTTTTCTCCTTCTATTTCTTCAAACCCACCCTTTTCGGCGCTTTGGCCAAGCATCCGGGAGATCGACCAGCCTGCCTAAATTGTGTTCCACGCAACGAAAGTCCAACGTGTGGTCTACTAAAGTACAGATTGGTGGATATTTGGGTTCAAAATAACAGTAATAGAAACTCCCAGCTTCCGCATAGCCACTTGTACACTCTCACTTCACACCTACATCACAACTTCGACCTGCTCTACGAATGTTCACCTGTACCTTGTTTTTTTTTTTTTTTTTTTGCTCTGCATTGTTTCCCTGTAGTTTTTCCGTTTTAGACTTAATTAAATTTCGCGTATGGCCATACTACCCTGAGAACGCCAGATCTCGTCCAATCTTGGGAGCTAAGCAGGGTCGGGCCTGGTTAGTACTTGGATGCGAGATTTAATTCAATTTTATATCAAATTTCACTACCTGTATCGTTTGTGTGTTTGTGTGCAACAAGAGACCTCTGGAATCGTGCCACTGTGCCCCTTAGAAACATCTTATATATCCAAAAATGTAAGTAGCATTTTCAGAAAACATGTTGCAAATCATGAAAATCATGAATTTCGTACACCTAATGGTAAAGACATTTAGGCATTAAAAGTTTGAAAAATATTACTTTAGAATATTTTCTTTCTTAGAAACAATTATGACCTTTTGATGGATAGCTGCTGCCAATGATTCAAATACAGTAAAATTAATTGATTTTCAAAAGGAAGGTCAGTGGCCCATGTCTTTACCGTTATTGATCAAATTATATGAAAATCACCCTTGTGTGTTTGCATGGATGCCTGATCTAATTCCTGCTCGCTAAGCAGAGCATCTCCTGTTCTGAGCCAGTTTTCTGTCGCTCTCTGTTTATTGTTTTCATTCCCTTGTAATGTATTGTCTGTCAGCGTTAAAATAGCACTGGCATGTCATAGCTTTACTCCCCAGTTGTGGTTGGTCTGCTGTTTACACTATAAAGCACAGGTGTCAAACTCAATTCCCGGGACCAGCTCGCCACATCATTTTATGTGGCCTGCGACGTCAAATTATATGTATCAACTGCAAATTCCACCAAACCCCTTTTTACAGTAACTTGAATAGTTGAACAAACTATTCTTCTTGACTGATTCTTTTGATTTCTTCTGATTTCAAAACTAGCTATCCATCAATTTGTTGTGTATATGTAATACCATAATGAGGCGATTAAACTTATTTATGGTTTCACAGTCATTATGGCCCGTGGAGGTAAACTGTACCAACAATGATGCCTGCGACAAAAATGAGTTTGACACCCCTGCTATAAAGTAAAAGGCGGGGACTGTTTGGCACTGCTTCAGGAAAATAAACAGCTGTCTCTACCTTTACCACAATGTGTACACACATGTATGCATCAATGCACATGCACTGTTATTAAAATTAATCATTCTTAAAATATAGCCCGTATATTATAAACTCAGAAGTATGAGTATTACTGATAAAAAAATAATGAAAATTACATGATCTGTGTGTGCTTAAAAACCTCATTATCAATATAATTTTATATAATGTATTTTTTATTTTGTCATGTTTTTCTTTGGACTCTAAATTGCCCGTAGGTGTGAATGTGAGTGCGAACGGTTGTTTGTTTCTATGTGCCCTGCGATTGGCTGGCAACCAGTTCAGGGTGTACCCTGATAGCTGGGATAGGCTCCAGCACGCCCGCGACCCTAGTGAGGAGAAGCGGCTCAGAAAATGGATGGATGGATGGATGTTTTTCTTTAATTTAAAAATTCATGTATTTTTTTTATTTGTTTTTTCTAAAATGTTAATATGGTAAACTTACCCCAAGTTAAGAGTTTCATTATTCAATATTCAATTCAATTCTTCTTCTTCTGATGGAAGATATATCGATATAATGTTATCTTCATCAAGCACACATGCGCGCGCGCATGCACGCACACACACACACACACACACAAACACACACACACACTCACACACACACACTCACACACACACATACACACACATACACACACACACCTTCGTGGTGTTTGTTTTTTCTTTTTAAATCCTGGTAATTACATGGCATTTTGCAGAGGTTATGAAGGTCACATATTTTACCAAATACAGTGTATCTTCTCAAAAATGTATTCAACCCAATTCACAATTCTGCACGAGACTTTTTCCACATACAGCCAGCACAAACTAACGAGCAATAATTTCGGCTCACGTCAGTGAATTTTACGAGGTCAAAATGCTACTTTACAATGCCACTATATTTAAAAAAATAAATGAAATAAAAACGCACGCTAGGCTATTTGAGCTCTGTAAATCTCCGACTGTGCTGAAGGTGAGTGTACTGTAAATGGTTGTCCATCTATGTGTCCTGAGACAGATTAATCAGTTGTTTATTGTATATGAAAGAATGTTTCTTTTTGGGTTTTTTTCCCCAATTGCAAGGCAGAGAGACAGACAACCTTTTACACTCAGTCACAACTAAGGCCTTACTGCTACCTAAAACATTTTCTTAGTCAGTGAGATGGAGCTATAGAACATGGGAGAAAATATGCAATCAAAGAGAGTACTCACAGAAAAAAAAGAGATTCAATCTTGTATCACAAACAGAACCTTCTTGCTGTGAAAGAAACCAATGTAACCATATGCATCACTGTGACTTTACTAAACTACTTTTCATTAATTAAATGACAATTCATAAAACTAACTAAAACAATGCCCTTAATAATTGGAATACCATTGTCATTTACCCGTGAGCTAAGACTCAATGCAACATTTTAAATTAATGAAACTTATTTGACTGTTTTAATGACCAGGTGCTGTACTCACTGTCAATGTTAATGAAATCACTGTCAAGAATTCAAATAAAAAAATGTTGATGAATAATTTTACTATATATTTTATATTTTTCATCACTGCTAAAAAGCCGGCACAGTGGGTGACTGGTTAGCACATCTGCCTCACAGTTCTGGGGACCGGGATTCAAATCCTGGCCCTGCCTGTGTGGAGTTTGCATGTTCTCCCCGTGCCTGGATGGGTTTTCTCCGGCCACTGCGGTTTCCTCCCACATCCCAAAAACATGCATGGTAGGTTAATTGAAGACTCTAAATTGCCCGTAGGTGTGAATGTGAGTGCGAATGGTTGTTTGTTTCTATGTGCCCTGCGATTGGCTGGCCAAAGATAGCTTGGATTGGCCGTCCAAAGATAGCTTGGATAGGCTCCATCCCTTGTGAGGATATGCGGTGTAGAAAATGGATGGATGGATCCCTCCTGAAAACACCAGATACCGGTTATCGACAGTGAACAAAAATTTAAACGCAACACTTTTGTTTTTGCTCCCATTTTTCGTGAACTGGACTCAAAGATCTAAAACTTTTTCTACTTACACAAAAAGCCATTTCCCTCAAATATTGTTCACAAATCTGTCTAAATCTGTGCTAGTGAGCATTTCTCCTTTATCGAGATAATCCATCCCACTTCACAGGTGTGGCATATCAAGATGCTGATTAGACAGCATGATTATTGCACAGGTGTGCCTTAGGCTGGCCACAATAAAATGCCACTCTGAAATCTGCAGTTTTGCTTTATTGTGGGGGTTTGGGGATCAGAAAACCAGTCAGTATCTGGTGTGACTACCATTTGCCTCACGCAGTGCAACACATCTCCTTCGCATAGAGTTGATCAGGCTGTTGATTGTGGCCTGTGGAATGTTTGTCCACTCCATTTCAATGGCTGTGTGAAGTTGCTGGATATTGGCAGGAACTGGAAAACGCTGTAGTATACGCCAATCCAGAGCATCCCAAACATGCTCAATGGGTGACATATGAGCCATGGGCCACTCGATCCACAACGTTGACATCAGCAAACCGTTCACCCACACGACGCCACACACACTGTCTGCCATCTGCCCTGAACAGTGAAAAGAAGAGAACACCTCTCCAACGTGCCAGATGCCATCGAATGAGAACTCAAGTCGGTTACGACGAAGAATTACAGTCAGGTCGAGATACCGATGAGGACGACGAGCATGCAGATGAGCTTCCCTGAGATGGTTTCTGACAGTTTGTGCAGAAATTATTTGGTTATGCAAACCGATTGTTGCAGCAGCTGTCCGGGTGGCTGGTCTCAGACGATCTTGGAGGTGAACATGCTGGATGTGGAGGTCCTGAACTGGTGTGGTTACACGTGGTCTGCGGTTGTGAGACCAGTTGGATGTACTGCCAAATTGTCTAAAACGGCTTTGGAGACGTCTTATGGTAGAGAAATTAACATTTAATTCACAGACAACTGCTCTGGTGGACATTCATGCAGTCAGCATGCCAATTGCACGCTCCCTCAAAACTGGCTATATCTGTGGCATTGTGCTGCGTCATAAAATTGCACATTTCAGTGGCCTTTTATTGTGGCCAGCTTATGGCACACCTGTGCAATAATCATCCTGTCTAATCAGCATCTTGATATGCCACACCTATGAGGTGGGATGTATTATCTCGACAAAGGAGAAATGCTCACTAACACAGATTTAGACAGATTTGTGAACTATATTTGAGGGAAATGGCCTTTTGTGTATGTAGACAAAGTTTTAGATCTTGGAGTCCAGCTCAAGAAAAATGGGAGCACAAACAAAAGTGTTGCATTTATATTTTTGTTTAGTATAATTTGGTAATTCCTTTTCATGCTGTTTTCTTCTGTCTCCTGTCCAGTCGCTTGAGACTACTAAACATATTATTGCTTGAATTTGCTTTCGTCCATCAATGGCATGAATGGTTGATCGGCTAGCACTTTTTGGAAAGGCCTTTCACAGACATTGTCATGCAAGCAAGTATAAGAATTCTTAGCCAACAACAGACAAGCATTTCTCTCTGTTGTCAGGGTGAAAAAGTAATGTCATGAAGAGAGTATGCTGCCCCCCTAAAAAAACAACCACGAATAAAACTAATTGTAAAACATAGATTGCTATCATTAATGGATCAACACTTCCTCATAAAGCTTAAGACATCAAAAACAACATAAAGACGTTAAGTCAGTTTGGAACTTCAGGGCTTTGCTAGAAAAGACAGTCATGCAAATTCTTCAACCTCAACGCCTGCTGGTATGAGCATGTATGTTAAATGGGTCAAGAGCTGAGATTGCCGCGTACAGCTGGACCATTGACGCATGTCCAAGCCTGGCTCAGTGTCTCTTTCACTTCTCACATAGACTTGTCTCTGACATATCCCTGAGGCTACCCAGTCCACTGTCCAGGACCTCCAGTGGGCCATAGTGTTTACATATATTAAAATGAATTTAGGGGACAGAGCTGACCCTGGAGGGCCAACACACGCATGCATCCAGCAACACACATACACACGCACACGGGTGGAAGTAGAAATTCAGTGTACTGTATATGCGTAAAGTCAGGGAAGTAGAAAGGGAAGCAACATTGGTCACTTGCATTAAACTGCGATATTGTGAGGATGTATTTTGTTCAAGTACAAAATCAACTGAGTAATTTGAAATATAAGGGCACTTTGAACACAATCAAAATTAGTTCAGCAAAACTTTGTGTATTTATATGCATATTTTAGAAATTGAGCAATTGTAATAGGTTTTGATGAGTACAAGCAACATAGAGCGAGGACTTTGTCCTTTATACAGACAATGTATACAATATACAGCGGCTGAAATTAGTATTTAACACGTCATCATTTTTCTCACTACATATATTTCCAAAGGTGCTATTGAATTTCACCAGAGGTTGGGAATAACCCAAGTAACCCAAACATAAAGAAAGTAGAACAAATAAGCTCAGAAATTAAGTTGTGTGTAATAATGTGAAATGACACAGGGAAAAAGTATTGAACATGCCAAATGGTATTTATTTAATACTTTATACAAAAGCCTTTGTTTACAATGACAGGTTCAAGACGCCTCCTGTATGGAGAAACTAGTCACATGCATTGGTCTAGTGCAGGGGTGTCAAACTCATATTAGTTTGCGGGCCACATCCAACCTAATTTGATCTCAAGTGGGCCAGTATATCACTGGCCCTATAAGCTATAAATAACCACAAATAAACTTTTTTTTTTTACCATTTTTTTTGGGTGCACATAATTACAACTACATTTGGGAGAATAGTCACATTTATTGAGTATTATCTTGTTGCCAATCTTGTTTCAAATCAAATGAGCAACCTCAAATGTCCGAACAAAAATATCAACAATGTTATGAATCAGTGTTTTCATTTACAGTTGCAACTTAGAGAGAACAATAGATCTATAAACTGGATGTACCTTTTATGAAACAAGCTATTTAGAAATCTTTTAAAATTTTCATAAATTTCCACATCTATCTAGAAATTTTGAGAGGCTCAACTGACTCATAACACCATACAAACTAAAGTGGGAACTTTTTAGAATGAAAGTGCAGTTATCCTCCTGCATTGTAAATGTATACATACAGATTGACAGAATGAAACATGAAACGAGTCACTCCCATGATTTGTTTGTCTGACATAACGTAACCATATTTATCCGGGCTTTAATAAACCCATGTCCCAATTAATTTCATAAACTAATTTTTAACTGCACATGAAATTATTGAACAAACAATACATGATATGATACATATATTGGCATTGCTTCACACAAATTGTCACTCTCTTACTGCATATTGATTGGAGGCGTGCCCCTCTGCACCAATCTTTTTCTCTCTCTCAGCTTCATGCATGTCACACGTCACATGACTAACAGCACTGCCGGTTCTATTTTACTTGTGTCAAAATAAAAGCATGAGTTTGAAAATAAGAGTCTATACGTATAAATGAACTAAAACTTGAGTGATGGGCAGAACAGTGCCCGCGGGCCAGATCAGACCTCCTGACGGGCCGGTTCTGGCCCACGGGCCGTACATTTGACACATCTGCTCTAGTGTTGATTCCTCCACAAAAGCAGTCTTCAAATCTTGAAGGTTCCGTGGGCTTCTGTTATGGACCTTGGGTCTCTGTTCTTTCCATAGATTTTTGATTGGATTAAGTCAGGTGATTGGATGGGCCATTTTATCAGCTTTATTTAATTTTTTTCTTTGAAACCAATTGAGAGTTTCCTTAGCAGTATGTTTTGGATCATTATGCTGCTGAAATGTCCACCATCATTTCATTTTCATCATCCTCGTAGGTGGAAGCAGATTCATGCCCATACATCCTTCCTTCAATAATGTGAAGTTTACCAGTACCGTCTGCTGAAAAGCTCCACACCATCATGTTCCCACCTCTAACTTCACTGTTGTTATGGTGTTTTTAGGACGATGTCTAGCGCCATTTTTCCTCCAAAGTGGTGCGCATTATGGCATTCAAACAGTTACATTTTGCTCTCATCAGACCATCACAATATTTAACTGGCTTGTCCAAATGTTGTTCAGCAAACATTAAACGATCTTTGACATGCTTTTTTTCCAGCAATGGGGTCTTGCGTGGTAAGCGTGCATACAGGCCATGGTGGCGGAGTACATTACTCACTGTTTTCCTTGTGACAGCAGTACCTGCTAATTCCAGGTCTTTTTGAAGCTCTCCACAGGTGCTCCTTGGCTCTTGGACAACTCTTCTGATTATTCTTTGCACTCCTCTGTCACAAAACTTGTGAGGCGCACCTGATCATGGCAAATTTATGGTGGTATAATTGGCTTTCCAGTTACGTTTTATGGTCCCAACCGTGCTCACTGGAACATTCAGAAGCTTAGATATGCGCCTGTAACCAATGCCATTGATATGTTTTGCAACAATTAGTTTGCGATGGTCTTGAGACAGCTCTTTGCTCGTACCCATCATGAGATGTGTCGTGACTCACACCTTGGCAATGAGCCTTTTTTGTAGGCCATCAATTAGGACTGAAACAGGTGATATTCATTTGCACAAACAAGGGGCTGGATTGGTGTTTGATTATTGATAGATTGTAGGTGTTGTTTTGGCTTTCCATGCCTTATTGCACCTCCCTTTCTTTGTGTGTCCAATACTTACTTTTCCCTGAGTCATTTCATATTATTACCCACAACTTAATTTCTGCTCTTATTTGTTCTACAACCCCTATTCCAATGAAGTTGTGGCATTGTGTTAAACATAAATAAAAACAGAATACAATGATTTGCAAATCATGTTCAACCTATATTCAATTGAATACACTACAAAGACAAGATATTTAATGTTCAAACTGATAAAACGCTATTGTTTTTAGCAAAAATCATTAACTTAGAATTTTATGGCTGCAACACGTTCCAAAAAAGCCGGGACAGGTGGCAAAAAAGATTGAGAAAGTTGAGGAATGCTCATCAAACACCTGTTTGGAACATCCCACAGGTGAACAGGCTCATTGGGAACAGGTGGGTGCCATGATTAGGTATAAAAGGAGCTTCCCTAAATTGCTCAGTCATTCACAAGCAAAGATGGGACGAGGTTCACCTCTTTGTGAGCTAGTACGTGAGAAAATAGTCGAACAGTTTAAGGACAATGTTCCTCAACGTACAATTGCAAGGAATTTAGGGATTTCATGATCTACGGCCCATAATATCATCAAAAGGTTCAGAGAATCTGGAAAAATCACTGCATGTAAGCGGCAAGGCCGAAAACCAACATTGAATGCCCATGACCTTCGATCCCTCAGCCGGCACTGCATCAAAAACCGACATCAATGTCCATCCATCCATCCATTCTCTACCGCTTATCCGGGTCGGGTCGCGGGGGCAGTAGCTTCAGCAGGGACGCCCAGACTACCCTCTCCCCAGCCACTTCATCCAGCTCTTCCGGGGGGATCCCGAGGCGTTCCCAGGCCAGCCGAAGGATGTAGTCTCTCCAGCGCGTCCTGGGTCGTCCCCGGGGTCTCCTCCCGGTGGGACATGCCCGGAACACCTCACCAGGGAGGCGTCCGGGAGGCATCCGAATCAGATGCCCCAGCCACCTCATCTGGCTCCTCTCAATGCGGAGGAGTAGCGGCTCTACTCTGAGATCCTCTCGGATGACCGAGCTTCTCACCCTATCTCTAAGGGAGAGCCCGGACACCCTGCGGAGGAAACTCATTTCGGCCGCTTGTATCCGGGATCTTGTTCTTTCGGTCACGACCCACAGCTCATGACCATAGGTGAGGGTAGGAACGAAGATCGACCGGTAAATTGAGAGCTTCGCCTTTCGGCTTAGCTCTTTCTTTACCACAACGGACCGATACAAAGTCCGCATCACTGCAGACGCTGCACCGATCCGCCTGTCGATCTCCCGTTCCATTCTTCCCTCACTCGTGAACAAGACCCCAAGATACTTGAATTCCTCCACTTGGGGCAGGATCTCATCCCCGACCTGGAGATGGCATGCCACCCTTTCCCGACTGAGGACCATGGTCTCAGATTTGGAGGTGCTGATTCTCATCCCAGCCGCTTCACACTCGGCTGCGAACTGCTCCAATGAGAGTTGGAGGTCACGGCTTGATGAAGCCAACAGAACCACATCATCTGCAAAAAGCAGAGATGCAATACTGAGGCCACCAAACCGGACCCCCTCTACGCCTCGGCTGCGCCTAGAAATTGTGTCCATAAAAGTTATGAACAGAATCGGCGACAAAGGGCAGCCTTGGCGGAGTCCAACCCTCACCGGGAACGAGTTCGACTTACTGCCGGATATGCGGACCAAACTCTGACTCCGGTCGTACAGGGACCGAACAGCCCGTATCAGGGGGTTCGGTACCCCATACTCCCGAAGCACTCTCCACAGGACTCCCCGAGGGACACGGTCGAACGCCTTCTCCAAGTCCACAAAACACATGTAGACTGGTTGGGCGAACTCCCATGCACCCTCGAGGACCCTGCCGAGGGTGTAGAGCTGGTCCACTGTTCCACGGCCAGGACGAAAACCACACTGCTCCTCCTGAATCTGAGATTCGACTTCCCGACGGACCCTCCTCTCCAGCACCCCTGAATAGACCTTACCAGGGAGGCTGAGCAGTGTGATCCCCCTGTAGTTGGAACACACCCTCCGGTCCCCCTTCTTAAAAAGGGGGACCACCACCCCAGTCTGCCAATCCAGAGGCACTGTCCCCGATGTCCACGCGATGTTGCAGAGGCGTGTCAACCAGGACAGCCCCACAACATCCAGAGCCTTTAGGAACTCCGGGCGAATCTCATCCACCCCCGGGGCCCTGCCACCGAGGAGCTTTTTAACTACCTCGGTGACCTCAAACCCAGAGATAGGAGAGCCCGCCTCAGAGAACCCACACTCTGCTTCCCCATGGGAAGGCGTGTCGGTGGAATTGAGGAGGTCTTCGAAGTATTCTCCCCACCGACTCACAACGTCCCGAGTCGAGGTCAGCAGCGCCCCATCCCCACTATACACAGTGTTGGTGGTGCACTGCTTTCCTCTCCTGAGACGTCGGATGGTGGACAAGAATTTCCTCGAAGCCGTCCGGAAGTCTTTCTCCATGGCCTCACCGAACTCCTCCCATGCCCGGGTTTTTGCTTCAGCGACCACCAGAGCTGCATTCCGCTTGGCCAGCCGGTACCCATCAGCTGCCTCAGGAGTCCCACAGGCCAAAAAGGCCCGATAGGACTCCTTCTTCAGCTTGACGGCATCCCTCACCGTTGGTGTCCACCAACGGGTTCGGGGATTGCCGCCACGACAGGCACCGACCACCTTACGGCCACAGCTCCGGTCGGCCGCCTCAGCAATGGAGGCGCGGAACATGGTCCACTCGGACTCAATGTCCCCCGCCTCCCCCGGAACATGAGCAAAGTTCTGTCGGAGGTGGGAGTTGAAACTCCTTCTGACAGGGGATTCTGCCAGACGTTCCCAGCAGACCCTCACAATACGTTTGGGCCTGCCACGTCGGACCGGCATCTTCCCCCACCATCGGAGCCAACTCACCACCAGGTGGTGATCAGTTGACAGCTCCGCCCCTCTCTTCACCCGAGTGTCCAAGACATGCGGCCGCAAGTCCGATGACACGACCACAAAGTCGATCATCGAACTGCGACCTAGGGTGTCCTGGTGCCAAGTGCACGTGTGGACACCCTTATGCTTGAACATGGTGTTCGTTATGGACAATCCGTGACGAGCACAGAAGTCCAATAACAGAACACCGCTCGGGTTCTGATCGGGGGGGCCGTTCCTCCCAATCGCGCCCTTCCAGGTCTCACTGTCATTGCCCACGTGAGCATTGAAGTCCCCCAACAGAACAATGGAGTCCCCAGCGGGAGCGCTCTCCAGCACCCCCTCCAAGGACTCCAAAAAGGGTGGGTACTCTGAACTGCTGTTTGGTGCATAGGCACAAACAACAGTCAGGACCCGTCCCCCCACCCGAAGGCGGAGGGAGGCTACCCTCTCGTCCACCGGGGTGAACCCCAACGTACAGGCGCCGAGCCGGGGGGCAATAAGTATACCCACACCTGCTCGGCGCCTCTCACCATGGGCAACTCCAGAGTGGAAGAGAGTCCAACCCCTCTCGAGAGGACTGGTACCAGAGCCCCAGGTGTGTGTGGAGGCGAGTCCGACTATATCGAGTCGGAACTTCTCGACCTCACACACCAGCTCGGGCTCCTTCCCTGCCAGAGAGGTGACATTCCACGTCCCTAGAGCCAGCTTCTGTAGCCGGGGATCGGATCGCCAAGGTCCCCGCCTTCGGCCACCGCCCAGCTCACACTGCACCCGACCCCTATGGCCCCTCCCACAGGTGGTGAGCCCATGGGAAGGGGGACCCACGTTACCCTTTCGGGCTGTGCCCGGCCGGACCCCATGGGTGCAGGCCCGGCCACCAGGCGCTCGCCTTCGAGCCCCACCACCAGGCCTGGCTCCAGCGGGGGGCCCCGGTGGCCCGCGTCCGGGCAAGGGAAAACGAAGTCCATTGTTTGTCGTCATCATTAGAGGTCTTTGAGCCGTGCTTCGTCTGGTCCCTCACCTAGGACCTGTTTGTCATGGGTGACCCTGCCAGGGGCATAAAGCCCCAGATAACTTAGCTCCTAGGATCACTGGGACACACAAACCCCTCCACCACGACAAGGTGACGGCTCAAGGAGGGGCGACATCAATGTGTAAAGGATATCACCACATGGGCTCAGGAACACTTCAGAAAACCAATGTCAGTAAATGCAGTTCGCCGCTACATCCATAAGTGCAACTTAAAAGTCTACTATGCAAATCAAAAGCCATTTATCAACAACACCCAGAAACGCCGCCGGCTTCTCTGGCCCGAGCTCATCAGAGATGGACTGATGCAAAGTGGAAAAGTGTTCTGTGGACCGACGAGTCCACATTTCAAATTATGTTTGAAAAATTGTGGACGTCGTGTCCTCCGAGCCAAAGAGGAAAAGAACCATCCGGACTGTTATGGACGCAAAGTTCAAAAGCCAGCATCTGTGATGGTATGGGGCTGTGTTAGTGCCAATGGCATGGGTAACTTACACATCTGTGAAGGCACCATTAATGTTGAAATGTACATACAGGTTTTGGAGAAACATATCCTGCCATCCAAGCAACGTCTTTTTCATAGTCGCCCCTGCTTATTTCAGCAAGACAATGCCAAACCACATTCTGCACGTGTTACAACAGCGTGGCTTTGTAGGAAAAGAGTACGTGTACTAGACTGGCCTGCCTGCAGTCCAGACCTGTCTCCCATTGAAAATGTGTGGCGCATTATGAAGCGTAAAATACGACATTCTTGCTTGATGTACAGCTGAAGCTGTACATCAAGCAAGAATGGGAAAGAATTCCACCTACAAAGCTTCAACAATTAGTGTCCTCAGTTCCCAACTGTTTATTGAATGTTGTCAAAAGAAAAGGTAATTTAACACAGTGGTAAACATGACCCTGTCCCAGCTTTTTTGGAACGTGTTGCAGCCATTAAATTATAAGTTAATAATTATTTGCTAAAAACAATAACGTTTATCAGTTTGAACATTAAATATCTTGTCTTTGTAGTGTATTCAATTAATATAGGTTAATCGTGATTTGCAAATCATTGTATTCTGTTTTTATTTCTGTTTAACACAACGTCTCAACTTCATTGGAATTGGGGTTGTATTTTCTTTGTATGTACTTGAACGTTTGAACTCAACATTCCCTTTCAGCAAAGTGAGAGCAATCAAAGTGCATCACGCTTGTTTCTAAGTGCCTCCAACTGGAAACTGTGAAGTATGCGTTAAAAGAAAAAAAAAAAGAACACTCTACCTGTGTTTTGTGTGTGTAAAAAACAGAGTTCAACGGTTTTCCAAACCCCACCAAATGCAAATTAAACATATTATGAACATTAGGGCAGGAAAATAAGCACAGTTGCATCATTTACTCCAAGAGCTCAGTGCATGTACAGGTAAATCTCCACATTTGATTATTGGCAAACTGCTGACTGTTAACTGGTCATTCCAAGGGTTTGATATTAAAGGTAACTACTAGAACTAATGCCATCCATCCATCCATTTTCCGAGCCGCTTGTCCTCACTAAGGTCGCGGGCGTGCTGGAGCCTATCCCAGCCATCATCGAGCAGGAGGCGGGGTACACCCTGAACTGGTTGCCAGCCAATCGCAGGGCACATACAAACAAACAAGCATTCGCACTCACATTCACACCTACGGGCAATTTAGTCTCCAATTCATGCATGTTTTTGGGATGTGGGAGGAAACCGGAGTGCCCAGAAAAAACCCACGCAGGCACGGGGAGAACATGTAAACTCCACACAACCGGGGCAGGGGATTGAACGCGGGTCCTCAGAACTGTGAGGCTGACGCTCTAACCAGTCTACCACCGTGTCGCCACTAGAACTCATGCTTGAATTTAATTTGTCAAACTCACTTGATTACCATTGATTTCAATCTTCATAAGGTAAGGAAATTCATTACACAGTATACAAGTACACAAGTAGGGGGTCAGAATTTGATAAAGCTTGGATTATGATTATGATGAGTTGTACTGACTATTATGTTGGTAACCCAATTCAAGTAAATGCAGTTAAAAAAATAACACCAATGACCACTCCCAAGTCGTGTTTCAATAATTTCCCCTTGCACAAAATGTAAATCATTGATTTGCACCCTTAAATTTACATCAGCCATATGTTTTAAAAATAAGTGACTATAGACACATTGTTTTGCAAGTTCTGTTTCTGTGCATGTTGGTATGGATCTGTCCATGCCCTCTCTGAAAAACAAAAAACACTATTTTCTACCATTTCAAGCAAGAAAGTGTGTGATACACCATTTGTGAAACAAACCAAGACAAACTAAGACAAGCAGAAACAGAAAGGCAAGCATTTTATCTGATTTAATACTAGAGCGATAACTTGACTTACAAGTTTAATCCGTTCCGTTGTTTCAAATCACTCATGTTTCAAATCATATTTCCTCATTGAAATAATTGGAAATGCCCTTAATCCATTCCAGACCCCAAAAAACAAAATTTTTAAATAAAAATAGAACTCTACAGTATTATACTGTTAAAAAAACAACAACATTCTGTTGCAACATAATTATATAGCATAATACGAATTAAAATTCTTCTCCATCATTATTTAATGCATTATTGCTTCTTCTGGTATGCGTGCCTTGGCCACTAAGGGGTAGTTAAATACATACATAATACACAAAGAAGAAGGTCATAACTAAGCTATGACGACCGTGACATCAATGCTACTTTCATTAGCCCATTTAATACGTTTTGAATCGTGTGTTAGCATTAACCAGACTTTTGTAATGCAAATTAATGTGAGTTGGTTGACTACATAATGTGTAATTATCTTTTTTTTATGTTTAGTTTTACAATAAAATTCAACTTGGAGTGGCAATGAAAAGCTTGAAGGAAACACAATTTTGTGAAGAAACAACTGCAGCTTGATGTTGTGAAGTTCGCTGCCTCCATCTAGCGGTGAATCTGAAGCGCACTCATAACTCAAATAATTGATCCAAATCATACAAGCGACGGTTCGTATCGCCAAAAACCCGTAAGTTGGGTCACATGTAAGTCAAGGTATCACTGTAAAGGCATCTCGTGCCACCCAAAAACGCAGAAGTTCTCAGATCCAGAAAACTAGCTTCTTCTCCTCATAAGGGCCAAAAAAGATTTTGAATGTTCTGCAGCTCCCTGCTTTACTGAAACTTCAATAGGCTTCCAACTTCACCGGCCAACATCACGGAGTTCTTGGGGAAAACAAGGTTATTTAAAAGGTCCCATTTTTGGCTATTTAGACCTCCATAGTTTGACCCTCTAACATGGTCTTAAGATAAAAGTGTTAATTTCATTTAGAAAAACATTTTGGTTTTGTCATATGAGTGTCCAGAAAAGGCTCATCTGACAGCTACCTTTGTTTGAACTAGGTTTGTATCCGCTTTGTCCATATTTGGCTTTCCTATGATTTGTTGCCTTCGTGTAGAAGACCCACTTGTGAGAGCACACATATTTGTGATGTTGACAGTGGTGGCTCGGGAGAGGAGAGGTAGGTGGAGATCTTCACTAGTGACGTAGATAATCTCGAGAAATTCGAATATCCTGATTTCAGACCTCTCGGCAGAAAAACATCTGTAACTCAGAAGTGGCTGGATGATTTTAATTCATATTTCACTTGTTTACTGAAGCACCATAAAACCAATATTACATCCCAAATATTAGAAATATTTGGTTTGGTAAAAGATGGGACCTTTAAAGGAAAACTTAGCTAAGAATGTCTTGGAGGTGAAAAGAGTGTCAGATCAAGTGATGAGGGTGAAACTTGAAATTGAGGGCGTTATGTTTAATGTAATTAGTGGTGATGTGCCACAGGCAGGATGTGAACTAGAGGTCAAAGAGAAATTCTGGAAGGACCATGATGAAGTAGTTGAGAGCATCCTAGGGAGATTGGTGCAGATTGTAATCGAAATGTTGGTGAAGGAAACGGGTAATCGTACGGCATCCAGGAAAGGATGGTGGTAGAGTTTTGCAAAAAGGATGTAAAGGGCTGGAGTGAACACTTGCCTCCAGAAGAGGCAGGAAAATAGGGTGGCCTACATGATCGGAAGTAGAAGCACAGGAAGGTGGATAATAGTTTGTGCAGACGATATAATCTGATGGAGGTTATGGACTGTAAGGTAGTGGTAGTGGGTAGCATTGGATGGTGGTGTGTAAAATGGCTCTGGTGGTGGTGAGGAAGATTAAGAAGACAAAGGCAGAGCAGAGAAATGTGGTGGAAGCTGAGAAAGGAAGAGTGTTGTGCGGCTTTTCGAGAAGAGGTGAGACAGGCTCTTGGTGGAGTTTTCAGAAGACTGGACATAGTACAGGACATGTATGAGGGCAGCACAACAGCGGTGAGGTGTGCGGGAGGTGCGACAGAGGAGTTTATGGTGGGGATGGGACTGCATCAGGGATCAGCCCTGAGCCCCTTCCTTTTTGCAGTGGTGATGGATAGGCTGACAGATGAGGTTAGACTAGAATTGCCGTGGACCATGATGTTCGCAGATGACATTGTGATCTGCAGTGAAAGCAGGGAGCAGGTGAAGGAACACTTAGAAAGGTGGAGGCATGCACTGGAAAGGAGAGGAATGAAGATTACCTGAAGTAAAATAGAATATATGTGCATGCATGAGAGGGGTGGAGTGGGAAGAGTGAGGCTTCAGGGGGAAGAGATAGCGAGGGTGGAGCCCTTTAAAGACTTTGGGTTAACAGTCCAGAGCAATGGTGAGTGTGGTAAGGAAGTGAAGAAACAGGTCCGAGTAGGTTGGAACTTGTGGAGGAAGGTGTCAGGTGTGTTATGTGTCAGAGGTATCTGCGAGGATAAAGGGGGAAGTTTATAAGACAGTGGTGAGGCTAGCAATGATGGTATTAGAGACAGTGGCGCTGAAGAGACAACAGGAAGCAGGGTTGAAGGTGGCGGAAATGAAGATGTAGAGGTTCTCTCTAGGAGTGACCAGGTTGGATAGGATTAGAAATGAGCTCATCAGACGGATGGCCAAGGTTAGATGTTTTGGAGACAAAATTAGAGGGATTAGACTGTCAGATACGTCCAGAGGAGAGATAGTCAGTATATAGAAGGATAGAAGGATGATGAGGCTGGAGCTACCAGGCAAGAGAGCAAGAGGAAGACCAAAGAGAAGGTTTATAGATGTATTGAGGGAAGACATGAGGGCAGTTGGTGTTAGAGAGGAAGATGCAGGAAAAAGATGACACGCTGTGGCGACCCCTAACGGGACAAGCCGAAAGTAAAAAAATATAATATGGGTTACCCAGACCTTGTGTCCCCATCCTGCCTCAAAGTCTGCGCGGACCAGCTCGCTCCAGTCTTCACACAGATCTTCATTAGATCTCTGCAACTGTGCGAAGTACCATCCTGTTTCAAACTTTCCACCATCATCCCAGTCCCCAAGAAACCTGGAATGGTCCGAATGACTACAGGACTGTCGCCATGACATCTGTGGTCATGAAGTCCTTTGAACGCGTCGTGCTGGACCACCTCAAGAGCGTCACAGGACCCCTGCTGGACCCCCTGCAGTTTGTCTACAAATAGGTCTGCGTATGGTGCAGTCAACATGGGACTGCACTTCATCATAGAACACCTCGACGGCATGTGGACCTATGCGAGGATGCTGTTCGTGTACTGCAGCTCTGCGTTCAACACCATCATCCCTGAACTCCTTTCATCCAAGCTTCTCCAGCTCAGCGTCTCGAATGCCATCTGCCAGTGGATTTACAGCGTTTTGATGGGCAGGACACAGCAGGTGAGGCTGGGGAACACCACCTCATCGACACGCACCACCACCACTGGGGGGTCCCAAGGTTGTGTCCGCTCTCTGCTGCTCTTCTCTCTCTACACGAACGACTGTACCTGAAGTTTGCAGATGACACCACTGTCATCGGCCTCATCAAGGACGGTGACGAGTCTGCATATCGACAGGAAGCGCAGCGGCTGGACCTGTGGTGCGGCTGACACAACCTGGAGCTGAACACACTCAAGACTGTAGAGATGATCGTGGACTTCAGGAGGCATCCTTCACCACAGCTGCCCCTCACGCTGTCCAACTGCCCTGTGTCAAACAAAGAGACCTTCAAGTTCCTGGAAATTACAGTCTCTCGGGACCTGAAGTGGTAGATCAACATCAAATCTATCCTCAAAAAGGCCCAGCAAAGGATGTACTTCCTGCGCCTTCTGAAGAAGCACAGCCTGCCACAGGAGCTATTGAGGCAGTTCTAAACAACAGTCATCGAATCAGTCCTGTGTTCTTCCATCACAGTCTGGTTTGGTGCTGCTACAAAAGAGGACATACTCCGACTGCAACGGACAATCAAAACTGCTGAAAAGATTGTCGGCACCCCTCTACCCACCCTTGAGGAGTTGCACACTGCCAGAACTAAAACAAGAGCATGCAAAATCCTGGTCGTCACTTCTTCCAGCTCCTTCCCTCAGATATGCGCTACTGAACAATGCAAACGAAAACAGGCAGACATTCCAACAGCTGATTCCCTCTTGCCATTAACTTCTTAAACAGTTAACTTACAATTCCATTGCAACATGCTGAATTTTTTTTTGTCTTGAGTTTGTTTTCACATTTCTGTCAGGCCAATTATACATTACTGGTGCACTCACTGTAGGAGTCTTGCCACGCTGCACTATTTGCATATCTGTTGTTGACCAATATTGGCCACTCATGTGCCTGAGTAGCATCTGAAACATTTGCACAATTGACATTGTCCCAGATTATCGCACGACTAGCCACTTTAAACTGCATACATTTCTTGAAGTCTCGGCGCTGTCATGGGTGTGTGTTCTGGTCGTACACACCTGCTCCTGAGAGCATCTTCACCACCTGTGCCTCGTTCACCCTATTACTCCTTGCATTTAACCTCATGTCTCATTCTTTCACGTCGCCAGTCGTTGTACCTTGTCGTCGCGTTCCAGCATTCCTTGTTTCCACGGCACAGACTCACAGTAAGACTAAACCCTCTTCCGATTATCGACCTCGCCTTTTTGCCTCACGTTTTTGGATACTGTTGCCTTTTTTGGATTGCCTCCCTGTGTACCAACCTCTGCCCGTATATTAAACCTCTCTTTTTGAAACTGTCCATTTGTTTTGGAGTCGTGCATTTTTGGGTCCTATCCTCTGTTCCGTTCATGACAGGCGCCCTTTGCACAATGGTCATTGCATCGGCCTATTGATCTATTCGTCATTTCAAACTGCTCTAATTGCTAGAGGACTCTGCATCTTTTTGCACAATTCTCTCCAAAAAATAATAATATTAATAATCATTGGACCGGCATTACCAAATTACTGGAAACCTTTTATTGCTCAGTGACTTTTCTGTTGTCGTACTCGATCGGCTCCAACTTCTTCTTTTCCTTTCGGCTTGTCACGTTAGGGGTCGCCACAGCGCGTCATCCTTTTCCATGTAAGCCTATCTCCTGCATCCTCCTCTCGAACACCAACTGCCATCATGTCTTCCCTCACGACATCCATCAACCTGCTCTTTGGTCTTCCTCTAGCTCTCTTGCCTGGCAGCTCCATCTTCATCATCCTTTTACCAATATACTCACTATTTCTCCTCTGGACGTGTCCAAACCATTGAAGTCTGCTCTCTCTAACTTTATCTCCAAAACATCGAACCTTGGCTGTCCCTCTGATGAGCTCATTTCTAATTTTATCCATTTTATTATCTGCTTCCTGTTGTCTCTTCAGTGCCACTGTCTCCAATCCGTACATCATGGCTGGCCTCACCACTGTTTTATAAACTTTGCCCTTCATCCTAGCAGAGACTCTTCTGTCACATAACACACCTGACACCTTCCTCCACCCATTCCAACTGCTTGGACCTGTTTCTTCACTTCCTGACCACACTCACCATTGCTCTGGACGGTTGACTCCAAGTATTTAAAGTCCTCCAACCTTGCTATCTCTTCTCCCTGTAGCCTCACTCTTCCCCCACTACCCCTCTCATTCATGCACATATATTCTGTTTTACTTCCTCTTCTTTCCAGTGCATGCCTCCATCTTTCTAACTGTTCCTCCAGCTGGTCCCTGCTTTCACTGCAGATCACAATGTCATCTGCGAACATCATGGTCCACGGCAATTTTAGTCTAACCTCATATGTCAGCCTATCCATCACCACTGCAAAAAGGAAGGGGCTCTGGCTGATCCCTGATGCAGTCCCACATCCACCTTAAATTCGTCTGTCACACCTATAGCACACCTCACCCCTGTTCTGCTGCCTTCGTACATCCATCCATCCATCCATCTTCTACCGCTTTATCCAAGGTCGGGTCGCGGGGGCAGTAGCTTTAGCAGGGACGACCAGAATTCACTTTCCCCAGCCACTTCATCCATCGGGGGGATCCCGAGATGTTTCCAGGCCAACTGAAGGATGTAGTCTCTCCAGCGTGTCCTGGGTCGTCCCCGGGGCCTCCTCCCGGTGGGACGTACCCGGAACACCTCACCGGGGAGGCGTCCGGGATGCATCCAAATCAGATGCCCCAGCCACCTCATCTGGCTCCTCTCGATGTGAAGGAGCAACGGCTCTACTATGAGATCCTCCCGGATGACCGAGCTTCTCACCCTATCTCTAAGGGAGAGCCCGGACACCCTGCGGAGGAAACTTATTTCGGTCGCTTGTATCCGGGATCTCGTTCTTTCGGTCACGACCCACAGCTCGTGACCATAGATAAGGGTAGGAACGTAGTTCCTTCTTTACCACAACGGATCGATACAAAGTCCGCATCACTGCAGACGCTGCACCGATCCGCCTGTTGATCTCCCGTTTCATTCTTCCCTCACTCATGAACAAGACCCCAAGATACTTGAACTCATCCACTTGGGGCAGCATCTCATTCCTGACCTGGAGAGGGGACACCACCCTTTTCCAACTGAGGACCATGGTCTCAGATTTGGAGGTGCTGATTCTCATCCCAGCCGCTTCACACTCGACTGCAAACTGCTCCAGTGAGAGTTGGAGATCACGGCTAGATGAAGCCAACAGAACCACATCATCTGCAAAAAGCAGAGATGCAATACTGAGGCCACCAAACTGGACCCCTCTACGCCTCGGCTGCGCCTTAAAATTCTGTCCATAAAAGTTATGAACAGAATCGGTGTCAAAGGGCAGCCTTGGCGGAATCCAACCCTCACCGGGAACGAGTCTGACTTACTACCGGATATGCGGACCAAACTCCCACTCCCACACTACCGTCGTACAGGGACCGAACAGCCCGTATCAGGGGGTTCGGTAACCAATACTCCCCCGAGGGACACGGTCCAATGCCTTCTCCAAGTCCACAAAACACATATAGACTGGTTGGACGAACTCCCATGCACCCTCGAGGACCCTGCCGAAGGTGTAGAGCTGGTTCACTGTTCCACGGCCAGGACGAAAACCACACTGCTCCTCCTGAATCTGAGATTTGACTTCCCGACGGACCCTCCTCTCCAGTACCCCTGAATAGACCTTACCAGGGAGGCTGAGGAGTGTGATCCCCCTGTAGTGTAGGTACCACCACCCCAGTCTGCCAATCCAGAGGCACTGTCCCCGATGTCCACGCGATGTTGCAGAGGCATGTCAACCAGGACAGCCCCACAACATCCAGAGCCTAGAGGAACTCCGGGCGAATCTCATTCACCCCTGGGGCCTTGCCACCGAGGAGCTTTTTAACCACCTCGGTGACCTCAACCCCAGAGATAGGAGAGCCCGGCTCAAAGAACCCACACTCTGCTTCCTCATGGGAAGGCGTGTCGGTGGAATTGAGGAGGTCTTCGAAGCATTCTCCCCACCGACTCACAACGTCCCGAGTCGAGGTCAGCAGCGCCCCATCCCCACTATACACAGTGTTGGTGGTGCACTGCTTTCCTCTCCTGAGACGCCGGATGGTGGACCAGAATTTCCTCGAAGCCGTCCGGAAGTCTTTCTCCCTGGCCTCTCCGAACTCCTCCCATACCCGAGTTTTTGCTTCAGCAACCACCAAAGCTGCATTCCGCTTGGCCAGCCGGTACCCATCAGCTGCCTCAGGAGTCCCACCGGCCAAAAAAGCCCGATAGGACTCCTACTTCAGCTTGACGGCATCCCTCGACGTTGGTGTCCACCAACGGGTTCGGGGATTGCTGCCACGACAGGCACCGACCACCTTATGGCCACAACTCCGGTCGGCCGCCTCAGCAATGGAGGTGCGGAACATGGTCCACTCGGACTCGATGTCCCCCGCCTCCCCTGGAACATGAGCAAAGTTCTGTCGGAGGTGGGAGTTGAAACTCCTTCTGACAGGGGATTCTGCCAGACATTCCCAGCAGACCCTCACAATACGTTTGGGCCTGTCATGACACAACCACAAAGTCGATCATCGAACTGCGACCTAGGGTGTCCTGGTGCCAAGTGCACATGTGGACACCCTTATGCTTGAACATGGTGTTTGTTATGGACAATCCGTGATGAGCAGAGAAGCCCAATAACAGAACACCGCTCGGGTTCTGATCGGGGGGGCCGTTCCTCCCAATCACGCCCTTCCAGGTCTCACTGTCATTGCCCACGTGAGCATTGAAGTCCCCCAGCAGAACGATGGATTCCCGAGCGGGAGCGCTCTCCAGCAACTCCTCCAAGTACTCCAAAAAGGGTGGGTACTCTGAACTGCTGATTGGTGCATAGGCACAAACAACAGTCAGGACCCGTCCCCCCCACCCGAAGGCGGAGGGAGGCTACCCTCTCGTCCACCGGGGTGAACTCCAACGTACAGGCGCCTGCTCGGCGCCTCACACCGTGGGCAACTCCAGAGTGGAAGAGAGTCCAACCCCCCTCTCGAGAGGACTGGTACCAGAGCCCAAGCTGTGTGTGGAGGCAAGTCTGACTATATCTAGTCGGAACTTCTCGACCTCACACACCAGCTTGGGCTCCTTCCCTGCCAGAGAGGTGAAATTCCACGTCCCTAGAGCCAGCTTCTCGAGCCGGGGATCAGATCGCCAAGGTCCCCACCTTCGGCCACCGCCCAGATCACACTGCACCCGACCCCAATGGCCCCTCCCACAGGTGGTGAGCCCATTTTTGCTCTCTAGTGTTTTTCTGATCTGTCTCCTTGCTTCCCGAGACGTGCACAGACAGAGACTGCCACCCACCAGCTTGAACCTACGCTCGTGAGTATACACAGCAAACTTTTGCCAGACTGCACAATATTAGTGCCGAATAATTTCGGGGAAATTACTAGCTTCAGACAAAATCTCAACTTTGTCCTCTTTCTCTCTCTCCTCCGGAGTGATTGTGTTAAACGCTCACGTTTCTAACTTTCATCCAACACACGATGTTCTATTTCCCTTTTTGTACGCCTATTTTCCTTCTTTTTTTATCATTCATGCTGGAGCCTATCCCAGCTGTCATCGGGCAGGAGGCGGGGTACAACCTGAACTGGTTGCCAGCAAATTGCATGGCACATACAAACAAACAACCATTCGCACTCACATTCACACCTACGGGCAATTTAGAGTCTTCAATCAACCTACCACGCATGTTTTTGGAATGTGGGAGGGTAGAAACGAAGATCGACCGGTAAATTGAGAGCTTCGCCTTTCGGCTTAGCTCCTTCTTTACCACAACGGACCTATACAAAGTCCGCATCACTGCAGACGCTGCACCGATCCGCCTGTCGATCTCCCGTTCCATTCTTCCCTCACTCGTGAACAAGACCCCAAGATACTTTAACTCCTCCACTTGGGTCAGGATCTCATCACCGACCTGGAGAGGGCATGCCACCCTTTTCCGACTGAGGACCATGGTCTCAGATTTGGAGGTGCTGATTCTCATCCCAGCCGCTTCACACTCGGCTGCGAACTGTCCCAAGCCCGGATAAATGCAGAGGGTTGTGTCAGGAAGGGCATCCGGCTTAAAACTTATATGAGCGTTCATCCAAAGAATTCCATCCCGGATCGGTCGTGGCCGGGTTCACAACGTACACCACCGGCGCCGTCAACCTGCGGGGCGCCGTTGGAAATTCAGCTACTGTAGGTCGAAGTCAAAGAAGAAGAAGAGGTGGAAAGCAGGTTCTTCGGCAGAAAGAGAAGAGGAAAGCACAGAGCCTAGAACTGAATGTTGGGACTTATAATGTTGGGACTATGACAGGAAAATCTCGGGAGTTGGTTGACATGATGATTAGGAGAAAGGTTGATATCTTGTGTGTCCAGGAGACGAGGTGGAAAGGCAGTCAGGTTAGAAGTTAAGGGGCAGGGTTTAAATTATTTTACCATGGTGTAGATGGGAAGAGAAATGGAGTCGGGGTTATTTTAAAAGAAGAGTTGGCTTAGAATGTCTTGGAGGTGAAAAGAGTATCAGATCGAGTGATGAGGCTGAAATTTGAAATTGAGGGTGTTATGTGTAATGTGATTCGAGGCTACGCCCCACAGGTAGGATGTGACCAAGAGGTGAAAGAGAAATTCTGGAAGGAGCTAGACGAAGTAGTTCTGTGCATTCCAGACAGAGAGAGAGTCGTAATTGGTACAGATTGTAATGGACATGTTGGTGAAGGTAATAGGGGTGATGAAGAAGTGATGGGTAAGTACGGCATCCAGAAAAGGAACTTGGAGGGACAGATGGTGGTAGACTTTGCAACAAGGATGCAAATGGCTGGAGTGAACACTTTTTTCCAGAAGAGGCATGAACATAGGGTGACCTAGAAGAGCGGAGGTAGAAGCACGCAGGTGGATTACATCTTGTGCAGACGATGTAATCTCAAGGAGTTTACCAACTGTAAGGTAGTGGTAGGGGAGAGTGTGGCTAGAAAGCATAGGATGGTGGTGTGTAAGATGACTGTGGTGGTGGGGAAGAAGATTAGGAAGACAAAGGCAGAGAAGAGAACCATGTGGTGGAAGCTGAGACAGGACGAGTGTTGTGTAGCTTTTCAGGAAGAGGTGAGACAGGCTCTCGGTGGACGGGAGGAGCTTCCAGAAGACTGGACTACTGCAGCCAAGGTGATCAGAGAGGCAAGCAGTAGAGTACTTGGTGTATCTTCTGGCAGGAAATGGAGAGAAGGAGACTTGGTGGTGGAACCTCACAGTACAGGAAATCATACAAGGAAAAATGTTAGCTAAGAAGTGGGACACTGAGAGGACCGAGGAGAGGCGAAAGAAATACATTGAGATGCGACACAGGGCAAAGGTATAGATGGCAAAGGCCAAACAAGAGGCATTTGATGACATGTATGGCAGGTTGGACAATAAAGAAGGAGAAAAGGATCTATACAGGCTGGCCAGACAGAGGGATAGAGATGGGAAGTATGTGCAGCAGGTTAGGGTGATTAAGGATAAAGATGGAAATATGTTGACTGGTGCCAGCAGTGTGCTAGCTAGATGGAAAGAATACTTCGAGGAGTTGATGAATGAGGAAAATGAGAGAGAAGGGAGAGTAGAAGAGGCAAGTGTGGTGGACCAGTAAGTGGCAATGATTAGTAAGGGGGAAGTTAGAAAGGCATTAAAGAGGATGAAAAATGGAAAGGCAGTTGGTCCGGATGACATTCCTGTGGATGTATGAAAGCATCTAGGAGAGGTGGCTGTGGATTTTTTGACCAGCTTGTTCAATAGAATTCTCGTGCGTGAGAAGATGCCTCAGGAATGGAGGAAAAGTGTACTGGTGCCCATTTTTAAGAACAAAGGTGATGTGCAGAGCTGTGGCAACTATAGAGGAATACATTTGATGAGCCACACAATGAAGTTAAGGGAAATAGTAGTGGAGGCTAGACTCAGGACAGAAGTGAGTATTTTGCGAGCAACAGTATGGTTTCATGTCTAGAAAAAGTAACACAGATGCATTATTTGCCTTGAGGATGTTGATGGAAAAGTACAGAGAAGGTCAGAAGGAGCTACATTGTGTCTTTGTAGAGCTAGAGAAAGCCTATGACAGAGTACCCAGAGAGGAACTGTGGTGCTGCATGCGGAAGTCTGGAGTGGCAGACAAGTATGTTAAAATAATACAGGACATGTACGTGGGCAGCAGAACAGCGCTGAGGTGTGCTGTATGTGTGACAGACAAATTTAAGGTGGACGTGGGACTGCATCAGGGATCAGCCCTGAGCCCCTTCCTTTTTGCAGTGGTGATGGATAAGCTGACAGATGAGGTTAGACTGGAATCCCCGTGGACCATGATGTTTGCAGATGACATTGTGATCTGCAGTGAAAGCAGGGAGCAGCTGGATGAACAGTTAGAAAGATGGAGGCATGCACTGGAAAGAAGAGGAATGAAGATTAGCCGAAGTAAAACAGAATATATGTGCATGAATGAGAGGGGTGGTGGGGGAAGGGTGAGGCTACAGGGAGAAGAGATAGCAAGGGTGGAGGACTTTAAATACTTGGGGTCAACCGTCCAGAGCAATGGTGAGCGTGGTCAGGAAGTGAAGAAACGGGTCCAAGCAGTTGGAACGGGTGGAGGAAGGTGTCAGGTGTGTTATGTGACAGAAGAGTCTCTGCTAGGATGAAGGGCAAAGTTTATAAAAGAGTGGTGAGGCCAGCCATGATGTACGGACTAGAGACTGTGGCACTGAAGAGACAACAGGAAGCAGAGTTGGAGGTGGCGAAAATGAAGATGTTGATGTTCGCTCTCGGAGTGACCAGGTTGGATAAAATTAGAAATGAGCTCATCAGAGGGACAGCCAAGGTTCGATGTTTTGGAGACAAAGTTAGAGAGAGCAGACTTCAATGGTTTGGACACGTCCAGAGGAGAAATAGTGAGTATATTGGTAGAAGGATAATGAAGATGGAGCTGCCAGGCAAGAGAGCTACAGGAAGATCAAAGAGAAGGTTGATGGATGTCGTGAAGGAAGACATGATGGCAGTTCGTGTTCGAGAGGAGGATGCAGGAGATAGGCTTACATAGAAAAGGATGACGCGCTGTGGCGACCCCTAATGGGACAAGCCAAAAGGAAAAGAAGAAGTGTTATTTTCTTTTTTTAGTTAGGTCCCTTTGTCTGTTTCCCTCTAGATTCCTTGTAGAGGTCATCAAATATACTATAAAATTCCACTCTTGGTTGTATTTTGTTGTGTGTTCTGAGTTTAAGTAAACCTCTGTCAAGTGTAGCAACCTTCAGATTACGAGACTGATAAAAAGGTTTCTCGTCACTTTCCCTAAATTTTATCCACATAAAAAGTGGCGTGGTGCCCCTTTTCGAGACATATTAGTTTGATTTTAACAATTAAACTTAAAATTACGCTAAACCGGAAGTAACGCAGGCGTCGCTTCCGGCTTATTCGTTTCTCCTAAATTAATTACATTTTTATTCAACCAATAGACGCGACAGCGTGCTAGAGCCTATCCCAGCCATCATCGGGTACACCCTGAACTGGTTGCCAGCAATCGCAGGGCACATAAAAAACAAACAACCACTTGCACTCACATTCACACCTACGGGCAATTTAGAGTCTTCAATTAACCTACCATGCATGTTTTTGGGATGTGGGAGGAAACTGGAGTACCCGGAGAAAACCCACACAGGCACGGGGAGAACATGCAAACTCCACACAGGCGAAGCCGTATTTGTACCCTGGTCCTCGGAACTGCGAGGCAGATGATAACCCGTCGTTCACCGTGCCACCAAAGAATATCATCTGCATACAAATTGATTTTGTGTTCTGTCACTGGCTAGCAGATATATTTAATATGAGCACTCTGACGTATTGTGGTAGCAAGTTGTTCGATGAATATTGCAAAGAGCATTGAAAGTGGACACCCTTGTCTGGTTCCTCTTTGTAGGGTAAATCAGATGCGCTTGTATTGGCCAAAAGTGTTGAATGAATTCGACTAAAATTCGATCCGGCCAGGCACTCTTCCTGATTACATATTTTTTTTAATGCATTATGTAATTCTGTGATGGATAAAGGAGCATCAAGACTGTCTTGAGTTTTTGTGTTTAACTGAGGAATGTTTAGATCATTAATACAAGTTTCAATTTCTTTTTGGTCTGGGTTGCTAGAAGATGCATATAAGCTGCTATAATAATTGGAAAATATTTAACTTATTTCTCGCGGTGACTGTGTACAGTTGCCGTTAGAATCTTGAATGGCTGTAATTTATGATTTTTCCTTATTGGATTGAAGTTGGTTTGCGAGAAATTTGCCTGATTTATTATTGTACTCCAAGTTAGTGAATATGTGTATAAATTCTGTTCTTTTTGATATGATGATGTCTTATTGATGTTTTGCCTTTTGAAATTAGTTTCTAACCGTATCAGTAGGATTAACTGCATATTCTTCTGTGAGATGTTTCATTTTTTCCTCAATTTCCTTTTCTAATTTTAGTTCTTGGTTTTTTTTTTGGTTTTTTTTTGTACGTAGAGTATGATATGATTTGACCTTTGGATTTCCCGGTTTCCCACAGCAGAGATGGAGATATGGTTGGAGAGTCATTGATTTATAAAAAAAAATAAATCGCCTCCTGTCAGTTCCTTGCTCCTTCGGATTACCCCCATGTGTTGGACATACTAACCTCGAGCTACTCTTAAATAAACCATTCTCCTGTCCTCCCTCCGCCTCAGTCTGCTTTTGGGTCCTCTCCAACACCATACGATTATATATCGTGACAG
Organism: Phyllopteryx taeniolatus; assembly: GCF_024500385.1. NCBI lineage: Eukaryota > Metazoa > Chordata > Actinopteri > Syngnathiformes > Syngnathidae > Phyllopteryx > Phyllopteryx taeniolatus. The sequence continues at coordinate 2,747,049 of NC_084505.1, read as the reverse complement.
AATACTCTGGCCGTCAACGACACCGGAGGTGTTGACGGAAGCACTCGCCCACCAAGGCACGCACATCGGCAGACAAGATAATGCTCTCCGTGAAATCGTAGACTCATTAAGCTCTCTCACACAACAAGTATCTCCGAGCCCGTAGCCAACCAACCCCGCCTCCCATACAAAGAAATTCAAGTTCCTCTTCCCGAACCCTACTCTGGGGATCTAGGTTCCTGTGGTCAATTCCTGTTAAACTAAACTAAACTAGTATTTGATCTACAACCACTGAGTTATCCTACTGACAAATCAAAGACCCCTTTCATCATTAACCTCCTGCGCGGAAGAGCTGCTAAATGGCCTACCACGCTTTTCTTCACCAATATTCTCATCATTTGACTCATTCTCGGCCGAGATTAAGAAGGTATTTGACCACCCCGTTAAGGGTAGAGAAGCCACTCGGCGCCTCCTAGCCCTCACTCAGGGTTCTAGCTCTATGGCTTTTTACGCTATTGAGTTTAGGATTCTAGCAGGTGAATGTAGGTGGGATGACGCAACGTTAATGGGGATTTTCTTCAAAGCACTGTCAGAGCACAGCCAGGGATGATCCCACCTCACTTGAGGAATTGATCTCTTTAATTATCAAACTGGACAATCGTCTGAGAGAAAGAGCAAGAGAGAGCGAGAGAGGGGGATTAGAACACGCAGCATCACACCGTCCACGGGCACAGCACCTCCAGCCATTCCGCCGCATCCCGAACGCCCTACCGCCTCCTCATCACACCCCACTGGACTGGAGTAGCCCATGCAACTTGGTAAGACTCGATGAGACCCCCTGGAACGTCAGCGCAACTTCAATCAACGGTTATGTATTTATTGTGGACAGCCAGGTCACTTCATCTTCAACTGCTCAATAAAACCAAAAGACAGGGCTCCCCACAACCCGAGAACACACCTCTCCAAGCTCTCCCTCCCGTATGACCATTCCCTCGTATATCCTTGGTCCCGATTGCAATACCCCGGTCAGCTCTAGCTATCGCTCGAACCCCTCCTGTCCCCTAAAAAGGTTACGGCCCTGGACGGGCGCTTCATCTCCCCTGTTACTGACCAGACGGCTCCGCTCACCCTTCTCATCTCAGAAAATTACAGTGAAACCCTCCAGCTGTTTGTCATTCCCTCCCCGGAGACGCCATTAGTCCTTGGTATCCCTTGGCTCAAGAAACACAACCCCGCAATAGATTGGACCCACCTATCAATTATTGGGTGGAGTCACTTCTGCACTCCCACTGTCTTCGTTCGGCCGTCCCGACCTCCAGCAAACCTCAGCCACCAGTTACTCCAATCCATCTCTCCTGGCTCCCAGAAGAATATCACAACCTTGTTTTCAGTAAGGATCTTGCCATCTCTCTTCCACCCCACCGCCCCGATGACTGCGCCATTGACCTCCTGGCTGGAGCCCCTCTCCCCTCCACTCACCTCTTTAACATTTCCCGTCCCGAAAAAGAGGCTATGGAAAATAATCATCCACAACTCCCTTGCCTCCGAACTCATCCGGCCCTCTTCTTTGCCCCTGGGCGCCCTTTTTTTGTTGAAAAGAAAGATACCACTCTCCGGCCTTGCATTGACCAGTCTCACCTCCACCATTGACCAGTCTCCATTACAGTGGACCCCTGCCGCATCCCAAGCCTCCGAGCGCCTGAAGGAACTTTTCACCAGTGCCCTCATCCTAAAACACCCCAACCCATCCCTCCAGTTCATTGTAGAAGTTGACTCCTCGGACACTGGAGCTGGGGCCGTCCTCTCCCAGAAGGACCCCAAATCCCAAAAACTACACCCTGTGCCTTCTTTTCCCGTCGCCTTTCTCCGTCTGAATGGAATTATGACACTGGAAATCATGAGCTGCTGGCCATCATTTGGGCTCTGGAAGAATGGAGGCACTGGCCTGAGGCTTACCGTTTCTTCATTTATCATATGGACCGACCACAAGAATCTCGCCTATCTCCATTCCGCCAATTGTCTTAACCCCCGGCAAGCTCGTTGGGACCTTTTTCTCAGTCGTTTCCTCTTCAGCCTGTCCTTCTGCCCTGGTTCTCGTAATGGCAAGCCTGACGCCCTCTCTCGCCTCTCCCCCCTCCAGCCCGGTAGAATCGGAACCCATCCTTACTTCCTCCTGCTTCATTGGGGCTGCCACATGGGAGATAGAACAAGTGGTAAAAATCGTTCAGATATCCCAACCAGATCCTAAGACCGGACCACCAGACCGGCTCTTTGTGCCCAATTCTACATGCTCTGAAGTACTTCAGTGGGCCCATAACTCCAAATTTACCTGTCATCCTGGAATCACCCGTACCATCCAATTTATCCAACTACACTGCTGGTGGCCCAGCCTGGTAAAAGAAACCCGAGAGTTCTCCGCTCCGTCTGTGCCAGAGAAAAAGCTTTGTATCAGCCTCCAGCTGGTCTGCTGTGTCCCTTATCCATCTCGAGGCGCCCTTGGTCCCATATTGCCTTGGACCAGCCAAACCCCCTCTACAGGTAACACCATCATTCTTAGTATCATTGATCGTTTCTCCAAGTATGTCCATTACATACTCCTTCCCAAGTTACCCTCTGCCTTCGAAACTGTGAACCTGCTAGTCCTTCATGTATTCAGACTTCACGGCATCCCCATGGACATGGTATCAGACCGAGGTTGTCAGTTCTCCTCCCAGGTGTGGAAGGAGTTCTGTAAAGCGGTGGGTGCAGCAGTCAGTCTGTCTTCAGGATACCACCCACAATCAAATGGCCAGACGGAGCGGGCGAATCAAAATCTGGAGTCCGCTCTTTGCTGCGTGGCTGCACCCAATCCCGCCTCATGGAGCACCTTTCTCCCATGGGTGGAATACGCCCACAACTCCCTCACCAGATCCGCCACAGGTATGTCTCCCTTCATGGCATGCTATGGTTTTCAACCTCCTCTGTTTAAAGAACAGGAGCACACGGTGGCGCTTCCTGTGGTGAGGGAGCACCTACGACGAGTCCAATCAATTTGGAAGGACGTCAGGGCTGCCCCAGCTCGTTCAGCCGAAAGAAATAAGTGGCTGGCGCATCGTCATCGCTCTCCCTCACCAGTATACAAGGTGGGTCAGATGGTTTGGCTCTCCTCCTGTGACCTCCCTCTCCAAACCGTATCCCATAAAGTCACAGCACGCTTCATTGGTTCCTTTCCGATCACTAAAGTCATCAACTCCACCTCAGTACAGTTGAAACTTCCCCAATCTCTCAAGATCCATCCGACATTTCATGTATCGCTGCGCAAGCCTGTCTCAACCAGTACCGTTAGCCTCCAGCCGTATCCCCCCTGCATCATCGACAACCATCCTGCTTTCACGGTGTCACGCATTCTTGATGTGCGGCCCCGGGACCTGACCCAGGGATCCGGCGCCAGAGTATTCCCACTTGTTCGTGGTACACACATTCACACCTCCGGGCAATTTAGAGTCTCCAATTCATGCATGTTTTTGGAATGTGGGAGGAGACCGGAGTGCCCGGAGAAAACCCACGCAGGCACGGGGAGAACATGCAAATTCCACACAGGCTGGGCCGGGGATTGAACCCCGGTCCTCAGAACTGTGAGGCTGACGCTCTAACCAGTTGTCCACCGTGCCGCCCGTCCTGTACTATTCTAACATATTTTTCTGCCACTCCAGACTTCCACATGCAGAACCACAGTTCCTCTCTGGGTACTCTGTCATAGGCTTTCTCTGTTTACATCTACAAAGATGAAGAAAATAAAATAAAAAAGACCCACTGGATATTATATCCAGGCTTCTCGTTATAATGTATAAATGTTGTAATAAAAGAAAAATGACTAATATGCCACGGCGTGGGCTGTGTATGCAAGTTCTGCATTGTATACGCATCCTATGTACAGTATGTATCTTGAAACAAGCGTGTCATGTACCTGTATGTTCTTCTGCCCTCTCTAAGCATGTTTTAAGTTTTTTAATGACACACCGTTTGAAATTTACTGTAAAACTAAACGAAAAAGAATTACACACATTGTATTTTGAAATACTTTTCGCTTTAGAGATCTACAGCTTAATGCAAACACTCAATGAAAAACCCTATTGACGAGCTAGCTAAAATTAGCATTCACGAGTGGGCTTTACCCTCAAATAAGGATTATTCACACACAAACGCTGTAGTAACACATACAGACAGGTAATATCACAATACTCACAGGCATACATTCTTCCTTATCTGTGAAAAACAAGTTTAAGTTAAAGTTCTATAACGATGTTCTTCGACTCTTCTTTTAAGCTTACAGAAACATGTACATACTGTACGTGCAAATCAGTCACCTTTCGGTGAAATTCGCTGTTTTGAACCCAAAATAGGGCATTTACGTAAATTGTATATATCCGATGAGTTTTTACATGGGGGGGGGGGGGGGGGGGGTCGGCGTCGCTGTCATCATAGGCTGTTTCGTACTCCTTGAACACAAGCAGAACACAAGATCCATTCCACACATCCACCTTCCACACACAGATGTAATTGTGAATATTATTCTGCAGGGGACTAATATGCCAGCGCATTGGCCTGAGGTTCCACCTGTGCGCTCGGGACCTGCTTTGGATAAGTCAGAGGAGTTGACAAGACCAGCAAAAACACTTCCGCCGCTTCTCCTATTAAGAAGTACTCCGTTACAATGATCGAAATGTCGCTCGCTACTTTTATTTATTAATTATTGCTTATTGAGCAACTATTTCGTGCTGGAGACAACGAGTTCGACTTCTGCTTTGGCCGCTATTTGCGCCAATCCAATTTAAGCGCTATTGACGTTTAAGTCTAGTTCACCAACCAAACGACACAAGAAAGTCACATGACCTCACACGTCTTCTATTGGGCTTCCCGGGCATAGGTATTAAAACTAGATATGCCAGCTCGGCTGATTGTCGTGCCTACATGTTGGGAAGGTCGTCGTTACCATGAAGGCAACAGCGAGCTATTCTTGTTTACATTTAAATGAACAAAAAAAACACCTTTCATGTATTGTTATATTTGTCTGGCATTGTCTGCCCAAACGTGGATATTTCAGCTCAATTATAACTTGAGAAAACACTGTGCAGTAAATTGCAGATTTTTTGCTGTAGTTTTAACTGTGGATAGACACACAAACACACGCACGCACGCACGTACACACACGCACGCACGTACACACACGCACACACACACACATGCGCGCACACAGCAACATCAGACTTTGCACATTTTATTTTATTTTATTTTGTAATTCTTCATGTTCATGCTGTGGTTAAAAAAAATCAGAAATGACTCACTATTTACTCAGTACTTGAGTAATTATTTCACTGTGTACTTTTAACATTAAAGTAACAACTGGGACTTTTGACTTTTACTTGAGTCACATTATTATCAAGTAACAGTACTCTCACTTGAGTGCAATATTTGGATACTCTACCCACCTCTTGAGGGGACATCCTCTATTGCTACTCTTACTTTTAAGCAACTTTTTTTTCTCAGATTAGCCCGTGTCGTATTTGTCTTTTGTATTTTTGTGTTGAGGTGCTGCGGGTCGTGGCTCTGGTTGTGGTCACAGCGGAACCGCAACGCACCTGTAACATCGGCGACAAGAGTCGATTCGCTAGTACATCTTGTATTAATTCGGAAACGCGCCTACAATTATGTAATTAGTTTACGAATGTTACTGTTAAATGTATTCAGCGATGGAGCAATGTTAGGGATTATGTCACAACACAGAATGAACTAACTTAATTCAGAAATGGCCAATAGAAACGGAAAAATACTGTACTTAATATTTTACTGCACGGCACAGTGGAGGACTGGTTAGAGCGTCAGCCTCAGTTCTGAGGACCGGGGTTCAATCCCCGGCCCCGCCTGTGTGGAGTTTGCATGTTCTCCCCGTGCCTGCGTGGGTTTTCTCTGGGCACTCCGGTTTCCTCCCACATCCCAAAAACATGCATGAATTGGAGACTCTAAATTGCCCTTAGGTGTGAATGTGAGTGCGAATGGTTGTTTGTTTGTATGTGCCCTGCGATTGGCTGGCACCCACTTCAGGGTGTTCCCCGCCTCCTGCCCGTTGAAGGCTGGGATAGGCTCCAGTGTACAGCTTTTTCATAACCTGTAGATTGCGGCATACATTTATAAAATGGGAAAGTCTTTTTCATTTTCTCCTATACCTATGTATAATGCGCACTATTGACTTTTGACAATTTTTTTGGGGGAAAAAAATGTGCATTATACACGCCAAGTGACGGTACTGTATCACATTTTGACTGCATCAAAATGCATCTTTCATGTATTTTGTACAAACAGGTTTTTTTTCCGGCTGTTAGGTTAAGCAGAATGGAGGATCTGTATCCCTCTTATGCCGGAACAGTTTTACTGCATCACAGGGGAGTTTTTAAGCTGCCGCTGTGGTTTCTTAGTTTAATAATAGATATTTATTGAGAATCAGAGTCAATCAGTCGAACAGATCAAGGTTTCTAGAGGGGAGTGAGAAAAGAAAACAACAAAATTAGATATATTAGATATGAGTGTTGTATGGGGCAGTAGTGCTGCACCCTGTGAGGGAAGGATAGGACAAGATAGGACAGGACAAGGACAGGAGAGGAAGCATGCAGGACAAGGGTCATGAACCCATCTGTACAAGTGAAATATGGTGGGAGTGGCTATGTAAATTATAAACGTCTAAAGGACCAGAGTGTGAGTGGGGATACCCAAGCAATTCACATATTCATTTATTTTAGTTATTTGTCGCAATAAGTGAGTGGCTCCACACACAGCGAAAAAGTCCCAGGGGTGTCTGCCTGCAGACACATGCAAGTGAATTGACATCGTTTCGCATGCACAAATGACTGACAGAAGTGTCCTGTAATTGCTGTGTCTGCACCGCGGAGGCTGAGGACCCCACCCAATCGAGAGGTGGGATCGGGCCCAGGAGTCAACTCGAGAGCACCCCGGCGGACGGGACACGTCCTACACCGAGGGACCCAAGGTGGTCCACCGGCCCCACCGAGGCGCCACGACACCCGGAGGAGGCCGCAGGGACCCAATGCCATCCACCAACCAAACAGGGTTTAATAGCTAAAGTAGTGTCATTTTTAGTCGTTTAGAGTTAAATTGATTTCGTTTTTAGTTGTGTGTTTACAGCTGTTCTTGGTGGCAATCTGGTACCCTTACTCAGAATAGTTAGTATGAGGTAGCATATTAATAACAGTAAGGCTAAGGCCACAAAGGCCAGATGTGTGAATGCCAGTCGATCCTTGCAATGCATACGCTGCGTAAAATATGCAGTGACTTGATGACTAGAAAATTCAGCTAACAATTCCAACGTATCGTGAAAAAGGTATCGTTCACTTTAGAACCGGTTCCCACTGATTGACTGTCAATTGACTGTCTGTTGTCGTACTAGAGCGGCTCCAACTACCGGAGACAAATTCCTTGTGTGTTTTTTGGACATACTTGGCAAATAAAGATGATTCTGATTCTGATGCTGATTGTTGATGCCCATCTGTCTAACCTGGCATACATGTCATGATATGCCTCTTATTTGGCCTTTGCCACCTGCAAAGGCCAAATACTACATATTTGACCCAGGAAAGGTGGAACGCGGGTTCATCCTTCCTCTTTCATTCATTCATTTATTACTCAGGTCGTCACAGATCCACCATCAAAATATAAAAAAAATAATAAAACACTATGTTTGAGACACTGTGGCATATGGAGTTGCATGGTATGTCTGCCACACAGGTAAGTATGCTGACTTAAGGAAAACTAGGAGTGCTCTCTTTTTAGCTGTATGTATTGTGTACACATTGATGCAGAACACTGTACAGTGGCTTGCAGATGACTCTTATCAAAATCAATCATACATTATGTATTTTTTCTTTTTTTTTACAATTAGGACTAAAAGCTTTTTATCACATCCTTTGCATTTATTTGGGTCACTTAGTAATGCATTGAAAAGACACCAGTTTGTAATGGCATTTGTAGAAGCCCATCATGTAGTAACAGCCCATAAAGGTAATAATGGCCCATAATGTAATAAAGTTGTCCTTTTTTAAAAAAAATATAACAGGCCCATAACCTAATAACTGGCCAATAACGTAATAAAAGTCCTGAACATAACGGACAATAATGTAATAACTTATTCCATTATTCTCTGGTTATTATGTTATTGACTTGTTAAAAAAATACAACTGTAATAACTGAGCCCATAATGTAATAATACACTAATATTTTTATTTTTGGATATAAGCATAAAAAGGCATACTTTCTCTATCTCTTTCTGTCTCTCTCGTTCTCTCTCTCTCTATGTCCAGTACTCAGTTTCAGCACTTTTATTATGTTATTGGCCAGTTATAAAGTTATGGGCCTATTACATTTTAAAAAGGGCAAATTTATTACTTTACAGGCTGATATTACCTTATAGCTTCAGTATAACAATGTCATTAAAAAGAATAAATTCAGAGACTTACTACATTCGAAAATTGTTGGTCTTGCTTAAAAATGCATGCTTTTAGCTGTATTCAGTGTTAAAAAAAAAAACATCATATGGTTCTCACAGAAATACATTTTAAAATATGTGGCTTTCATGGCTCTTAGCCAGAAAGGTTCCAGACCCCTGCCCTGGATACTCTGCAGTTTACCTACCAGCCCTATGTTAATGTGGATGATGCTGTCATTTTTCTGCTGAATGTGCACAGGTGCATTTTTTTTTGCAAAAAAAACCCAAAAAACACCAAGATGTTCCACATCACTACTGGCTGGCAAACTATTTTTTTGGAACAGATGAAACCAAAGTTGAGTTGTTTGAAAGGAGCACACAACACTATGTGTGGAGAAAAAGAGGCACATGACAC